>NC_142758.1:26911292-27525056 GCF_054948205.1 Urtica dioica subsp. dioica
CCCGAACGCCCCGATGCGCCCACGGCCCTACACAGCCCTTGCGCGCGCACCTGCGCCCCCGGCCCGGAGGCCCCCGGCCCAATGGGCCTCAGCGCGCCCTATCGCGCCTGGCTCGTGCGCACTCTGTACCCCGGCCTCCCAACCCGCGCTCACGCTCCCGCGCACCTCGGCCTCCCGGCCTGCGCGCGCCTTGGCACCGCGGCCGAGCGCCCCTGATGCCTCAGCGGGTGTTCCCGCCACCACGAGCGAACACCTTCGCCAGCTCGGCCACCTCGAGCGAACACCTTCGCCAGCTCGGCCACCTCGGTCGAGCGCCTTCGCCAACTCGGCCACCTTGGTCGAGCGCCTTCGCCAGCTCGGCCACCTCGGTCGAGCGCCTTCGCCAGCTCGGCCACCTCGGTCGAGCGCCTTCGCCAGCTCGGCCACCTCGGTCGAGCGCCTTCGCCAGCTCGGCCACCTCGGTCGAGCGCCTTCGCCAGCTTGGCCACCTCGGTCGAGCGCCTTCGCCACCTCGGCCGAGCGCTCTTGCCACCTCGGCCGGGCACGCCGCGCCCGGTCAAGTCTCGCGCCCGTCCATGCGACATGTCCCACGCGCCCTGCGCCCTCTTAGGTGTGTGGCCTCGCGTGCCTTGCTCCCGGCCACCCAGTGGGCCTCAAGGGGCCGGCCCAAGGCCTCCCCTCAAACACTATAAATACCCCCTCCTTGGGATAGGAAGAGAGGCCCCCGTTTCTTGAACACAACTTATATCCTGGTTGATGCCAAGAACACTTCTCTTCTCTCGAGAACTCTCTCTCGCCCTCTTTGTGACATTTCCAAGAGCGCGCTCCTCTTCTGCGACCCGAGCCATTGCAGTACATACTGCCCTCCTGCTTCTTGGCCCTTGAGCTAGAACTCCGAGCTACGAGCACGCGACCCCTCTAAAGCCTTCGCTAGAAGCTACGAGCCGGGTCCTGCCCTAAAGCCTTGGATACACAAAGTCTCCGAGCCCAAGATAGCCTCCCCACACAAATTGAACTACGTTCTAACCTGATCCCTACTAAAGGGTACGTAGGCAGCCAACCTTTGGCACGGTCACACCCCCCAAGACACACCCCAGGGTTTGGAGGGTGCAGCTCGGTCTACGAGCTCCCGTTTTTGGCCCGGGCGCGATCACTTGGTCTGGCCTTGGATCGAAACGCCCGAGGTATTTAATCGTTGTTCATTTTCGTGCGACAACATTTTCGCGCTAGAAGGAGGGGACTTCCCGACTTACACAACCCGAAATCCCTTCTCCAGTTCGACCCCTTTCTTCTCGACTCGAGAAAGACATGAGTGGTCAACCACCCGTTCGTTCTGAGGGCGTGAACAACCCCAAAAACGCAACCGCGGTGAAGCAATACTTCATGCGCTCCCGAGCGCAAGGCGATGAGGAGTCTCTCAATGACGAGAGCCCCACTCCCTCGCCCCCTCCTCTTCAGGACAGCCGGGACGACCGCATCCTTGAGATGGAGGAGAAAATCCGCCAGCTGAAAATAGCCAATGCAAGGTACCACCGCCAACTGGCGGGCAAGGCGCCTGCACACGGCTCTCCCCATGGGGAATCTGAGGACCTCGTGTACGAGGGACATGATTATGACCCCGACTATGAAGGCTTGGAAATTTCGGCAGACGTCGAGACTTCTCTCACCAAGGACGGGGAACTCCCTGTTGAGATCGAAGCCGGCCCGTCGAAAACGAAAGCGATACCGGTCTCCTCTCAAGAAGAGACCTCCCGACGTTCAGCCCATGATCGTCTCGGTCAAAGAGGCAATGTCAGGGAAGGTACAACGACTTGGCGAGTAAGGCGCGTGGCTCGAAGCTCGCGCCCCCATACCGCCGGGCCGGATCTTAGAGATCGACTTACCGCCCAACGGAACAACCGTGGCGAAGACCTCAGAGAGAGGTTGAGCGCTCGTAAGGGTCACAACCCTACGGCCCCAATCAATGGGGACCCTCGCACGGCTCAAGGGTCGAACGAAAGGCGACAGGTGACTCCTCCTGAACAAGGAGCGACCCCCAACACTGGCCTTGACGTCGTCACCATGATTCACAACCTCCGTAATGAGGTGCGTGACCTGCGTGAAGGCGACTTGGCCGGTGATACATACGGGGTCGTGGAAGAACATTCCTCTCCCTTCACCGCCCAAATCCTTGCTGAGGTGTGCACGGGAAACTTCAAACTCCCGAATCTCCTTCCATACAATGGGAAATCTGATCCCACGTATCACATCCAACATTACGAGACTTGGATGACGATGCAGGGCGTCTCACCTGGGGCTCTATGACAAGCCTTTAGTCTTACCCTCACCGGACCCGGTTTCGAGTGGTTTAAGAATCTAAGACCGGGGAGCGTCCAATCGTTCAAAGACAATGTTGTCGGTCCGTCTCGGACCGACGAGAACTAAGGCATCGCTTAGATCCACGCGACCGGTGCAAGGCCCGCACAGCGGCTCCCGGCCGGCCAAGTGCCATCCAGCCAGCTCCCGGCCGGCGGCCGCCCGGCGTGTGACCGGCCCAAGGCCGGCGCTGGCCAAGGCCGGCCCTCCACGGCCGGCGCTCCAAGGCCGGCCCTCCACGGCCGGCGCTCCAAGGCCGGCCCTCCACGGCCGGCGCTGGCCAAGGCCGGCGCTCCAAGACCGGCCCTCCTCGGCCGGCGCTCCAAGACCGGCCCTCCTCGGCCGGCGCTCCAAGACCGGCGCTGGCCAAGGCCGATGCTCCAAGGCCGGCCCTCCACGGTCGGCGCTCCAAGGCCGACCCTCCACGGCCGGCGCTGGCCAAGGCCGGCGCTCCAAGACCGGCCCTCCTCGGCCGGCGCTCCAAGACCGGCCCTCCTCGGCCGGCGCTCCAAGACCGGCCCTCCACGGCCGGCACTCCAAGGCCGGCCCTCCTCCAAGGCCGGCCCAACCTTGCTCACTCGGCCAAGGGGTCTTCAGACCACCCCTTGGCTGCCTATAAATACAAGGGTCCTTCCCTTGACCCAGGTAATCCATTCTTGAGCACTGAAACGCTGCCGAACTCGTACCTCGCTCGTTTCTCTCAAGCTTTGGCCTCTAAACACCCCTAAAACTTCTATACTCCACCTCAATCACACTAATGTTGAGCGTCGGAGAGGTAAACAGGGGCACCCCCCCTGTTTCCCCTTTGTAGTTCACAATCTCTTTCTTGCTTTTCAGGTATCGAGACAAGGTGAGCTTCACCCACAGCTAAGGGACGGCTTGGGATACCAAGCCCGACACGCTCGAGTCGAGACGAGACCACTTGGTCCGGCCTTGGGTCTAACCGTCTACGACTCCTAAATCGTTGTCCGAAAAACTGCGACAACATTTTGGCGCTAGAAGGAGGGGATCTCTCGACCTTGACGACGCATTCACTCTACCAGTTTTCTCCCTTTGTTCTCACGACTCTCGAGAGATGAGTCACATTCCCACTACCTCCACGGGTACCCGAGCGACGAGCTCGAGGTACGGTCTCCGAAACCTCGCGCACCGTCTTGAAGGGCAACCTCGCGATAGCGAGAGCCAGCCCCAAGACCCGGTGAACGACCCCGAGGCCGAGCTCCGAGAGGACACGGCCCGGCGGCTCGCGGAGCTCCTTGACCGTCCCGGCGTTGACAGCTCCCTCATCGCCGGTCTCCTCGGCTATGACGTCGAGGATCGATCTGCTCAAGATTACTCCGACCCCGAGTACGTGGAGGAGTCGAGGACCGACGAGGCCACCCCTAGCCTCGCTCAAACGCGATCCGAGAGGGCCAACGGTGCGTTGGCCGATCCTTTGTGCCCGGCGCGACAACAGGCAAGGTCACAGTCCCGGGGACTCGCCCCCTCGGTTTCAAGAGGTGGCCGGACACGGCCCCTCGCCGAGGAGAGAGCGACTCTGGTCGACGATGGAGCCGATAGCCGAAGCACTCGCCGGACGACCCGGCCAAGGGCGACCTCGCCTCGTCACGCACCAAGCGTGGACCTTAGAGAGCGCTTGACGGCGCAGAGCAACTCCCGAGGGGAGGATCTCCGCCAAAGACTAAATTCTCGAAGGGACGCGCTCCCCGCCGCAACTCTTGGCCGGCCTCAGGCCAATGTCGTGGACCAAGCGTCCAATGAACGCCAACCAGTGACCCCCGTGGCCCCGACGATTGGCCCTGCCAACGGGCTTGATATGGTCACAATGATCCAGAGCCTCCAAAACCAAATCATCGAGATGAGGGAATCAGGGAGGCAAAGGTCGTACGGAGGGATCGAGGAATCATACTCTCCCTTCGCCGCACAAGTCCTCGCGCAGCCATGCGTGGGAAACTTTAAGTTACCGTCCATTCCCCCCTATGATGGACGTACGGACCCCCACTTCCACGTCCAACACTATGAGACGTGGATGACGATGCAAGGGCAGACGGACGCCACCCTCTGCCAAGCCTTCAGCCTGACCCTCACAGGGTCGGGCTTTGAGTGGTTCCAAAGTTTGAGGCCTGGAAGCATCCCGTCCTTCCGGGCCTTGCGAGAGGCTTTCCTTGCTCGCTTTGCCACGCTTGTGGCACAAAAGAAATCGAAGACCCACCTCCTCTCCATTCGACAGGGGAGAGATGAGACGTTGAGACAATACCTCGCCCGCTTCACCGAGGAGTCTCACAAAGTCGAGGGCTTCGACGACAGGGACGCCATCACGGCGATTACCGAGGGAGTTCGCACGAGCGACTTCCTCAAGTCCATTGTCGGGCAAGTCCCGCGAGACATGGCGGAGCTGATGGCGAGAGCCCGCACACATATGGGAATCGAGGACTATCTCGATGGCCGCGATGGCCGGAAGTCAGGAGGACAAGGTGGTCGCCGCCGCGAAGAACGGGACGAAGATCGCCCCGACCCTCAAAGCAAGAGGAGCAAGGGAGGCCGGGCCCCTAACGGTCGCCCCCTCTCCGGTCCAAGATCATCGCACGTTGATAACTTCCAAGCGTTATCAACGTACACCCCGCTGAACACTCCGCAAGAGCGGATCCTAGCTCTGCACCGCGACAAGCTAGGAAGTCCGGCTCCTCTAGCGAAGGATCCCGCGAAGAGGGATCGGAACAAGTTCTGTGAGTACCACCAGGATCACGGGCATCTAACGTCCGAGTGCTATCATCTTAGGCGTCAGATCGAGGCCCTGATTCAAGTCGGGAAATTAAAAGAGTATGTCCTAAGAACGGTCGGGGCGGCCACGGTGCACGAAGGCCGTCCACGGCGGGGAAGGAAGGGTCCGGCGACGGTGACTGACATGAACCAGGCAGCGATTGAACAACCGGAGAGCTCACAGCTGCATGTCGTGGGCTAAGCCCATCCCCTCTTTTCATTATGTCATTTTATTTCCAGTTTTAAGACAATCTCGAATTTCAATAAGGCCAATGGCCCAGGGATGTAATTTTTGACTATTTGTGCATGATAATTGCATCACATTTCACCTCGAAGTCTTTATCTTGCTGCATTAAAATTTCTAGTCTCATCTACGAGCACACGAGAAACTCGGGGGGCTAATGGGAAACAATGCTAAAAAAAAAACAAAAAACAAAAAAGACGTGCTAATCGATTATGCCTTCGTTGGCAAATCGAGAACATAAGACGCGCACAATACAAAAAAGACGTGCTAATCGATTATGCCTTCGTTGGCAAATCGAGAACATAAGACGCGCACAATACAAAAAAGACGTGCTAATCGATTATGCCTTCGTTGGCAAATCGAGAACATAAGACGCGCACAATACAAAAAAGACGTGCTAATCGATTATGCCTTCGTTGGCAAATCGAGAACATAAGACGCGCACAATACAAAAAAGACGTGCTAATCGATTATGCCTTCGTTGGCAAATCGAGAACATAAGACGCGCACAATACAAAAAAGACGTGCTAATCGATTATGCCTTCGTTGGCAAATCGAGAACATAAGACGCGCACAATACAAAAAAGACGTGCTAATCGATTATGCCTTCGTTGGCAAATCGAGAACATAAGACGCGCACAATACAAAAAAGACGTGCTAATCGATTATGCCTTCGTTGGCAAATCGAGAACATAAGACGCGCACAATACAAAAAAGACGTGCTAATCGATTATGCCTTCGTTGGCAAATCGAGAACATAAGACGCGCACAATACAAAAAAGACGTGCTAATCGATTATGCCTTCGTTGGCAAATCGAGAACATAAGACGCGCACAATACAAAAAAGACGTGCTAATCGATTATGCCTTCGTTGGCAAATCGAGAAAAGTAAGACGCGCACAACACAAAAAAGACGTGCTAATCGATTATGCCTTCGTTGGCAAATCGAGAAAAATAAGACGCGCACTACACAAAAAAGACATGCTAATCGATTATGCCTTCGTTGGCAAATCGAGAAAAATAAG
This sequence comes from Urtica dioica subsp. dioica, assembly GCF_054948205.1. Classification (NCBI taxonomy): domain Eukaryota; kingdom Viridiplantae; phylum Streptophyta; class Magnoliopsida; order Rosales; family Urticaceae; genus Urtica; species Urtica dioica. Next base: position 26,917,677 of record NC_142758.1, read on the forward strand.
ACGCGCACTACACAAAAAAGACGTGCAAATCGAGTATGCCTTCGTTGGCAAATCGAGAAAAGTAAGACGCGCACGATCAACCCGAAACAAAAGGCCGTCCCTCGCGACACACAAAGGCCATTCCTCATGACACGAACCCGAGAGCGTTCATCCCGCATCCGTATAAAGGCGTAGATTTTGAGTTTCCACTCGATCTACGCTCGACCGGAAACTCGGGGGGCTAATGTTGTCGGTCCGTCTCGGACCGACGAGAACTAAGGCATCGCTTAGATCCACGCGACCGGTGCAAGGCCCGCACAGCGGCTCCCGGCCGGCCAAGTGCCATCCAGCCAGCTCCCGGCCGGCGGCCGCCCGGCGTGTGACCGGCCCAAGGCCGGCGCTGGCCAAGGCCGGCCCTCCACGGCCGGCGCTCCAAGGCCGGCCCTCCACGGCCGGCGCTGGCCAAGGCCGGCGCTCCAAGACCGGCCCTCCTCGGCCGGCGCTCCAAGACCGGCCCTCCTCGGCCGGCGCTCCAAGACCGGCGCTGGCCAAGGCCGATGCTCCAAGGCCGGCCCTCCACGGCCGGCGCTCCAAGGCCGGCCCTCCACGGCCGGCGCTGGCCAAGGCCGGCGCTCCAAGACCGGCCCTCCTCGGCCGGCGCTCCAAGACCGGCCCTCCTCGGCCGGCGCTCCAAGACCGGCCCTCCACGGCCGGCACTCCAAGGCCGGCCCTCCTCCAAGGCCGGCCCAACCTTGCTCACTCGGCCAAGGGGTCTTCAGACCACCCCTTGGCTGCCTATAAATACAAGGGTCCTTCCCTTGACCCAGGTAATCCATTCTTGAGCACTGAAACGCTGCCGAACTCGTACCTCGCTCGTTTCTCTCAAGCTTTGGCCTCTAAACACCCCTAAAACCTCTATACTCCACCTCAATCACACTAATGTTGAGCGTCGGAGAGGTAAACAGGGGCACCCCCCCTGTTTCCCCTTTGTAGTTCACAATCTCTTTCTTGCTTTTCAGGTATCGAGACAAGGTGAGCTTCACCCACAGCTAAGGGACGGCTTGGGATACCAAGCCCGACACGCTCGAGTCGAGACGAGACCACTTGGTCCGGCCTTGGGTCTAACCGTCTACGACTCCTAAATCGTTGTCCGAAAAACTTCGACAACAGACCTGAAGGACATGTTCCTGGCACGATTTGCTACATCCATGGTCCAAAAGAAGACCAAGATGTACTTATGGTCAATCAGGCAAGAGAATAACGAGTCCTTGGGACAGTATTTCACTCGACTCAAACCCCTCTGTTTGGGTTCACGGGAGAAAAGGTCATGAATGAAGGAATCATTGATTTACCAGTCACCTTCGGAACTGCCGGAGGCATCGAAGTCGTTCACATGGTCCCCTTTCTTGTGGTCCACCAAGAGTCGCCCTACAATGTTATCATTGGGCGACCCACGTTGAACAGACTAAGGGCTATCACGTCCACTTATCACCTGCTAGTGAAATTCCCCACCGAAGAGGGAATTAGCGTCATGGCCGGTGATCAGACCCAGGTGAGGATATGCTACGTCCAAGGCATGGACGGCAAGCCCGCTGAAAAGAGGGTTAACACGGTCTACCAACTGGAAGACGACTACCCGTGTGATAAAAAAGACGCACGGCAACTCGGGGAATTAGACCCCCGCGACGATATCGAGATGTTGAAAGTTGACACCCCCGATGATCTCACTTCGATCGTTCTCGACGAAGCTAAACCTGACCAGGTAGTAAAGATCAGTGCACAACTCCCTCTCGCCATCAAAACTCAACTCGCGGCCTTCCTTCGGGAGTTTAAGGATGTCTTTGCATGGACACATGCAGACATGCCCGGCATAGACCCCGATGTGATTGTGCACCGATTGAATGACGATAAAACCGTCGCTGAAAAGGTACAACCAGATACGAATGCACGAGCCCGACCAGATCAAGACAACCTTTGTCACTGATCGCGGCCTCTACTGCTACAAGGTCATGCCTTTCGGCCTTAAGAACGCAGGAGCTACTTACCAACGTTTGGTAAACCAGATCTTCGCCGACCTAATCGGCAAGACCATACGTGGACGACATACTCGATAAAAGCCTGTTGGCTACCAACCACATAGACAACCTGAGGGAGATGTTCTTAATCCTCCGCCGGTACAAAATAAAGCTCAACCCCAACAAATGTGTGTTCGGGGTCGAGTCCGGGAAGTTCCTGGGCTACATAGTTAGCCGTCGAGGTATCGAAGCGAACCCCGAAAAAATCAAGGCACTCCTTGACATGAAGTCCCCACGACGTGTCAAGGAAGTCCAAAGTCTGACCGGTCGGATTGCCGCCCTAGCGCGTTTTGTGGCCAGAGCAACCGACAAGTGTCAACTGTTCTTCAAAGCAATTAAGAAGACGGACGGCTTTGAATGGACGGACGAGCGCGAAAAGGCCTTCCAAGAAATGAAGGCCTACTTTGGGAAACCTCCGTTCCTCTCCAAGCCAAAAGAAGGCGAGACGCTTTACATCTACCTCGCCGTCTCCGAACGAGCTGTGAGCGCTGTGCTGATCCGTGAAGAAGATAGGGCTCAATGGCCAATCTTCTACATAACCAAAGCCCTACTCGACGCCGAAACGTGTTATACAGAGATAGAGAAGCTCTCTCTTGCTCTCCTCGTAGCCGCCAAAAAGCTACGCCCATACTTCTAGGCTCACCCAATCGTTGTCCGGACCGGACACCCAATCGGTAAGGCTCTTCAAAAGGGAACATCGACTCGCATGGCGATCTTGTCCCAAGAATTGAGCGAGTACGGGATTGAGTTTCATCCGCGGCCGGCAATAAAGGCTCAAGCCTTAGCTAATTTCATGGCAGAATTCTCCTACACTCCCGACATGGGAAGAGCAGAAGACGGCTCGACCGACGACTTGTCGGCTCGAAAGAGAAAGGTCGACCCTACGGGTCCCATCTGGGAACTACACGTAGACGGAGCATCTAATGCCCAAGGAGCAGGCGCCGACGTGATTCTGACAAACCCCGACCGGGAAAAGTTACGCTACGCCCTCCACTACGGATTCCAGGCTTCCAACAATGAGGCCGAGTACGAAGCCCTCATCGTAGGACTAGAGCTCGCTCAAAAGCTCAACGTACAAAATTTACGAATAAACTGTGACTCGCAGTTAATCGTAAATCAGGTTAAAGGCGACTACGTTGCCAAAGAACCTAACATGATCGCCTACTTGGCAAAGGCAAATGCCAAGCTAGATGCCTTCTCCTAGTTCGAGATCGTCCAGATCCCACGAGAAGAGAACTCCGAGGCCGATGCCTTAGCTCGCCTCGGATCCGGTATCACCGAAGATGGGTTAGGAACCATCCCAATCGAGTCTCTCTCGCGACCATCCGTCTCACGTGACGAGGTAGGAACGATTGAGAGCGCCGCTCATCCAACTTGAATAACACCGCTGTTGTCGTTGATTTTCGGACAACTATTTAGGAGCCCAGAGTGGTTAGACCCAAGGCCGGACCAAGTGGTCTCACTCCGGCTCGAGCGTGTCGGACTTGGTATCCCAAGTCGTCCCCTAGCTGTCTGTTGTATCCGTCTCGTCCAGGCACCTGAAAAGCAAGCAGAAAAGGTGTGAACTACAAAGGGGAAACAGAGGGGTTGCCTCTGTTTACCTCTCCGACGCTCAACATTAGTAGGATTGAGGTGGTTTGTAGAGGGTTTAGTGTTTAGGGGTCGAGACTTGAGAGAAACGAGCGAGGTATGAGTTCGACAGCGTTTCAGTACTCAAATTCTGGCTTACCTGGGTCAAGGGAGAGACCCTTATATTTATAGGCGGCCAAGTGGTGTTTGGGGAACCCCTTGGCCGAGCGCCGGCCTTGGAGAGCCGGCCTTGGCGAGCGCCGGCCTTGGAGAGCCGGCCTTGGCGAGCGCCGGCCTTGGAGAGCCGGCCTTGGACAAGCGCCAGCCTTGGAGAGCCGGCCTTGGCGAGCGCCGGTCTTGGAGAGCCGGCCTTGGACAAGCGCCGGCCTTGGAGAGCCGGCCTTGGACGAGCGCCGGCCTTGGAGAGCCGGCCTTGGACGAGCGTCGGCCTTGGAGAGCCGGCCTTGGAGTGCCGGCCTTGGAGAGCCGGCCTTGGCGAGCGCCGGCCTTGGAGAGCCGGCCTTGGACGAGCGCCGGCCTTGGAGAGCCGGCCTTGGCGAGCGCCGGCCTTGGAGAGCCGGCCTTGGCGAGCGCCGGCCTTGGAGAGCCGGCCTTGGCGAGCGCCGGCCTTGGAGAGCCGGCCTTGGAGAGCCGGCCTTGGAGAGCCGGCCTTGGCGAGCGCCGGCCTTGGAGAGCCGACCTTGGACGAGCGCCGGCCTTGGAGAGCCGGCCTTGGCGAGCGCCGGCCTTGGAGAGCCGGCCTTGGAGAGCCGGCCTTGGAGAGCCGGCCTTGGTGAGCGCCGGCCCTGGACGAGCGTCGGCCTTGGATGAGCGAGTCTCAGGACGTCCGCCAGCGTGGCCGTCGTCGATCTACCAGGCCGAGACGGGCCGGTAACAAGCACTTAAGGACTTCTTGCGAAGAGGGGTACTTCCCGAAGACCGCAAAGAAGCCGAAAGGCTAAAAGCCCTCGCATCCAAATACGTGTTGAAAGGCGAAGCCCTATACAAGCGCGGGTATTCAACCCCGCTGCTCCGATGTCTCAACAGCGTCGAGTCGACCAAGGTCCTCCGCGAGATCCACGAAGGCCTCTGCGAAAACCACGCCCCTAGAAGGTCCCTCGCGCTCAAAGCGCTTTGACAAGGCTATTTCTGGCCAACAATGAAAAATGACGCCTACGACTGGGCGAGAAAGTGCGACAAGTGTCAACGTTTCTCCAACGTTCCACGACAGCCGCCATCTCCACTAAGTAGCATTGTTGTTCCGCGCCCCTTCTCAAAATGGGGCGTAGATATTATCGGCAAGCTTCCTAAAGCTCCGAGACAATACGAATACGCCATCGTCGCTATCGACTACTTCACCAAGTGGGTCGAAGCCGAGCCTCTGGCCAGGATCACCGAGGCCAACACTACGAACTTCATCTGGAAGTCCATAATATGTCACCACGGCATCCCTGCGTCAATCGTGACCGATAACGGCGCGCAGTTCGACAACGCGAGGGTTAGAGAGATCTGCGCCCAACTAGGGATAAGTAAGACATTCTCATCCCCGCGACATCTACAAGCTAATGGCCAAGTGGAAGCCGTCAACAAGACGATTAAGAGCAACCTCAAGAAAAAGCTCGAAGCCAAAAAAGGCGCCTGGGCTGAAGAACTGCCTTTCATCCTATGGGCCTATCGAACGACCGTTCGAAACGCCACCGGAGAGACCCCCTTCTCCATAGCTTTTGGGGTTGAAGCGGTGGTCCCCGTGGAATTAGAAGTCCCCACCTATCGGGTTGACACTTTCGACGAAAAAGAAAATGAGGAAGCCATCCGCCTCGAACTGGATCTAATCGACGAGAAAAGATCCGAAGCTCTCACCAGACTCGCTGCACAAAAACGAAAGGTCGAGAGATACTACAACGCCAAAGTCAAAAGGTGGATCTTCGCCGTCGGAAGCCTCGTACTTAGACGCGTGTTCCATAACACCCAAGTGCAAGGCGCCGGAGTCCTAGGCCCAAATTGGGAAGGACCATATAGAGTCCGACAAGTCATACACGACGGGACCTACTACATCGAGCACATGGACGGAACTCCAATCCGGCACCCGTGGAACGCCGAACACTTGAGGCAGTACCACCAGTGATCAAGTCCCCCCCATTATTGCTCTGATTTCCCTTATTCAATATAGGCCTATGAGCAACTGTTCAAGGATGTTCCCCGTTAGCAAAAATCAATAAAACTTGGGGGGCTGATGGGTCTGCGACATACACTCAAGAATTCACGGCCAAAAAAAAAAAGAAAAAAAAAGAAAAGAAAAGGTCCTCAAGTCGAGCTCGCTCCTTGAGTCCAGATTCGCTCCTCAAGTCGAGTTCGCTCCTTGGGTCGAGCTCAAGTTCGCTCCTCAAGTCGAGTTCGCTCCTTGAGTCGAGCTCAAGTTTGCCCTTCGAGGCGAGCTCGCTCCTCCAGTCGAGCTCGCCCCTCGAAGCTCCAGTTCGCTCCTTGAGTCGAGCTCGCTCCTCAAATCGAGCTTGCCCCTCAAGTCGAACTCGCCCCTCAAGTCGAGTTCGCTCCTTGAGTCCAGATTCGCTCCTCAAGTCGAGTTCGCTCCTTGAGTTGAGCTCAAATTCTCTCTTCGGGATGAGCTCGCTCCTCCAGTCGAGCTCGCCCCTCGAAACTCAAGTTCGCTCCTTGAGTCGAGCTCACTCCTCAAGTCGAGTTCGCTCCTTGAGTCGAGCTCAAGTTCGCCCTTCGAGACGAGCTCGCTCCTCCAGTCGAGCTCGCCCCTCGAAGCTCTACTTCGCTCCTTGAGTCGAGCTCGCTCCTCAAATCGAGCTCGCCCCTCAAGTCGAGCTCGCCCCTCAAGTCGACTTCGCTCCTTGAGTCCAGATTCGCTCCTCAAGTCGAGTTAGCTCCTTGAGTAGAGCTCAAATTCGCTCTTCGGGATGAGCTCGCTCCTCAAGTCGAGCTCGCCCCTCGAAACTCAAGTTCGCTCCTTGAGTCGAGCTCGCTCCTCAAATCGAGCTCGCTCCTCAAGTCGAGCTCGCCCCTCAAGTCGAGTTCGCTCCTTGAGTCGAGCTCGCTCCTCAAGTCGAGTTCGTTCCTTGAGTCGAACTCAAGTTCGCCCTTCGAGACGAGCTCGCTCCTCAGTTCGAGCTCGCCCCTCGAAGCTCCAGTTCGCTCCTTGAGTCGAGCTCGCTCCTCAAGTCGAGCTCGCTCCTCAAGTCGAGCTCGCCTCTCAAGTCGAGCTCGCCCCCTCAAGTCGAGTTCGCTCCTTGAGTCCAGATTCGCTCCTCAAGTCGAGTTCGCTCCTTGAGTAGAGCTCAAATTCGCTCTTCGGGATGAGCTCGCTCCTCCAGTCGAGCTCGCCCGTCGAAACTCAAGTTCTCTCCTTGAGTCGAGCTCGCTCCTCAAATCGAGCTCGCTCCTCAAGTCGAGCTCGCCCCTCAAGTCGAGTTCGCTCCTTGAGTCGAGCTCGCTCCTCAAGTCGAGTTCGCTCCTTGAGTCGAGCTCAAGTTCGCCCTTCGAGACGAACTCGCTCCTCCAGTCGAGCTCGCCCCTCGAAGCTCCAGTTCGCTCCTTGAGTCGAGCTCGCTCCTCAAATCGAGCTCGCTCCTCAAGTCGAGCTCGCCCCTCAAGTCGAGCTCGCCCCTCAAGTCAAGTTCGTTCCTTGAGTCCAGATTCGCTCCTCAAGTCGAGTTCGCTCCTTGAGTCGAGCTCAAGTTCGTCCTTCGAGACGAGCTCGCTCCTCCAGTCGAGCTCGCCCCTCGAAGCTCCAGTTCGCTCCTTGGGTCGAGCTTGCTCCTCAAATCAAGCTCGCCCCTCAAGTCGGGCTCGCCCCTCAAGTCGAGCTCGCCCCTCAAGACGAGTTCGTTCCTTGACTTTAGATTCGCTCATCAAGTCGAGTTCGCTCCTTGAGTCGAGCTCAAGTTCGCCATTCGAGACGAGCTCGCTCCTCCAGTCGAGCTCGCTCCTCGAGCTCAAGTTCGCTCCTCAAGTCGAGTTCGCTCCTTGAGTCGAGCTCAAGTTCGCCCTTCGAGACGAGCTCGCTCCTCCAGTCGAGCTCGCCCCTCGAAGCTCCAGTTCGCTCTTTGAGACGAGCTCGCTCCTCCAGTCGAGCTCGCCCCTCAAAGCTCCAGTTCGCCCTTCGAGACGAGCTCGCTCCTCCAGTCGAGCTCGCCCCTCGAAGCTCCAGTTCGCTCCTTGAGTCGAGCTCGCTCCTCGAATCGAGCTCGCCCCTCAAGTCGAGCTCGCCCCTCAAGTCGAGCTCGCCCCTCAAGACGAGTTCGCTCCTTGAGTCTAGATTCGCTCCTCAAGTCGAGTTCGCTCCTTGAGTCGAGCTCAAGTTCGCCCTTCGAGACGAGCTCGCTCCTCCAGTCGAGCTCGCCCCTCGAAACTCCGGCTCTCCCCTCGAATCGAGCTCGTCCTTCGAGTCAAGCCCTGAGTCTACGAGTCGATTGATACTCCTCGTGCCGACTCTTCAAAAAAAAGACGCCGGCCTAACCAGGCGCAATCGCGTTCGCTCACCCCAGGGTGGGCGGGCCCAAAAGACGTCGGCCTAACCCGACGCACAAGGCCTAAGTCCCCCACGGGGGCACAAACTTAGGAAGCTCGGACCCCGACGGCCCTTCGTGCATACGGGTTCGAGTAAAACGTCGGCCTTCCCGGCGTGCCGTAAGACGCGTAAAGGCGCATGTGAAAGACATCTTCCGAGACGCATGTAAGTCGCGTAAAGGCGCTGCCTCAAACCCGAAAAGGCCAAATTTGAGCCAAACTAAGGTTCGCTAGCCATAGGGCACGAACACCAAAAGACGCCGGCCTAACCCGACGCATGTGGTTTGAGTAAAAGACGCCGGCCTAACCCGACGCAACCGCGTTCGCTCACTCCAAGGTGAGCGAGCCCAAAAAGACGTCGGCCCAACCCGACGCAACCGCGTTCGCTCACTCCAAGGTGAGCGAGCCCAAAAAGATGTCGGCCCAACCCGACGCACCCGCGTTCGCTCACTCCAGGGTGAGCGGGCCCAAAAAAGACGCCGGCCTAACCCGGCGCACCTATGTTCCGACGCTCAAGGGCGCGAACACCTAAAAAGACGCCGGCCTAACCCGGCGCGCCTATGTTCCGACGCTCAAGGGCACGAACACTAAAAGACGTCGGCCTAAACCCGACGCAAAGCGCGTTCGCTTGCCTCAGGGCACGAACCCAAAGACGCCGGTCTCACCCGGTGAGCTCGATCGCTCAAACAGCGCGAGCTCGAAAACGCCGGCCTAACCCGGCGAGCTCAGTCGCTTAAAAGCACGGGCTCCGAAAGACGCCGGCCCAACCCGACGCGACTTATACATCCGGTCGCCAATAGCACGGATGCAAAGCCCCCGGGGACTACCCGGTACGACCTCTTCGATTGCCGAAAGGCACGAAGCGAAGTCACTGGGCCACGATAAGCCCACAAAAAAGGCACACGCGAGTGGAAAAGTGCTCGAAAAATGAGATATGCATTCAAAATGGAAGCAACAAAAATGTCTCATAAATAAAAAAGAGCCACGGCTCTAATAAACACGTGCTAAACAAAAGTGCGTGAAAAGTAAATCCTAGAAAAGGGAAATAAACAAAGGGCTAAACATACGCGCTGAAAAATAAAGCCATCTCGGCTCAAGGAGCACCCTCATCCAACAGAGGGACCAAGGTGTCGAAGAAGTCAAAAGTGACCCCCCGGGCCTCGTTCTCGGCCACGGTCGCGTCTCGACATTCCACTGCTCCGACACGACGGGCTTCCTCGATCCCTATGTCGTAGTCATCTTGCAAGTCGGACGCTCTCCGCTCCGCTTCTACAATCCGGGACGAGAGTCGAGCGTTTTCCTCCGCCAGAGAGTCGCGCTCGTGCTCCGCCCTAACTCGCGCCGCCTCGCTCGAAGTAAGCTGGCGGTGCGACGTCTCCAAGGCATCGGATCGAGAGTCCAGCTGCCTCCGAAGGTCGGTGACCTCAGTGCGAAAAATCTCCGCTGATCGGGTCGCCACCTCACTAGCTCGCCGCTCTTCGGTGAGCTCGCCCGCCATATTGGCCACTGACAGTTGGGCTCCGTCACGCTGGCCCTGTGCGATCTGGAGTTCCAACCTGGGCTCACGGAGATGGTCTCGAAGCGTTTCGGTCTCCGCCCCCGGGTGTGAACCTCGCTCGACCTGAGCCAGCCTAGCCTTCGTCCGGGCGAGCTCCTCCTGGGATGCCCCTAAGCGCCGGATGAAGTCATGCAAAATCCTGTCGCTTCGCACGGCCCTTGCATACGCCTGCGATGACAAAGAAGCAAAGGTTAAAACTAAAAACCTACGCTTACAATAAAAGCCGAAGTACTGACCCTCTGAGCGTCGGTAACACCCGCCTGGAAGAAGGCGATGTCGCCCATCGACACCACGCCCTTCCACCAGGATAGTGAGGATCCCTCGAGGTGGCGAAAACAGTCCCCTAGGGCCTCTATCGCCTCTAGCTCCTCCGCCGAGTTCGCCCTCTTGGGCTTGGAACGCTCATCGGGAGGTGCCGATGTCGAAGCCCTCTTCAAAGAGGCTCGAGACTCCGGTTCGACTAGACCGGCGGTCTCAATGAGCTCGCCCTTCGCCTTGCGGTCAGGGACCCTAGAGCGAATCTCTGCCATTGACTCGGGGTCCCGAGAAGCAAGGGCCTGCCTCCTAGCTCGCCTCCTCGCAGCTACACAAAACAAAGCGACAAAGGTCAGGTACCTGTAAAAACAACAAGTTTTACAACCATAAAGATACCTCGGGACTCGGGAGCCTGCTCGCCCGGAGTGCTCCTCGGTGCCCGGAGCGAAGGGCGGGAACCACCCGGTGAGCGCCATCAGCTCGGGAGAACGGAACCGCTCGCCAGCCTTGCAGGCTTCCGACATCCCCGATATTTCCCTCACAAAGGGGAGCTCCGCTGCCCCCTCGTCCGCCGGAAAGTCGGCCATGCGACCGAAGTGAAGGGGCGCCTCGCCGAAAGCGTCCGAGGTGACCCATACCCACGCCCGGCGGCTAGGCGGGTCACAATCCTCGACCAGCCTCACGTTGCCCCGGGCACAAGCCACATGGAGTCCCGGCTGCCCCGGCACCGGGAAGACGGCGACCAGGTTACGAAAGTCATCCACAGTCATGGCACGCTGCGTCTGGCAGTGCCACTCCATGAAGCATGTGGCCAACAGGCGATAGAACGCCGGGCTCATCTGACATGCATGGACCCCGAGCCGAGTCAAGATCTGCTGGACGATCGCGGGGAACGGGAGACGCAACCCGCAGACAAGACTCCCGATCGTCACGGCCGCATACCCGTCCCTGGGGCGGGAGGGCCTGTCCTCGGGGGCAGGTCTAAGTAACCCCACGAAGGGAGGGATGTGATACGCCTCCCGAAGCGTGCCGAAGACTCGGGAAGTGAGCGTGCTCACAGCGTCAATTCCCTTGCAGTCTAAGCCGACGGGGGCAACAGAGTCGCCTACTCCGTACATGCGAGTCCTCTCGAGTGATCGGGCGTAGGTATAACCCGAAGCCTCCGCGGATTCGAGGGCCGGCCATACCATCGCCAACACCTCGCCATCATGTTTCTCCTCCCCCCTCGTGGGATGAACCTCCGAGTCCTCCTCAGGAGCCTCCGAGCCCGACCCTTGGGGATCATCGGAGTAAATCTCATCCAAGAAAGACTCGGACGACACAATCGCAAGCTCAACACTCGAGGCGTCCAAGTTAGACGCCCGGGGGAGCTCGGCACTCACCACCGCTTCACCCCGCTGCTTGAGCAGGGGGGCGTCAAAGGACGCCTCGCGGGAGACCAGGTTGATCACCAACCTTGACGAACGCGGGCCCTCGGGCCCCTCGTCCTCCCCTTCGGGGCCGCACCTGATAGGTGGGCCGCTCCAGGGTCCCGCCAGCTCGGCGATCGCCGCGGCATCGGTCTCCAACTCCGCGAGCCATTTGTCGGCCGCGCCAGAGTCTTCCTCGACGAAGATAGGAATCCCGTCGAGCTCCTCAAAGGGACCCTTTGCCGCCCCCCCGAAATCAGGGTGAGGGCAGGATCAACCTCGGGATCACCAACACGGGGAACAAGCTCACTCCCCATCAAAAAAAAAGAAAAAGAAGAAGGTCAACTGCCCGGGGGAAATTTCAAAGTCAAAAGAGTCTTCCGATTACCTGCAGGCCGCCAGTATAAACAAGAAAGAGCGGGAGCCCTCCTATTTATATAGAGGAAGGAGCAAACCCTGCTCCTTCCCCCTGCGCGCGCGACGCAAGGCCCGGCCCGCGGGCCGGCCTCGCGCGTGCGCCAGTCCCCCAGCGCCAGGTCGCGCGTAGGTCTTGCGGGCCGACTGGCCCGGTCCGGCCCCCAGGGGTCCAACCACAAGAGATATACGTGCGGACGATCACATGTGATCGAAGGTAAAAATACCTCAACGCCATTCTCTTTTCTAAAAAGTTCACGACTTACGTCCCGTAAGCCGTAAACTTGGGGGGCTAATGTTACCGGTCGTTTTCGGAACACCGGAAATTCAAAAACAATTCCCGCCACCTCGAGCGAACACCGTCGCCAGCTCGGCCACCTCGAGCGAACACCTTTGCCAGCTCGGCCACCTCGGTCGAGCGCCTTCGCCAGCTCGGCCACCTCGGTCGACCGCCCTCGCCAGCTCGGCCACCGCGGTCGAGCGCCTTCGCCACCTCGGCCGAGCGCTCTTGCCACCTCGGCCGGGCACACCCGCTGCCGGGCACGCCGCGCCCGGTCAAGTCCCGTGCCTGGTACGCCCCTGTGCCCTCTTAGGTGTGTGGCCTTGCGTGCCTCGCTCCCGGCCACCCAGTGGGCCTCAAGGGGCCGGCCCAAGGCCTCCCCTCAAACACTATAAATACCCCCTCCTTGGGGAAGGAAGAGAGGCCCCCGTTTCTTGAACACAACTTATATCCTGGTTGATGCCAAGAACACTTCTCTTCTCTCGAAAACTCTCTCTCGCCCTCTTTGTGACATTTCCAAGAGCGCGCACTCCTCCTCCTCCCTCGGCTCAGAAAGTCAAGGACCCTCGTCCACGAGAGGGAGCGCGCTCCTCTTCTGCGACCCGAGCCTTTGCAGTACATACTGCCCTCCTGCTTCTTGGCCCTTGAGCTAGAACTCCGAGCTACGAGCACGCGACCCCTCTAAAGCCTTCGCTTGAAGCTACGAGCCGGGTCCTGCCCTAAAGCCTTGGATTCACAAAGCCTCCGAGCCCAGGATAGCCTCCCCACACAAATTGAACTACGTTCTGACCTGATCCCTACTAAAGGGTACGTAGGCAGCCAACCTTTGGCACGGTCACACCCCCCAAGACACACCCCAGGGTTTGGAGGGTGCAGCTCGGTCTACGAGCTCCCGTTTTTGGCCCGGGAGCGATCACTTGGTCCGGGCTTGGATCGAACCGCCCAAGGTATTTAATCGTTGTTCATTTTCGTGCGACAACACACTGGTCAATTCAGTACCTTCGGAAGATACCTAGAAGAACTATAGAGTCTCCAACTCTCAATGCCTCATAACCAGACATCATAGATTCTTCTAACAATCATACTGAGGTCAATAGTCCTTTGACCCTTAGATTTGCGAATATATCGTTTTAAGCAAACTACGAAGAGTTTGTTCATGCAAATCTACATTTGTCTCTTCGTAAGTTGTTAAGTTTGCTTATGGACTAAAGACTAATGTTTTATCATAAAGCTTCAGACAAGGAAGATTGAATGAACGCTTCAACTTCTTATTAATGAATAAGCAATTACAAGCAAGAGTCTTCATGAGACTTTATTACATCAAATGTAGAATATAAAGATTACAACTCTTCTTGTGGGCACCATTGACAACAGCCTGATGCCCGGGAGTCGGGCCATTCTTGGCCGGGTGCTGGTGACGCCGGCCCAATAGCCTTGGGCGCTCAACATGGGGGTCCGGATGGGCCCGTTGGGCAGGATGCACGTGAAGGGGTTCGTTCGACCGGGCCAAGCACGAGCGAGGATGACTTTTTGGCCAGCTCGGGTACGGGTGAGGAAGCTCATCCGGTCGGCCTGGGTGCCGGCGTGGAAAACCACCCGGCCGGCCCTAGCGCGGCGAGGGGACCCAACCGGCCGGCCCTAGCGCGGCAAGGGGACCCAACCGGCCGGCCCGGGTGAGGAAAAACGATTGACCGGTCTCGAAGGCTCAGCGAACCCGGAAGGCTCAGGTGAGTCCCTTCTACTTCGTTCGTCGGCGACTGAGGTGCGTACCTTGACCGCCCGAGAGGAGGAGCGCGCCTCATCATTCCCTATCGAGGAATCGGCGATTCGAGGTGGCTTTGACTGTTCTGGAGTCGACTTCTCGAGCTCCCTTTCACTCGCAAGCTTTAGAGGCTTGAGGAAGCGATTTCACATCTCGTTATCTGTATCGCTCTTGCGACCGCTACCCGATGACCTTTCGACTCGTCCGCGAAGGGGATATGCCGCTATCCACGAGGCGAGCCTCCGTGGGGGGTTACGGCTGCCTTTCCAGCCCGTGATCCAACATCTCTTGGTTCGACTGAACATCCATGCGGCGCAGATGTCTCCATCTTTCTACCGTGTGGTGGCGGCATGCCACATTATGCTTCACCGAGCGAAGGGCCGGGCCGCGGCGCCCGACGACATCCTAAACCTTATGTCTGTATACGACGTCCCTGGGAAGCCTGGCTTCTACAAGGTCCAACATCGCAAGCGTTCCCCCATACTCACTAAGATATCTTCCAAGCATCGTTACCCTTGGGTGTGGGTATCCGAATCCGCCTTTGGGGCGGCGCCTCTCTTCTTTGGCCCTGCGGCTGACTTCCAGGCCGACCGCGCCACTGCGAGCTCTGAACTCGCGCTTGTGATTGGAGTCGTTCCAGACTCGAGGCGACAAGGGTCGCTCTTCGAATCCCCAGATCTCATGCCGAATATTGGATGGTTTGTGCCTGGCGAGGAAACTCCCCAACGCCCTAGCCTCGGTGCGGAGGTTGTGGAGGACCCCGAGTCGGAGGGGGGGTCTCGTCTGTTCCCTTCCCCGACGTGGAGGGTATCCACCATACATACGCTCTTGTCCTATCGCAGCTTTCTATTGTTTACGTTTATTGTCAAGTTCTAACCGATTGACGTCTTTTCTTTTCTTTTTTGGCAGATACTATGGTCCGGGATCGCTTGCGTTCGTGGGTGCCAAGGGCAGAACCTACTGCCGAAGTTGTGGCCGCGGCTCGTTCCTGAGTTGAGGCTCATCGCGGGGGATCACCAGAGCGGGCGAGGAACGAGGCGATCTCTTCGAACAAGCGACCATTGTCATCGATCTCCCTCGGTCCACCCTCTGGAAATAAGCGTGCTCATACGTCGGCGTTGCCAGACGGCATGGATTTGATGCTCCTAGCGGAGGCGGCGGAGCTGAGAGGCCAATGTTCGCACGGTCGTTCCGTTGGGTGCTAAGTCGATCTCTATGATTCTTCCCTGTGTTATGGGGGTGTGAGCTTCGAGCCATACGCCTCACTCGCCGAGTCGTTGGACCTTCCCTAACATTGCCTCTTTGACCGAGCCGGTCATGGGCTGAACGTCGGGAGGTCTCTTCTTGAGAGGAGATCGCTATTGCCTTTGTTTTAGGCGGCGGGATCGACGGACCGACTTCGATCTCAACAGGGAGTTCCCCATCTTTGGTGAGAGAAGTCTCGATGTCCGCAGAAATTTCCAAGCCTTCATAGTGCAGGCGCCTTGCCCGCCAGTTGACGGTGGTACCATGCATTGGCTATCTTTAGTTGGCGTATTTTCTCCTCCATCTCAAGGATGCGGTCGTCCCGACTGTCCTGAGGTGGAGGGGGCGAGGGAGTGTGGCTGTCGTTGTTGAGAGACTCCTCGTCGCCTTGCGCTCGGGAGCGCAGGAAGTATTTCTTCACTCCTTCGGGGTTATTCACGCCCTCAGAACGAACAGGTGGTTGACCACTCATGTCTTTCTCAAGTTGAGAAGAAAGGGGTCGAGATGTAGAACGGATTTCGGGCTATGTAAGTCGGGAAGCCCCCTCCTTCTAGCGCCAAAATGTTGTCGCACGAAAATGAACAACGATTAAATACCTCGGGCGGTTCGATCCAAGGCCGGACCAAGTGACCGCGCCCGGGCCAAAAATGGGAGCTCGTAGACCGAGCTGCACCCTCCAGACCCTGAGGTGTGTTTTGGGGGGTGTGACCGTGCCAAAGGTTGGCTGCCTACGTACCCTTTAGTCGGGATCAGGTCAGAACATAGTTCAAGTTGAATGTTGGGGGCTATCTTCGGCTCGGAGGCTTGAGAATCCAAGGCTTTAGAGTAGGACCCGGTCGTAGCTTCTAGTGAAGACTTTAGAGGGGTCGCTTATCTCATAGCTCGGAGTTCTAGCTCAAGGGCCAAGAAGCGGGAGATCAGTGTGTACTGGAAACGCTCGGGTCGCAGAAGAGGAGCGCGCTCCCTCTCATGGAGGGGGGTCCTTGTCTTTCAGAGCCGAGGGAGGAGGAGTGCGTGCTCTTGGAATGTCACAAGAGCACGAGAGAGGAGAGAGTTCTCGAGTGAGAGAAGTGTTGGATGAAGAATTGTGGGGCTGAATCAGCATGCCTTTTCCTCCCCCTAAGGGGGGGGGGGTATTTATAGAATTTGGAGGAGGCCTTGGGCCGGCCACCTCAAGGCCCACCGGGTGGCCAGGAGAGGAGCGCGCGAGGCCTATCGTCCTGGCAGGCGCGGGGCGCACTGTCTGACGGGTGCGGGCGCGCATGGCGTGAGGTGTGCTCGGCCGAGGCAGCAGGGCTCTCGGCCAGGGGAGCAAGAGCCTCCGGCCGAGGCAGCAGGAGCGCTCGGCCGGGGAAGTAGGGGCACCCGGACGAGGCAGCAGGAGCGCTCGGCCGAGGCAGCAGGAGCGCCCGGCCAAGGCAGCAGGAGTGCTCGGCTGGGGCAGCGGGGGCACCCGGCCGAAGCAGCAGGAGCGCTCGGCCAGAACAGCAGGAGCGCCCGGCCGAGGTAGCAGGGGCGCTTGGCCGGGGCAGCAAGGACATCTGGCGAGGTAGCAGGCGCGCTCGGCCGGGTTGCTAGAGTGCACGCGGTCCGGGACGCCCGGGGGCGCGGGAGTGCACGCGGTCCGAGACGCCCGGGGGCACGGGAGTGCACGCGGGCCGGGACGCCCGGGGCACGGGACAGCGCGCGGGCCTGGACGGCTGGGGCACAGGAGCGCACGCGGGCCGGGGCGCGGGAGCGCTCACGGACCAGGACACCCGGGACGCGGGAGCGCACGCGGGCCTGGACAGCTGAGGTGCGGGAGCGCACGCGGGCCGGGACGGCCGGGGCGCATGACGCGCGTGGGCCAGGCACGCTAGGGCGCGCGCTCAGGCCAACTAGGGCGGGGGCGCAGGTGCGTGCGCGGCCTGTGGGTGCGGGTAGGTTGGCGCGTGCGCAGGCCCATTGGGCTGTGGGTGCGTCAGGGCACTCAGGCCTAGTGGGCCAGGGCCCGTTGGGCTTTCCCGCTGGGGAAGCTCGACCGGCCTTAAATCGTTTTTGAATTTTTGGTGTCCCGAAAACGATCGGTAACATTCCAAACGTCGACGAGCCCATAACCCTTTATTGTGATAATAGTGGGGCTGTCGCTAACTCAAAGGAACCTCGAAGCCATAAGAGTTCTAGACATATTGAGAGGAAATACGATTTGATTCGAGAGATCGTGCAGCGCAGATACGTGGAAGTGAAGAAGATCTCAATGGTGGACAACCTAGCAGATCCATTCACCAAGGCCCTAGCGAACAAGGTCTCTGACCAATATCGAGAGGGATTAGGCATGAAGGACTACACACATCTTCTTTGAGTCAAGTGGGAGTTTGTTGTCAATGGTGCCCAGAAGAAGAGTTGTAGTCTTTATTTTATACATTTGATGTAATAAAGTCTCACAAAGACTCTTGCTTGTAATTGCTTATTCATTAATAAAAAAGTTGAAATGTTAATTCATTCTTCCTTGTCTGTTTGAAGCTTTATGATAAAACACTAGTCTTCAGTCCATAAACAAACTATACAACTTACGAAGAGACAAATGTAGAGTTGCATGAACAAACTCTTCGTAGTTTGCTTCATACGATATATTCGCAATCTAAGGGTCAAAGGACTACTGACCTCAGTACGATTGTTATGAGAATCTATGATGTCTGGTTATGGGGCATTGAGAGTTGGAGACTCTATAGTTCTTCTAGGTATCTTCTGAAGGTACTGAATTGAGCAGTACCCTTCTAGAGACAAAATAAGAACAAACCATTTAACCTCTTATGTCTCGAAGTCACTACGTATGAATTGCATCATGCTTACCTTAATACTGAAATGAGACATGCCATTTCACAGCTTACGTATTCTCAATTGAGAAAGTTAGAGTTCGGACTCAGTATGTGATTCCGAACCGGACCTATTGGTGAAGTAGTAAATTGTGAAGATGTCATGAGTAACTTTGTGAAGATGTTATGGAATTCATGTACAAGATTGCTGAAATGCAATGTATATCACCTCATGCTTTGTTCCTTGGAGTGTGGATAAATGAACTGGCCAGTGTCTAAATTGAGTCTTGACTCTTTTGGATGAAACAATGTGACTTGTTAGCTCCTCGTCAATACATTGTTTCTAACTGATGATATTTCGTAAAATGGTAAAATGGTAATTTCGTAAATCACGACTAGCTGATGATATTCATGAAGGGTAAACATAGATAATATTCAGTGGATCTGCTCATCATAATTTGGTTGAATTATTGAGTAGAAAATAAATTCATTTGAACCGAGAGATTTTCAGTGTCAACTCTTTAGTGGAGTTAGTTGACATTAAGCTAAACTTGGAAAAGGTTTGTGAACTTTTGAGTCCAAGTGTTTAGCTCAAGCTTTTTTCATTTGGATCCATGAGGTCACTGTCACGAATAACATCAAGTAGGAATAGTTAAACTAGAAGCTAAGTCAAAACAAAAACGAGACAAGTTTTACGAAAATTGTCAAAAGGGTATTTTTGTCTTCTGAGACATAGGATGAAATGAATGTCAATAATTTTTTTGAAAAGGTCATTTAATGACATGTTTCACTCGACCAATATTAGTCTTATTGGGCCTTGTGGATTAATTTCATTTCATAAGAATTTTATTGAAAATTCTTAATGGGCGTTTTTCATGTTGTCATGAACAAATGAAGGAGCTTCTAGAAGCCCCTTCTAGATTGAATATGAGCCCCTACCACCCAAGGGAAAGAGAGTATATTTTGTGCATAAATGTATCAAGATACTTGACAAAAGTAAGAGAGGAAACAAATTTTCTATGCGTGGCATAGAGAATTTCGGCCAACTAGAGAAAGGAACAAAATAGGAAATAAATCAAGGCTTGTAGAAGACCTTGTTTGGCCGAGTATGTCAAGTGGGAAAAGGGGAAATTGGCTCATGAATATGTGATATTCTATAGAAGAGGAAACTACCTTATTGAAGATAAGACCTCTCCTATAAATAAGAGCCTCATTCTTCACATTTCATTCATCCATGTTTTAGAGATTTGAGAGCTTCTCACTCTAGAATTGGCCGACTCCTCTCTCTCTCTTTCTATTCAATTTCGTTTTTGGATTTGGCACCTAGGTCCTCATTTGACCTAGTGTTTTTGCACTTCGACTTTAAGACTTGTTCTTAAGTTGTAGTGTTTAAAAGTGCCCACACACTAATTCCTTTTTCTCTCGAGTGATTTAGCGATAGAAACATTCGTGGTTGCTCGAGTTGCCGAGGAAAGAAGAGAGACGTGCAGCGAAGGAGGAGACGAACGTTGCCACTTTCCAAAAGCTTCTCAACGTTCAAGCTTCTAAAAGGTTAGTAATCTTTTATGATCATAATAGTTTTTATTTACATGTGCTTGCTCTTTGTCTAGGTTAGTAAAAACGTTTTAATGGTTAAAAGAAATTTTTTAAAATTCCACCGCTTACCGAAGCGTTAAACTTTTTCTTAAATCCTAGATCAATTCCAACAGACCCAAGGCCGGACCATTTGATCGTGTTCGGGCTCCAGCGTGTCGGACTTGGTATCCCAAGTCGTCCCTTAGTTGTAGATGATGTTTGCCTCGTCTCAACACCTGAAAAGGAGGAAAAAGAGTGTGAACTACAAAGCGGAAACAAAAGGGGTGCCTCTATTTACCTCTCCGACGTTCAACATTAGTAGGTGTTGTCGCACGAAAATGAACAACTATTTAAAACCTCGGGCGGTTCGATCCAAGGCCGGACCAAGTGATCGCACCCGGGCCAAGAGTGTGAACTCGATAGTCTCGAGCTAGGGTTTTCTCCGATCAACCCGCCTCTCGGGAGAGGTAGGGGGTGAGGAGGATGAGTGACCGTGCCTTGGTTGTCGGCTGCCTACGTACCCGTGCGTGGGATCAGGTCAGAACGTAGTTCAAGCGTGTGTGACGCAGTATGAGGCGTGGAACCTTGGCGGAGAGGCGTGCTCGACGAAGGAAACGGGGCGCGAGGAGTCCTCGGCAGCGTCTCAGAACTTCGGAGATCGCGTACGCGTCTAGCGTGTTAGACGCGCAAGGGTAGCTCTAGTTGAGAACCCTAGGGGCGTGCTTGAGCACCGGAGAACGTTCGGTCAAAGGGAGCGACGTCCGGGAAGTTCCCGTGAGTGCTTCGGGACCTTTGAGAACGAGGGAGAGAGAAAAGAACCTGCTTCAGGCCAAATATGGCATCCAGAGAAGCAGAGAAATCGAGCGTGTCGATAAGAGATGAAGAGAATTATTAGATATTCTTGGATATCTTGGGATGGATTTCCCCTTAATGGGAGAGGGTATTTATAGGTGTTTGGGAGCCTTTGAAGGCCCCTTTTTCGTCCATGTGGGACTAGGATCGCGCATGCCATCAAGTGGAGGCGCACGGCGCGCGCGGCGCACAAAGGGCGGCGCACAACGCGCGGCGTGCGGCGCGCGGCGCAGGGGGCGCGGCGCAGGACGCGCGGCGCAGGGTTCCTTGACCGGCGCGGCGCGCTGCCTGGCCGGCGCGGCGCGCTGCCTGCTGCCCGGCTGGCCGGTGCAGCGCGTTGCGTGCGCAGTGAGCGGCTCGTCTTGCCGGGCCCTTGCGGGCCTTCGAATGCCATTCTTCTCACGTGAAATATGAAGCTTTCTACTTGATGAGAGTGACTCGATTCGAGTAGCGAGGCTCGGCCCGGCGAGAGCGACTAGCGACTTGATTCGAGGAGTGACTCGAGGATGACTCGAGGCTCGACTCGAAAATGACTCGAGGCTCGACTCGAGGAACAATTAAAGGCTCGACTCGAGGAACCACTCAAGGCTCGACTCGAGGAGCGAAGCTCGACTCGAGGAGATTGACTCAAGGCTCGACTCGAGGAGCGAAGCTCGACTCGAGGAGTCAGGAGTTTGGGCGAGGGCTTGAAGATTTGCTGCTCTTCAGGACCTCCGGCCTGACCATCGGCCCTTTGAGCGACGTGCCTTCTCGGCGTCTTGGGTTTTCCGAAAACGACCGACAACATTAGCCCCCCAAGTTCGTCGTTCGGGAGGCGTCCCAGCGATGAACTTTTTGTTCTTCTAGTTGGGTGTTTGAGGGAAATGTTTCCCGTGCCTTGTGGCCCCGAGGAAAATTTTTTCCTCTTCTCTTTTTTCTTTCTTTTTTTTTTTTTTTTTTTTTTTTCAGGGGTGGCCGCGCGGCGCGCGCCCTGGACGGCGCGGCGCGCGGTCTGCGCTGCACGACCCGTGCGGCGCGCGGGCTTGGCGCGCGGCGCGCCCCGCGCGCGGGGCTGGGTCGCTTCGCGCGGGAGAACTCCGACTTTTTGGAGTTTCTACTCCGATTTTGCTCCTTGTGGGAGTAGGATTTCGACTCCTACCCCCCTAGAAGTCTATAAATAGACCTCCCCCCTTCCTTTACTCCTCACATTATTTTTTCTCTTTTCTTACGCTTGTTTTCTTCTTTTACGTTTGCATTATGGGTGTCCCTCCCCTTTTCTCAGCTGAGAGTCCCGAGATTGATTTCTCTCTCTTGTTTCAGGGTTCTGAACACGCAGAGGATGATCTCTTCGCGGGATTAAGGGAAGTTCCTCTGCACGTGGAAGAAAATCCAAGCGGAGTAGAGCAGTGGTTGGAGGAAGGCGAGCTGGGCGCGACCGTGCCCGCTGCTCAGCCTCTCGAAGGGTGCGCGCCAACTGGGCGCGGTACAGGCGGGGGGTTTGATCGTCCCGCGTCCGGGGAGCCTGCCCCTCGCCTTGTGATCAACTTAGTTGGCGGGGGGGTCCGTGACAAAGTTCGCCTCGACGTGCCGCAGTCCGACTTGGGCTTTCAAGGCGCGCCGGGAGATGTTACGGACGCGGATGCGGTGACTCCGCTAGAGTCGGTTCTCGATGAGATAGACTGCGTGGACGACTTTGGTCCCGAGTCTGAAGATCCCGGAGGTGAGTCAGAGACATGTCCGGGGGCCGAAGGCCTCGCGTCGGAGTGTCCCGAGGTACCGTCGGCAGCTGCCGCGGTCGTGTCGGAGGGCGGGGACCCTTCCGTGGAGCCAGGGGATTCTCAGCCCGAGACCCCTGACGCGGAGGCGTTGGTATCGGCGAGGTCGCTTGCTAGGACGGAGTGGTATCCCGAGGAGGGCCTTGCTGCTCCCGAGGACTTCGATTGTTCGGGGGTTGATGCTTCGAGCACGCTTACCTACCGGACATTCGTCGGTCTCCGGGAGGCTTTTGCCATTCCGTCATCCGTGGCGCTTCTCCGTCCTTTAAAGGACGACCGTCCTTTCCGGCCTCGTCGTGGTTTCGCCGCAGTTTCAGTTGCGAGTCTTAACTGCGGGTTGCGGCTGCCGTTTCAACCCATCGTTCAGCAGCTTCTCGCCCGTCTGGGGGTGCACGCATGTCAGATGAGCCCGGCATTCTACCGCATAGTGGCGATGTGCCATATGGAGTGGCATTGCCAGACCGAGCGGGTGATGACCGTGAGTGATTTTCGCAATCTCATCGCGGTCTTCCCTGCGCCCGGGCAACCCAGTTTCTTTGTGGCCCGCGATCGACGGAATACTAAGCTGATCATCGATTCAGAGAAGTACAATCGACGACCGTGGGTGTGGGTCTCGGCGGAGGCTTTTGGTGACGCCCCGCTCCGGTTCGGCCCCTTGTCCGAGTTTCCTGCTAACGAGGGGGCCGATGATCTCGACTTTGTGAAGGAGATCCGGGGAATGTCAGAGGCTCGGAAAGCCGTTGAACGATTTCGTTCTCCTGAGCTGATGGCTTCCACTGGGTGGTTCCCGCCGTTTCCTCAGCGGACCGAGGGTACCCCAAGTGCCGCATCATCTCTCTCGAGCGGCGATCCTCAAGGTATGTTGACGTTTCGTATTTTTGCTTTTGTTTTTAGCTCAAGGTTTTGACTTTGTCGCTTTTGCAGTCTCTTCGGCTAGGGCGAGGGCTCGGGCTCGCCTAGCGAAGGCTTCCCGGGACCCGAAGTCGTTGGCGGCGGTTCGTCGTCGGATTGCTGCGCGGGATGGTCGGGAGAAACTCGATACCGATCATCGGGCGGAGAGCGGTCCTCGCGCTTCCTTGAAGCGACCTTCCTCCTCGGCTTTGTCAGACACGTCTTCGGACTCTAAGCGCGTGAATTCGATGGTCGACGTGGAGGCCGCGGAGGTTAGGGGGGAATGTTCCCTGGGCCTTGCTCAATCTTCGATGAAGATGTGGAAGAGCGTTGTGGCCAGCAGTGACGTAGAGTTCTTTCGTCACGGCGTTTCCGATGCACAGAGAGTGAGTTTCCCTTGCCTCATTTGCGATGAATCTGTCTTGTCTTTCGCTAAACTGTCTTTTTGCCTTCTCAGGTGCTTGCTCGAGCGACCCGGGGCGAGAAGATCCTTCACGACCTCATCAGGCGGATGAGTCGCGCTCAGGAGGAGCTTGCTCAAGCGAAGTCTCAGTTGGCTCACGCCGAGCGAGGTTCTCACTCAAAGGCGGAGTTTGCGAGTCTCCGCGAGCAGCTTCAGGAGGCTCGCGTGGAACTGGGAGTTACCCGCGGCAAGTGCGACCGCGCTCAGGCGGCGGTGGCGAAGATGGCTGAGGAGCTAACGACGGAACGTCAAGCCCTTGAAGTGGCGACTCGATCGACGGAGGTTTTCCGGAGCGAAGCGCGGGACCTTCGACGTCAGTTGGAATCGCGCACGGAAGAAGTTGGCATTCTTCAGGGCCAGCTTACATCGAGTGAGGCTGCCTGTGTTCGTGCGGAGCGTAAGCGTGACTCCTTGGCGGAGGAGGTGGCTCGGGTCACCGAGGAGAAAGCCGCGGCGGAGCAGCTTGCGTCCGACCTTCAGGACGACTTTGATGTCGGAGTCGAGGAGGCAAGGCATGCAGCGGCGGTGGAGTGTCGGGACGCCACAGCTGCCGAGAATGTTTCTCGGGGGGTCACCTTCGACTTCTTCGACTCGCTTTTCCCACCACTCGACGGGGCCGACCCTGTGGGCGACGATCCCGCCGAGTGACCGCTTTCTTTCTTTATTTTTCTGCGCAAATGTTTTAGCGTGTGCTTTTTAGTTTTTTCCGTTCAGCGCACTTGTCTTAGCGCTTGCTTACTAGGATATTTCCCTTTAGCGCACTTGTCTTAGCGCATGCTTTCTTGGCTTTGAGGCAATTGCCCCTTTCTTTTATGAGGAGTTATTCATTTATTTTTATGAATGTTTTCGCACATTTATCTTCTATGGCATGCATGGATGGTCACTTGTTTGTGTCAATGATTTTGTCCATCCTTTTATCTCAGCAGGATACTTTTTCAAACACTCCAGTCACTTGGATGGTTTGCGTTCTTAAGTATTTTCAACTGCGAGTCAGCCATGTTACGTAGGTGTGTTACGTGCGCCGGATTGTGCCACGTGGGCGTCTCAAATCGCGCCATGTAGGCGTCTTGGGTTGCGCCATGTAAGCGACTTACGTGCGCCATGTAGGCGTCTTAGGTTGCGCCATGTAGGCGTCTTACGGGTTGCGCCTTTACGCGACTTACATGCGCCATGTAGGCGTCTTAGGTTGCGCCATGTAGGCGTCTTACGGGCTGCGCCTTTACGCGACTTACGTGCGCCATGTAGGCGTCTTGGGTTGCGCCATGTAGGCGTCTTACGGGCTGCGCCTTGACGCGACTTACGTGCGCCATGTAGGCGTCTTAGGTTGCGCCATGTAGGCGTCTTACGGGCTGCGCCTTTACGCGACTTACGTGCGCCATGTAGGCGTCTTAGGTTGCTCCATGTAGGCGTCTTACGGGCTGCGCCTTTACGCGACTTACGTGCGCCATGTAGGCGTCTTAGGTTGCGCCATGTAGGCGTCTTACGGGCTGCGCCTTTACGCGACTTACGTGCGCCATGTAGGCGTCTTAGGTTGCGCCATGTAGGCGTCTTACGGGCTGCGCCTTTACGCGACTTACGTGCGCCATGTAGGCGTCTTAGGTTGCGCCATGTAGGCGTCTTACGGGCTGCGCCTTTACGCGACTTACGTGCGCCATGTAGGCGTCTTAGGTTGCGCCATGTAGGCGTCTTACGGGCTGCGCCTTTACGCGACTTACGTGCGCCATGTAGGCGTCTTAGGTTGCGCCATGTAGGCGTCTTACGGGCTGCGCCTTTACGCGACTTACGTGCGCCATGTAGGCGTCTTAGGTTGCGCCATGTAGGCGTCTTACGATTTTTTTTTTTGGTGGAGCGTGTTCTTTTGAGAGTTTCCTTACCATAGCTAGCCCCCCCAAGTTTTTTGGGTTATAAGTTAATTATTGATAACCAGAAAACTTGCATAAAACGAAATTGAAATGGAAAACTTGAGTTTTATTACTTTTGCGAAAAAAAAACTTGCGAGAAATTTTAAATCCTAAAACATTGGCTCGTAGGCCTTATTGAAAATGGAAATAAAAGCGGTAAAAAAGCGGGGGACGCTAGCTACTGATAGTACTGCCTCAAGTGCTCCGCGTTCCACGGGTGGCGAATCGGAGTCCCGTCCGTGTGCTCGATGTAATATGTCCCGTCGTGAATGACTTTGCGGACTCTGTAAGGGCCTTCCCAGTTTGGGCCTAGGACGCCGGCGCCTTGGACTTGTGTGTTTTGGAACACTCGTCTGAGGACAAGGCTTCCGACGGCAAAGGTTCGCCTTTTGATTTTGGAGTTGTAGTATCTTTCGACCTTGCGTTTCTGTGCGGCGAGGCGTCGGAATGCTTCCGCCCTCTTTTCGTCGATCAGGTCCAACTCAAGGCGCATGGCCTCGTTGTTTTCCGCTTCATCGAACGTGTCGACTCGGAACGTGGGTATCTCGGTTTCAATTGGAACCACAGCCTCGACCCCATATGCAAGGGAGAATGGCGTCTCGCCGGTGGCGTTTCGCGCGGTTGTCCTATACGCCCATAGGACGAATGGTAATTCATCGGCCCAGGCGCCTTTCTTGTCTTCGAGCTTCTTTTTCAGGTTGCTCTTGATAGTCTTGTTGACTGCCTTGACTTGGCCGTTGGCCTGAGGATGTCGCGGCGAGGAGAAGGTCTTGCTGATTTTCAGTTGATCGCAGATATCTCTTACTCGCGCGTTGTCAAATTGTGCCCCGTTGTCGGTCACAATCGAGGCGGGGATACCGTGCCTGCATATGATGTTCTTCCAGATGAAGTTCGTCGTGTTTGCTTCAGTTATTCTGGCAAGCGGCTCGGCCTCTACCCACTTAGTGAAGTAGTCGATGGCGATAATGGCGTACTCGTATTGCCTTGGCGCTCTAGGGAGCTTGCCAATGATGTCCACGCCCCACTTAGCAAAGGGACGTGGGACAACGATGCTGCTTAACGGGGTCGGGGGCTGTCGCGGAATTTCCGCGAAGCGCTGGCATTTATCGCAACGCCTTGCCCATTCGCAAGCATCTCGCTTCATGGAAGGCTAGAAATAGCCTTGCTTGAGCGCTTTGAGCGCAAGGGAAGTCCCAGTGGCGTGGTTTCCGCAGATGCCCTCATGGATTTCACGGAGGACCTTGGTCGACTCAACGCTATCGAGGCATCGGAGCAGCGGTGTCGAGTAACCGCGCTTATAGAGCGTGCCCTCACGGAGCGTGTATTTGGATGCTAAGGCCCTCAATTTATCGGCTTCCTTGCGGTCTTCGGGGAGTTCCCCTCTTCGCAAAAACTCGACAATTGAGTCCATCCAAGTGGGCTGAGATGCCACTTCTATGGTCCCGACTTCGTCTCGGGAGACGGATGGTCGTGGGAGAGATTCAATGGGCACAGTCCCCAATCCGTCTTCGTCGATGCCAGATCCGAGGCGAGCAAGCGCATCAGCCTCCGAATTTTGTTCTCTCGGGATTTGGTGAATCTCGAACCAAGAGAAGGCCTCGAGTTTGGAGTTCGTCTTAGCCAGGTATGCGACCATGTTGGGCTCCTTGGCGATGTAATCTCCCTTAACCTGGTTTACGATCAACTGCGAGTCGCAGTGTATTCGCAGGTTATGGGAGCCGAGCTTCTGAGCTAGCTCTATCCCTACAATGAGCGCTTCGTATTCAGCTTCATTGTTGGAGGCTTGGAAGCCGTAGTGGAGGGCATATCGCAGCTTTTCCCCATCGGGGTTAATTAGGATTATTCCGGCGCCAGCCCCCCGAGCATTAGATGCTCCGTCTACGTATAACTCCCAAATGGGACCCGTTGGGTCTACCTTCCTTTTCCGAGTTAGCTCGTTATCGTTTAAGTCAGTTTCTGCTCTTCCCATATCGGGAGCGTAGGAGAATTCTGCCACGAAGTCGGCTAAGGCCTGCCCCTTTATAGCCGTTCTTGGGTGGAACTCAATCCCGTACTCGCTCAATTCTTGGGACCAGATCGCCATGCGAGTCGACGTTCCCTTTTGAAGAGCTTTACCGATTGGATGCTCAGTTCGCACCGCAATTGGGTGAGCTTGGAAGTACGGTCGTAGCTTCTTAGCTGCCGTTACGAGAGCCAGAGAAAGTTTCTCAATCTCGGTATAGCGTGTTTCCGCGTCGAGTAAGGCCTTGCTTACGTAGTAGATTGGGCATTGGACCTTGTTCTCCTCGCGGACAAGGACGGCGCTTACAGCTCTTTCAGAGACGGCGAGATACACGTATAGCGTCTCGCCCTCTTTTGGTTTAGAGAGGAATGGTGGGGACCCAAAGTAAGCCTTCATTTCTTGGAAGGCACTTTCGCATTTGTCCGTCCACTCAAAGCCGTCCGTCTTCTTCAGAGCTTTGAAGAACGGTTGACACTTGTCGGTGGCTTTAGACACGAAGCGTGTCAGAGCGGCAATCCGACCGGTCAGGCTTTGCACTTCTTTGACTCGTCTTGGTGACTTCATTTCAAGGAGTGCCTTGATTTTTTCCGGGTTCGCTTCTATGCCTCGTCGGCTGACGATATAACCGAGGAACTTTCCGGATTCAACCCCGAATACGCATTTGTTGGGGTTGAGCTTCATTTTATATCGGCGGAGGATTGTGAACATCTCCCTAAGGTCGCGTACGTGATTAGTTGCCAGCAGGCTTTTAACGAGCATGTCGTCCACGTATACTTCCATTGTCTTGCCGATTTGATCGGCGAAGATCCGATTTACCAAGCGTTGGTATGTCGCTCCCGCGTTCTTAAGGCCGAAAGGCATGACCTTGTAACAGTAGAGACCTCGATCAGTGACAAAGGTTGTCTTAATTTGATCGGGCTCGTGCATTCGAATTTGGTTGTAGCCTGAATAGGCGTCCATGAAGCTTAGGAGTTCATGGCCGGCCGTGGCGTCCACCAGTTGTTCGATGCGCGGGAGTGGAAAGCAATCCTTAGGGCAGGCTTTGTTAAGATCTTTGTAATCTATACAAATTCGCCACTTCCCGTTGGGCTTTTTTACCATTACCACGTTGGCGACCCACTTGGGGTACTTAGCCTCTCGAATGAAGTTTGCGGTGAGGAGTTTCTCGACCTCTTCATTTATGGCCAGGTATCGTTCTGGGTTGAACGTTCGTCTAGCCTGCACTTTTTCGGCGACCTTTGGGTCATCGTTCAGTCGGTGCACTATTACCTCGGGATCGATTCCGGGCATGTCCGCATGAGTCCATGCAAAAACATCCTTGAACTCCCTAAGGAAGGCGGTAAGCTGAGTTTTGATGGCGAGTGGAAGTCGGGTGCCGATTTTTACAACTTGATCAGGCTTCGACTCGTCCAGGACGATTGGCACAAGATCATCGGAGGTTTCCACTTTAAGTCTTTCGATTTCATCACGGGGGTCAAGTTCTCCGAACTTCCTTGCATCCCTTAGGTTGCATGGGTAATCGTCTTCCAGTTGGAAGATTGTGTTGACCGCTTTTCCCGCGGACTTGCCATCAACTCCTTGCACGTAGCATATCCTGGCTTGGGATTGGTCTCCAGCCATGATGCCAATTCCCCCTTCGGTGGGGAACTTCACCAGTAGGTGATACGTGGAAGTGATTGCCCTCAGCCGGTTCAACGTGGGTCGCCCAATGATTAAGTTGTAGGGCGACTCTTGATCGACCACTAGGAATGGGACCATGTGGACGGCTTCGATTCCTCCACGGGTTCCAAAGGTGACCGGCAGGTCGATGATGCCCTCAGTCATAACCTTTTCCCCAGTGAACCCAAACAATGGCGTTTGGGTCGGAGTCGGGCGCAGCCCCCCGAGCTTCATGCGCTCTAGGGTGGACTTGAAGATTATGTCGGCAGCGCTGCCGTTATCGATGAGAACCCTTTTCACCAAGTTATTGGCCACTTGGGCTTTGAGCACGATCGCGTCATTGTGCGGATGCACAACTCGCTTGGCCTCTTCATTGGTGAAATACATCGTCTCGTGAGGCACGGACGGAGGTTCTTCATATGTGAAGTTGACGTGCATAGCAGCGTCTTCCTGAGACACGACCCTAAGGAATTTCTTCCGTTGACGGGCCGAATCCCCATCTTGGGGTCCTCCCAGTATGGTGGTTACCACGTGCAGTTGTGGGTTGGCGTTGGCAGTAGCCGGAGTTTGGTTGGCAGAGGCGGCTGCTCCTCCTCCTTGACCAGACTGCTGTCTGTTCGCGGTGGGGCCCGCAGCGCCAATCATGCGCAACACGAACTCCTTCAGCTCGCCCCGTTGGATCAGAGCCTCGATTTGCCTTTTGAGGTTGTAGCATTCCGAGGTCAAATGACCATATTACCGATGGAACTCACAATACCTGGACCGATCGCGAGTTGCGGGATCCTTCTTCATTGGAGCCGGGGGCGTGAACTTGTCACGTGCCAGAGCCAAGATCCTTTCCGGCGCCGTGTTCAGCGGCGTGAACGACGAGTACCCTTTGAAGTTTTCCGCAAGTTGCGGTTTCTGAGGTACAGGGGGTTGGTTGTTAGGAACCTGGTTCCCCTTGTTTCGCCTCTTACGAGGTTCGTTCTGCTCGCGGATAGGTTCTTCCCGACGGCGAGAGCTTTGATTAGTGCTCTTGCGGCCGTCGAGGTAGTCTTCGACTCCCATGAAGGTCTTAGCTCGAGTCATTAACTCGGCCATGGTGGAAGGGACACGGCCGACGACAGACTTGAGGAAGTCACTCGTGCGCAAGCCTTCTATGATAGCGGCAATCGCGTCACTGTCGTCAAAGCGGTCGACCTTGTTTGACTCTTCTGTGAATCGGGCGAGGTATCGTCTAAGAGACTCGCCACTCTCTTGCCTGATTGACCACAGGTACATCTTGGTCTTCTTTTGGACCATAGACGTAGCGAATCGTGCTAGGAACATGTCCTTCAGGTCTTTGAACGAGTGGATGCTTCCTGGTCTCAAGTTTTTGAACCACTCAAAGCCGGGTCCGGTGAGGGTCAAACTAAAGGCTTGGCACATGGCACCAGGAGAAACACCCTGCATCGTCATCCAGGTTTCATAGTGCTGGATGTGGTAAGCAGGATCTGCTTTCCCATCATAGGGAGCGAGGTTCGGGAGCTTGAAATTCCCCGTACAAACCTCAGCCAATATCTGAGTAGTGAAAGGCGATGAGTTCTCCTCAACGACTCCGTAGGCGCTTCCACCTATTCCGTATTCTCGGAGATCTCGTACCTCATTTCGAAGGTTGTGGATCATAGTGACCACATCGAGACCGGTCGTTGGAGTAACCCCTTGATCGGGAGGAGTCACCTGCAGCCTCTCGTTAGACCCCTGTCCTGCGCGGCGGTTCCCGTTAGTTGGGGCTGCCAGCGGGATGTTGGGTCTAGAGCTTAGTCGCTCTCTCAGATCATTGCCACGCCCCATGCGTTGAGCAGTGAGGTGGTCCCTAAGATCAGGGCTGGCCGTCCGGAGGCGCCGGCTCTGCTTGCGGCGGTGCGCTCTCCGCGCGCCCTGACTTTCCGCAACATTCTCCCTCGGACCTAGTCGGTCGAGGGCCGAACGTCGGGAATTCCCCTCTTGAGAAGTCACCGGCGCATCGCCTGTTCGGGGTAAGGGATTCGACGGACCGTCTTCAAACACGGCGGGGAGTCCCCCGTCCTTCGTGAGAGAAGTCTCGACATCCTCCGAGTCACCAGTATCCTCATAATCAGGGTCGCGGCTTTCCTCGTTGAGGTTCTCAGGATCCCCGTTGGGGATCGTCGTGTCACGCATAGGTTGCTTCGCAGCCAGTTGGCGGTCATACCTTGCGTTCCTCGCCTTCAGTCGGCGGATACTCTCCTCCAATTCCGTGATGCGGTTGTCCCTGCTATCAGGAGATGGAGATGGTGAGCGGGTCGAGCTCTCTTCGTGGAGCGACTCTTCGTCACCATGCGCTCGGGAGCGCAAGAAGTATTTCTTGGTCTTAGCGACGTTTTCGGGGTTGTTTGCGCCCTCAGAACGTACGGGTGGTTGGCTACTCATCGTTTCTCAAGTTCGAGAAGGTTGAGTTCGCAGAAGAAAAGAAGAAGATGAATAGAAGGGATTTCGGGCTGAATAGGTCGGGAAGTCCCCTCCTTCTAGCGCCAAAATGTTGTCGCACGAAAATGAACAACTATTTAAAACCTCGGGCGGTTCGATCCAAGGCCGGACCAAGTGATCGCACCCGGGCCAAGAGTGTGAACTCGATAGTCTCGAGCTAGGGTTTTCTCCGATCAACCCGCCTCTCGGGAGAGGTAGGGGGTGAGGAGGATGAGTGACCGTGCCTTGGTTGTCGGCTGCCTACGTACCCGTGCGTGGGATCAGGTCAGAACGTAGTTCAAGCGTGTGTGACGCAGTATGAGGCGTGGAGCCTTGGCGGAGAGGCGTGCTCGACGAAGGAAACGGGGCGCGAGGAGTCCTCGGCAGCGTCTCAGAACTTCGGAGATCGCGTACGCGTCTAGCGTGTTAGACGCGCAAGGGTAGCTCTAGTTGAGAACCCTAGGGGCGTGCTTGAGCACCGGAGAACGTTCGGTCAAAGGGAGCGACGTCCGGGAAGTTCCCGTGAGTGCTTCGGGACCTTTGAGAACGAGGGAGAGAGAAAAGAACCTGCTTCAGGCCAAATATGGCATCCAGAGAAGCAGAGAAATCAGGCGTGTCGATAAGAGATGAAGAGAATTATTAGATATTCTTGGATATCTTGGGATGGATTTCCCCTTAATGGGAGAGGGTATTTATAGGTGTTTGGGAGCCTTAGAAGGCCCCTTTTTCGTCCATGTGGGACTAGGATCGCGCATGCCATCAAGTGGAGGCGCACGGCGCGCGCGGCGCACAAAGGGCGGCGCACAACGCGCGGCGCGCGGCGCGCGGCGCAGGGGGCGCGGCGCGCGGGTCACCGGGCGCGGCGCGGGACGCGCGGCGCAGGACGCGCGGCGCAGGGTTCCTTGACCGGCGCGGCGCGCTGCCTGGCCGGCGCGGCGCGCTGCCTGCTGCCCGGCTGGCCGGTGCAGCGCGTTGCGTGCGCAGTGAGCGGCTCGTCTTGCCGGGCCCTTGCGGGCCTTCGAATGCCATTCTTCTCACGTGAAATATGAAGCTTTCTACTTGATGAGAGTGACTCGATTCGAGTAGCGAGGCTCGGCCCGGCAAGAGCGACTAGCGACTTGATTCGAGGAGTGACTCGAGGATGACTCGAGGCTCGACTCGAAAATGACTCGAGGCTCGACTCGAGGAACAATTAAAGGCTCGACTCGAGGAACCACTCAAGGCTCGACTCGAGGAGCGAAGCTCGACTCGAGGAGATTGACTCAAGGCTCGACTCGAGGAGCGAAGCTCGACTCGAGGAGTCAGGAGTTTGGGCGAGGGCTTGAAGATTTGCCGCTCTTCAGGACCTCCGGCCTGACCATCGGCCCTTTGAGCGACGTGCCTTCTCGGCGTCTCGGGTTTTCCGAAAACGACCGACAACAGTAGGATTGAGGTGGGTAAAAGAGGTTAGGTGTTTAGAGAGCCGAGACTTGAGAGAAACGAGTGAGTTATGAGTTGAGCAGCGTTTCAATACTCAAATTTGGATTACATGTCTCGAGGGGTCGAGCCTCATATTTATAGACTACCAAGGGACATTTTGAAGGCACGTTGGCCGAGTGAAATCGAGCCAGTCATTGGCTGAATGAGGATCACTCGGCCAATGGCCGAGAGAAGTTGAGTCGGCCATTGGCCGAATGAGACTTGATCGGCCAATGGCCGAGCGAGAAGCTCGGGTCGGATGAAGTTGACTCGGCCCTCGGCCAAGAGAAGCGCCACGGGGAGGGGGGGGAGAAGGTTCACTCGCCCTTTGGCTGAGTGAACTGCTGGGCCGGATGAAGTTGACTCGGCCCTCGGCCGAGTGAAACCCCTGGGCCGGGAGAAGGTTCACTCGGCCATTGGACGAGTGAGCTATTGGGCCGGACGAAACTCACTCGGCCCTCGGTCGAGTGAAGAATCCGGGCGAGATTCAGTTGGCCGTTGGCCGAGTGAAGGGCTTCGGCCGACCATTGGTCGGGTGAGTACGTCCGGTCGCTCGTGCGGCCGATAGCGTCTCTGGGTCTTCCCGGACCGATAACATTAGCCCCCCGAGTTTACCGTCGGGCGTAGCCCGTGTGGTAAACTCAAGTGAGCTCCGGACCGGGTGACGATGGGCTCCGGTGATCGTGACTTTGTTGTCAATGGTGCCCACAAGAAGAGTTGTAATCCTTATATTGTACATTTGAGGTAATAAAGTCTCATGAAGACTCTTGCTTGTAATTGCTTATTCATCAATAAAAGTTGAAACGTTCATTCATTCTTCCTTGTCTGTTTGAAGCTTTATGATAAAACTTTAGACTTTAGTCCATAAACAAACTTAACAACTTCCGATGAGACAAATGTAGATTTGCATGAACAAACTCTTCGTAGTTTGCTTAAAACGATTTATTCGCAATCTAAGGGTCAAAGGACTATTGACCTCCGTATGATTGTTAGAAGAATCTATGATGTCTGGTTATGAGGAATTGAGAGTTGGAGACTCTATAGTTCTTCTAGGTATCTTCCGAAGGTACTGAATTGACCAGTGCACTTCTAGAGACAAGATAAGAACAAACCATTTAACCTCGTATGTCTCTAAGTCACTACGTATGAATTGCATCCTGCTTACCTTAATCCTGAAATGAGACATGCCATTTCACACCTTACGTATTCTCATTTGAGATAGTCAGAGTTCGGACTCACTATGTGATTCCGAACAGGGCCTATTGGTGAAGTACTAAGTTGTGAGAATGTCATGAGTAACTTTGTGAAGTTCTCATAGATATGGAATTCATGTACAAGATTGCTGAAATGCAATGTATATCACCTCATGCTTTGCTCCTTGGAGTGTGAATAAAAGAACTGGCCAGTGTCCAAATTGAGTCTTGACTCTTCTGAATGAAACAATGTGACTTGTTAGCTCCTCGTAAATACATTGTTTCTAACTTATTCACAAGCGACAAAGAAGTTGAGGAAATAATAGCTAGAAGGGTAAAATGGTAATTTTATAAATCCCGACTAGCTGATGATATTCATGAAGGGTAACCACTGATAATATTCTGTGGATCCGCTCATTACAATTAGGTTGAATTCTTGAGTAGAAAATAAATTCATTAGAACGGAGAGATTTTCAGTGTCAACTCTTTAGTGGAGTCAGTTGACATTAAGCTAAACTTGGAAAAGGTTTGTGAAATTTTGAGTCCAAGTATTTAGCTCAAGCTTTGTTCATTTGGATCCATGAGGTCACTGTCACGGATCACATCGAGTAGGAATAGTTAAACAGGGTCATTTGATGACTCAATAACACTCGGCCATGACTTGATCATTGGGCCTTGTGGATTAATTTCATTTCATAAGAATTTTATTGAAAATTCTTAATGGGCCTTTTTCATGTTGTCATGAACAAATGAAGAAGCTTCTAGAAGCTCCTTCTAGAGTTGAAATGGGCGCCTACTACCCAAGAGAAAGAGAGAATATTTTGTGCATAAATGTATCAAGATACTTGCCAAAAGAAAAAGAGGAAACAAATTTCCCATGCAAGCATAAGGAAATTCGGCCAAGTAGACCAAAGGCGAGGCAAGGAACAAAGAAGGAAACAAATCCAAGCCTTCTAGAAGGCTGCCTTGGCCGTGTGGAATAAGAGGGTAATGGGCAATATTTGCTCATGAATATGTGATATTCTATAGAAGAGGAAACTACCTTATTGAAGGTGAGACCTCTCCTATAAATAGGAGCCTCATTCCACACATTTCATTCATCCAAGTTTAAGAGATTTGAGAGACTCTCTCTCTAGAACTTGGCCGAACTCCTCTCTCTCTCTAGTTAATTTTCGATTTTTGTTATGGCACCTAGGTCCTCATTTGACCTAGTGTTTAGCTCTGCGACTTCAAGACTCGTTCTTAAGTCGTAGTGTTTAAAAGTGCCCACTCACTAATTCCTTTTCTCTCGAGTGATTTAGTGATAGAAACTTTCGTGGTTGCTCGAGTTGCCGACGAAGGAAGAGAGACGTGCTGCGAGGGGAGATGAACGTTGCAACCTTTTTCAAAAAGCTTCTCAACGTTCAAGCTTCTAAAAGGTTAGTAATCTTTAATGCTCATATTAGTTTTTATTAACATGTTCTTGCTCTTTGTCTAGGTTAGTATAATGGTTTTACTTTTTAAAAGAAATTTTTTAAAATTCCGCCGCTTACCGAAGCGTTAAACTTTTTCTTAAACCCTAGATCAATTCCAAGAAATGGTATCACACCAATGGTCAAAGATATGCATGTACATGTATTTAAAAGTATGAGCTTGAAAATCGTTTTCGAAAGTTTACTAATTTTGTGACAAGTTAGAATTGTTATCTTAGATTTTTTTTTAATTTATTGCTCTTGGCTTTAAATTAAAAATCATGTTGATTTTCTATGATTTTTGGATGTTATTAAAACACATTAGAATCAGTTCAAAATTTTTTTATTTTTTTATATTGAAAAACGTGTTTTAAAGGTTTGAGATAATTTCGAGTAATTTTGTGACTAGTTTTCTTGTCTTACTAGTTTCTTTATTTACTTGAATCATTTTATGCATGTTGTTATTTCTTTTATACCATGTTATTACCTTGCTAATAAAACACAAATAAAAGCTTTAACAACATCCTAAAACGTTCCGATACACTCGATTCTTTTTCGCACCTAAAAAGGACCTAGCTTTAATTATTTTTTTTCTTCGAGCTGGAGTAAAACCCGCAGTAAAAGTGGCATAACTCTCCTCTCAGAAATCTAAATTTAATAATTCCAAAATCAAATTAAAGCTCTGTCTGTCCTCTGTCCAATGCCACCAGTTTCAGGTCAAAAGAACATTGGAGCCGCCAGTTATGGCGATTTTACTCCGAGGTGCGCGGCTGTTCCGAAAGTCCAGATTTTTTAGAATTCCGGATTTTCAGCCCCACTACCATGAGTTATAGAACTCTAATGAGAAATATTTCTTGAGCAAAAATGTTTTTCATAAGATTATAAACATGATGTGTAAGATTAAAATGTTTTGACTTTTGAAAGTTTAATTGAAATTGAATTTTTACAAAACTAGTTTGAATTTTGAATAACCGTTTTCGTTTTCAAACATGAAAATTGTTGTCATCCAAATCAAATAAGTTTTCAAAATGTTTTCAAAACTATATCTATATCACATATGTTCAAAATCTATATGCTCTTGAAAATTTAAGTGAGAGGTCTCCTTGTAGACAAGCCGAAAAATAAAAAGATGTGTAATCTCAAACTTTCGAGTGTTCGAGTGAGTTGGAGTTCACACTTCCTGTTGTCGCACGAAAATGAACACCTATTGAAAACCTCGCGTGGTTCGATCCAAGGCCGGACCAAGTGATCGCACCCGGGCCAAGAATGTGAACTCGAAAGTCTCGAGCTCGGCTTTCTCTGATCAACCCGCCTCTCGGGAGAGGTAGGGGGTGAGGAGGAGGAGTGACCGTGGCTTGTGTGTCGGCTGCCTACGTACCCGTGTGTGGGATCAAGTCTGAACGTAGTTCAAGCATATAAGACGCAGTATAAGGCGTAGAAGCTTGGTGGAGAAGTGCACTCGACGAAGGAGACGGCGCACGAGGAGTCCTCGGCGGCGTCTCAGAACCTCGGCGATCGCGTGCACATCTAGCGTGTTAGACGCACGAGGGGAACTCTAGTCGAGAACCCTAGGGGCATGCTTGAGCACCGGGGGGCATTCGGTCAGAGGGAGCAACGTCCCGGAAGTTCCCGTGAGTGCTTCGGAACCTCTGAGAACGGGAGAGACTTATGAGAATGCTTCAGGCCAAAAATGGCATCAAGAGAAGCAGAGGAGAGTGAGAAATCGAGCGTATCGATAGGAGATGAAGGGATGGCTTCCTCCTCAGTGAGAGGGGGTTTATATAGGTGTTTGGGGACCCTAAGGGGGTCCTTCGTCGCCCATGTGGGATTGGGGGCGCGCACCTTTCCAAGAGGAGGCGCACAAGGGGGGCAGCGGCGCACCACGCGCGGCGCACAACCCGCAGCGCACAACCCGCGGTGCGCGGGCTGCGGTGCTCAACGCACGGCGCGGTATAACCGGGCGCGGCGCGCGCTGGGCCTTGTCTTTGCGGGCTTTTCGCGATCGTCTCGCTTCCGGGCCCGTTGAGCTATTGTGGGTTTTGCATGTCGGGTTTCTTACATGAATGTAGCCATTTGGCGGATAGAATCCGAGTCGAGGCTCCACTCGAGGAGCGAGGCTCGACTCAAGGAGACTGACTCAAGGCTCGACCCGAGGAGCGAAGCTCGACTCGAGGAGACTGACTCAAGGCTCGACCCAAGGAGCGACGCTCGACTCGAGGAGATTGAATAAGTCTCAACTCGAGGGGCGAGGCTCGACTCGAGGAGCCGACTCAAGTGGCTAGACTCTACTCAAGGAGTCAATAGTTTGGGCAAGGGCTTAAAGGCTTGCCGCTTTTCAGGACCTCCGGCCTGACCATCGGCCCAGTGAACGACGCGTCTTCTGGGTGTCTCGGGTTTTCCGAAAACGACCGACAACATTAGCCCCCCAAGTTCGTTCCTCGGGAGGTTCCCGGCGATAAACTTTTTGTCTTTTCGGTTGGGTGTTTGAGGAAATCCCACTCTCTTTGTGGGAGTAGGATTTCGACTCCTACCCCCCTAGGAGCCTATAAATAGACCCCCCTTCTCTCTTATTCTTCCACTTTATTTTTTCTCTCTTTCTCTACGCTTGTTTCTTTTCCACCGCTTGCATTATGGATGCTCCTTCCCTTTTCTCAACTGAGAGTCCCGAGATTGATTTATCTCTCTTGTTTCAGGATTCTGAACATGTAGAGGATGATCTCTTCACGGGTTTAGGGGAAGTTCCTCTGCACGTGGAAGAGAATCCAAGTGGAGTAGAGCAGTGGCTCGAAGAAGGCGAGCTGGGCGTGACCGTGCCCGTTCCTCAGCCTCAGGAGGGGTGCGCGCCAACTGGGCGCGGCACAAGCGGGGAGGTCGATCATCCCGCGTCCGGGGACCCTGCTCCTCGCCTTGTGATCAACTTGGTCGGCGAGGGGGCTTGTGACAAGACCTGCCTCGACGCGCCAAAGCCCGACTTGGACTTTCATGGCACGTCGGTTGGTATTGCGAGCGCGAATGAAGCGACTCCGCTAGAGTCGGTCCTCGACGACATTGACTGCGTGGACAATTTTGGTCCCGAGTCTGAAGATCCCGGAGGCGATTCAGAGACATGTCCGGGGGCCGAAGGCCTCGCACCGGAGCGTCCCGAAGGGCCGTCGGCGGCTGCCGCGGCTGTGCCGGAGGGTGGGGGCCCTTCCGTGGAGCCATGGGGTTCTCAGCCTGAGACCCATGACGCAGAGGCGATAGTGTCGGTGAGGTCTCTTGCTAGGACGGAGTGGTATCCCGAGGAGGGCTTTGCTACTCCCGAGGGCTTCGATTGTTCGGGTGTCGATGCTTCAAGCTCACTGACCTACCGAACATTCATCGGCCTTAGGGAGGCATTCGCCATTCCATCGTCCGTGGCGCTCCTCCATCCCTTACAGGGCGACCGTCCTTTCTGTCCTCGCCGTGGGTTGGCCGCAGTTTCGGTCGCGAGTCTCAACTGCGGGTTGCGGCTGCCGTTCCAACCCATCGTCCAGCAGCTCCTCGCACGACTGGGGGTGCATGCTTGCCAGATGAGTCCGGCGTTTTGCCGCATTGTGGCGATGTGTCACATGGAGTGGCATTGCCAAACTGAGCGGGTGATGACCGTGAGCGACTTTCGCAATCTCATCGCGGTCTTCCCTGCGCCCGTGCAACCTGGTTTCTTCATGTCCCGCGATCACCGGAACACTAAGCTGATCACGGACTCAGAGAAGTGCAACCGAAGACCATGGGTGTGGGTCACGGTGGAGGCTTTCGGCGATGCGCCGCTTCGGTTCAGCCCCTTGACCGAGTTTCCTGCTGACGCGGGGGCCGACGATCTCGACTTTGTGAAGGAGATACGGGGAATGTCGGAGGCTCAGAAGGTTGTCGAACGATTTTGTTCGCCTGAGCTGATGGCTTCCACTGGGTGGTTCCCGCCCTTTCCTCCTAGCCATGGCGCGTTTGGCGGACCGAGAGTGCTCCCAGCGCCGTGTAATCTCCCTCGAGTGGCGGTCTTCGAGGTATTTCGACTTTAGCTTTTTCTGTTTTTTGCTTTTAGTTTAGGATTTTGACTTTGTTGCTTTTGTAGCCTCTTCGGCTATGGCGAGGGCTCGAGCGCGCTTAGCGAAGGCTTCCTGGGACCCGAAGTCGTTGGCGGCGGTCCGTTCTCGGATCGTCGCACGGAATGGTCGGGAGAGACCCGATGCCGGTCATCCGACGGAGAGCGGCCCTCGCGCTTCTTTGAAGCGACCCTCCTCCTCGGCTCTACCAGACACGTCTTCGGACTCGAAGCACGTAAATTCGATGGTCGACGTGGAGGCCACGGAGGTTAGGGGGGAATGTTCCCTGGGCCTCGCTCAATCCTCGATGAAGATGTGGAAGAGCGTCGTGGCTAGCAGCGACGTGGAGTTCTTTCGTCACGGCGTTTCTGACGCTTAGAGAGTGAGTTTCTCACGAGCGACCCGGGGCAAAAAGATCTTTCACGACCTGATCAGACGGATGAGCCTTGCCCAAGGGGAGCTTGCTAGAGCGAAGTCTCAGCTGGCCCGTGCCGAGCGAGGTTCTCACTCAAAGGCAGAGTTTGCAAGTCTCCGCGAGCAGCTCCAAGAGGCTCGCGTGGAACTGGGAGTTGCCCGCGGCAAATGCGACCGTGCTCAGTCGGCGGTGGCGAAGATGGCCGAGGAGCTAATGGCGGAACGTCAAGCTCTCGAAGTGGCAACTCGATCGACGGAGGTCTTTCGGAGCGAGGTGCGGGACCTTCGACGCCAGTTGGAATCGCGCACAGAAGAAGTAGGCATTCTACAGGGCCAGCTTACATCGAGCGAAGCTGCCCGAGTTCGAGCGGAGCGTGAGCGCGACTCCTTGGCGGAGGAGGTGGCTCGGGTCACCGCGGAGAAAGCCGCGGCGGAACAGCTCGCGTCCGACCTTCAAGACGACTTTGATGTCGGAGTCGAGGAGGCAAGACACGCGGCGGCGGTGGAGTGTCGAGACGCCACAGCTACTGAGAATGTTTCTCGGGGGGTCACTTTCCACTTCTTCGACTCGTTGTTCCCACCACTCGACGGGGCTGATCCCGTAGGCGACGATCCCGCCGAGTGACATTTTTTGGTTATTATTTTTCTAGCGCAAGTGTTTAGCGCACGCTTTCTTTTAGGTTTTTCCATTCAGCACACCTGTTTTAGCGCTTGCTTATTACGATTTTTCCTTTCAGCGCACTTGTCTTAGCGCATGCTTTCTAGGATTTTGGGGCAGTTGCCCTCTTCTTTTGTGAGATATTATTTATTTTTAAGAACGTTTTCGCACACTCATTTTTTATGGCGTGTTTAGATAGGCAAGTGTTTGTATCAATGGTCTTGCCAATTCTTTTACCTCAGCAAGGTACCTTTTAAGACGCGCCAGTCGCTTGTACGGTTTGCGTTCTGTAAGTTTTTTCAACTGCGAGTCAGCCATGCTACGTAGGCACCTTACGTGTGTCGGATTGTGCCACGTAGATGTCCCAAGTCGCGCCAGGTAGGTGTCCTGGTGTCGCCGTGTAGGCGTCTTAGGTGCGCCATGTAGGCGTCTTAGGTGCGCCATGTAGGCGTCTTAGTTGCGCCATGTAGGCGTCTTAGGTGCGCCATGTAGGCGTCTTAGGTACGCCATGTAGGCATCTTAGGTTGCCCCATGTAGGCGTCTTAGGTGCGCCATGTAGGCATCTTAGGTTGCGCCATGTAGGCGTCTTAGTTGCTCCATGAAGGCGTCTTAGGTGCGCCATGTAGGCGTCTTAGGTGCGCCATGTAGGCGTCTTAAGTGCGCCATGTAGGCGTCTTAAGTTCGCCATGTAGGCGTCTTAGGTGCGCCATGTAAGCGTCTTAGGTGCGCCATGTAGGCGTCTTAGGTGCGCCATGTACGCGTCTTAGGTTGTGCCATGTAGGCTTCTTAGTTGCGCCATGTAGGCGTCTCAGGTGCGCCATGTAGGCGTCTTAGGTGCACCATGTAGGCGTCTTAGTTGCGCCATGTAGGCGTCTTAGGTGTTCCATGTAGGCGTCTTAGGTGCTCCATGTAGGCGTCTTAAGTGCGCCATGTAGGCGTCTTAGGTGCGCCATGTAGGCGTCTTAGGTGCGCCATATAGGAGTATTAGGTGGGCCATGTAGGCGTATTAGGTGCGCCATGTAGGTGTCTTAGGTGCGCCATGTAGGTGTCTTAGGTGCGCCATGTAGGCATCGGCGTCTTAGGTTGCGCCATGTAGGCGTCTTAGGTGCGCCATGTAGGCGTTTTAGGTGCGCCATGTAGGCGTCTTAAGTTGCGCCATGTAGGCGTCTTATAAATTTTTTGGTGGTTACAAGTTTAATTTTTGATAACCGGAAAACTTGCACAAAACGAAATTTGAAACGGAAAACTCGAGTTTTATTACGTTTTCAAAAAATTTGCGAGAAATTTAAAATCCTAAAACATTGGCTCGTAGGCCTTATTGAAAATGGGAAATAAAAGCGACAAAAACGTGGGGAACGCTAGCTACTGGAAGTACTGCCTCAAGTGATCCGCATTCCACGGGTGGCGAATCGGAGTTCCGTCTGTGTGCTCGATGTAGTATGTCCCGTCGTGAATGAGTTTTCGGACTCTATAGGGACCTTCCAAGTTCGGGCCTAGGACGCCGGCGCCTTGGACTTGTGTATTCTGGAAAACTCGTCTGAGCACAAGGCTTCCGACGGCAAAGGTTCGCCTTTTGATCTTGGAGTTGTAGTATCTTTCGACCTTGCGCTTCTGTGCGGCGAGGCGTCTGAATGCTTCTGATCTCTTTTCGTCGATCAGATCCAGCTCCAGGCGCATGGCCTCATTTTTGTTTGCTTCGTCAAACATATCGACTCAGAACGTAGGTATCTCAGTCTCGATTGGAACCACGGCCTCGACCCAATATGCGAGGGAAAATGGAGTTTTGCCGGTGGCGTTTCGCGCGGTCGTCCTGTAAGCCCATAGGACGAATGGAAATTCCTCGGCCCAGGCGCCCTTTCTATCTTCGAGCTTCTTTTTAAGGTTGCCCTTGATAGTCTTGTTGACTACTTCGACTTGTCCGTTTGCTTGAGGGTGGCACAGCGAGGAGAAGGTCTTGCTGATCTTTAGCTGATCGCAGATATCTCTTACTCGCGCGTTGTCGAATTGGGCGCCATTGTCGGTCACAATCGAGGTGTGGATGCCTTGCCTGCCTATGATGTTTTTCCAGATGAAGTTTGTCGCGTTCGCTTCAGTTATTCTGGCAAGCGGCTCGGCCTCTACCCACTTAGTGAAGTAGTCAATGGCGATAATGGCATACTCGTATCGCCTTGGCGCTCTAGGGAGCTTACCAATGATGTCCACGCCCCACTTAGCAAAGGGACGTGGGACAATGATGCAGTTTAATGGGGTCGGAGGCTGTCACGGAATTTCCGCGAAGCGCTGGCATTTGTCGCAATGCCTTGCCCATTCGCAAGCATCTCGCTTCATTGTAGGCCAGAAATAGCCTTGCTTAAGTGCTTTGAGTGCGAGGGAAGTTCCAGCGGCGTGGTTCACAGATGCCCTCATGAATTTCGCGGAGGACTTTGGTCAATGCTATCGAGGCATCGGAGCAGCGGTGTGGAGTAACCGCGCTTATAGAGTACGCCCTCATGGAGCGTGTATTTGGATGCTAAGGCCCTCAGCTTATCGGCTTCTTTGCGGTCTTCGGGGAGTTCCCCTCTTTGCAGAAACTCGACAATCGAGTCCATCCAAGTTGACTGAGATGCCACCTCTATGGTCCCGATTTCGTCTCGGGAGACGGATGGCTGTGGGAGAAATTCAATGGGTAGGGTCCCCAATCCGTTTTCATCGATGCCAGATCCAAGGCGAGCAAGTGCGTCAGCCTCTGAATTTTGTTCCCTCGGGATTTTGTGAATCTCGAACCAAGAGAAAGCATCGAGTTTGGAGTTTGTCTTAGCCAAGTACGCAACCATATTAGGTTCCTTGGCGGTGTAATCTCCTTTTACCTGGTTTACGATCAACTACGAGTCGCAGTGTATCCGCAGGTTATGGGAGCCGAGCTTCTGAGCTAGCTCTATCCCCACAA
Organism: Urtica dioica subsp. dioica; assembly: GCF_054948205.1. Taxonomy (NCBI): domain Eukaryota; kingdom Viridiplantae; phylum Streptophyta; class Magnoliopsida; order Rosales; family Urticaceae; genus Urtica; species Urtica dioica. The sequence goes on from NC_142758.1 coordinate 26,961,257, forward strand.
TGAGTGCCTCGTTTTCAGCTTCATTGTTGGAGGCCTGGAAGCCGTGGTGCAGGGCGTAACGCAATTTTTCCCTGTCGGGGTTAATAAGGACTATTCTGGCGCCAGCCCCCCGAGCATTAGATGCTCCGTCTACGTATAACTCCCAGATGGGACCCGTCGGGTCTACCTTTCTTTTCCGAGTTAATGCATCATCGTTTAGATCTTTTCCTGCTCTTCCCATATCGGGAGTATAGGAGAATTCTGCCACGAAGTCGGCTAAGGCCTGCCCCTTTATAGCCGTTCTTGGGTGGAACTCAATCCCGTACTCGCTGAATTCTTGGGACAAGATTGCGATGGGATTCGATGTTCCCTTTTTGAAGAGATTTACCGATTGGATGCTCGGTACGCACCGCGATTGGGTGAGCTTGGAAGTACAGTCGTAGCTTCTTAGCTACTGTCACGAGAGCCAGAGAAAGTTTCTATATCTCGGTATAGCGCGTTTCCGCGTCAAGTAAGGCTTTGATCACGTAGTAGACCGGCCATTGGACCTTGTCTTCTTCGCGGACAAGAACAACACTTACAGCTCTTTCAGAGACATCTGTTGTCAATGGTGCCCACAAGAAGAGTTGTAGTCTTTATTTTGTACATTTGATGTAATAAAGTCTCATGAAGACTCTAGCTTGTAATTGCCTATCTATTCATTAATAAAGTTGAAACGTTCATTCAATCTTCCTTGTCTGAAGCTTTATGATAAAACCTTAGTCTTTTAGTCCATAAACAAACTTAACAACTTACGAAGAGACAAATGTAGATTTGCATGAACAAACTCTTCGTAGTTTGCTTAAAACGATATATTCCCAATCTTAGGGTCAAAGGACTATTGACCTCAGTATGATTGTTAGAAGAATCTATGATGTCTGGTTATGAGGCATTGAGAGTTTGGGACTCTATAGTTCTTCTAGGCATCTTCCGAAGATACTGAATTGACCAGTGCACTTCTAGAGACAATATAAGAACAAACCATTTAACCTCTTATGTCTCGAAGTCACTATGTATGAATTGCATCATGCTTACCTTAATCCTGAAATGAGACATGCCATTTCACACCTTAGTATTCTCATTTGAGAAAGTCAAAGTTCGGACTCACTATGTGATTCCGAACAAGGCCTATTGGTGAAGTACTAAGTTGGGAGTCTGTCATGAGTAACTTTGTGAAGTTCTCATAGATATGGAATTCATGTACAAGATTGCTGAAATGCAATGTATGTCACCTCATGCTTTGTTCCTTGGAGTGTGAATAAATGAACTGGCCAGTGTCCAAATTGAGTCCTGACTCTTTTGGATGAAACAATGTGACTTGTTAGCTCCTCGTCAATACATTGTTTCTAACTTATTCACAAGCGACAAAGGAGTTGAGGAAATAACAGCTAGAAGGGTAAAATGGTAATTTAGTAAATCCCGACTAGCTGATGACATTCATGAAGGGTAAACATAGATAATATTCAGTGGATCCGCTCATCATAATTAGGTCGAATTCTTGAGTAAAAAAATAAATTCATTTGAACCGAGAGATTTTCAGTGTCAGCTCTTTAGTGGAGTCAGTTGACATTAAGCTAAACTTGGAAAAGGTTTGTGAACTTTTGAGTCCAAGTGTTTAGCTCAAGCTTTGTTCATTTGGGTCCATGAGGTCACTCTCACAAATCACATCGATAAGAATAGTTAAACTGGAAGCTAAGTCAAAACAAGAACGAAAATTGTCGAAAGGGTATTTTTGTCTTTTGAGACATAAGGATGAAATGGATGTCAATAAATTTTGACAAGTTCATTTGATGACTTAATGTCACTCGGCCATAATATGATTAACTGGGCCTTGTGAATTAATTTCATTTCATGAGAATTTTATTGAAAATTCTTAATGGGCCTTTCTCATGTTGTCATGAACAAATGAAGAAGCTTCTAGAAGCTCCTTCTAGAGAGACATGGGCGCCTACCCTAATAGAGAAATAGGAGAGTTTATTTTGTGCATAAATGTATTTAGATACTTGCCAAAAGAAAAAGAGGAAACAAATTTCCTTCAAGAGGAAAGTGGGAATCGGCCAAGTGAGAGACAAGGCAAGGCCTTGAACAAAATTGGAAACAAATCAAGGCTTCTAGAAGCCTTGAGTTGGCCGAGTGTCTCAAAGGGAAAAAGAGGAAATTGCTCATGAATATGTGATATTCTATAGAAGAGGAAACTACCTTATTGAAGGTGAGACCTCTCCTATAAATAGGAGCCTCATTTCCTCTAGAACTTGTGGCCGAAAATCCTCTCTCTCTCTCTCTAGTTTATTTTCGATTTTTCTTGCTTTGGCACCTAGGTCCTCACTCGACCTAGTGTTTAGCTCTGCGACTTCGAGACTCGTTCTTAAGTCGTAGTGTTTAAAAGTGCCCACTCACTGACTCCTTCTTTTCGAGTGATTTAGTGATAGAAACTTTCGTGGTTGCTCGAGGTGCCGAGGAAAGAAAGAGAGACGTGCTGCGAGGGGAGACGAGCGTTGCAAACTTTCCACAAGCTTCTTCAAAGTTCAAGCTTCAAGAAAGGTTAGTAAACTTCTAGCTCATATTGGTTTTTAATTACATGTACTTGCACTTGTCTAGGTTAGTAAAAACTGTTTTACTTGTAAAAGAAAATTTTTAAAATTCCGCCGCTTACCGAAGCGTTAATTATTTTCTCAAACCCTAAATCGATTCCAACAAATGGTATCAGAGCTATGGTCAAAGAGATGCATGTACATGTTTTTAAAAATATGAGCTTGAAAATCGTTTTCGAAAGTTTACTAATTTTGTGACAAGTTAGAATTGTTATCTTAGATTTTTTTTAATTTATTGCTCATGTCTTTAAATTAAAAAGCATGTTGATTTTCTATGAGTTTGGGATGTTTTTAAAACACATTAGAATCAGTTCTAAAAGTTTTTAATTTTTTATATTGAAAAACGTGTTTTAAAGGTTTGAGAAATTTCGGTAAATTTTGTGACTAGTTTCTTTGTCTTTCTAGTTTCTTTTATTTACCGTATTCGTTTTATGCTTGTTGTTATTTCTTTTATTCTATGTTATTACCCTGCTAATAAAACACAAATAAAAGCTTTAAACAACATCTTAAAACGTTCCGTTACAGTTGATTCTTTTTCGCACCTAAATAGGACCAAGCTTTAATTTATTTCTTTTTCTTCGAGCTGGAGTAAACCCGCATTAAAAGTGGCATAACTCTCTGCTCCGAAATCTAAATTTAATGCTTCTTGAATCAAATTAAAGCTCTGTCTGTCCTCTGTCCAATGCCACCGGTTTCGGCGGAAAAGGACATCGGAGCCGCCAGATATGGCGATTTTACTCCGAGGTGCGTGGCTGTCTGAAACTCCAGTTTTTTTAGAAATCCGGATTTTCAAACCCCACTACCATGAGTTATAGAACTCTAATGAGAAAATTTTCTTGAGCAAAAATGTTTTTCATATGATTATAAACATGATGTGTAAGATTAAAAGTTTTGGTTTTTGAAAGATTAATTGAAATTGTTTTTTTTTTACAAAACTAGTTTGAATTTTGAAAAACCGTTTTCACTTTCAAACTTGAAAATATTTTGTCATCCATATCAAATAAGTTTTCAAAATGTTTTCAAAACTATATCTACATCACATATGTTCAAAATCTATATGCTCTTGAAAATTTGAGTGGGAGGTCTCCTTATAGACAAGCCGAAAAATAAAAAGATGTGTAATCTCAAACTTTCAAGTGTTCGAGTGAGTTGAAGTTCACACTTCCCTCACGCACTTTCCCGAAATAGAAAATAGGAAAAGATCGAGTATGTACCTTGTGCCTTTATGCACTAATACTGCTCTGAACATGTCGATCTAGGATTCTCTTCTAGTTGTCCGCTCTGTCGCTCTCTAACTAGGAAATTTGTTTCCGAACTTATAAGAGTCGATGAACCAACTCCAAAAACTAAGTGGGAGGGTTATATTCGTTGTTTGTAACCCGCGATCCCCAACACTAGTGAAAGATGCAATAACGTGGGACTATGAGCCGCTCTTGCGACCCTCACTTAAATGTGAGTACTCCAAGGCGTTATTGCTTCGATCATTGCTTAATGAGCTACGTCCGAGAGTGATGCAATGATGGCAAGGCCTCCCCTTGGGGGATTGTTTTTCAAAGCTGATCTTTTGGACTAAGTGGTTGGTTGCACGCTTAGGCTCAATCCCTAGTATCCTCCCTTGAGGCTCTGCGAAAGGATGTGAGTGATCAAACCAATTTACAAGGTGGCTAGTCAAAATAGATGTATTGACATCTTGGCTTAGCATTAATGATGTGTCATTTACTTATAAAAGGAGATTTTTTGCGGCCTTCTCTGGAGGGAGTAAATTATCGTTTGGTTTATAACACCTTTGGATTTTATAAAAGTCTTAATAAAACTTAAATCCTAAACCAAAGACTAATCATAAACTTGTTTCAACTTACATAGGCAATATGTCTCTCAACCATCTCTCAATCTTTCTTTCCTCGATCAAACTCGAAAACGAAAACTACGTAGATTCGAAACGTAACCTCGACATAATACCTATCGTTAACAAGCACAAATGGGTACTCACCACCCCATGTCCTCCTCTGACGAATGATGATTCAACTCAAGAAGACAATGACGCCTTAGCGGCCTGGCTTCAATCCAATGAGATTGTGAGGTGCTATATCTTGGCATCTATGAACAATATGCTGAAAGAGCAACATCGTGACTTCGAGACTGCCGCTGACATGCTCTACAATCTCCTTGAGATGTTTGGAGGGCAAAGGCGTCAAACAAGGCTACAAGCAGTCCGACAGTTTATGAACTGTCAGATGCAGGCTAGGACTCCTGTTGGAGACTTTATGATATTGATCATTAGTCATCTAAGTAAAATGGAAATCCTAGGATCTGAGATTGATGGGAAGAATGTCATAGATGTGATCTTAGAAACTCTCCCCGCATCTCTTGATACCTTCAAGATGAACTACTCCATTAACAAGCTAGAGTACACTGTTACCACGCTTATGGAGGAACTTCACACTGCTGTAGGTTTCACTAAGAGAAAGAGGAATCAAGGAGAGGCACATGCTACTGAGCAAGAAGCCTCCGCCTCTGGAACTGTGAAGAGACCTTATAAGGCCGATAAAAAGAACTGTCCCGCCTATCTCAAAGCAAAGGAACATAGTATTGCACTAGTTACCGAAGCATGCTTAGTAGGTGATAATGTATCATCGTGGATTATTGACTCCGCTGCTACTAACCATATTTGTTGTTCCTTGAATGGTTTCAAGAAAACCAAAAGCTTAGAGGAAGGCGAGTTCTGTTTCAAATGGGGTGATGGGAGCCTGGTGTCTGCGAAGGCTGTGGGATCTGTGACGCTGTCTTTTTAAGACCGCACTTTAAACGTGAATAATGTTTATTTAGTTCCTACCTTTGGGAAGAACTTAATATCCGTTGCTCGTCTTCTTGAGCAAGATTATTGTTTAAAGTTCATTAAGAATGGAATTCGCATTTCGTTTCCTGATAATTCTTTTGTCACTGATGCATGTATGAAGAATTCTCTTTTACATATATCCCACTAAACCTTCTCTCTTAGACACCGAAATAGATAACGATCTAATTAGGGAGCCAAAGAGGATCAAACTTTCTGAATCCTCCGATCTAACAAAATCAACATACCTCTGGCACTTAAGACTTGGTCATATCAGTCTAGATAGGATTAAGAGACTTGTGAGGGATGGTCCACTCCAAGCCTCTGCAATAGGCTCACTACCTACTTGTGAATCCTGTATAGAAGGAAAAATGACTAAGCGACCTTTCTCCGATAAGGGTCGAAGAGCCACTGAGTTGCTGGAACTAATACATTCTGATGTATGTGGTCCGCTCAACCAACAGGCACGTGGAGGATACGAATACTTCGTTACCTTCACTGATGATTACTCAAGATATGGGTTTGTCTATTTGCTTAAACACAAATCCGAGACCTTTAACGTATTTAAGGTCTTTAGGGCTTTAGTGGAAAAGCAAACTGGCAAAGTGATCAAAACCCTTCGATCTGATCGAGGTGGTGAGTATATGTCTGGAGAGTTCGATGACTTTCTTAAAGAAGAAGGTATCGCTTCTCAGCTTACCGCACCTGGCACACCTCAACAAAACGGAGTGTCAGAGAGAAGAAACGGAACTCTTATGGAGATGGTTAGATCAATGATGAGTTACTCATCACTCCCGCTTTCCTTTTGGGGATATGCCCTCGAAACAGCCGCCTACATTCTGAACCAAGTTCCGTCGAAAACGGTTCCTGGTACTCCTTATGAACGATGGACTGGCCGTAAAGTGAATCTTGGCCGCATCCGAATTTGGGGTTGCCCTGCACACGTGCTGAGGCAAAAGACTAGCAAGTTGGCTGGTAGGTCAGAATTGAGCCTGTTTGTAGGATATCCGAAGGAAACCAAAGGTTTTACTTTCTATAGTCCCGAGGACGATAAGACTTTCGTTAGCACGAATGCTCGTTTCCTTGAGGAGGACTTTATGAAGGATGCGAAACCTAGAAGCAAAATTGTGCTTGAAGAAAAGTTGGGTGAGGAAGCTTCTACCTCATCTGTAAGAACTGTTCTTACCCCAACTGAAACACAACCTAACTCATCAGAATCTCGTCAAGTAGTACTTAGACGTAGTGGGAGGGCTACTCAAAAGCCTGACAGGTACATGTCTTATGGAGACTCTCTTGTAGCCGTCTCCGACATGGATGACCCTGTTTCCTATAGCCAAGCGATGGCTTGTTCTGAATCAAACCTTTGGCTTGACGCCATGAAAGTTGAAATGCACTCGATGTATGTCAACAAAGTCTGGAAACTTGTAGACCTTCCTGAAGGGATTAAACCCGTAGGGTGTAAGTGGATATACAAGAAGAAAAAGGGTCCTGATGGGAACGTCGAGACGTTCAAAGCACGACTTGTGGCAAAGGGTTATACCCAACAAGAAGGGATTGACTATGAAGAAACCTTCTCGCCAATCGCAATGCTTAAATCCATCCGCATACTCCTATCCATAGCTGCAGCTCTCGACTATGAGATCTGGCAAATGGATGTCAAGACAGCCTTTCTGAATGGCAATCTTGACGAGCGCATTTACATGGCTCAACCAGACGGTTTCGTGGATAAAGGTCAAGAGACCAAGGTTTGTGAGTTGCTTAAATCCATTTATGGACTAAAGCAAGCATCTAGGTCATGGAATATTAGATTCGATGAAACTGTAAAGAGCTTCGGCTTTGAACAGTCAATAGATGAGCCTTGTGTTTACAAGTTAATACACGAAGGCAAAGTTGTGTTTCTGGTACTATATGTCGATGATATACTACTCATTGGTAATGACGTGGGTAAGTTATCTGAGGTTAAGGTCTGGCTAGCAAAGCAATTTGATATGAAGGATCTACGAGAAGCCGCGTACATTCTGGGAATCCAAATCTTTCGAGATAGGAAAAACCGGACCCTGTCGCTCTCTCAAGCATCTTATATTGATAAGGTGATGGATCGCTTCTCGATGCAAAACTGCAAGAGGGGTCAAACACCCTTTAGGCATGGAGTTTCACTCTCTAAGGACCAGTCTCCCAAGACTGCACAAGAGATTGAAGACATGAGGAAGATTCCTTACGCCTCTGCCGTAGGAAGCCTCATGTATGCTATGCTTTGCACTAGACCTGATATATGTTTCGCCGTTGGCGTAGTTAGCCGTTTCCAATCCAACCCTGGACCCGAGCACTGGATTGCTGTTAAGCATGTTCTTAAGTATCTTCGAAGAACTAGGAACTTGATGCTTACATACTCAGGTACTGACCTGACTATGACGGGATATACCGACTCCGATTTTCAAGCAGATAAGGATTCCAGGAAATCCACTTCGGGATCTGTGTTCATCCTTAATGGTGGAGCTGTTGTGTGGAGAAGTATTAAGCAATCTTGCATTGCTGACTCCACAATGGAAGCAGAATATGTGGCTGCTTGTGAAGCATCCAAAGAGGCTGTATGGCTTAGAAAGTTCCTTAAGTATTTGGAAATTGTTCCAAACGTCGACGAGCCCATGACCCTTTCTTGTGATAATAGTGGGGCTGTCGCTAACTCAAAGGAACCTAGAAGACATAAGCGCTCTAAGCATATTGAGAGGAAATACCATTTGATTCGAGAGATCGTGCAGCGCGGAGACGTGGAAGTGAAGAAGATCTCAACGGTGGACAACCTCGCAGATCCATTCACCAAGGCCCTAGCGAACAAGGTCTTCGACCAACATCGTGAGGGATTAGGCATGAAGGACTACACACACCTTCTTTGAGTCAAGTGGGAGTTTGTTGTCAATGGTGCCCACAAGAAGAGTTGTAGTCTTTATTTTGTACATTTGATGTAATAAATTCTCATGAAGACTCTAGCTTGTAATTGCCTATCTATTCATTAATAAAGTTGAAACGTTCATTCAATCTTCCTTGTCTGAAGCTTTATGATAAAACCTTAGTCTTTTAGTCCTTCAACAAACTTAATAACTTACGAAGAGACAAATGTAGATTTGCATGAACAAACTCTTCGTAGTTTGCTTAAAACGATATATTCGCAATCTTAGGGTCAAAGGACTATTGACCTCAGTATGATTGTTAGAAGAATCTATGATGTCTGGTTATGAGGCATTGAGAGTTTGGGACTCTATAGTTCTTCTAGGAATCTTCCGAAGATACTGAATTGACCAGTGCACTTCTAGAGACAATATAAGAACAAACCATTTAACCTCTTATGTCTCGAAGTCACTATGTATGAATTGCATCATGCTTACCTTAATCCTGAAATGAGACATGCCATTTCACACCTTAGTATTCTCATTTGAGAAAGTCAAAGTTCGGACTCACTATGTGATTCCGAACAAGGCCTATTGGTGAAGTACTAAGTTGGGAGTCTTTCATGAGTAACTTTGTGAAGTTCTCATAGATATGGAATTCATGTACAAGATTGCTGAAATGCAATGTATGTCACCTCATGCTTTGTTCCTTGGAGTGTGAATAAATGAACTGGCCAGTGTCCAAATTGAGTCCTGACTCTTTTGGATGAAACAATGTGACTTGTTAGCTCCTCGTCAATACATTGTTTCTAACTTATTCACAAGCGACAAAGGAGTTGAGGAAATAACAGCTAGAAGGGTAAAATGGTAATTTAGTAAATCCCGACTAGCTGATGACATTCATGAAGGGTAAACATAGATAATATTCAGTGGATCTGCTCATCATAATTAGGTCGAATTCTTGAGTAGAAAATAAATTCATTTGAACCGAGAGATTTTCAGTGTCAGCTCTTTAGTGGAGTCAGTTGACATTAAGCTAAACTTGGAAAAGGTTTGTGAACTTTTGAGTCCAAGTGTTTAGCTCAAGCTTTGTTCATTTGGGTCAATGAGGTCACTGTCACGAATCACATCGATAAGAATAGTTAAACTGGAAGCTAAGTCAAAACAAGAACGAAAATTGTCGAAAGGGTATTTTTGTCTTTTGAGACATAAGGATGAAATGGATGTCAATAAATTTTGACAAGTTCATTTGATGACTTAATGTCACTCGGCCATAATATGATTAAGTGGGCCTTGTGAATTAATTTCATTTCATGAGAATTTTATTGAAAATTCTTAATGGGCCTTTTTCATGTTGTAATGAACAAATGAAGAAGCTTCTAGAAGCTCCTTCTAGAGAGACTTGGGCGCCTACCCTAATAGAGAAATAGGAGAGTTTATTTTGTGCATAAATGTATTTAGATACTTGCCAAAAGAAAAAGAGGAAACAAATTTCCTCCAAGAGGAAAGTGGGAATCGGCCAAGTGAGAGACAAGGCAAGGCCTTGAACAAAATTGGAAACAAATCAAGGCTTCTAGAAGCCTTGAGTTGGCCGAGTGTCTCAAAGGGAAAAAAGAGGAAATTGCTCATGAATATGTGATATTCTATAGAAGAGGAAACTACCTTATTGAAGGTGAGACCTCTCCTATAAATAGGAGCTTCATTTCCTCACATTTCATTCATCCAAGTTTAAGAGATTTGAGAGACTCTCTCTCTAGAACTTGTGGCCGAAAATCCTCTCTCTCTCTCTAGTTTATTTTCGATTTTTCTTGCTTTGGCACCTAGGTCCTCACTCGACCTAGTGTTTAGCTCTGCGACTTCGAGACTCGTTCTTAAGTCGTAGTGTTTAAAAGTGCCCACTCACTGATTCCTTCTTTTCGAGTGATTTAGTGATAGAAACTTTCGTGGTTGCTCGAGGTGCCGAGGAAAGAAAGAGAGACGTGCTGCGAGGGGAGACGAGCGTTGCAAACTTTCCACAAGCTTCTTCAAAGTTCAAGCTTCAAGAAAGGTTAGTAAACTTCTAGCTCATATTGGTTTTTAATTACATGTACTTGCACTTGTCTAGGTTAGTAAAAACTGTTTTACTTGTAAAAGAAAATTTTTAAAATTCCGCCGCTTACCGAAGCGTTAATTATTTTCTCAAACCCTAAATCGATTCCAACAACATCGACATATACGTAAAGCATCTCGCCCTTTCTTGGTTTAGAGAGGAACGGTGGGGACCCAAAGTAAGCCTTCATTTCTTGGAAGCCATCTTCGCATTCGTCCGTCCACTCAAAGCCGTCTGCCTTCTTTAGAGCTTTAAAGAACGGTTGACACTTGTCGGTGGCTTTAGACACGAAGCGTGTCAGAGCGGCAACCCGACCGGTCATGCTTTATACCTCTTTGACTCGTCTTGGAGACTTCATTTCGAGGAGTGCCTTGATTTTTTCGGGATTCGCCTCTATCCCTCGTCGGCTGACGATGTATCCGAGGAATTTCCCGGATTCAACCCCGAACACACATTTGTTGGGATTGAGTTTCATTTTGTATCGGCGAAGGATCATGAACATCTCCCTTAGGTCGTGTACGTGATTGGTTGCCAGTAGGCTTTTAACGAGAATGTCGTCCACGTACACTTCCATTGTCTTGCCGATTTGATCGGCGAAGATCCGATTTACCAAGCGCTGGTATGTTGCTCCCGCGTTCTTAAGGCCGAAAGGCATGACCTTATAAAAATAGAGACCTCGATCGGTGACAAAGGTTGTCTTAATTTGATCGGGCTCATGCATTCGAATTTGGTTATAGCCCGAATAGGCGTCCATGAAGCTGAGAAGCTCATGGCCAGCCGTGGCGTCCGCCAGTTGTTCGATACGCGGGAGTGGAAAGCAGTCCTTAGGGCAGGCTTTGTTAAGATCTTTGTAGTCTATACAAATTCTCCACTTCCCATTAGGCTTTTTCACCATTACCACGTTGGCGACCCACTTGGGGTTCTTAGTCTCTCGAATGAAGTTCGCGGTGAGGAGTTTCTCGACCTCTTCATTTATGGCCAGGTATCGTTCCGGGTTGAACGTTCGTCTAGCCTTTACTTTTTCAGTGACCTTTTGGTCGTCGTTCAATCGGTGCACTATTACCTCGGGATCAATTCCGGGCATGTCCGCATGAGTCCACCCAAAAACATCCCTGAATTCCCGGAGGAAAGCAGTGAGCTGATTTTTTATGGCGAGTGGAAGTTGGATGCCGACCTTTACAACCTGATCAGGCTTAGATTCGTCCAGGACGATCGGCACAAGATCATCAGAGGTTTCCACTTTGAGTCTTTCGACTTCATCCCGGGGGTCAAGTTCTCCGAACTTCCTTGCGTCCCTTGGGTCGCATGGGTAATTGTCTTCCAGTTGGAAGATTGTGTTGACCATTTTTCCCGCGGATTTGCCATCAACTCCTTGCACGTAGCAGATTCTGGCTTGAGATTGGTCTCCGGCCATGATGCCAATTCCCTCTTCGGTGGGGAATTACACCAGCAGGTGGTACGCGGAAGTGATTGCCCTTAGCCGGTTCAATGTGGGTCGCCCGATGATTAAGTTATAGGGCGACTCCTGATCAACCACTAGGAATGTGACCATGTGAATGGCCTCAATTCCTCCAGGGGTCCCAAAGGTGATTGGCAGGTTATGACGCCCTTGGTCATAACCTTTTCCCCAGTGAACCCAAACAAGGGTGTTTGGGTCGGAGTCGGGCGCAGCCCCCCGAGCTTCATGCGCTCTAGGGTGGACTTGAAAATTATGTCGGCAGCACTGCCGTTGTTGATGAGAACCCTTTTCACCAAGTTATTGGCCACTTGGGCTTTGAGCACAATTGCGTCATTATGCGGATGCACAACTCGCTTGGCCTCTTCATTGGTGAAATACATCGTCTCGTGAGGCACGGACAGAGGTTCTTCATACGTGAAGTTAACGTGCATAGCAGCATCTTCCTAAGTTACGGCCCTAAGGAATTTCTTCCGTTGTCGGGCCGAATCTCCATCTTGCGGTCCTCCCAATATGGTGGTCACCACGTGGAGCTGGGGATTGGCGTTGGCAGCCGCGGTTCGATCGGCAGGAGCGGCTATTCCTACTCCCTGACCAGACTGTTGTCTGTTCGTGGTGGAGCCCGCAGCACTAATCATGCGCAACACAAACTCTTTCAGCTCACCCCGTTGGATCAAAGCCTCGATTTGCCTTTTAAGGTTGTAGCATTCCGAGGTCAAATGATCGTATTCCCGATGGAACTCGCAATATATCTGGCTCGATCGCGAGTTACGGGATCCTTTTTCATTGGAGCCGGGGGCGTGAACTTGTCACGTGCCAGAGCCAGGATCCGTTCCGGCGCTGTTCAGCGGTGTGAACGACGAGTACCCTTTGAAGTTTTCCGCAAGTCGCGGCTTCTGGGGTATAGGGGGTTGGCTATTAGAAACCTGATTTCCCTTGTTTTGCCTTTTACGAGGTTCGTTTTGCTCGTGGCTAGGTTCTTCCCGACGTCGAGAACTTTGATTGTTACTCTTGCGGCCGTCGAGGTAATCTTGGACTCCCATGAAGGTCTTGGCCCGAGTCATTAACTCGGCCATGGTCGAAGGGACACAGCCGACGACTGACTTAAGGAAGTCACTTGTGCGCAGGCCTTCTATGATAGCGGCAATTGCGTCACCATCGTCAAAGCGATCAACCTTGTTCGATTCTTCAGTGAATCGGGCGAGGTATCGTCTAAGAGACTCTCCACTCTCTTGCCTGATTGACCACATGTACATCTTGGTCTTCTTTTGGACCATAGATGTAGCGAACCGTGCTAGGAACATGTCCTTCAGGTCTTTGAACGAGTGGATGCTTCCTGGCCTTAAGTTCTTGAACCACTCAAAACCGGGTCCGGCGAGGGTCAAACTAAAAGCTTGGCACATGACGCCTGGAAAAACACCCTGCGTCGTCATCCAGGTTTCATAGTGCTGGATGTGGTAAGCAGGATCTGCCTTCCCATCATAGGGAGTGAAGTTCGGGAGTTTGAAATTCCACGTACAAACCTCAGCCAGTATCTGAGCCGTGAAAGGTGAGGAGTTTTCCTCAACGACCCCATAGGTGCTTCCACCTACTTCGTATTCTCGGAGATCTCGTACCTCATTCCAAAGATTGTGGATCATAGTGACCACATCGAGACCGGTTGTCGGAGTAACCCCCTGTTCAGGAGGAGTCACCTATCACCTTTCGTTAGACCCCTGACCCGTGCGGCGGTTCCCGTTAGTTGGGACTGCGAGCGGGACGTTGGGTCTAGAGCTTAGCCGCTCTCTCAGATCGTTGCCACGCCCAATGCGTTGAGCAGTGAGGTGATCCCTAAGATCAGGGCTGGTCGTACGGAGGCGCAGGCTTCGTCTGCGACGGCGTGCTCTCCGCGTGCCCTGACTTTCCGCAACATTCTCCATCTGACCTAGTCGGTCAAGGGCTGAACGTCGGGAATTCCCCTCTTGAGAAGCTGTCGGCGCGTCACCTGTCCGAGGTAGGGGATACGATGGACCGACTTCAAACACGACGGGGGGTTCCCCATCCTTCGTGAGAGAAGTCTCGATATCCTCTGACTCACCAATACCCTCGTAATCAGGGTCGCGGTCGCGGCTTTCCTCGTTGAGGTTCTCAGGATCCCCGTTGGGGATTACCGTGTCATGCACAGGTTTCTTCGCAACCAGTCGGCTGTGGTACCTTGAGTTCCTTGCCTTTAGTCGGCGAATACTCTCCTCCAACTCCATGATGCGGTTGTCCCTGCTATCAGGAGATGGAGATGGTGAGCGGGTCGAGCTCTCTTCGTGGAGCGACTCTTCGTCACCATGCGCGCGGGAGCGCAAGAAGTATTTCTTGGTCCCAGTGATTTTATCGGGGTTGTTGACGCCCTCACAACGTACGGGTGGTTGGCTACTCATCTTTTCTCAAGTTTGAGAAAATCGAGTTTGCAGAAGAGAAGAAGAAGATGAACAGAAGGGATTTCGGGCTGAAGAAGTCGGGAAGTCCCCTCCTTCTAGCGCCAAAATGTTGTCGCATGAAAAATGAACAACTATTGAAAACCTCAGGCGGTTCGATCCAAGGCCGGACGAAGTGATCGCACCCGGGCCAAGAATGTGAACTCGAAAGTCTCGAGCTGGGCTTTCTCCGATCAACATGCCTCTCGGGAGAGGTAGGGGTGAGGAGGAGGAGTGACTGTGCCTTGTGTGTCGGTTGCCTACGTATCGGTGTGTGGGGAAGTGCAGTCGACGAAGGAGACGGGGCACGAGGAGTCCTCGGCGGTGTCTCAGAACCTCGGGGATCGCGTGCACGTCTAGCCTGATAGACGCGCGAGGGCAACTCTAGTCGAGAACCCTAGGGGCGTGCTTGAGCACCGGGGGGCGTTCGGTCAGAGGGAGCGACGTCCGGGAAGTTCCCGTGAGTGCTTCGGAACCTCTGAGAACGGGAGAGACTTATGAGAATGCTTCACGCCAAAAAATGGCATCAAGAGAAGAAGAGGAAAGTGAGAAATCGAGCGTATCGATAGGAGATGAAGGGATGGCTTCCCCCTCAGTGAGAGGGGGTTTATATAGGTGTTTGGGGACCCTAAGGGGGTCCTTCGTCGCCCATGTGGGACTGGGGGCACGCACCTTTCCAAGAATAGGCGCACAAGGGGGGCAGCGGCGCACAACCCGAGGCGCGAGGTCTGCGCCGCTCAGTGTGCGGCGAGGCCTTGTCCGGGCACGGCGCGCGACCCGTGGCGTGCGGTCTGTGCTGCTCAACCCGCGGCATGGCCCTGCCGGGAGCGGCGCGCGCTGGGCCTTGTGTTTGCGGGCTTTTCGCGATCGTCTTGCTTCCGGGCCCGTTGAGCTATTGTGGGCTTTGCATGGTGGGTTTGTGACATGAATGTTGCTATTTGACGGATAGAATCCGAGTCGAGGCTCCACTCGAGGAGACTGACTCAAGGCTCGACCAGAGGAGCGAAGCTGGACTCGAGGAGACTGAGTCAAGGCTCGACCCGAGGAGCGAGGCTCGACTCGAGGAGATTGAATAAGTCTCAACTCGAGGGGCAAGGCTCGACTCGAGGAGATTGAATAAGTCTCAACTCGAGGGGCAAGGCTCGACTCAAGGAGCGGACTAAAGTATTGACTCGAGTGGTTAGGCTCTAATCAAGGAGTCAATAATTTGGGCAAGGGCTTGAAGGCTTGCTGCTTTTCAAGTTCTCCGGCTTGACCATCGGCCCTGTGAACGACGCGTCTTCTGGGTGTCTCGGGTTTTCCGAAAACGACCGACAACACTTCCCTCATGTACTTTCCCGAAATAGAAAATAGGAAAAAATTGAGTTTGTACCTTGTGCCTTTATGCACTAACACTGCTCTGAACATGAAGATCTAGGATTCTCTTCTAGTTGTCCGCTCTGTCGCTCTCTAACTAGGAAATCCGTTTCCAAACATATAAGAGCCGATGAACCAACTCCAAAAACTAAGTGGGAGGGTTATATTTGTTGTTTGTAACCCACGATCCCCAACACTAATGAAAGAAGCAATTAACGTGGGACTAAGAGCCGCTCTTGCGACCCTCTCTTAAATGGGAGTACTCCAAGGAATTTTTGCTTCGACCATTGCTCAATGAGCTACGTCCGAGAGTGAGACGATGATGACGAGGCCTCCCCCTGGGGGATTGTTTTTCAAACTTGATCTTTTGGACTAAGTGGTTGGTTGCACACTTAGGCTCAATCCCTAGTAATCCTCCCTTGAGGCTCTGCAAACGGATGTGAGTGATCAAACCAATTTAAAAGGTGGCTAGTCAAAATTGATGTATTGACATCTTGGCTAAGCATTAATGATGTGTCATTTACTTATAAATGGAGATTTTTTGCGGCCTTCTCTTGAGGGAGTAAATTATCGTTTGGTTTATAACACCTTTGGATTTTATCAAGTCTTAAATAAAACTTAAATCCAAAACCAAAGACTAATCATAAACTTGTTTCAACTTTTATAAGCAACATGTCTCGCAAACATCCCTCAATCATTCTTTCCTCGAATAAACTCGAAGGCGACAATTACGTCGACTGGAAACGTAAACTCGACATAGTCCTTACTGTCGACAAGCACAAATGGGTTCTCACCACCCCTTGTCCTCAAACGAATGAAGATTCGACGCAAGAGGAAAAAGACGCCCTGGCGGCCTGGCTTCGATCCGATGAGATTGCGAGGTGCTATATTTTGGCATCAATGAACAATGTGTTGTGTTACCGGTCCGTCTCGGCCCGGTAGAACGACGACGGCCACGCTGACAGCCGTCCTGCGGCTCCCCCGTGCGCGGCCGACTCAGAGCCGGCGCCCGTCCAAGGCCGGCTCAGAGCCGGCGCTCATCCAAGGGCGCCTTAGAGCCGGCGCTCGTCCAAGGCCGGCTCAGAGCCGGCGCTCGTCCAAGGCCGGCTCAGAGCCGGCGCTCGTCCAAGGCCGGCTAAGAGCCGGCGCTCGTCCAAAGCCGCCTCAGAGCCGGCGCTCGTCCAAGGCCGGCTTAGAGCCGGCGCTCGTCCAAGGGCGCCTCAGAGCCGGCGCTCATCCAAGGCCCCCTCAGAGCCGGCGCTCGTCCAAGGCCGCCTCAGAGCCGGCGCTCGTCCAAAGCCGCCTGAGAGCCGGTGTTCCTCCATGGCCGGCTCAGAGCCGGCCCTCGGCCAAGGAACCCTCAAAAAGGTTCCTTGGTCGCCTATAAATAACGGGGTCCCTCCCCTAGTCCAAGTAATCCATTTCTTGAGTACTGAAACGTTGCCGAACTCGTACCTCGCTCGTTTCTCTCAAGTCTCGACCCCTAAACACTAAACCCTCTACAAACCACCTCAATCTTACTAATGTTGAGCGTCGGAGAGGTAAACAGGGGCAACCCTCTGTTTTCCCTTTGTAGTTCACACCTTTTCTTCTCGCTTTTCAGGTGCTTGGACGAGATAGATACCATAGACAGCTAAGGGACGACTTGGGATACCAAGTCTGACACGCTCGAGTCAAGACGAGACCACTTGGTCCGGCCTTGGGTCTGACCGTCTGTGACTCCTAAATCGTTGTCCGAAAAACTGCGACAACATTTTGGCGCTAGAAGGAGGGGATCTCTCGACCTTGACGACGCATTCCGTCTACCAGTTTTCTCTCCTTGTTCTCACGACTCCCGAAAGATGAGTCACATTCCCACCACCTCCGCGGGTACTCGAGCGACGAGCTCGAGGTACGGTCCCCGACGCCTCTGTTGTCGCAGTTTTTCGGACAACGATTTAGGAGTCGCAGACGGTTAGACCCAAGGCCGGACCAAGTGGTCTCGTCTCGACTCGAGCGTGTCGGGCTTGGTATCCCAAGCCGTCCCTTAGCTGTAGATGATCTATATCTCGTCCAAGCACCTGAAACGTGAATAGAAAGGTGTGAATTACAAAGGGGAAACAGAGGGGTTGCCTCTGTTTACCTCTCCGACGCTCAACATTAGTAGGATTGAGGAGGTTTGTAGAGGGTTTAGTGTTTAGAGGTCGAGACTTGAGAGAAACGAGCGAGGTACGAGTTCGACAGCGTTTCAGTACTCAAATTCGGATTACCTGGACTAGAGAATGGACTCCTCTATTTATAGGCGACCAAGAGACGTGTTGAGGGTCCCTTGGCCGAGTGAGGCTGAGTCGGCCATCGGCCGAGTGAGGTTGGGCCGGCCGATGGCCGAGTGAGATGATGGTCGCCGAGGGAGATTCACTCGGCCAATGGCCGAGTGAAGGAATGGACGCCGGGTGAGCTTGACTCGGCCATCGGCCGAGTGATGGCCGAGCGAAGAGTCTGGGCCGAGAGAAGACTCACTCGGCTGTTGACCGAGTGAGCTGTTGGGCCGGCAGGGGTCTTCATTCGGTCTTCGGCCGACCGAGCGTGCTGGGCCGCCCGGGGCCTCACTCGGCCATTGGCCGAGCGAGCATGGTGGGCCGGCTGGAGACTTCATTCGGCCCTTGGCCGGGCGAACACACTGGGACGTCTGAGGCTTCATTCGGCCTTGGGCCGAGTGAGCATGGTGGGCCTTGTTCGGCCATTGGCCGAGTGAACATATGGAGAAGTTCACTCGGCCATTGGCCGAGTGATGGGCTTGGACCGAGAGAAGGCTCACTCGGCCATTGGCCGAGTGCGTTGATGGGCCGGCCGAGTGTGGGCTGGAAGTAGGGTTTCACTCGGCCAATGGCCGAGTGAGCTTGCTCGGCCGCCGGAACTGCCGATCGAGTCGTCGGACCTCGTCGGGCCGATAACATTAGCCCCCCGAGTTTGGCACCGGGCGTAGCCCGTGTGGTAAACTCAAGCAGCTTCGTCTCCAGTCGTCTCGCCGAACCGTCCGTCAACAATTGGTAAGCCCGCTCACCTTAGGTATTATTTTACTTTTTTTACTGACGTGTTCATCGTTATTCGCGCTCATGGATCCTACCAACCACCTGTCGGGGTGTGGGTCCGTTGAGGACGACCTTTTCCCTCTTCTCGAGAATCAAGACGCCGAATTGGATAATTTTTGGGCACAATTCTCGCCCACCCCCCCCAACTACAACGCATCGTCTTCGTTTGTCTCGAGCAGGAACGTGGCGGACACGACGGGTGGCGATTTTTCTTTGATCGAGGCGTGGTTGGCCGAAGGGGAGGGGGACACGCGCGCCGGAGATTACCCAAACCGGCAGGGGAGCGCCGGCTTGATGGCACCAGCCGCCAGGGACGGCCGGGCCGGCCAGCGCGAGGCTGGCTTGGCCGAAGGACGCGCCAAGGAGGTCGCGCGCACAGGGTCGACCGCCCAGGAGGCCGGCGATGACACATGTGGCGCCGGGGGGGGCGCCCTCGCCGATTCTGGCGCCGGAGGAGGCGGGCCGGCCACGGGCGGCGCTATGCAGGCCGCCGCCAGGGGAGTCGCGCTTGGCTGGGTCGGCGCCGTCTGCGCAGGACCCAGCCCCGGGACCACGCCAGGAGGGCCGCGCGCGACGATCCCGACCGGGGAGCACGCCGACAAAGCAGAGGCCGGCGCCGGCGTGGAGGAGGCCGCGCCCGGCCGAGTCAGCGCCGTCTGGGGCGAACCCAGAACCGGGGGAGACGCACCTCGCCCTGGGAGGGCCGAGCCGGTCGTGGAGGACACGGGCGGCGCGTCTGGCGAGGCCGACGCCGGCGATGATGCGCTGGCGTGGAGGAACGCCGCCGGGGGCGGCGCTGGCGTCGGGGAGGACCCCACCCTCTCGGGTGGGGTTGTGTTGCAGGCGTTCGGCGGCCATGGGAGCCCAGGTGGGTCGGGCCCAGCCGGACCGGAGCGCGTCCATGGCGGGGGAGTGCCGCCGGCGGCGGCCGACGCTGCAGGTGAGGGTGGCGGCGCCGGACAGGAGGAGCACCGGCCACCCGACGCCGGAGATGAAGAAGGCCGACCGCCCAAGGCTGGAGAGGAAGGGGCGGCCACCTTGGCTGCCTTGCAAACCCTAGGGCCCAATGGGCTGGGCCTAGGTCAAGAAGATTTGGCCCCTCTTGGGCCGGGTCATGCGCTTGGGCCGGATGCGCCACATGGAGGTCCCATGGCCGACCCAGTGACCCAAGGCCATGGGGAGGGCACGCTTGGGCCGGCCCTAGGCGAGATCGGCCTCCGGGCTCGAGCAACCGACGTGCATCACGGGCCCGCGACCGGGCCGGATGCGCCGACAGGGCCGCCTCTCGCGGACGATACACGGGAAACGGGCCCGGTCGAGCCGAATGCGCCTAACGCCGAGGGCTCGGGCGAGGCGTCGAGCCGCCGCACTTTGTCGACCGCCTCAGTCAGCTTGACCGCACAGAAAGAAGAACGTGCATCGTCATTCCCCGTCGGAGAATCAGCGATTCGGGACGGCTTTGACTGTTCCGGCGTCGACTTCCTGAGTTCTCTTTCGTTCGCGAGCTTTAGAGGTCTGAGGAAACGTTTCGGTATCCCGGAGTCCGTGTCGCTACTGCGACCATTGCCTGAAGATCTCCCGACTCGTCCTCGGAAGGGATACGCCGCCGTCCACGAGGCTAGTCTTCGCGGGGCGTTGCGACTACCTTTTCAGCCTGTGATCCAGGACCTTCTAGCTCGGCTCGGTGTTCATGCGGCCCAGATGTCTCCGTCCTTTTACCGTATGGTGGCTGCCTGCCACATGATGCTGCACCGAGCGAAAGGTCGAACCGTTACGGCCGACGACATCAGGAATCTCGTGGCCGTCTTCGATGTTCCCGGGAAACCCGGCTTCTACAAGGTTCAGCACCGGAAGCGATTCCCCATCCTCACCAAGCTGACCTCGAAGCACCGATACCCTTGGGTATGGGTGTCCGAATCTGCCTTCGGGACGGCACCTCTCGCCTTTGTCCCCGTCGCTGAATTCCCGGCCGACTACGGCATCGAGAGCTCCGAACTCGCACTCGTGATCGGAGCGGTCCCCGACTCGAGGCGGCAAGGGTCGCTTTTCGAGTCCCCGGACCTTATGGCGAGGACTGGGTGGTTCGTGCCTAGTGACGATGTTCCTTCGCGCCCTGGCTTCGACACGGGGGCCACGGAGGATCCCGAGTCCGAGGCGGGGGGTTCGTCAGCTCCTTCCCCCGACGCGGGGGGTACTGGCCGCGCATATACTTTCGCGTTATCGTGCTATTATTGTTTTCCATTATTTGTGCTTGCCGTTATGTTTTAACTGACAGACGTTTTTCTCTCCTCTGCAGGAACCATGGCCCGACGTCATCGACCGCGTACGCAAATGCCGAGAGCAGCGCCCACTGGTGATGCTATGGTCGTGGCCCGTCCTCCAGCTGAGGCCCGTCGTGGGGGGTCGCCATCGCGGGCGAGGAATGAGACGATCTCCTCCAATAAGCGATCATCGTCGTCGGCTTCTCTCGGGTCACCGTCCGGACACAAAAGCGCTCACACGTCGACGGTGTCAGACAGCTTGGACTCCATGCTCTTAGCGGAGGCGGCAGAGTTGAGAGACCAGTGCTCCCGAGGGATCCTCGAGACCTCCTTGCGAGATTTCAAGGGTCTGCTGACGACGAGCGACCTTGAACACTTCCAGAACGGGATCGGCGACGCTCGAAAGGTATGACTCATTTTGCTTGTGTTATGTATGGTTGTCGTGCTTATTGTAATCATTCGCGTTTCATTTGCTTGCAGATGCTCGCGCGCCAAGAGCGGCGCGATCGCATTCTCCGAGATATGCTACGACGCATGCAAATCATGGAGAAGGAGAAGACGAGCGCGGCGGCCGCGCACGCTGCCGCCCTAGCGGGGGCTCGCACCGCCCAAGAGTTTGAGGCGCTCGAGGGGGAGCTAGAGCAAGCTCGCAAGGAATTGGCCACCGAGAAGGCGCTTCGCGAGAAGGCGGAGCAGGCAGCCGACACCTTCCTGGGGGAAACGAAGAAGCTTCAGACGGCACTCTCGAGCCGGGATGCGGAGCTGAGCATCGTCCACGCTCGATTATCGGCGAGCAAGATCGCTCGGGTTAAGGTCGAGAGGGAGAGGGATATCCTCCGGACGGAGATGCAGACCCTTGCCGAGGAGAAGGAGGACGCCGTGCGATCCAAGACTGACTTGGAAGACGACTGGGACTTGGCATTGGAGGCGGCTCATTATGAGGCGGCCAGGCGAGTTCGGGAAGCGACCGAGAAGGAGAACGCGTCTCGCGGGACCACGTTTTCCTTTTTCAACACCATGTTCCCTCCTTACGACGATGAGCTGCCGGAGGATGACCCGCATCCCCGAATCCCTGCCGAGGCTGCACAATCGACGACCCGTCAACCGGACGGAGAACCCGTCGGCGGGTTCGGCGCTTCTTGCCCCGAAGAAGATGAGGAGCAGATCGATTTCAGCTCGGAGTAGCCAGCTTCTCTTTAGTTTTACGCGCAATTGTTTAGCGCTCGCTTTATGCTTTCTTTCGGATTATTGTTATGTTTGCGTCGTACTTTCGTACTTTTCTTGTTGGGTTGTTTACACAATATCGTTTTGCTTGGATTGAAGCTTTCTTTTCATCGTGTGTCTTATTTTCTCGACTTGCTACGCTTAGTGTAATCGATTTGCGCAATTTGAATAGTGCGTGTCTTACGAGCCCGGCTTACTATGCTTAGCGTAACCGGTTGGCACAGCTTACTGCCGCATTTGGCGGCGAAGTTTCCCGCGGACGCAGGCTAGACCAGTTTCATCCGGCGGGTGCGATTTCCGGCCATCCATTTGTGACTCGCTGCCTATCGGCGCGCGCGAGCTGGGTGGCCGTCGCGCTCATCCTCCGGCGAGTACGCTACCTATCGGCGTGCGTATCGGGATGGGTTTGCAGCTCCCAGTGAGCGTGGTACTCGTTGGTACGCGTGTCACGTTTTGGGTTTTGACTGCCGAGATCGACAATCCGGTGCGCGGACGTGATCCATCGATGACTTGCCGCCTATCGGTGCGCAAGGTGCATCGATGCACGAGAGGGTCGCAGCAAAAGACGTGTGAGGCCGGAGGTCCGGTGCGCAGATCCAACTCATCGACGTTTCGCTATCTCTCGGCATACGGCCTCAACCCGTGCGAGAGCGTCGCACGAGGAGGGTACGAAGTCGGAAAGTGGAGTAAGCGAGCTTGTTGCTCTCGCCTTATCCTCCTTAGCCCCCCGAGTTTCTTGGGTGCTCGTAGAGGAGGCTAGAAACTAAGATACCAAGTGTTTTGAAGTGAAATGTAATTTATTAAATTATCGAAATGGTTAAAAAATTACATCCCAGGCCGTTGGCCAAACTAGAATTGAAAATTACATGAAGAGAAAAAGCGAAAAAAGGACGAATGAACGTCTACTGGTAATACTGCCGGAGGTGTTCCGCGTTCCACGGGTGTGTGAACACGAGTCCCTCCATGTTCTGGAGCTCGTACGTGCCGTTGTGGATGGCTCGGCGCACACGGTACGGGCCTTCCCAGGTGGGGCCTAGAACTCCCGCGCCTTGCACCTTGGTGTTTTGGAACACCCTTCGAAGAACGAGGCTTCCGTCGGCGAACTTCCGCAGTTTGATCTTCGAGTTGTAGTACTTCTCGACCTTCCTCTTTTGCGCAGCAAGCCGGGTGAGTGCGTCCGTCCTCCTTTCGTCTATGAGGTCTAGCTCGAGCCTAATCGCGTCGTCGTTGGCGGCTTCGTCGTACTCCTCGATGCGCAAGGTTGGCAGCTTGGTCTCGACGGGTACCACAGCCTCGACACCGAATGCGAGAGCGAAAGGGGTTTCGCCGGTCGCGTTTCGAGCGGTGGTGCGATATGCCCATAAGACCATGGGGAGCTCGTCGGCCCAAGCCCCTTTTCTTGCCTCCAACTTCTTCTTCAGGTTCTCCTTGATCGTCTTGTTCACCGCCTCGACCTGACCGTTGGCTTGAGGATGGCGGGGAGAGGAGAAAGTCTTGCTAATGCCAAGTTGTTCGCACATTTCTCGGAGGCGCGCATTGTCGAATTGTTTTCCGTTGTCGGTTACAATTGACGCAGGGATCCCGAAGCGGCAGATGATGCTTTTCCAAATGAAGCTCGTCGTCTTCGCCTCAGTGATCTTTGCTAGCGGCTCGGCTTCTACCCACTTCGTGAAGTAATCGATAGCCACGATCGCGTGCTTGTATTGCCTCGGGGCCGTAGGTAGCTCACCAATGAGGTCGATTCCCCACTTCGCGAAAGGTCGCGGCACGATGATTGGACACAGTGGGGCCGGTGCTTGACGCGGGATGTGGGCGAATCTTTGGCACTTATCACATTTCTTGGCCCACTCGTGGGAGTCCTTTTTCAAGGTCGGCCAAAAGTACCCAAGTCTCAGCAGCTTCAATGCCAAAGATTGCCCGGCGGCGTGGTTACCGCACACCCCCTCGTGCACCTCGTGGAGTGCTTTCCTTGCCTCTACCTCGGTCAGGCAGCGAAGGAGAGGCATAGAGTAGCCTCTCTTGAACAAGTTGTCTTCCCTCATTGTGTACTTCGGCGCCAAGCCTCTCAGCTTTCTGGCTTCTTCCTTATCCTCGGGGACGACTCCTCGTTTAAGGAATTCCACGAGCGGGGTCATCCACGAGGGAGGCGGAGTCTCGTCAATGACCCCTACGTCGCCTCTCGAGACGTAAGGTCGGGTCAACACTTCGATTGGGACGCTGCCCTCGCCCTCCTCATCTATCCCAGACGCGAGGCGAGCTAGGGCGTCGGCGTCGACGTTCGCCTCTCGAGGAACCTGGACGATCTCGAACCACGATAGGGCCTCCAAGTTCTTTTGGGCCTTAGACAAGTAGGTGATCATGTGTGGCTCCTTTGCGGCGTAGTCGCCTTTAACCTGATTCACGATCAATTGCGAGTCGCAATGGATGCGCAGGTTTTGGGCGCCCAACTTGTTCGCTAGCTCCAAGCCAACGATCAGAGCCTCGTACTCTGCCTCATTGTTGGAAGCCTTGAACTCGAACCGCAGGGCGTATCTCAGCTTTTCCCTATCGGGATTTGTGAGCACAATGCCGGCGCCACCCCCCCGGGCGTTTGACGCGCCATCCACGTGCAAGTCCCAGACTGGCCCTATCGGGTCGTTGGTTCTCTTCTTTGACGACTTGCTATGGTCGTCCTCCTTGTCTTCCATGGTCTTACTACTCTCGTCGCCCTCGTTGGTTGGGGGCGCGCTTGTGAACTCGACGATGAAGTCGGCGAGGGCCTGACCCTTAATGGCGGTTCTCGGTTGGAACTCGACCCCGTATTCGCCCAGCTCTTGGGACCATATCGCCATTCGAGAGGAGGTCCCTTTTTGAAGGGCCTTCTCGATGGGATGCCCCGAGCGGACCACGATGGGGTGCGCTTGGAAGTAGGGCCGGAGCTTTCTCGCGCTCAGGACGAGGAGCGCCTTGCTGACGTAGTAGACCGGCCATTGTACCTTGTCTTCTTCGCGTATGAGAACCGCGCTCACGGCCCTATCGGAAACCGCGAGGTAGAGGAACAAGGTTTCGCCATTCTTCGGCTTTGCGAGGAACGAGGGGGAGGTGAAATAGGCTTTCATATCGCGGAATGCTTCCTCGCACTCCTCCGTCCACACGAACCCGTCGGTCTTCTTCAGTGCCTTGAAGAACGGTTGGCACCTGTCAGTGGCTTTGGAAACAAATCGCGTCAGGGCGGCGATCCTTCCCGTCAAGCTTTGAACTTCTTTGACCTTTTGTGGCGACCTCATCTCTAAGATCGCCTTAATCTTCTCAGGATTGGCCTCGATCCCGCGGCGGCTCACCATGTAGCCCAGAAACTTTCCAGACTCGACCCCGAAAGCGCACTTGTTGGGGTTAAGCTTCATCTTGTAGCGCCGCAGGATCGTGAACATTTCCCTAAGGTCTCGAACGTGGTCGTGGGCTTTGAGGCTTTTGACAAGCATGTCATCCACGTAGACCTCCATAGTTTTGCCAATTTGATTGGCGAACATGCGGTTCACCAGCCTCTGATACGTTGCTCCCGCGTTTTTGAGGCCAAAGGGCATGACCTTGTAACAGTAAAGTCCGCGGTTCGTAACAAAGGTGGTTTTAATTTGATCCGGCTCGTGCATGCGGATCTGGTTGTAGCCTGAGTAGGCGTCCATGAAGCTTAGCAGTTCGTGGCCTGTAGTGGCGTCCACGAGCTGCTCGATCCTCGGGAGAGGGAAGCTGTCTTTCGGGCAGGCTTTGTTGAGATCTTTGTAGTCGATACAGATCCGCCACTTCCCGTTTGGCTTCTTGACCATTACCACATTGGACACCCACTTGGGGTGCTCCGCCTCCCTGATGAAGTCAGCGGCGAGAAGTTTGTCAACTTCTTCACCAATGGCTTGGTACCTATCCCCACTGAACGCCCGTCGCGGTTGAACGCGCTCGGCCACTCTCTTGTCGTCGTTGAGACCATGAACCATGATCTCGGGGTCGATCCCCGGCATGTCGGCGTGTGTCCACACAAAGACATCTTTGTGCTCTCGGAGGAAAGCGGCGAGCTCGATTCGGGTCTCAGACGGGAGTTGGGCGCCTACCTTGACTACTTGGTCAGGTTTGGCGTCGTCCAACACGACGGGAACGAGGTCGTCCGGTGTCTCCACCTTTCGACGCTCGACTTCGTCCCTTTGGTCTAGCTCTCCGAAGGTGCCCCCTTCCTCTAACTTGCACGGGAATTTGTCTCCGAGTTGGAAGACGGTGCTCACCACCTTCCCTTTCCCTTTTCCGTCCACGCCCTGGATGTAGCACATCCTCGCCATGGATTGGTCTCCCAACATCACGGCGATCCCTTTATCGGTCGGGAACTTCATCATCAGGTGGTACGTGGACGTTATGGCCTTCAACCGATTGAGAGTCGGGCGGCCGACGATGATGTTGTAAGCCGAGGGCTGATCCACCACCAGGAACGACACGATGTGGGTAACCAGTTCTGCATTTATCTTTCTTCGATGCCTCATTAATACTTTCGGCATTAAAGAACAAGCATTTAGCCCCCCCGGCGTACCGAAGGTAACCAGGAGGTCGATAGTTCCCTCCATCATAACCCTCTCCCCAGAGAAGCCGAAGAGCGGGGTTGAGATCGGGGTCGGTCTTACCCCGGATAGCTTCATCCTGTCCAACGCAGATTTGAAGATTATGTCGGCGGAGCTCCCATTGTCGATCAGGATTCTCCGGACGAGGTTGTTGCCGACCGGGGCAGAGACGACTATCGCGTCGTTGTGTGGATGGAGAACTCGCGTTGCTTCTTGTCCGGTGAAGAACATGGACTCGAAGGGGGCCGGAGGAGGGACCTCGTACGTGTGGTTGATGTAGTGCGCTATTTTCCCTTGGGAAACTTCGCGCACGTACTTCTTCCTTTGCGTAGCCGAGTCTCCGAACTCCGGGCCACCCAAGATTGCACCCACGACGTGAAGTTGCGAGCTCTCCGGCTCTTCGGTTGTCGCGCGGTCCGTGACAGTCACCGTCGTCGGGCCTTTCTTCCCTTGCCGCGGGCGACCTCCGTGCGCCGCGGCCGTCCCGATAGTTCTCAGGACGTACTCTTTCAGCTTCCCATCTTGAATCAGGGCCTCAATCTGACGCTTGAGTTCATAGCATTCGGATGTCAGGTGCCCGTGATCTTGATGGTAGTCACAGTACTTGCTTTGATCCCTCTTGGCGGGATCCTTCGTGAGCGGGGTCGGGCTCCCCAACTTGTCACGGTGCAGAGCTAGGATTTGCTCCGGCGGAGTGTTCAGAGGAGTGAATGGCGAGAACCTCCGGAAGCTGTCGACATGCGACGGCTTCGGCCCGGGGAGGGAACGGCCGTTAGGGGCCTGGCTTCCCTTATTCCTCCTCTTTCGGGGGTCGGGACGATCTTCATCTCGATCGTCGCGGCGGCGACTCCCCTGTCCTCTTGCCTTTCGGCCATCTCGGCCATCGAGATAGTCCTCGACTCCCATGTATGTGCGGGCACTTGTCATTAGCTCCGCCATGTCACGCGGGACTTGGCCAACAATAGACTTGAGGAAGTCGCTCGTGCGCACTCGCTCGGTGATCGCCGTGATGGCGTCCCTGTCGTCGAACCCTTCGACCTTGTGAGACTCCTCGGTGAAGCGAGCGAGGTATTGTCTCAACGTCTCGTCTCTTCCTTGTCGGATAGAGAGGAGGTGGGTCTTCGGCTTCTTTTGCGCCACGAGGGTGGCGAATCGGGCGAGGAAAGCCTCTCGCAAGGCCCGGAAAGACGGGATGCTTCCCGGCCTCAAGCTTCGGAACCATTCAAACCCCGAGCCTGTGAGGGTCAGGCTGAAGGCTTGGCAGAGGGTGGCGTCCGCCTGCCCCTGCATAGTCATCCACGTCTCATAGTGTTGGACGTGGAAGTGGGGGTCCGTACGTCCATCGTAGGGGGGAATGGACGGTAACTTGAAGTTCCCCACGCATGGTTGCGTGAGGATTTGCGCGGCGAAGGGAGAGTATGATTCCTCGATCCCCCCGTACGGCCTTTGCCTCCCCGACTCCCTCATTTCGATGATTTGATTCTGGAGGCTTTGAATCATCGTGACCATGTCGAGCCCGTTAGCGGGGCCGACCGTCGGGGCCACGGGAGTCACCGGTTGGCGTTCGTTGGACGCTTGGTCCACGACATTGGCCTGCGGCCGGCCGAGAGTTGCGGCGGGGAGCGCGTCCCTTCGAGAGTTTAGCCTTTGGCGGAGATCCTCCCCTCGGGAGTTTCTCTGCGCCGTCAAGCGCTCTCTAAGGTCCGCACTCGGTGCGGGGCGAGGTGAGGTCGCCCTTGGTCGGGCCGTCCGGCGGGCGCTTCGGCTGTCGGCCCCATCGTCTACCAGAGTCGCTCTCTCCTCGGCGAGGGGCCGTGTCCGGCCACCTCTTGAAACCGAGGGGGCGAGTCCCCGGGAATGTGACCGTGCCTGCTGCCGCGCTAGGTGCGACCGCCCGGCCAAAGCGTCGTTGGGCCTCTCGGGCCGCGAAGGGGCGAGGCTAGGCGTTGCCTCGTTGGTCCTCGACTCCCCCACATATTCGGAGTCGGAGTAGTCTTTGGCGGACCTATCTTCAACGTCATAGCCGAGGAGGTCGGCTATGAGCGAACCGTCGACGCCGGGGCGGTCAAGGAGCTCCGCAAGCCGCCGGGCCGTGTCCTCTCGGAGTACGGCCTCGGGGTCAATCATCGGGTCTTGGGGCTGGCTCTCGCTATCGCGAGGTTGCCCTTCAAGACGATGTGCGAGGCGTCGAAGACCGTATCTCGAGCTCGTCGCTCGGGTACCCGCGGAGGTAGTGGGAATGTGACTCATCTCTCGAGAGTCGTGAGAACAAAGGGAGAAAACTGGTAGAGGGAATGCGTCGTCAAGGTCGAGAGATCCCCTCCTTCTAGCGCCAAAATGTTGTCGCAGTTTTTCGGACAACGATTTAGGAGTCGCAGACGGTTAGACCCAAGGCCGGACCAAGTGGTCTCGTCTCGACTCGAGCGTGTCGGGCTTGGTATCCCAAGCCGTCCCTTAGCCGTAGATGATCTCTATCTCGTCCAAGCACCTGAAACGTGAATAGAAAGGTGTGAACTACAAAGGGGAAACAGAGGGGTTGCCTCTGTTTACCTCTCCGACGCTCAACATTAGTAGGATTGAGGTGGTTTGTAGAGGGTTTAGTGTTTAGAGGTCGAGACTTGAGAGAAACGAGCGAGGTACGAGTTCGACAGCGTTTCAGTACTCAAATTCGGATTACCTGGACTAGAGAATGGACTCCTCTATTTATAGGCGACCAAGAGACGTGTTGAGGGTCCCTTGGCCGAGTGAGGCTGAGTCGGCCATCGGCCGAGTGAGGTTGGGCCGGCCGATGGCCGAGTGAGATGATGGTCGCCGAGGGAGATTCACTCGGCCAATGGCCGAGTGAAGGAAGGGACGCCGGGTGAGCTTGACTCGGCCATCGGCCGAGTGATGGCCGAGCGAAGAGTCTGGGCCGAGAGAAGACTCACTCGGCTGTTGACCGAGTGAGCTGTTGGGCCGGCAGGGGTCTTCATTCGGCCTTCGGCCGACCGAGCGTGCTGGGCCGCCCGGGGCCTCACTCGGCCATTGGCCGAGCGAGCATGGTGGGCCGGCTGGAGACTTCATTCGGCCCTTGGCCGGGCGAACACACTGGGACGTCTGAGGCTTCATTCGGCCTTGGGCCGAGTGAGCATGGTGGGCCTCGTTCGGCCATTGGCCGAGTGAACATATGGAGAAGTTCACTCGGCCATTGGCCGAGTGATGGGCTTGGACCGAGAGAAGGCTCACTCGGCCATTGGCCGAGTGAGTTGATGGGCCGGCCGAGTGTGGGCTGGAAGTAGGGTTTCACTCGGCCAATGGCCGAGTGAGCTTGCTCGGCCGCCCGAACTGCCGATCGAGTCGTCGGACCTCGTCGGGCCGATAACAGCCTCGCACATCGTCTTGAAGGGCAACCTCGCGATAGCGAGAGCCAGCCCCAAGACCCGGTGAATGACCCCGAGGTCGAGCTCCGAGAGGACACGGCCCGGCGGCTTGCGGAGCTCCTTGACCGTCCCGGCGTTGACGGCTCGCTCATCGCCAATCTCCTCGGCTACGACGTCGAGGATCGATCCGCTCGAGACGACTCCGACCCCGACTACGTGGGGGAGTTGAGGACCGATGAGGCGACTCCTAGCCTCGCCCAAACACGGCCCGAGAGGTCCAATGGTGCATTGGCCGATCCTTCATACCCGGCGCGACGGCAGGTGCGGTCATAGTCCCGGGGACTCGCCCCCTCGGTTTCAAGAGGTGGCCGGACACGGCCCCTCGCCGAGGAGAGAGCGACCCTGGTGGATGATGGGGCCGATAGCCGAAGCGCTCGCCGGACGGTTCGACCAAGGGTGGCCTAGCCTCGCCCTGCACCAAGGGTGGACCTTAGAGAGCACTTGACGGCGCAGAGAAACTCCCGAGGGGAGGATCTCCGCCAAAGGCTCAACTCTCGGAGGGACGCGCTTCCCGCCGCAACTCTCGGCCGGCCTCAGGCCAATGTCGTGGACCAAGCGTCCAATGAGCGCCAACCGGTGACTCCCGTGGCCCCGACGGTCGGCCCTACTAACGGGCTTGATATGGCAACGATGATTCAGAGCCTCCAAAACCAAATCATCGAGATGAGGGAGTCAGGAAGGCAACGGCCGTACGGAGGGATTGAGGAATCATACTCTCCCTTCGCCGCTCAAATCCTCGCGCAGCCTTGCGTGGGGAACTTCAAACTACCGTCCATCCCTCCTTACGATGGACGGACGGACCCCCACTTCCACGTCCAACACTACGAGACGTGGATGGCGATGCAAGGGCAGACAGACGCCACCCTCTGCCAAGCCTTCAGCCTGACCCTCACAGGGTCGGGGTTTGAGTGGTTCCGATGTTTGAGGCCGGGGAGCATCTCGTCTTTCCGGGCCTTGCGAGAAGCGTTCCTCGCTCGATTCGCCACCCTCGTGGGGCAAAAGAAACCAAAGACCCACCTCCTCTCTATCCGGCAAGGAAGGGACGAGACGCTGAGACAATACCTCGCTCGCTTCACTGAGGAGTCTCACAAGGTCGAAGGGTTCGACGACAGGGACGCCATCACGGCGATCATTGAGGGAGTCCGCACGAGCGACTTCCTCAAGTCTATTGTTGGCAAAGTCCCACGAGACATGGCGGAGCTAATGGCGAGAGCCCGCACGTATATGGGAATCGAGGACTACCTCGTTGGCCGAGATGGCCGAAAGTCAGGAGGACAGGGGAGTCGCCGCCGCGACGATCAAGACGAAGATCGCCCCGACCCTCGAAAGAGGAGGAATAAGGGAAGCCAGGCCCCTAACGGCCGCTCCCTCCCCGGGCCGAGGCCGCCACATGTCGATAGCTTCCGAAAGTTCTCGACGTTTACTCCTCTGAAAACTTCGCCGGAACGGATCCTGGCTCTGCACCGTGACAAGCTGGGGAGTCCAACCCCTCTCACGAAGTATACCGCCAAGAGGGATCAAAGTAAGTACTGTGACTACCATCAGGATCATGGGCATCTGACGTCTGAATGCTATCAACTCAAACGTCAGATCAAGGCCCTGATTCAAGATGGGAAACTGAAAGCATACGTCCTCAGGACTATCGGGACGGCCGCGGCACACGGAGGCCGCCCGAGGCAAGAAAAGAAAGGTCCGGCGACGGTGACCATCACGGACCGCGCGGCAAATGAAGAACCGGAGAGCTCGCAACTTCACGTTGTGGGCGCAATCTTGGGCGGTCCGGAGTTCGGAGACTCGGCCGCGCAGAGGAAGAAGTATGTGAGCGAAGTTTCCCAAGGGAAAATAGCGCACTACATCAACCACACATACGAGGCTCCTCCCCCGACCCCCTTCGAATCCATGTTCTTCACCGGACAAGAAGCGGCGCGAGTGCTCCATCCACACAACGACGCGATAGTCGTCTCAGCCCCGGTCGCCAACAACCTCGTCCGGAGAATCCTAATCGACAATGGGAGCTCCGCCGACATAATCTTCAAGTCGGCGTTGGACAGGATGAAGCTATCCGGGATGAGACCGACCCCGATCTCGACCCCTCTCTTCGGCTTCTCTGGGGAGAGGGTCATGACGGAGGGAACTATCGACCTCCCGGTTACCTTCGGTACGCCGGGGGGGCTCGAGGTTACCCACATCGTGTCGTTCCTAGTGGTGGACCAGCCCTCGGCTTACAACATCATCGTCGGCCGCCCGACTCTCAATCGGTTGAAGGCCGTAACGTCCACGTACCACCTGATGATTAAGTTTCCGACCGACAAGGGAATCGCTGTAATGTTGGGAGATCAATCAATGGCGAGGATGTGCTACATCCAAGGCGTGGACGGAAAAGGGAAAGGGATGATGGTGAGTACTGTCTTCCAACTCGGGGACAAATTCCCATGCAAGATAGAGGAGGGAGGCACCTTCGGAGAGTTAGATCAAAGGGACGATGTCGAGCGTCGAAAGGTGGAGACACCGGACGACCTCGTTCCCGTCGTGTTGGATGATGCCAAGCCTGACCAAGTAGTCAAGGTAGGCGCCCAACTCCCGTTTGAAATCCGAACCGAGCTCGCCGCTTTCCTCCGAGAGCACAAAGATGTCTTTGCGTGGACACACGCTGACATGCCGGGAATTGACCCCAAAATAATGGTTCATCGTCTCAACGATGACAAAAGAGTGGCCGAGCGCGTTCAACTGCGACGGGCGTTCAGCGGGGAGAGGTACCAAGCCATTGGTGAAGAAGTTGACAAACTTCTCGCCGTCGACTTCATCAGGGAGGCGGAGCACCCCAAGTGGGTGTCCAATGTGGTGATGGTCAAGAAGCCAAACGGGAAGTGGCGGATCTGTATCGACTACAAAGATTTCAATAAAGCCTGCCCGAAAGACAGCTTCCCTCTCCCGAGGATCGAGCAGCTCGTGGACGCTACGGCGGGCCACGAGTTGCTAAGCTTCATGGACGCCTACTAAGGCTACAACCAGATCCGCATGCATGAGCCGGATCAGATCAAGACCACCTTTGTTACGAACCGCGGACTCTACTGTTACAAGGTCATGCCTTTTGGCCTCAAAAACGCGGGAGCGACGTATCAAAGGTTGGTGAACCGAATGTTCGCCTATCAAATTGGCAAAACCATGGAGGTCTATGTGGACGATATGCTCGTCAAAAGCCTCAAGGCCCACGACCACGTTCGAGACCTTAGGGAGATGTTCACGATCCTGCGGTGCTACAAGATGAAGCTCAACCCCAACAAGTGCACTTTTGGGGTCGAGGCCGGAAAATTCTTGGGCTACATGGTTAGCCGCCGCGGGATCGAGGGAAACCCCGAGAAGATCAGGGCGATCTTAGAGATGAGGTCGCCGCAAAAAGTGAAGGAAGTTCAGAGCTTGACGGGAAGGATCGCCGCCCTGACGCGATTCGTTTCCAAAGCCACCGATAGGTGCCAACCATTTTTCAAGGCACTAAAGAAGACCGACGGGTTCGCGTGGACGGGGGAGTGCGAGGAAGAATTCCGCGAAATGAAGGCCTATTTCACCTCCCCCCCGTTCCTCGCGAAGCCAAAGAATGGTGAAACCTTGTACATCTACCTCGCGGTCTCCGACAAGGCCGTGAGCGCGGTCCTCATACGCGAGCAAGACAACGTGCAATGGCCGGTCTATTACGTGAGCAAGGCGCTCCTCGACGCCGAGACCCGATACTCGGAAATCGAGAGATTGTCCCTCGCCCTCGTCATGAGTGCAAGAAAACTCCGACCCTACTTCCAAGCGCACCCCATCGTGGTGCGCAAGGGACATCCCATCGAGAAGCCCCTTCAAAAAGGGACCTCCTCTCGAATGGCCATATGGTCCTAGGAGTTGGGCGAGTACGGGGTCGAGTTTCAGCCGAGAACCGCCATCAAAGGCCAAGCCCTCGCCGACTTCATAGCGGAGTTCACAAGCGCGCCCTCGATCGGCGAAGGATGCAAGGATGATGGGAACGAGGAAGACGATAAGAACGACCACATCGAGTCGTCAAAGAAGAGGACCAGCAGCCCGATAGGGCCGGTCTGGGACTTGCACGTAGATGGCGCGTCAAACGCCCGGGGGGCTGGCGCTGGCGTCGTACTCACGAATCCCGATATGGAAAAACT
This sequence comes from Urtica dioica subsp. dioica, assembly GCF_054948205.1. Lineage (NCBI taxonomy): Eukaryota > Viridiplantae > Streptophyta > Magnoliopsida > Rosales > Urticaceae > Urtica > Urtica dioica. Next base: position 26,995,644 of record NC_142758.1, read on the forward strand.
GAGATACGCCCTGCGGTTCGAGTTCAAGGCTTCCAACAACGAGGCGGAGTACGAAGCTCTGATCGTTGGCTTGGAGCTGGCGAACAAGCTAAGTGCCCAAAACCTGCGCATCCACTGCGACTCGCAGTTGATTGTGAACCAGGTCAGGGGCGACTACGCCGCTAAAGAGCCAAACATGATCGCGTACTTGTCAAAGGCCCAAAAGAATCTGGAGGCCCTATCGTGGTTTGAGATCGTCCAAGTTCCCCGAGAAGCGAACATCGACGCCGACGCTCTGGCATGCCTCGCATCTGGGATAGACGAGGATGCTGAAGGAAGTGTCCCGATTGAAGTGCTGACTCGACCCTACGTCTCGAGAGGCGACGTGGGGTTCGTCGACGTAGTTCCGCCACCCTCATGGATGACGCCGCTCGTGGAATTCCTGAAGCGAGGAGTCGTCCCCAAAGACAAAGAAGAGGCCAAAAAGCTGAGAAGCTTAGCACCAAAGTACACGATGAGGGAGGATAACTTGTTCAAGAGAGGCTACTCCATGCCCCTTCTCCGCTGCCTGACCGAAGTCGAGGCGAGGAAGGCCCTCCACGAGGTGCGCGAGGGGGTGTGCGGAAACCACGCCGCCGGACAATCTTTGGCATTGAAGCTGCTAAGACTTGGATATTTTTGGCCGACCTTGAAAAAGGACTCCCACGAGTGGGCCAAAAAATGTGATAAGTGCCAAAGGTTCGCCCACATCCCGCGTGAAGCACCGGCCCCATTGTGACCAATCATTGTGCCGCGACCTTTCGCGAAGTGGGGAATCGACCTCATCGGTTAGCTACCTACGGCCCTGAGGCAATACAAGCACGCGATCGTGGCCATCGATTACTTCACAAAGTGGGTAGAGGCTGAGCCGCTAGCGAAGATCAACGAGGCAAACACGACAAGCTTCATTTGGAAAAGCATCGTCTGCCGCTTCGGGATCCCCTCGTCAATTGTAACCGACAACGGGAAACAATTCGACAATGCGCGACTCCGAGAAATGTGCGAACAACTGGGCATTAGCAAGACTTTCTCCTCTCCCCGCCATCCTCAAGCCAACGGTCAGGTCGAGGCGGTTAACAAGACAATCAAAGAGAACTTGAAGAAGAAGCTGGAGGAAAGAAAGAGGGCCTGGGCCGACGACCTCCCCATGGTCTTATGGGCGTACCGCACCACCGCTCGAAATGCGACCGGCGAAACCCCTTTCGCTCTCGCGTTCGGCGTCGAGGCCGTGGTACCCGTCGAGACCAAGCTACCGACCTTGCGCATCGAGGAGTCCGAAGAAACCACCAACAACGGCGCAATCAGGCTCGAGTTAGACCTCATAGACGAGAGGAGGGCGAACGCACTCACCCGGCTTGCTGCACAAAAGAGGAAGGTCGAGAAGTACTACAATTCCAAGATCAAGCTGCGGAAGTTCGCCAACGGGAGCCTCGTTCTTCGAAGGATCCCGCCAAGAGGGATCAAAGTAACTACTGTGACTACCATCAGGATCATGGGCATCTGACGTCCGAATGCTATCAACTCAAACGTCAGATCGAGGCCCTGATTCAGGATGGGAAACTGAAAGAATACGTCCTCAGAACTATCGGGACGGCCGCGGCACACGGAGGCCGCCCGCGGCAAGAAAAGAAAGGTCCGGCGACGGTGACCGTCACGGACCGCGCGGCAAACGAAGAAGCGGAGAGCCCGCAACTTCACATCGTGGGCGCAATCTTGGGCGGCCCGGAATTCGGAGACTCGGCCACGCAGAGGAAGAAGTACGTGCGCGAAGTTTCCCAAGGGAAAATAGCACATTACATCAACCAAACGTACGAGGCCCCTCCTCCGGCCCCGTTCGACTCCATGTTCTTCACCGGCCAAGAAGCGGCACGAGTGCTCCATCCACACAACGACGCGATAGTCGTCTCTGCCCCCGTCGCCAACAACCTCGTCCGGAGAATCCTAATCGACAATGGGAGCTCCGCCGACATAATCTTCAAGTCGGCGTTGGATAGGATGAAGCTATCCGGGATGAGACCGACCCCGATCTCGACCCCGCTCTTCGGCTTCTCCGGGGAGAGGGTCATGACGGAGGGAACTGTCGACCTCCCGGTTACTTTCGGTACCCCGGGAGGGCTCGAGGTTACCCACATCTTGTCATTCCTTATCGTGGATCAGCCCTCGGCATAAAATATCATCATCGGCCGCCCGACTCTCAATCGGTTGAAGGCCATAACGTCCATATACCATCTTATGATGAAATTCCCGACCGAGAAGGGGATCGCCGTGATGCTGGGAGACCAGTGAATGGTGAGGATGTTCTACATCCAGGGCGTGGACGGAAAAGGGAAAGGAATGATGGTAAGCACCATCTTCCAGCTTGGGGACAAATTCCATTGCAAGATAGAGGAAGGAGGCACCTTCGGAGAACTGGACCAAAGGGACGATGTCGAGCGTCGAAAGGTGGAGACACCGGACGACCTCGTTCTCGTCGTGTTGGACGACGCCAAGCCTGACCAAGTGGTCAAAGTAGGCGCCCAACTCCCGTCCGGGATCCGAGTCGAGCTCGCCGCCTTCCTCCGCGAGCACAAAGATGTCTTTGCGTGGACACACGCCGACATGCCGGGGATCGACCCCGAAATAATGGTTCACTGACTCAACGACGACAAGAGAGTAACTGAGCGCGTTCAACCGCGGCAGGCGTTCAGCGGTGAGAGGTACCAGGCCATTGGTGAAGAAGTTGACAAACTTCTCGCCCCGACTTCATCAGGGAGGCGGAGCACCCCAAGTGGGTGTCCAATGTGGTGATGGTTAAGAAGCCAAACGGGAAGTGGCAGATCTGCATTGATTATAAAGATCTTAACAAAGCCTACCCGAAAGATAGCTTCCCTCTCCCGAGGATTGAGCAACTCGTGGATGCCACGGCAGGCCACGAGTTGCTGAGTTTCATGGATGCCTACTCAGGCTACAACCAGATCCGCATGCACGAGCCGGATCAGATCAAGACCACCTTTGTTACGAACCGCGGACTTTACCGTTACAAGGTCATGCCCTTTGGCCTCAAAAACGCGGGAGCGACGTTTCAAAGGTTTGTGAACCGGATGTTCGCCAATCAAATTGGCAAAACCATGGAGGTCTACATGGACGATATGCTCGTCAAAAGCCTCAAGGCCCACGACCACGTTCGAGACCTTAGGAAGATGTTCACGATCCTACGACGCTACAAGATGAAGCTCAACCCCAACAAGTCCGCTTTTGGGGTCGAGTCCGGAAAATTCTTGGGCTACATGGTAAGCCGTCGCGGGATCGAATCTAACCCTGAGAAAATCAGGGCGATCTTAGAGATGAGGTCGCCACAAAAAGTAAAAGAAGTTCAAAGCTTGACGGGAAGGATCGCCGCCCTGACGCGATTCGTTTCCAAAGCCACTGATAAGTGTCAGCCGTTCTTCAAGGCACTGAAAAAGACCGATGGGTTCGTATGGACGGAGGAGTGCGAGGAAGCGTTCCGCGAAATGAAAGCCTATTTCACCTCCCCCCCGTTCCTCACAAAGCCAAAGAATGGCGAAGCTTTGTACCTATACCTCGCGGTCTCCGACAAGGCCGTGAGCGCGGTCCTCATACGCGAGGAAGACAAGGTGCAATGGCCGGTCTATTACGTGAGCAAGGCGCTCCTTGACGCCGAAACCCGATACCCGGAAATCGAGAGATTGTCCCTCGCCCTCGTCATGAGAGCAAGAAAACTCCGACCCTACTTCCAAGCGCACCCCATCGTGGTGCGGACGGGGCATCCCATCGAGAAGGCCCTTCAAAAAGGGACCTCCTCTCGAATGGCCATATGGTCCCAGAAGTTGGGCGAGTACGGTGTCGAGTTTCAGCTGAGAACCGCCATCAAAGGCCAAGCCCTCGCCGACTTCATAGCAGAGTTCACAAGCGTACCCTCGATCGGCGAAGGGGGCAAGGATAATGGGAACGAGGAAGACGATGAGAACGACCACATCGAGTCGTCAAAGAAGAGGACCAGCAGCCCGATAGGGCCGGTCTGGGACTTGCACGTAGATGGCACGTCAAACGCCCGAGGGGCTGGCGCTGGCGTTGTACTCACGAATCCCGATAGGGAAAAATTGAGATACGCCCTGCGGTTCGAGTTCAAGGCTTCCAACAACGAGGCGGAGTACGAAGCTCTGATCATTAGCTTGGAGCTGGCGAACAAGCTAGGCGCCCAAAACCTGCGCATCCACTGCGACTTGCCGTTGATTGTGAACCAGGTTAAGGGCGACTACTGTTGTCGGTCGTTTTCGGAAAACCCGAGACGCCAAGAAGACACGTCGTTCAAAGGGCCGATGGTCAGGCCGGAGGTCCTGAAGAGCGGCAAGCCTTCTGTCACGAGTCGACTGACAAGTCCTCGTGCCAAATCCTCACGTTCCTCGAGTCGAGCCTCGAGTCGTTCTTCTCGAGTCGAGCCTCGAGTCGCTCCTCGAGTCGAGCCTTGAGTTGCTCCTCGAGTCGAGCCACTCTCGTCGAGTAGAAACCTTCATATTTTGTATGGCAAGAATGGTATTCGAAGACCCCTAAAGGCCCGCAAGGGTCCGGCACGACGAACCATTCGCTGCGCGCATTGCAAGCTGCGTCGGCCAGCCGCGCAGCAAGCAGCGCGCCGCGCCATCAAGACAGCGCGCCGCGCACCCGCGCGCCGTGCCAAATGACTCGCGCGCCGCGCCCCCTGCGCCGCGCGTTGTGCGCCGCTCTTTGTGCGCCGCGCGCGCCGTGCGCCTCCGCTTGATGCCACATGCGTTCCTAGTCCCACATGGACGAAAAAGAAGCCTTCTAAGGCCCCCAAACACCTATAAATACCCCCTCCCATTGAGGGGAAAGCCATCCCATTCTTTCTCAAGGAACTTGAGACTTATCTCCGCTTCTCTAGATGCCATCCTTGGCCTGAAGCGGATTCTCCACGATTTCTCGCTCTCGGAGATTCTGAAGCGCTTTCCGGGGACTCCCGAGTGCCGCCTCTCTTGATCGAGCGATTAATCTTGAGCCCACGAGTGCTCTAACGGTTTTTTACTGAAAATCGCCTACGCGTCTAGCCCCCTAGACGCGTCCGCCATTTCTGACAAGAAATCGCCTACGCGTCCGGCATTTCCGACTAGGAATCGCCTACGCGTCCGGAATCTCCGCCACAACAAGGAACTCTTGACTTAGAGTCTTCCACGTCTCCAAAAGAGAGAAAACACACATTCTCTCTCGCGCTCGCGATCTCCGAAGTCCTGAGACGCCACCGAGGACTCCTCGCGCCCCGTCTCCTTCGTCGAGCACGCCTCTTCGCCAAGGCTCCACGCCTCATACTGCGTCACACACGCTTGAACTACGTTCTGACCTGATCCCACGCACGGGTACGTAGGCAGCCGACAACCAAGGCACGGTCACTCCTCCTCCTCACCCCCTACCTCTCCCGAGAGGCGGGTTGATCGGAGAAAATCCTAGCTCGAGACTATCGAGTTCCCACACTTGGCCCGGATGCGATCACTGGGTCCGGCCTTGGATCGAACCGCCCGAGGTTTTAAATAGTTGTTCATTTTCGTGCGACAACATTTTGGCGCTAGAAGGAGGGGACTTCCCGACCTGTTCAGCCCAAAATCCCTTCTGTTCATCTTCTTCTTTTCTTCTACAAACTCAACTTTCTCGAACTTGAGAAAAGATGAGTACTCAACCACCCGTACGTTCTGAGGGCGTGAACAACCCCGAAAACGTCACTGGGACCAAGAAATACTTCTTGCGCTCCCGAGCGCATGGTGACGAAGAGTCGCTCCATGAAGAGAGCTCGACCCGCTCACCATCTCCATCTCCAGATAGCAGGGACCACCGCATCATGGAGTTGGAGGAGAACGTCCGCCAACTAAAGGCAAAGAACGCGAGGTACCACAGCCGACTGGCTGCGAAGCAACCCGCGCATAACGCAATGACCCCCAACGGGGATCCTGAGAACCTCAACGAGGAAAGCCACGACCGTGACCCTGACTATGAGGGTACTTGCGATCCGGAGGATATCGAGACTTCTCTCACGAAGGACGGAGGACTCCCCGCCATGTTTGAAGCCGGTCCTTCGAATCCCCTACCCCGGAAAGGCGACGCGTCGGCTGCTTCTCAAGAGGGAAACTCACGACGCTCGGCCCTCAACCGACTAGGTCGAAGGGAGAACGTTGAGGAGAGTCAGGGCACGCGGAGAGCGCGCCGTCGCAGGCGAAGGCTGCGCTTCCGAACGACCAGCCCAGATCTTAGGGATCACCTCACCGCCCAACGCATCGAGCGTGGCGATGACCTAAGGGAGCGACTAAGCTCTCAGCCAAACATCCCCGCAGCAACCCCAACTAACGGGAACCGCCGAACGGGTCAAGGGTCAAATGAAAGACGACAGGTGACTCCTCCCGAACAGGGAGTTACTCCGACTACCGGTCTCGATGTGATCACAATGATCCACAATCTTCGAAATGAAGTACGAGATCTCCGAGAACACGAAATAGGCGGAAGTGCCTATGGGGTCGTTGAGGAGAAGTCCTCGCCTTTCACGGCTCAGATATTGGCCGAGGTATGTACGGGAAATTTCAAACTCCCGAACCTCGCTCCATATAATGGAAAAGCAGATCCTGCTTACCACATCCAGCACTATGAAACCTGGATGACGATGCAGGGTGTCACTCCCGGCGCTATGTGCCAAGCTTTTAGTCTTACCCTTGCCGGACCCGGCTTCGAGTGGTTCAAGAACATAAGGCCGGGAAGCATCCGCTCGTTCAAAGACCTGAAGGACATGTTCCTAGCACGGTTCGCTACGTCTATGGTCCAAAAGAAGACCAAGATGTACCTGTGGTCAATCAGGCAAGAGGATGGCGAGTCTCCTAGACGATACCTCGCCCGATTCACTGAAGAATCGAATAAGGTCGATCGCTTTGACGACAAAGACGCAATCACCATCATCACTGAAGGCTTGCGCACAAGTGACTTCCTTAAGTCCATCGTCGGCCGTGTCCCTTCTACCATGGCCGAGTTAATGACTCGAGCCAAGACCTTCATGGGAGTCGAAGATTACCTCGATGGTCGCAAGGGCAATGATCAAAGCCCTCACCACCAAGACGAGCCTAGCGACGAACAAGGAAACTCCCGTAAAAGGCGAAACAGAGGAGGTCAGACTTTTAATAGACGACGTCCGATGCCCCAGAAGCCGCGACTTGCGGAAGACTTTAAGGGCTACTCGTCGTTCACACCGTTGAACACAACGCCGGAGCAAATCCTAGCTTTAGCGCGTGACAAGTGTTGTCAATGGTGCCCACAAGAAGAGTAGTAGTGTCTATTTATGTACATTTGATGTAATATAGTCTTACGAAGACTCTTGCTTGTAATTGCCTATTCATTCATTAATAAAGTTGAAACGTTCATTCAATCTTCCTTGTCTGAAGCTTTATGATAAAACCATAGTCTTTTAGTCCATAAACAAACTTAACAACTTACGAAGAGACAAATGTAGATTTGCATGAACAAACTCTTCGTAGTTTGCTTAAAACGATATATTCGCAATCTTAGGGTCAAAGGACTATTGACCTCAGTATGATTGTTAGAAGAATCTATGATGTCTGGTTATGAGGCATTGAGAGTTAGGACTCTATAGTTCTTCTAGGTATCTTCCGAAGGTACTGAATTGACCAGTGCACTTCTAGAGACAAGATAAGAACAAACCATTTAACCTCTTATGTCTCGAAGTCAATATGTATGAATTGCATCATGCTTACCTTAATCCTGAAATGAGACATGCCATTTCACACCTTAGTATTCTCATTTGAGAAAGTCAAATTTCGGACTAACTATGTGATTCCGAACAAGGCCTATTGGTGAGGTACTAAGTTGTGAGTCTGTCATGAGTAACTTTGTGAAGTTCTCGTAGATATGGAATTCGTGTACAAGATTGCTGAAATGCAATGTATGTCACCTCATGCTTTGTTCCTTGGAGTGTGAATAAATGAACTGGCCAGTGTCCAAATTGAGTCCTGACTCTTTTGGATGAAACAATGTGACTTGTTAGCTCCTCGTCAATACATTGTTTCTAACTTATTCACAAGCGACAAAGGAGTTGAGGAAATAACAGCTAGAAGGGTAAAATGGTAATTTAGTAAATCCCGACTAGCTGATGACATTCATGAAGGGTAGCATAGATAATATTCAGTGGATCCGCTCATTATAATTAGGTGAATTCTTGAGTAGAAAATAAATTCATTTGAACCGAGAGATTTTCAGTGTCAGCTCTTTAGTGGAGTCAGTTGGTATTAAGCTAAACTTGGAAAAGGTTTGTGAACTTTTGAGTCCAAGTGTTTAGCTAAAGCTTTGTTCATTTGGGTCCATGAGGTCACTGTCACGAATCACATCGATAGGAATAGTTAAACTGGAAGCTAAGTCAAAACAAGAACGAAAATTGTCGAAAGGGTATTTTTGTCTTTTGAGACATATGGATGAAATGGATGTCAATAAATTTTGACAAGTTCATTTGATGACTTAATGTCACTCGGCCATAATATGATTAATTGGGCCTTGTGAATTAATTTCATTTCATAAGAATTTTATTGAAAATTCTAAATGGGCCTTTTTCATGTTGTCATGAACAAAATGGAAAAGCTTCTAGAAGCCCCTTCTAGAAGGTGATAGGCGCCCATAGTACCCATAGGAAGAGAGAATATTTTGTGCATAAATGTATCAAGATACTTGCCAAAAGAAAAAGAGGAAACAAATTTCCCCTAAGAGGAAACATGGTGGGCGCCCAAATGCGGTCAAGAGAGAAGCAAACAAAAGAGGAAACAAATCCAAGGACTTACTTGTTTTGTCTTGGACGTGCACCTCTTTGAAGGAAAAGGGAAATTGGCTCATGAATATGTGATATTCTATAGAAGAGGAAACTACCTTATTGAAGGTGAGACCTCTCCTATAAATAGGAGCCTCATTCCACACTTTTCATTCATGCAAAGTTTTAGAGATTGAGAGCTTCTCTCTCTAGACTTGGCCGCCCCTTCCTCTCTCTCTTTCTAGTTTATATTTTCGATTTTTCTTGTCTTGGCACCTAGGTCCTCACTCGACCTAGTGTTTAGCTCTGCGACTTCGAGACTCGTTCTCAAGTCGTAGTGTTTAAAAGTGTCCACTCACTGATTCCTTCTTTTCGAGTGATTTAGTGATAGAAACTTTCGTGGTTGCTCGAGGTGCCGAGGAAAGGAAGAGAGACGTGCTGCGAGGGGAGACGAGCGTTGCAAACTTTCCGAAAGCTTCTTCAAAGTTCAAGCTTCAAGAGAGGTTAGTAACTTTAATAGCTCATATTAGTTTTTATTTACATGTACATGCTCTTGTCTAGGTTAGTAAAAACTAGTTTTACTTAAAAAGAAAATTTTTAAAATTCCGCCGCTTAACGAAGCGTTAAACTTTTTCTCAAACCCTAGATCGATTCCAACAAATGGTATCAGAGCTATGGTCAAAGGAATGCATGTGCATGTTTTTAAATTATGAGCTTGAAAATCGTTTTCGAAAGTTTACTAATTTTGTGACAAGTTAGAATTGTAATCTTAGATTTTTTTTTTATTTATTGCTCATGCCTTTAATTTAAAAACCATGTTGATTTTCTATGAGTTTGGGATGATGTTAAAACACATTAGAATCAGTTCTAAAAGTTTTTAATTTTTTATATTGAAAAACGTGTTTTAAAGGTTTGAGAATTTTCGAGTAAATTTTGTGACTAGTTTTATTTTCTTGCTAGTTTCGTTTATTTACTTGAATCGTTTTATGCATGTTGTTATTTCTTTTATTCTATGTTATTACCCTGCTAATAAAACACAAATAAAAGCTTTAAACAATATCTTAAAACGTTCCGTTACACTCGATTCTTTTTCGCACCTAAAAGGACGAAGCTTTAATTTATTTCTTTTTCTTCGAGCTGGAATGTAAACCCGCATTAAAAGCGGCATAACTCTCTGCTCAGAAATCGAAATTTAATGATTCTTGAATCAAATTAAAGCTCTGTCTGTCCTCTGTCCAATGCCACCGGTTTCGGCTGAAAAGGACATCGGAGCCGCCAGATATGGCGAATTTACTCCGAGGTGCGCGGCTGTCTGAAACTCCAGTTTTTTAGAAATCCGGATTTTCAAACCCCACTACCATGAGTTATAGAACTCTAATGAGAAAATTTTCTTGAGCAAAAATGTTTTTCATATGATTATAAACATGATGTGTAAAGATTAAAAGTTTTGATTTTTGAAAGATTAATTGAAATTGAATTTTTACAAAACTAGTTTGAATTTTGAAAAACCGTTTTCACTTTCAAACTTGAAAATATTTTGTCATCCAAATCAAATAAGTTTTCAAAATGTTTTCAAAACTATATCTATATCACATATGTTCAAAATCAATATGCTCTTGAAATTTTGAGTGGGAGGTCTCCTTGTAGACAAGCCGAAAAATAAAAAGATGTGTAATCTCAAACTTTCAAGTGTTCGAGTGAGTTGAAGTTCACACTTCCCTCACGCACTTTCCCGAAATAGAAAATAGGAAAAGATCGAGTATGTCCCTTGTGCCTTTATGCACTAATACTACTCTGAACATGTCGATCTAGGATTCTCTTCTAGTTGTCCGCTCTGTCGCTCTCTAACTAGGAAATTTGTTTCCGAACTTAAAAGAGTCGATGAACCAACTCCAAAAACTAAGTGGGAGGGTTATACGCGTTGTTTGTAACCCGCGATCCCCAACACTAGTGAAAGATGCAATAACGTGGGACTAAGAGCCGCTCTTGCGACCCTCACTTAAATGTGAGTACTCCAAGGCGTTATTGCTTCGATCATTGCTCAATGAGCTACGTCCGAGAGTGATGCAATGATGGCAAGGCCTCCCCTTGGGGGATTGTTTTTCAAAGCTGATCTTTTGGACTAAGTGGTTGGTTGCACACTTAGGCTCAATCCCTAGTATCCTTCCTTAAGGCTCTGCGAAAGGATGTGAGTGATCAAACCAATTTACAAGGTGGCTAGTCAAAATGATGTACTGACATCTTGGCTTAGCATTAATGATGTGTCATTTACTTATAAATGGAGATTTTTTGCGGCCTTCTCTTGAGGGAGTAAATTATCGTTTGGTTTATAACACCTTTCGATTTTACAAAAGTCTTAATGAAACTTAAATCCTAAACCAAAGACTAATCATAAACTTGTTTCAACTTATATAGGCAATATGTCTCTCAACCATCTCTCAATCTTTCTTTCCTCGATCAAACTCGAAAACGAAAACTACGTAGATTTGAAACGTAACCTCGACATAATACCTACCGTTAACAAGCACAAATGGGTACTCACCACCCCGTGTCCTCTTCTGACGAATGATGATTCAACTCAAGAGGACAATGACGCCTTAGCGGCCTGGCTTCGATCCGATGAGATTGTGAGGTGCTATATCTTGGCATCTATGAACAATATGCTGAAAGAACAACATCGTGACTTCGAGACTGCCGCTGACATGCTCTACAATGTCCTTGAGATGTTTGGAGGGCAAAGGTGTCAAACAAGGCTACAAGCAGTCCGACAGTTTATGAACTGTCATATGCAGGCTAGGACTCCTGTTAGAGACTTTATGATACTGATCATTAGTTATCTGAATAAAATGGAAATCCTAGGATCTGAGATTGATGGGAAAAATATCATAGATATGATCTTAGAAATTATCCCCGCATCTCTTGATACCTCCAAGATGAACTACTCCATAAACAAGCTAGTATACGCTGTTACCAAGCTTATGAAGGAACTTCACACTGCTGTAGGTCTCACTAAGAGAAAGAGGAATCAAGGAGAGGCACATGCTACTGAGCAAAAGGCCTCCGCCTCTGGAACTAAGAAGAGACCTCACAAGGACGATAAAGAGAACTGTCCCGCCTATCTCAAAGCAAAGGAACATAGTATTGTACTAGTTACCGAAGCATGCTTAGTAGCTAATAATGTATCAACGTGGATTCTTGACTCCGCTGCTACTAACCATGTTTGTTGTTCCTTGAATGGTTTCAAGAAAACCAAAAGCTTAGAGGAAGGCGAGTTCTGTTTCAAATGTGGTGATGGGAGCCTGGTGTCTGCGAAGGCTGTGGGATCCGTGACGCTGTCTTATGAAGACCGCACTTTAAACTTGAATAATGTTTATTTTGTTCCTACCTTTGGGAAGAACTTAATATCCGTTGCTCGTCTTCTAGAGCAAGATTATTGTTTAAAGTTCATTAAGAATGGAATTCGTATTTCGTTTCCTGATAATTCTTTTGTCACTGATGCATGTATGAAGAATGCTCTTTTCTACATCTATCCCACTAAACCTTCTCTTTTAGACACCGAAATAGATAACGATCTAATTAGGGAGCCAAAGAGGATCAAACTTTCTGAATCCTCCGATCTAACAAAATCAACATACCTCTGGCACTTAAGACTTGGTCATATCAGTCTAGATAGGATTAAGAGACTTGTGAGGGATGGTCCACTCCAAGCCTCTGCAATAGGTTCACTACCTACTTGTGAATCCTGCATAGAAGGAAAAATGACTAAGCGACCTTTCTCCGATAAGGGTCGAAGAGCCACTGAGTTGCTGGAACTAATACATTCTGATGTATGTGGTCCGCTCAACCAACAGGCACGTGGAGGATACGAATACTTCGTTACCTTCACTGATGATTACTCAAGATATGGGTTTGTCTATTTGCTTAAACACAAATCCGAGACCTTTAACGTATTTAAGGTCTTTAGGGCTTTAGTGGAAAAGCAAACTGGCAAAGTAATCAAAACCCTTCGATCTGATCGAGGTGGTGAGTATATGTCTGGAGTGTTCGATGACTTTCTTAAAGAAGAAGGTATCGCTTCTCAGCTCCTCAACAAAACGGAGTGTCAGAGAGAAGAAACCGAACTCTTATGGAGATGGTTAGATCAATGATGAGTTACTCATCACTCCCGCTTTCCTTTTGGGGATATGCCCTCGAAACAGCCGCCTACATTCTGGACCAAGTTCCGTCCAAGACGGTTCCTGGTACTCCTTATGAACGATGGATTGGCCGTAAAGTGAAACTTGGCCGCATCCGAATTTGGGGTTGCCCTGCACACGTGCTGAGGCAAAAGACTAGCAAGTTGGCTAGTAGGTCAGAATTGTGCCTGTTTGTAGGATATCCGAAGGAAACCAAAGGTTTTACTTTCTATAGTCCCGAGGACGATAAGACTTTCGTTAGCACGAATGCTCGTTTCCTTGAGGAGGACTTTATGAAGGATGCGAAACCTAGAAGCAAGATTGTGCTTGAAGAAAAGTTGGGTGAGGAAGCTTCTACCTCATCTGTAAGAACTGTTCTTACCCCAACTGAAACACAACCTAACTCATCAGAATCTCGTCAAGTAGTACTTCGACGTAGTGGGAGGGCTACTCAAAAGCCTGACAGGTACATGTCTTATGGAGACTCTCTTGTAGCCGTCTCCGACATGGATGATCCTGTTTCCTATAGCCAAGCAATGGCTTGTTCTGAATCAAACCTTTGGCTTGACGCCATGAAAGTTGAGATGCACTCGATGTATGTCAACAAAGTCTGGAAACTTGTAGACCTTCCTGAAGGGATTAAACCCGTAGGGTGTAAGTGGATATACAAGAAGAAAAGGGGTCCTGATGGGAACGTTGAGACGTTCAAAGCACGACTTGTGGCAAAGGGTTATACCCAACAAGAAGGGATTGACTATGAAGAAACCTTCTCGCCAGTCGCGATGCTTAAATCCATCCGCATACTCCTATCCATAGCTGCAGCTCTCGACTATGAGATCTGGCAAATGGATGTCAAGACAGCCTTTCTGAATGGCAATCTTGACGAGCGCATTTACATGGCTCAACCAGACGGTTTCGTGGATAAAGGTCAAGAGACCAAGGTTTGTGAGTTGCTTAAATCCATTTATGGACTAAAGCAAGCATCTAGGTCATGTAATATTAGATTCGATGAAACTGTAAAGAGCTTCGGCTTTGAACAGTCAATAGATGAGCCCTGTGTTTACAAGTTAATACACGAAGGCAAAGTTGTGTTTCTGGTACTATATGTCGATGATATACTGCTCATTGGTAATGACGTGGGTAAGTTATCTGAGGTTAAGGTCTGGCTGGCAAAGCAATTCGATATGAAGGATCTAGGAGAAGCTGCATACATTCTGGGAATCCAAATCTTTCGAGATAGGAAAAACCGGACCCTGTCGCTCTCTCAAGCATCTTATATTGATAAGGTGATGGATCGCTTCTCGATGCAAGGCTGCAAGAGGGGTCAAACACCCTTTAGGCATGGAGTTTCACTCTCTAAGGACCAGTCTCCCAAGACTGCACAAGAGATTGAAGACATGAGGAAAATTCCTTACGCCTCTGCCGTAGGAAGCCTCATGTATGCTATGCTTTGCACCCGACCTGATATATGTTTCGCCGTTGGCGTAGTTAGTCTATTCCAATCTAACCCTGGACCCGAGCACTGGATTGCTATTAAGCATGTTCTTAAGTATCTTCGAAGAACTAGGAACTTGATGCTTACATACTCAGGTACTGACCTGACTATGACGGGATATACCGACTCCGATTTTCAAGCGGATAAGGATTCCAGGAAATCCACTTCGGGATCTGTGTTCATCCTTAATGATGGAGCTGTTGTGTGGAGAAGTATTAAGCAATCTTGAATTGCTGACTCCACAATGGAAGCAGAATATGTGGCTGCTTGTGAAGCATCCAAAGAGGCTGTATGGCTTAGAAAATTCCTTAAGTATTTGGAAGTTGTTCCAAACGTCGACGAGCCCATGACCCTTTATTGTGATAATAGTGGGGCTGTCGCTAACTCAAAGGAACCTATAAGCCATAAGCGCTCTAAGCATATTGAGAGGAAATACCATTTGATTCGAGAGATCGCGCAACGCGGAGACGTGGAGGTGAAGTAGATCTCTGGCAGATCCATTCACCAAGGCCCTAGCGAACATGGTCTTCGACCAACTTCGAGAGGGATTAGGCATGTAGGACTACTCACATCTTCTTTGAGTCAAGTGGGAGTTTGTTGTCAATGGTGCCCACAAAAAGAGTAGTAGTGTCTATTTATGTACATTTGATGTAATATAGTCTTACGAAGACTCTTGCTTGTAATTGCCTATTCATTCATTAATAAAGTTGAAACGTTCATTCAATCTTCCTTGTCTGAAGCTTTATGATAAAACCATAGTCTTTTAGTCCATAAACAAACTTAACAACTTACGAAGAGACAAATGTAGATTTGCATGAACAAACTCTTCGTAGTTTGCTTAAAACGATATATTCGCAATCTTAGGGTCAAAGGACTATTGACCTCAGTATGATTGTTAGAAGAATCTATGATGTCTGGTTATGAGGCATTGAGAGTTAGGACTCTATAGTTCTTCTAGGTATCTTCCGAAGGTACTGAATTGACCAGTGCACTTCTAGAGACAAGATAAGAACAAACCATTTAACCTCTTATGTCTCGAAGTCACTATGTATGAATTGCATCATGCTTACCTTAATCCTGAAATGAGACATGCCATTTCACACCTTAGTATTCTCATTTGAGAAAGTCAAATTTCGGACTCACTATGTGATTCCGAACAAGGCCTATTGGTGAGGTACTAAGTTGTGAGTCTGTCATGAGTAACTTTGTGAAGTTCTCATAGATATGGAATTCATGTACAAGATTGCTGAAATGCAATGTATGTCACCTCATGCTTTGTTCCTTGGAGTGTGAATAAATGAACTGGCCAGTGTCCAAATTGAGTCCTGACTCTTTTGGATGAAACAATGTGACTTGTTAGCTCCTCGTCAATACATTGTTTCTAACTTATTCACAAGCGACAAAGGAGTTGAGGAAATAACAGCTAGAAGGGTAAAATGGTAATTTAGTAAATCCCGACTAGCTGATGACATTCATGAAGGGTAGCATAGATAATATTCAGTGGATCCGCTCATTATAATTAGGTGAATTCTTGAGTAGAAAATAAATTCATTTGAACCGAGAGATTTTCAGTGTCAGCTCTTTAGTGGAGTCAGTTGGCATTAAGCTAAACTTGGAAAAGGTTTGTGAACTTTTGAGTCCAAGTGTTTAGCTAAAGCTTTGTTCATTTGGGTCCATGAGGTCACTGTCACGAATCACATCGATAGGAATAGTTAAACTGGAAGCTAAGTCAAAACAAGAACGAAAATTGTCGAAAGGGTATTTTTGTCTTTTGAGACATATGGATGAAATGGATGTCAATAAATTTTGACAAGTTCATTTGATGACTTAATGTCACTCGGCCATAATATGATTAATTGGGCCTTGTGAATTAATTTCATTTCATAAGAATTTTATTGAAAATTCTAAATGGGCATTTTTCATGTTGTCATGAACAAAATGGAAAAGCTTCTAGAAGCCCCTTCTAGAAGGTGATAGGCGCCCATAGTACCCATAGGAAGAGAGAATATTTTGTGCATAAATGTATCAAGATACTTGCCAAAAGAAAAAGAGGAAACAAATTTCCCCTAAGAGGAAACATGGTGGGCGCCCAAATGTGGTCAAGAGAGAAGCAAACAAAAGAGGAAACAAATCCAAGGACTTACTTGTTTTGTCTTGGACGTGCACCTCTTTGAAGGAAAAGGGAAATTGGCTCATGAATATGTGATATTCTATAGAAGAGGAAACTACCTTATTGAAGGTGAGACCTCTCCTATAAATAGGAGCCTCATTCCACACTTTTCATTCATGCAAAGTTTTAGAGATTGAGAGCTTCTCTCTCTAGACTTGGCCGCCCCTTCCTCTCTCTCTTTCTAGTTTATATTTTCGATTTTTCTTGTCTTGGCACCTAGGTCCTCACTCGACCTAGTGTTTAGCTCTGCGACTTCGAGACTCGTTCTCAAGTCGTAGTGTTTAAAAGTGTCCACTCACTGATTCCTTCTTTTCGAGTGATTTAGTGATAGAAACTTTCGTGGTTGCTCGAGGTGCCGAGGAAAGGAAGAGAGACGTGCTGCGAGGGGAGACGAGCGTTGCAAACTTTCCGAAAGCTTCTTCAAAGTTCAAGCTTCAAGAAAGGTAAGTAACTTTAATAGCTCATATTAGTTTTTATTTACATGTACATGCTCTTGTCTAGGTTAGTAAAAACTAGTTTTACTTAAAAAGAAAATTTTTAAAATTCCGCCGCTTAACGAAGCGTTAAACTTTTTCTCAAACCCTAGATCGATTCCAACAACAAGTTCACTCCCCCGGCTCCAATGAACAAAGATCCCGCGACTCGCGATAGATCTAATTATTGCGAGTTCCATCAGGAATACGGTCACTTGACCTCTGAATGCTATAGTCTTAAAAGGCAGATCGAGGCATTGATCCAATGGGGTGAGCTAAAAGAGTTCGTGTTACGCATGATTAGCGCTGTGGGCCCCACCTCGAACAGACCACAGTCTGGCAGGGGAGGAGGAACAGCCGCTTCTGCCGACCGAACCACGGCTACTGCCAATGCCAATCCACAACTCCACGTTGTGACCACCATATTGGGAGGTCCACAAGATGGAGATTCGGCCCGACAACGGAAAAAATTCCTAAAGGCCGTGGCTCAAGAAGACGCTGCTATGCACGTCAACCTCACGTATAAAGAACCTCCGTCCGTGCCTCACAAGACTATGCATTTCACCAACAAAGAGGCCAAGCAAGTTGTGCATCCGCACAATGACGCAATTGTGCTCAAAGCCCAAGTAGCTAATAACTTGGTGAAAAGAGTTCTCATCGACAACGGCAGTGATGCCGACATAATTTTCAAGTCCACCCTAGAGCGCATGAAGCTCGGGGGGCTACGCCCAACTCCGACCCAAACGCCTCTATTCGGGTTCACTGGGAAGAGAGTCATGACTAAAGGTGTCATCGATCTGCCGGTCACCTTCGGAACTCCCGGAGGCATTGAAGTCGTTCACATGGTCCCATTCCTAGTGGTCGACCAAGAGTCCCCCTACAACGTAATCGTTGGGCGACCCACGTTGAACCGGCTAAGGGCAATCACTTCAACATACCACCTACTGGTGAAGTTCCCTACCAAGGATGGAATCGGCATCATGGCTGGAGAACAATCCCAAGCCAGAATATGCTACATCCAGGGAATCGATGGAAAGACCGCTAAAAAGACGGTTAACACGATCTCTCAGCTCAGAGATAGCGTCGAGTCGACCAAGGTCCTCCGCGAAGTCCATAAAGACACCTGCATGACACCCAAGTGCAAGGTAACGGCGTCCTCATCAGGGACCCCGCACGGTCTACCAGGTCATACATGGACGAGACACCGATCTATCGCCTGTGGAATACGGAACACTGGAAGAGAGTACTACCACTAGCCAGCGATCCCCCCATTTTATTTCTTTGCTTTCTAAACATTCAATAAGGCCTACGAGCCAACGTTTTAGGATTTCAAATTTTTTGCAATATTAATAAAGTTCGATGTTTTTCTTTCAAAATCCACTTTATCAAAGATTTTTAATCATCAAAGGTTACACTTGTAAACCCAAAACTCGGGGGGCTAGTGCCATAGGCAATGGAAAGTACGCTCAAAATCCTCAAGAAAGTACGCTCCACAAAAAGAAAGCACGCTCCATCAAAACAAAACACCCGAACACAAAACGGGAACAGGCGTGCACGTAAGACGCCTCTGTGGCGCGCCGTAAGACATCCCCGAGATGCAGGCTAAAGACGCCCCCGTGGCGCGCCCAAGAGACATCCCCGAGATGCAGGCTAAAGACGCCCCCGCGGCACGCCCAAGAGACATCCCCGAGATGCAGGCTAAAGACGCCCCCGCGGCGCGCCCAAGAGACATCCAGAGATGCAGGCTAAAGACGCCCCCGCGGCGCGCCCAAGAGACATCCCAGAGATGCAGGCTAAAGACGCCTCCGCGGCGCGCCCAAGAGACATCCCCAAGATGCAGGCCAAAGCCGTCCCTCACGACGCACTTAAGACGCCTACATAGCGCACGTAAGACGCGTAAAGGCGCAACCCGTAAGACGCCTACATGGCGCAACCTAAGACGCCTAAATGGCGCACGTAAGACGCGTAAAGGCGCAACCTAAGACGCCTACATGGCGCACGTAAGACGCGTAAAGGCGCAGCCCATAAGACGCCTACATGGCGCAACCTAAGACGCCTACATGGCGCACGTAAGTCGCGTAAAGGCGCAGCCCATAAGACGCCTACATGGCGCAACCTAAGACGCCTACATGGCGCACGTAAGTCGCGTAAAGGCGCAACCCGTAAGACGCCTACATGGCGCAACCTAAGACACCTACATGGCTCACGTAAGTTGCGTAAAGGCGCAGCCCGTAAGACGCCTACATGGCGCAACCTAAGATGCCTACATGGCGCACGTAAGACGCCTACATGGCGCAGCCCAAGACGCCTACAGGGCGCAACTCAAAACGCCTACATAGTGCATCTAAAATGCCTACATGGCTCATCTAAAACGCCTATATGACACACCTAAGAAGCCTGCATGGTGCATCTTGGCCATCCCTTGCGATGTGCCTAAGACACCTAAACGACGCACAAAACCGTCTCTCACAACGCGCTCTGAGTCGCCACGAGGCGTTGCATATGATGACTAAATCGCAACGCACCTGAACCGCCGTACGAGGCGCAGTTCATGCCATCTTCGCCATCGCCAAATAAACATGATCACCCTCACCTTGGGAGAATCCCCGTTCCATGCGAGTTAATTGAAGCTGCTCGCAAAAACTCGCGAACCCCGCCTCTGAGCAAGAACCTCGCTCGACCTGAACTAGCTGAGACTTCGCTCCTCGAGTCGAGTCATCCTCCTCGAGTCGAGTCAGTCTCCTCGAGTTGAGCTTCGCTCCTCGAGTCAAGTCATTCTTCTCGAGTCGAGCTTCGCTCCTCGAGTCGAGTCATCCTCCTCGAGTCGAGTTTCGCTCCTCGAGTCGAGTCAGTCTCCCCGAGTTGAGCTTCGCTCCTCGAGTCGAGTCAGTCTCCCCGAGTTGAGCTTCGCTCCTCGACTCAAGTCATTCTTCTCGAGTCGAGCTTCGCTCCTCGAGTCGAGTCATCCTCCTCGAGTCAAGTTTCGCTCCTCGAGTCGAGTCAGTCTCCCCGAGTTGAGCTTCGCTCCTCGAGTCAAGTCATTCTCCTCGAGTCGAGCTTCGCTCCTCGGGTCGAGTCAATCTCCTCGAGTCGAGCTTCGCTCCTTGAGTCGGGTCATTCACCTCAAAGTCGAGCTTCGCTCCTTGAGTCGAGCCATTCTCCTCGAAGTCGAGCTTCGCTCCTTGAGTCGAGTCATTCTCCTCGAGTCGAGCTTCGCTCCTCTAGTCGAGTCATCCCCCTCGAGTCGAGCTCCGCTTCTCGAGTCGAGTCATTTTCCTCGAGTTGAGCTTCGCTCCTCAAATCGAGTCATCCTCCTCGAGTCAAGCTTCGCTTCTCGAGTCGAGTCATTTTCCTCGAGTTGAGCTTCACTCCTCTAATCGAGTTATTCTCCTCGAAGTCGAGCTTCGCTCCTTGAGTCGAGTCATTCTCCTCGAGTCAAGCCTCGCTCCTCGAGTTGAGTCACGCTCCTTGAGTCGAGTCTCGCTCCTTGAGTCGAGTCATTCTCCTCGAGTCAAGCCTCGCTCCTCGACTTGAGTCACGCTCCTTGAGTCGAGTCTTGCTCCTTGAGTCAAATCATTCTCCTTGAGTCGAGCACTGCTCCTCGAGTCAAGACATCCTCCTCAAGTCGAGTCACACCCTCCTTGAATCGAGCCATGCTCCTCGAGTCGAATCGCTCTCCTCGAGTCATCCCTCTCGAGTCGAGCATCACTCATCAAGTCATTCTCCCCGAGTTGAGTCTTGCCCCTCGAATCGAGTCATACTCCTCGAGTCAAGCGTCGCTCCTCGAGTAGAGTCATATTCCTTAAAGTCCAGCCAATCTCCTTGAGTCGAGCCTAGCCCCTCGAGTCGAGACTTGAGTCGGCTCCCTGAGTCGAGCCTAGCCCCTCGAGTTGAGACTTGAGTCGGCTCCTCGAGTTGAGACTTGATTCAGTCTCCTCGAGTCGAGCTTCGCTCCTCGAATCGAGCCTTGAGTCAGTCTCCTCGAGGCGAGCTTCGCTCCTCGAGTCGAGCCTTGAGTCGTTCTCCTCGAGTCGAGTCCCGCTCCTCGAACAAACGGCTGGAGCAACCTGAAGAACAGGTTAGCCAAAGTAGAGACCCGCCCTCGCGCCTGGGGAATAAGGGCCGATCTTCCGAACGCAGACGAAGAAGCGTCACCAAGGCAGGAATGGCGGATGCCCCGTGAGACCGACTTATGCTTGATGCGTGGTCAAACTTTTAGCGTTTATCCCCGTGCAGTCGAAGCCCTCTGGTGTGGCAGAGCCTTTCGCCAGGTGCCACTCCGTCTTCTCGAAGCATCCGCCCGCAGCATCAACCTCCATCTTCGAGACCTCGGAATGAGCACGCCTCTGCAAAATGCAAAAGTGCAGTCGCCTTCTAAGCTGGCCGAGACGGAAGCCATGATCTTCCCCTAATACGTCACAATTACACAATCGTCGCCCTGCTAGTCACCGTCGAGTCCCATGAACTCCGAATTGATGATATTATCAAGCAAAATGCCATCGAAGAAAGACTTGGGCATGACTTCGCCAAAAGATCAACGAGCCGCGACACGCCTGGCTGCCTCTACACAAATGCGTGTCCCGCCTGCCCACGCATGTCCCCTTTACTCCGGGACTAGAGCGATTGACGCAAACGCGTCTGTCTCGCCCACGTCGAGCTACGTCTCCTATCCGCTTGGATCCTCCTCCACGTGTCGATCTCACACTCGTGTCGAGAGAAACAGAAAAGCGAGAGAGAGCACTAGCGTTCGCAAGAATATTCTCTATGTTCACAAAAGCTTCGCGACAGCGAAGCCCTGGGAGATAAATTTTCCTCAAAACACCCGGCAGAAACAACTAAAAGTTCACCGCCCGGGGCCTCCCGAGCGATAAACTTGGGGGGCTAATGTTGTCGGTCGTTTTCGGAAAACCCGAGACGCCAAGAAGACACGTCGTTCAAAGGGCCGATGGTCAGGCCGGAGGTCCTGAAGAGCGGCAAGCCTTCTGTCACGAGTCGACTGACAAGTCCTCGTGCCAAATCCTCACGTTCCTCGAGTCGAGCCTCGAGTCGTTCTTCTCGAGTCGAGCCTCGAGTCGCTCCTCGAGTCGAGCCTTGAGTTGCTCCTCGAGTCGAGCCACTCTCGTCGAGTAGAAACCTTCATATTTTGCATGGCAAGAATGGTATTCGAAGACCCCTAAAGGCCCGCAAGGGTCCGGCACGACGAACCATTCGCTGCGCGCATTGCAAGCTGCGTCGGCCAGCCGCGCAGCAAGCAGCGCGCCGCGCCATCAAGACAGCGCGCCGCGCACCCGCGCGCCGTGCCAAATGACTCGCGCGCCGCGCCCCCTGCGCCGCGCGTTGTGCGCCGCTCTTTGTGCGCCGCGCGCGCCGTGCGCCTCCGCTTGATGCCACATGCGTTCCTAGTCCCACATGGACGAAAAAGAAGCCTTCTAAGGCCCCCAAACACCTATAAATACCCCCTCCCATTGAGGGGAAAGCCATCCCATTCTTTCTCAAGGAACTTGAGACTTCTCTCCGCTTCTCTAGATGCCATCCTTGGCCTGAAGCGGATTCTCCACGATTTCTCGCTCTCGGAGATTCTGAAGCGCTTTCCGGGGACTCCCGAGTGCCGCCTCTCTTGATCGAGCGATTAATCTTGAGCCCACGAGTGCTCTAACGGTTTTCTACTGAAAATCGCCTACGCGTCTAGCCCCCTAGACGCGTCCGCCATTTCTGACAAGAAATCGCCTACGCGTCCTGCATTTCCGACTAGGAATCGCCTACGCGTCCGGAATCTCCTCCACAACAAGGAACTCTTGACTTAGAGTCTTCCACGTCTCCAAAAGAGAGAAAACACACATTCCCTCTCGCGCTCGCGATCTCCGAAGTCCTGAGACGCCGCCGAGGACTCCTCGCGCCCCGTCTGCTTCGTCGAGCATGCCTCTTCGCCAAGGCTCCACGCCTCATACTGCGTCACACACGCTTGAACTACGTTCTGACCTGATCCCACGCACGGGTACGTAGGCAGCCGACAACCAAGGCACGGTCACTCCTCCTCCTCACCCCCTACCTCTCCCGAGAGGCGGGTTGATCGGAGAAAACCCTAGCTCGAGACTATCGAGTTCCCACACTTGGCCCGGGTGCGATCACTGGGGTCCGGCCTTGGATCGAACCGCCCGAGGTTTTAAATAGTTGTTCATTTTCGTGCGACAACAACTACGCCGCAAAAGAGCCACACATGGTCGCGTACTTGTCCAAGGCCCAATAGAACCTAGAGGCCCTGTCATGGTTCGAGATCGTCCAAGTTCCTCGAGAGGCAAACATTGACGCTGACGCCCTGGCTCGCCTCGCATCTTGGATAGACGAGGAGGGCGAAGGCAGCGTCCCGATCGAAGTGTTGACCCGACCCTACGTCTCGAGAGGCGACGTAGGGGTAGTTGACGAGACTCCGCCTCCCTCATGGATGACTCCGCTCGTGGAATTCCTTAAGCGAGAAGTCATCCCCGAAGACAAAGAAGAGGCCAAAAAGCTGAGAAGCTTGGCGCCAAAGTACACAATGAGGGAGGACAACTTGTTCAAGAGAGGCTACTCAATGCCCCTCCTCCGCTGCTTGACGGAGGTCGAGGCGAGGAAAGTGCTCCGTGAGGTGCACTAAGGGGTGTGCGGAAACCACGCCGCTGGGCAATCGTTGGCATTGAAGCTGCTGAGACTCGGATATTTTTGGCCAACCTTGAAAAAGGACTCCCACAAGTGGGCCAAAAAATGCGACAAATGCCAAAGATTCGCTCACATCCCGCGTCAAGCACCGGCCCCGTTGTGTCCAATCATTGTGCCGCGACCTTTCGTGAAGTGGGGAATCGACCTCATCGGTGAGCTACCAACGGCCTCGAGGCAATACAAGCACGCGATCGTGGCCATCGATTACTTCACAAAGTGGGTAGAGGCTGAGCCGCTAGCGAAAATCACCGAGGCGAACACGACAAGCTTCATTTGGAAAAGCATCGTCTGCCGCTTCGGGATCCCCGCGTCAATTGTAACCGACAACGGGAAACAATTCGACAATGCGCACCTCCGACAACTGTGCGAACAACT
The DNA here is from genome assembly GCF_054948205.1 of Urtica dioica subsp. dioica. NCBI lineage: Eukaryota > Viridiplantae > Streptophyta > Magnoliopsida > Rosales > Urticaceae > Urtica > Urtica dioica. The sequence continues at coordinate 27,019,843 of NC_142758.1, forward strand.
GGGCATTAGCAAGACTTTCTCCTCTCCCCGCCATCCTCAAGCCAACGGTCAGGTCGAGGCGGTTAACAAGACAATCAAAGAGAACTTGAAGAAGAAGCTGGAGGAAAGAAAGGGGGCTTGGGCCGACGAGCTCCCCATGGTCTTATGGGCGTACCGCACCACCGCTCGAAATGCGACCGGCGAAACCCCTTTCGCTCTCGCGTTCGGCGTCGAGGCCGTGGTACCCGTCGAGACCAAGCTACCGACCTTGCGCATCGAGGAGTACAAAGAAGCCACAAATAACGACGCAATCAGGCTGGAGTTAGACCTCATAGACGAGAGGAGGGCGGACGCACTCACCCGGCTTGCTGCACAAAAGAGGAAGGTCGAGAAGTACTACAATTCCAAGATCAAGCTGCGGAAGTTCGCCGACGGGAGCCTCGTTCTTCGAATGGTGTACCAAAACACCAAGGTGCAAGGTGCGGAAGTTGTAGGCCCCACTTGGGAAGCCCCGTACTGTGTGCGCCGAGCCATCCACAACGGCACGTACGAGCTCGAGAACCTGAAGGGACTCGTGTTCACGCACCCGTGGAACGCGGAGCATCTTCGGCAATACTACCAATAGATGTTCATTCGTCCACTTTACGTTTTGTTGTTTTCATGCTATTTTTGATTTTTGCAAAGACAATTTCATATTTCAAGTACGGCCAACGGCCTGGGAATGTAATTTTTAACTATTTCAACATTATAATCGAATTACATTTCGCTCCGAAACCTTCGCCTTATTTTATAACAGTTTCTCGTCTTCTCTACGAGTACCCGAGAAACTCGGGGGGCTAACGGATTGTTGGGTCGTCAGTTCGCCTAGGCCGAGCTCGCCAGTTCGCCTAGGCCGAGTTCGCCAGTTCGCCTGGGCCGAGCTCGCCAGTTCGCCTAGGCCGAGCTCGCCGAGTTCGCTAGTTCGTCTAGGCCGAGCTCGCCAGTTCGCCTAGGCCGAGCTCGCTGTGTTCGCCAATTCGCCTAAGTCGAGCTCGCCTCGTCGCCTGGGCCGAGCTCGCCACGTCGCCTAGGCCAAGCCGCCACTTCGCCTAGGCCGAGCTCTCCACTTCCCCTAGGCCAAGCTCGCCACTTCGCAACAAGTCGGATCCGCGCACCGGACCTCCGACCCTCACGCGACACTCTCGCACAAATTCCACGCCCCGCGCACCGATAGGCAACGGGGCGTCGGTGGGTCACATCCGCGCACCGGATTGTCGATCCCGTCAGTCAAAACCCAAAATGTGACACGCGTACTGACAAGTACCACGCTCACTGGGAACTGCAAGATCGTCCCGATACGCACGCCGATAGGTAGCGTACTCGCCGGAAGATGAGCGCGACGGCCGCCCAGCTCGCACACGCCGATAGGCAGCGAGTCACGAAGGGATGGCCGAGAATCGCACCCGTCGGATGAAACTGGTCTAGCCAGCGTCCGCGGGAAACTTCGCCACCAAATGCGGCAGTAACCGTGCAAACCGGTTACGCTAGACATAGTGAGCCGAGTTCGTAAGACACGCATTGTTCAAATTGCGCAAATCGATTACACTAAGCATAGCAAGTCTAGAAAATAAGACGCGTAACGAATAAAAAGGCTTCAATCAAAGCATGGTAATGTTGCACAATCAACCTAACAAGAAAAGCACGAAAGTACGATACATGTCAAACATAACGCAAATCCGGAAGGAAGCGTAAAGCGAGCGCTAAACAAGTGCGCAAAAACCAGAGAAAAGTTGGCTACTCTGAGCCGAAATCGATTTGCTCTTCATCTTCCTTAGGGCAAGGAGCGCCGGATCCCCCAACGGCCTCTCCATCCGACTGACGGTTCGTCGACTGTGCAGCCTCCGCAGGGATTTGAGGATGCGGGTCATCCTCCGGCGGCTCGTCGTCAAAAGGAGGGAACATGGAATTAAAGAAGGAAAAGGTGGTCCCACGAGACGCGTTCTCCTTCGCGGTCACATCTCGGATTCGCCTGGCCGCTTCATAACGTGCCGCCTCCAATGCGAGGTCCCAATCGTCCTCCAGGTCCGTTTTGGATTGTACGGCGTCCTCTTTCTCCTCGACGTGAGTCTGCACCTCTGCCCGCAACAAATCCCTTTCCCTCTCGGCCTTGACCCGAGAGATCTCGCTCGCGGATAGTCGAGCATGGACGATGTTCAGCTCCTCGTCTCGGCTCAAGAGCGCAGCTTGGAGTTTCTTCGTCTCCCCTAAGAAGGTGTCGGCCGCCTGTTCCACCTTCTCCCGAGATGCCTTCTCTCCCATACGGAGCAATTTCACGGCCGCCGCCTCCTCGCGAGCTCGCTTCAGTTCCTCCTCGAGCACTTGAAACTCTTGGGCGGTGCGGACCCCCGCCAGAGTGGCAGCATGGGCAGCCGCCGTGCTCTCCTTGTCCTTCTCCATGATCTGCATGCGACGCAGCAAGTCTCGGAGGATACGGTCGCTCCGTTCTTGACGCGCGAGCATCTGTGGAAACGAACAATATGCGTGCGATCGAAATTGGCATAATGGTTGCACATAATACAAGCAAGCAAATCGTACCTTTCGAGCGTCGCCAATCCCACTCTGGAAATGCTCGAGGTCGCTGGCCGTCAGGAGACTCTTGAAATCCCGCAGAGAGGTTTCGAGGATCCCTCGAGAGCATTGATCCCTCAGCTCCGCCGCCTCCTCTAGGAGCATCGATTCCATGCCGTCTGGCGCCGCCGACGTATGAACGCGCTTGTGGCCGAAGGACGAGCCGGGGAGGGTCGTCGATGATGGTCGCTTGTTCGAGGGGTTTGCCTCGTTCCTCGCCCGCGTTGGAAACCTTCCATGGCAAGCCTCGGCTTGTGGTTGAGCCGTGGCCACAGCTTCGGCGTCGAGTTCCACCCTCGGTGCTTGCGTGCGCGGTCGATGTCACCGGGTCATGGTATCTGAAAAAGATAAAGAGACGATAGGTCAGAATGCAATATAATGGAACGTGCAATAACGGAAAGCATATGCATGGTTAGTACCCCCCCACATCGGGGGAAGGAGCAGACTAGCCTCCCGCCTCTGATTCGGGGTCCTCCGTAGCCTCCGCGCCGAGACCCGGGCACGGGAGAGCGTCGTCACCAGGCGTGAACCACCTGGTCCTCGCCATTAAGTCTGGGGATTCGAACTGCGGTCCTTGCCGCCTTGATTCCGCGACCGCCCTTAATCCCCCGTGAAGACTCGCCTCGTGGACCGCGGCATACCCTTTTCGAGGGCGGGTCGGAAGGTCGTCGGGCAGCGGTCTGAGGATTGACACAGACTCCGGGATGTTGTAGCGTTTCCTCAGGCTCACGAAGCTGGCAATGGAAATCAAGCTCGGGATGTCGACGCCCGAGCAGTCGAGGTTGCCCCGTACGGCCGACTCTCTTATCGGGAAGGTTGAGGCCCGCGTTTCCTCCCTCGCAGTGGAAGAAAGTACCCCCGCCGCAGGTGGTGCGCGACGGCTCGACGAGTCAGCGGAGCGTTCGGAGTCCGGGACGTTGCCCGAGTAGGGGGTGACCCCCTCGCGGCCGCCCTCTCGAGCCGGACGGCTCCCCTCGGTCCTGGCAGAGTTGTCCGAGCGCCCGACCGGCTGCCGCCCTCTCGAGCCGGACGACTCCCCTCGGTCCCGGCAGAGTTGCCCGAGCGCCCGACCGGCTGCCGGCCGGCCGGGCCGCCGCCGTCAGGCCGGCCCGACCCGTGGCCGGCGGCGTTCCCTCCTGTGAGTGCGTCAAGCCCGAGGACCAAGCCCATCTCCTGGCTGGGTGGCTCCTCCACGCGCGGGTCAGGCCCAGGCGACCTCCGGCCTCCGGCGCGCGCGTCAGGCCCGTCGGCCCGGCCCAGCTCTCGGCCTGTCGGGTCTCCGGCCCATGAGCCCTGCCCGGGCGTCCCAGCACTCGTCCCAGGCGCGTCCGGCCCACCAGCCCGGCCCGGCTCTTGGCTGGCCATGCCCTCCTCACGCACACGCAGCCCAGCGGCCCGTCCGGCCCCCAGCCGGTTGGGCCTTCCTCGCGCGCACCAGCCCAGCCTGGCTCCTGGCCGGCTGCGTTTTCCTCACCTAGGCCCGGCCCAATGGGGCCTAGGGTTTGCCCAAGGGCTAGGCAGCCAGCCGCCCCCTGGCCGGCGCCACCTGGCCGGGCCACCTCCTGCCCGGCGTCGGCCCCTTCCTGGGCGGTGTCGCCCGGCGCCGACGACTCTCCAGCAGCGCGCGCCCTCGCCGGCGCGACCAGGCCCCGGGGGCTTTCCTCCCGCGCGCGATCTGCAGGCCACCCGACGGCCGCCACCGGTCGAGCAGAAGCCTCCCCCGCGTCAAGATCGACCCAGGCGACGTCGAGGTCGGCCGGCGCGCCCCTCTCGGCGCCGGCTTCGCCGTGCGCGGCCACCCCATGTTCGCTCGCGCCGCCCGGGCTTTCTTCCTCGTCAGCACGACGGGTGAGCGCCTGGTCGGCTCGGCCCGATCGGGTTAGGGCTTCTTCGGAGCTGGGGTTGACCCAGATCGCGCCGCCCCTGGTCGGGGCGTCCCCCCCGACGTCGCCCTCCTCCGGCACGTCTCCTCCAGCGCCGGCCGCTCCAGGCGTGGCCGTCTCCGGCACACGCGCGTCGCCCAAGCCACCGGAAGGCAGAGGGGCATCGTTCCCCGGCCTGGGTGGGTCCTCCCTGACGTCTCCAGCGCCGCCGGCGCCGCCCCGAGTCCAGGCGCCTCCTCCGGCGTGCGCGCTGTCCCCGGCGTCCTCCTGCCGGTGTTGGCCGTCTCCGGCACGCGCGCCCTCTCCCTCGTCGGCCAGCCACGCCTCCACCAATGAGAGATCCTCTCCAGTCATCTCGATAGCGTTGATCGAATGCGACGGATGCCGTGTATCGGGGATCGTTTGGTTGGGGCGAAAATTGAGCCCAAAAAACATCCAAGTCCACGTGGTTGTCCTCAAACAAATCATGCAAGTCGCCATCAATGGTCCCACTCCCCGATAGGTGGTCAATGGGGTCAATGGGCGCGAATAACGAGGCAAGCATGATCGACAAAATAAAAATAATATTAAAAGACGTCGGAACATACCTCTTGGCGGCGGGCTTCTCCGATGGGCCAACATTAGACTTTGAGTTTACCGCGCGACTTACAATCGATGATAAACTCGGGGGGCTAATGTTACCGGTCCGTCTCGGCCCGGCAGATCGACGACGGCCACGCTGGCAGCCTTCCTGAGACTCCCCCGCCCGAGGCCGGCTCAGACCCAGCGCTCGTCCAAGACCGGCTCAGACCCGGCGCTCGTCCAAGGACGCCTCAGAGCCGACGCTCGTCCATGGCCGGCTCTGACCCGACGCTCGTCCAAGGCCGGCTCTGACCCGGTGCTCGTCCAAGTCCGGCTCTGACCCGGCGCTCGTCGAAGGACGCCTCAGAGCCGGCGCTCGTCCAAGGCCGGCTCTGACCCGGCGCTCGTCCAAGGCCGGCTCTGACCCGGCGCTCGTCCAAGGACGCCTCAGACCCGGCGCTCGTCCAAGGCCGGCTCAGACCCGGCGCTCGTCCAAGGACGCCTCAGAGCCGGCGCTCGTCCAAGGCCGGCTCAGACCCGGCGCTCGTCCAAGGACGCCTCAGAGCCGGCGCTCATCCAAGGCCGGCTCAGACCCGGTGCTCATCCAAGGACGCCTCAGAGCCGGCGCTCGTCCAAGGCCGACTCAGACCCGGCGCTCGTCCAAGGACGCCTCAGAGCCGGCGCTCGTCCAAGGCCGGCTCAGACCCGGCGCTCGTCCATGGCCGGCTCAGAGCCGGCCCTCGGCCAAGGGACCCTCAAAACGTCCCTTGGTCGCCTATAAATACCGGGGTCCCTCCCCTGGTCCAGGTAATCCATTCTTGAGTACTGAAACGATGTCGAACTCGTACCTCGCTCGTTTCTCTCAAGTCTCGGCCTCTAAACACCAAAACCTCGTATATCCACCTCAATCCTACTAATGTTGAGCGTCGGAGAGGTAAACAGAGGCAACCCCTCTGTTTCCCCTTTGTAGTTCACACCTTCTCTTCTCACTTTTCAGGTGCCTGGAAGAGATAGACAACACCTACAGCTAAGGGACGGCTTGGGAGACCAAGCCTGACACGCTCGAGTCAAGACGAGACCACTTGGTCCAGCCTTGGGTCTGACCGTCTGTGACTCCTAAATCGTTGTCCGAAAAACTGCGACAACACAGTGCAAACCAGTTGCGCTAGACATAGTAAGCCGAGTTCGTAAGACACGCGTTTTTCAAATTGCGCAAATCGATAACACTAAGCATAGCAAGTCGAGAAAATAAGACGCATAACGAATAAAAAGGCTTCAATCAAAGCAGGGCAATGTTGCACAATCAACCGAACAAGAAAAGCACGAAAGTACGATACATGTCAAACATAACAAAAATCCGGAAGGAAGCGTAAAGCGAGCGCTAAACAAGTGCGCAGGAAACCAAAGAAAACTTGGCTACTCTGAGCTGAAGTCGATCTGCTCTTCGTCGTCTTCGGGGCGAGGGGCGCCCGGCCCGCCAACGGCTTCTCCATCAGACCGACAGTTTGACGACTGAGCGGCCTCCGCAGGGACTTCGGGAGGCAGGTCGTCCTCTGGCAACTCGTCATCCAGAGGAGGAAACATGGCATCAAAGAAGGAAAACGTGATCCCGCGAGACGCGTTCTCCTCCGCGGTCGCGTCTTTGACCCGCATGGCCACCTCGTAATGGGCCACCTCCAGCGAGAGGTCCCAGTCCTCCTCCATCTCCGTCTTTGATCGCACGGCGTCGTCCTTCTCCTCGGCGAGGGTCTGCACCTCCGCTCGTAAAGTATCCCTCTCCCTCTCGGCCTTGACCCGGGAGATCTCGCTCGCCGACACTCGAGCGTGGACGATGTTCAGCTCCTCGTCCCGGCTCGAGAGCGCCGCCTGGAGCTTCTTTGTCTCACCTAAGAAGGTGTCAGCCGCCTGCTCAGCCTTCTCCCGAGACGCCTTCTCTCCAGCAGGGAGCAATTTCTCGGCCGCCGCCTCCTCGCGAGCTCACTTCAGTTCCTCCTCGAGCGCTTTAAACTCTTGGGCGGTGCGGACCCCCGCCAGAGTGGTAGCATGGGTGGCCGCCGTGCTCTCCTTGTCCTTCTCCATGATCTGCATGCGACGCAACAAGTCCCGGAGGATACGGTCGCTCCGTTCTTGACGCGCGAGCATCTGTGGAAACAAACAATATACGTGCGATCTAAATGAGCATAATGGTTGCACATAAGACAAGCAAGCGAATCGTACCTTTCGGGCGTCGCCAATCCCACTATGGAAATGCTCGAGGTCGCTCGCCGTCAGGAGACTCTAGAAATCCCACAGAGAGGTTTCAAGGATCCCTCGAGAGCATTGATCCCTCAGCTCCGCCGCCTCCGCTAGGAGCATCGATTCCATGCCGTCTGGCGCCACCAACATATGAGCGCGCTTGTGGCCGGAGGACGAGCCGGGGAGGGTCATCGACGATGGTCGCTTTTTCGAGGAGTTCTCCTCGTTCCTTGCCCGCGTTGGAAACCCCCCATGGCGAGCCTCGGCTTGTGGTTGAGCCGCGGCCATCGCTTCGACGTCGAGTGCCGCCCTCGGTACTTGCGTGCGCGGTCGATGTCACCGGGTCATGGTATCTGAAAAAGATAAAGAGACGACAGGTTAGAATGCAATACAATGGAACGTGCAATAACGGAAAGCATATGTATGGTTAGTACCCCCCATGTCGGGGGGAGGAGCAGACAAGCCCCCCGCCCCTGATTCGGGGTCCTCCGTAGCCTCCGCGCCGAGACCCGGGCACGGGGGAGCGTCGTCACCAGGCGTGAACCACCCGGTCCTTGCCATTAGGTCTGGGGATTCGAAGTGCGGTCCTTGCCGCCTTGATTCCGGGACCGCCCTGATCACCGCGTCAAGCTCGGAACCTTCGATATCACCCACGGGTGGAAAATCTGCCGCGGGGCCGAAGAAGAGAGGCGCGATCCCGAAGGCTGACTCGGACACCCATATCCAAGGGTATGTGTGCTTCGAGTTAACCTTGCTAATGATGGCGAGGCCCTTACGGTGTGATGCTAAGTAGAAGCCCGGCTTCCCGGGCACCCCTCGTACCATCATGAGGCCCTGGATGTCGTCAGCAGTGACGACCCTCTTCTTCGCCCGATAAAACATCATGTGGCACGCCGCGACCAGTCGGTAGAAGGCCGGGGACATCTGCAAAGCGTGTACCCCCAATCGAACCAACAACTCCTGGATAACCGGTTGAAAAGGCAACCTCAATCCCCCGCGAAGACTCGCCTCGTGGACCGCGGCATACCCCTTTCGAGGGCGGGTCGGAAGATCGTCGGGCAACGGTCTGAGGATTGACAAAGACTCCGGGATGCTGTAGCGTTTCCTCAGACACACGAAGCTGGCAATGGAAATCAGGCTCGGTACGTCGACACCCGAGCAGTCGAGGTTGCCCCGTACGGCCGACTCTCCTATCGGGAAGGTTGAGGCCCGTGTTTCCTCCCGCGCAGTGGAAGAGAGTACCATCGCCGCAGGTGCTACGCGATGGCTCGACGAGTCACCGGAGCGTTCGGAGTCTGGGACATTGCCCGAGCAGGGGGTGACCCCCTCGCGGCCGCCCGCTCGAGGCGGATGGCTCCCCTCGGTCCCGGCAGAGTTGCCCGAGCGCCCAACCGGCTGCCGGCCGGCCGGGTCGCCGTCGTCAGGCCGCCCCGACCTGTGACCGGTGGCGCTCCCTCCTATGCACGCGTCAAGCCCGAGGACCCAGCCAATCTCTTGGCTGGGTGGCTCCTCCACACGCGGGTCCGGCCCCGGCGACCTCCGGCCTCCAGCGCGCGCGTCAGGCCCGTCGGCCCGGCCCAGCTCTCGGCCAGTCGGGTCTCCGGCCCATGAGCCTACCCGGGCGTCCCAGCACTCGTCCCAGGCGCGTCCGGCCCACCAGCCCGGCCCGGCTTGCGGCTGGCTAGACCCCCCTCACCCGCACGCAGCCCAGCGGCCCCGTCCGGCCCCCAGCCGGTTGGGCCTTCCTCGCGCGCATCGGCCCAGCCCGGCTCCTGGCCGGCTGCGTTCTCCTCGCCCAAGCCCGGCCCAATGGGGCCTAGGGTTTGCCCGAGGGCTAGGCAGGCAGCCGCCCCCTGGCCGGCGCCACCTGGCCAGGCCGCCTCCTGCCCGGCGTCGGCCCCTCCCTGGGCGGTGTCGCCCGGCGCCGACGACCCTCCAGCGGCGCGCGCCATCGTCGGCGCGACCAGGCCCCGGGGGCTGTCCTCCCGCGCGCGACCTGCAGGCCACCCGACGGCCGCCACCGGCCGAGCAGAGGCCTCCCCCGCATCAGGATCGACCCAGACGACGTCGAGGTCGGCCAGCGCGCCCCTCTCGGCGCCGGCTTCACCGCGCGCGGCCACCCCTGGTTCGCTCGCGCCGCACGGGCGTTCTCCCTCGTCAACGCGCCTGGTCGGTCCAGCCCAGTCGGGTTAGGGCTTCTTCGGAGCTGGGGTCGACCCAGATCGCGCCGCCCCTGGTCAGGGCGTCCCCCCCGACGTCGCCCTCCTCCGGCGCGTCTCCTCCAGCGCCGGCCGCTCCAGGCACGGCCGTCTCCGGCACACGCGCGTCGCCCAGGCCACCGGCAGGCAGAGGGGCGTCGTTCCCTGGCCTGGGCGGGTCCTTCGCGACATCTCCAGCGCCACCGGCGCCGCCCCGAGCCCAGGCGCCTCCTCCGGCACGCGCGCTGTCCCCGGTGTCCCCCTGCCGGCGCTGGCCGTCTCCGGCACGCGCGCCCTCTCGCTCGTCGGCCAGCCACGCCTCCACCAATGAGAGGTCCTCTCCGGTGATGGGCGAAAATTGGTGGGGGCGAAAATTGAGCAAAAAAACATCCAAGTCCACGTGGTTGTCCTCAAACAAATCATGCAAGTCGCCTTCAATGGTCCCACACCCCGATAGGTGGTCAATGGGGTCCATGGGCGCGAATAACGAGGCAAGCATGATCGACAAAAAATAAAAATAATATTAAAAGACGTCGGAACATACCTCTTGGCGACGGGCTTCTCCGATGGGCCAACGTTAGACTTTGAGTTTACCACGCGATTTACAATCGATGATAAACTCGGGGGGCTAATGTTACCAGTCCGTCTCGGCCCGGTAGATCGACGACGGCCACGCTGGCGGCCGTCCTGAGACTCCCTCGCGCGTGGCCGACTCAGAGCCGGCGCCCGTCCAAGGCCAGCTCAGAGCCGGCGCTCGTCCAAGGCCGCCTCAGAGCCGGCGCTCATCCAACGGCGCCTCAGAGCCGGCGCTCGTCCAAGGACGGCTCAGAGCCGGCGCTCGTCCAAGGCCGGCTCAGAGACGGCGCTCGTCCAAGGCCGCCTTAGAGCCGGCGCTCGTCCAAGGCCGGCTCAGAGCCGGCGCTCGTCCAAGGCCGGCTCAAAGCCGGCGCTCATCCAATGCCGCCTCAGAGCCGGTGCTCGTCCAAGGCCGCCTAATGGCCGGCGCTCGTCCAAGGCCGCCGCAGGGCCGTCGCTCGTCCAAAGCCGCCTCAGAGCCGGTGTTCCTCCATGGCCGGCTCAGAGCCGGCCCTCGGCCAAGGAACCGTCAAAACGTTCCTTGGTCGCCTATAAATACCGGGGTCCCTCCCGTGGTCCAGGTAATCCATTTCTTGAGTACTGAAACGCTGCCGAACTCGTACCTCACTCGTTTCTCTCAAGTCTCGACCCCTAAACACTAAACCCTCTACAAACCACCTCAGTCTTACTAATGTTGAGCGTCGGAGAGGTAAACAGGGGCAACCCCCCGGTTTTCCCTTTGTAGCTCATACCTTTTCTTCTCGCTTTTCAGGTGCTTGGACGAGATAGATACCATAGACAGCTAAGGGATGACTTGGGATACCAAGTCCGACACGCTCGAGTCAAGACGAGACCACTTGGTCCGGCCTTGGGTCTGACCGTCTGTGACTCCTAAATCGTTGTCCAAAAAACTGCGACAACGTGTTGCAACAACAACATCGTGATTACGAAACTGCCACCGATATGCTCTACAATCTCCATGAGATGTTTGAAGGGTAAGGACGTCAAGCTAGGCAACAAGCGGTCCGACAGTTTATGAACTGTCGCATGAAGGCTGGGACTCCCGTTAGAGATCATATGATGCTGCTCATTAGCTATCTAAACGAAATAGAGATCCTTGGATCTGAAATTGATGGGGAGACTAAAATAGATATGATCTTGGAAACTCTCCCCGAAACTTTTGATACCTTCAAGTTGAATTACTCCATGAACAAGCTAGAGTACACTGTTACCGAGCTCATGAAGGAACTTCAAACCGCTGAGGCACTCACTAAGAAAAAGATGGCTCTAGGAGAGGTACATGCTACTGCTGTTGTCAATGGTGCCCACAAGAAGAGTTGTAATCTTTATATTGTACATTTGATGTAATAAAGTCTCATGAAGACTCTTGCTTGTAATTGCTTATTCATTAATAAATGATGAAACGTTCATTCATTCTTCCGTGTCTGTTTGAAGCTTTGTGATAAAACATTAGTCTTTAGTCCATAAACAAACTAAACAACTTATGAAGAAACAAATGTAGATTTGCATGAACAAACTCTTCGTAGTTTCCTTAAAACGATATATTCGCAATCTAAGGGTCAAAGGACTATTGACCCTAGTATGATTGTTAGAAGAATCTATGATGTCTGGTTATGAGGCATTGAGAGTTGGAGACTCTATAGTTCTTCTAGGTATCTTTCGAAGGTACTGAATTGACCAGTGCACTTCTAGAGACAAGATAAGAACAAACCATTTAACATCTTATGTCTCGAAGTCACTACGTATGATGTTGTCGCACGAAAATGAACAACGATTAGATACCGCGGGCAGTTCGATCCAAGGCCGGACCAAGTGACCGCGCCCGGCTCGTAGCTTCTAGTGAAGACTTTAGAGGGGTCACTTGCCTCGTAGCTCGGAGTTCTAGCTCAATGGCGCAGAAGCAGAAAAGGAGCGCGCTCCCTCTCGTGGACGGGGGTCCTTGTATTTCTGATCCGAGGGAGGAGAAGCGCACGCTCTTGGAAATATCACAAGAGTGCGGGAGAGGAGATAATTCTCGAGTGGGAGAGAAGTGTTGTGTGAGAATTGGGATTATTTCCCCCCCCCTAGGGGGGGTATTTATTGTATTGGAGGGACGCCTTGGGTCGGCCCCTTGAGGCCCACCGGGTGGCAAGGAGTGGGGCGCGCGAGGGCGTGTCGTCTGGACGGGCGCGGGACGCGCCGGGCGTGAGACTTGGCCCGGCGCAGCGTGCCGGGCAGCAGGAGTGCCCAGCCAAGGCGGCAGAGGCACTCGGCCAAGGCAGACGGAGTTCTCGGCCGGGGCAGCAGGGGCACCCGGCCGAGGCGGCAGAAGCGTCCGGCCGAGGCGGCAGGGTGCTCGGCTAAGGCAGCAGGAGCGCTCGGCCGGGGCAGCAGGGGCACTCGGCCGGGGCAGCAGGGGCGCCTGGCCGAGGCAGCAGGGGTGCCTGGCCGAGGCAGTAGGGGCGCCCGGCGGAGGCAGCAGTGGTGCTCGGCCCAGGCGTTTGAGCGCGGGAGCGCGCGCGGGCCGGGACGGGCGGGGTGCTGGAGCGCGCGAGGGCCGGGGCGGCCAGGAGCGCGGGAGCGCGCGCGGGCCGGGACGCATAGGGCGCGGGAGCGCGCGCGGGCCGGGACGGCAGGGGCGCAGGAGCATGCGCGGGCCGGGACGGCCGGGCCGCAGGAGCGCGCGCCGGTCGGGACGGCCGGGGCGCGGGGGCGCAGGTGCGAGCGCGCCGGCCCTGTTGGGCAGTGGGTGCGTCGGGGCACTCAGGCCAGGTAGGCCGGGGCCCGTTGGGCTTCCGGCCGGCGAAGCCCGGCCGGTCTTGAATTGTTTTTGAATTCCGGCGTCCAGAAAACGACCGGTAACATTAGCCCCCCACGTTTACGGCTTACGGGACGTAAGTCGTGAACTTTAGAAAAAGAAAGGGCGTTGAGGTCATTTTACCTGCGGTCATGCGTGACCGTACGCACGCATATCTCTTTTTTTCGGTTGGACCCGTGGGGGGTCGGACCGGGCCGGCTGGGCAGTAAGGCCCGCGTGCGGCCTGGCACCGGTGGATTGGCCCGCGCGCGAGGCCGGCACGCCGGCCGGGCCTTGTGTCGCGCGCGCAGGAAGGGGGGGGGGGGGAAGGAGCAGGGTTTGCTCCTTCCTTCTACTATAAATAGGAGAGCCCCCCTCCCTTTCTGTTCACACTTGGCAGCCTGTGGGTAATTGGAAAATTCCTTTGATTTTGAAATTCCCCCTAGGCAGCCCACTTTTTTATCCTTTTTTAATGGGGAGCGAGCTTGTTTCCCACGTTGATGATCCCGAGGTTGACTCTTCCTGCCCTCTCCCAGATGTTGGGGGGGCGGCCAAGGGTCCCTTTGAGGAACTCGATGGGATTCCCATCTTTGTCGAGGAAGACTCTGGTGCGGCCGACAAATGGCTCGCTGAGTTGGAGACTGAGGCCGCGGCGATAGCCGAGCTGGCGGGGCCTGGGAGCAGCCTACCTACCAGATTCGGCCTCGAAGTGGAGGACGAAGGGTCCAAGGACTCGCGTTCGTCGCGGTTGGTGATCAACCTGGTTTCCCGTGAGGCGTCCTTTGACGCCCCCTTGCTCAAGCAGCAAGGTGAAGCGGCGGTGAGTGACGGGCTCCCCCGGGCGTCCGATTTAGATGCCTCGGGTGCCGGGCTTTCGATAGTGTCGTCCGAATCTTTCTTGGATGAGATTTATTCCGACGACCCCCTAGGGTCGGGCTCAGAAGGCCCCGAAGAGGACTTGGAGGCTCCTCCCGCGAGGGGGAAGGAGAAACGTAACGGGAAAGTGTTGGCGACGGCCTGGTCGGCTTTCGAGTCCGCTGAGGCTTCGGGCTACACCTATGCCAGGTCACTGGAGAGGAGTCATATGTACGGAGTAGGCGATTCTGTTGCCCCCGTCGGCTTAGACTGCAGGGGAATCGATGCCGCCAGCACGCTCACTTCCCGAGTCTTTAGCACGCTTTAAGAGACGTATAACATCCCTCCCTCGATGGGGTTACTTAGACCTGCCCCTGAGGACAGGCCCTCTCGTCCTAGGGACGTATACGCGGCAGTGACGATCGGGACTCTTGACTGCGGGTTACGTCTCCCGTTCCCAACGATCTTCCAGCAGATTCTAACCCGACTAGGGGTCCATGCATGTCAAATGAGCCCGGCGTTCTATCGCCTCTTGGCTACATGCTTCATGGAGTGGCACTGCCAGACGCAGCGTGCCATGACCGTGGACGACTTCCGTAATCTGGTCACCGTCTTCCCGGCGCCGGGGCAACCGGGATTTCATATGGCCCTCGCCCGGGGCAATGTGAGGCTGGTCGAGGATAGTGACCCGCCTAGCCGCCGGGCGTGGGTATGGGTCACCTCGGACGCCTTTGGCGAGGCGCCCCTTCGCTTTGGTCGTTTGGCCGACTTTCCAGCGGTTCCGTTCCCCCGAGCTGATGGCGTTCACCGGGTGGTTCCCGCCCTTTGCTCCGGGCACCGAGGAGGCGCGTCGGGTGAGCAGGCCCCTGAGTCCCGAGGCTCAGCCAGTCGCTCCTGCTTCTCGAGGTAACTTTTACGGTTCTGTAAAAATTTTTGTTTGACAGGAACCTGACCTTAGTTTCTTTGCCTTGTGTAGCTGCAAAGAGGCGAGCTAGGAGGAAGGCCCTTGCTTCTCGGGACCCTGAGTCGATGGTGGAGATTCGCTCTAGGGTTGCTGACCGCAAGGCGAGGGGAGGGCGCGTCGAGACCGTCGGCGTAGCTGATCCGGAGCCCCGTGCCTCTTTGAAGATGGCTTCGACATCGGCGCCCCCTGCCGAGCGTTCCGAACCCAAGAGGGCGAACTCGGCGGTGGAGCTAGAGGCAATAGAGGCTCAGGGGGATTGCTTCCATCATCTCGAGGGATCTCCACTGTGCTGGTGGAAGGGCGTGGTGTCGAAGAGCGACATTGCCTTCTTCCAAGCGCGGGTTACCGACGCTCAGAGGGTCAGTATTTCTGTTTATTTGTCATAAGCGTAGGTTTATTTTTAACCATTGCTTTTTGTCGTCACGGGCGTATACGAGGGCCGTGCGAAGCGACATGATTTTGCACGACTTCATCCGGCGCTTAGGGGCATCCCAGAAGGAGCTCGTTCGGACGAAGGCTAGGCTGGCTCAAGTCGAGCGAGGTTCGCACCCGGGGGCGGAGACCGAGACGCTTCGAGACCAGCTTCGCGAGCCTAAGGTGGAACTCCAAGTCGCACGGGATCAGCGCGACAGAGCCCAAATGTCGGTGGCCAAGATGGCGGGGGAGCTCACCGAAGAACGGCGAGCTTGCGAGGTGGCGACCCGATCGGCGGATATTTTTCACACTGAGGTTACCGACCTTCGGAGGAAACTGGATGCTCGATCCGATGCTTTGGAGACGTCGTACCGCCAGGTTACTTCGAGCGAAGCAGCGTGTTTTCGGGCGGAGCACGAGCGCGACTCTCTTGCTGAGGAGAACGCTCGCCTCTCATCCCAGCTTGCTGAAGCGGAGCGAAGAGCATCCGACTTGCAGGATGACTACGACATAGGGACCGAGGAGGCCCGTCGTGCCGGAGCAGTAGAATGTCGAGATGCGACCGCGACCGAGAACGAGGCCCGAGGGGGTCACTTTTGACTTTTTCGACACCTTGTTTCCCCTGCTATATGAGGGTGCTGGTTGAGCCATGTGGCTTTTTTTTTAGCGCTTTGCTTTCTTTTCCTTTTCTCAGGATTTTATTTATTTTTCACACACTTTTTATTCAGCACATGTTCATTGGATTCAGAGCTGTGGCTCTTCTTATTTATGAGATATTTTTGTTGCTTTCACGTTGAGCCTTCTTTGCGGGCTAACGTGGCCCGAAGGGCTTGTATCCTTACCAATAGTTTTGGCATGTTTTGCGTCCCTAGCTGGGATTTGTCCTCCGCTCACTCTATCCTTACGACTTGTCATCGTTCAATGTTCGAGGCGAGGGGGCAGTTGTGCCCAATTAGGTGGTTGTGGCCCAGTGCCTTCACTTCGTGCCTTTTGGCGATCGAAGAGGTCGTACCGGGTAGTTCTCGGGGGCTCTGCGTCCACGCCATTGGCGACCGGACGTGTATGCCGCGCCGGGTTGGGCCGGTGTCTTTTGAGTTCGCGCCTTGGAGCAAGCGAACGTAAACCGCACCGGTGTTAGGCCGGCATCTTTGGAGCTCGTGCTGTTGAGCGACCGAGCGTTTATGGTGCGCCGGCTGAGCCTAACGTCTTTTTTGGCGTCCGCGCCCTGGGGCGTCTGAACGTAGATTGCGCTGCGTTAGGCCGGCGTCTTTGGAGCTCGTGTTGTTGAGCGACCGAGCGCGGTTTGCATCGGGTTAGGACGACGTCTTTTGGGTTCGTGCCCTGGAGCAAGCGAACGCGCTTTGCGTCGGGTTAGGCCGACGTCTTTCGGGTTCGTGTCTTGGAGCAAGCGAACGCGGGTGCGCCGGGTTAGGCCGACGTCTTTTAGTCAAACCTTATTGCGCCGGGTTAGGCCGGCGTCTTTGGTGTTCGTGCCATGAGGCTAGCGAACATTTTTTTGGCTCAAATTTGGCCTTTTTAGGGTTTGAGGCAGCGCCTTTACGCGTCTTACATGCGTCCCGGGAGACGTCTTTCACCTGCGCCTTTATGCGTCTTACGGCACGCCGGGAAGGCCGACGTTTTACCCGAACCCGTATGCACGAAGGGCCGTCGGGGTCCGAGCTTCCTAAGTCTGTATCCCCGTGGGGGACTTAGGCCTGGGTAAAAGTGTTCGTGCTGTTGAGCAACCGAACTTTATGTGTTTCACCGGGCTGGTCCGGCGTCTTTGAGCTCGTGCTATTGAGCGACCGAGCATATGTGTTGCGCCGGGTTAGGCCGACGTCTTTTGTCGGACCCGTATGCTTGATGAGCCGTCGGGGTTCGAGCTTCTTAAGCCTCTGTATCCCATGAGTGGGGGGCTTAAGGTTTTTTTTTTTTTTTTGGCTGTGAATTCTTGAGCGTATGTCGCAGGACCCATTACCCCCCAAGTTTTTCGTTTACAGGTCGTGCCGTGATGACTAAAAACTTTTTAATAAAGTGCCCAAAAAAAACCGCAAACTTTATGTTTTATTAATTTTTGCTAACAGGGAACATCCTTGAATAGTGGCCCGTAGGCCTTATTGAATAAGGGAAATCAGAGCAATAAATGGGGGGGACTTGGTCACTGGTGGTACTGCCTCAAGTGCTCGGCGTTCCACGGGTGCCGGATTGGAGTTCCGTCCGTGTGTTCGATGTAGTAGGTTCCGTCGTGTATGACTTTTCGAACTCTATATGGTCCTTCCCAATTTGGGCCTAGGACCCCGGTGCCTTGCACTTGGGTGTTCTGGAACACGCGTCTGAGTACAAGGCTGCCGACGGCAAAGATCCGCCTTTTGACTTTGGCGTTGTAGTATCTCTCAACCTTTCGCTTTTGTGCAGCGAGTCTGGTGAGGGCCTCGGATCTTTTCTCGTCGATTAGATCCAGTTCGAGGCGCATGGCTTCATCATTTTCTTTCTCGTCGAAAGTGTCGACCAGGTAGGTGGGGACTTCCGTTTCCACGGGGACCACCGCTTCAATCCCAAAAGCTAGGGAGAAGGGGGTCTCTCCGGTGGCGTTTCGAACGGTCGTTAAGGCCCATAGGATGAAAGGCAGTTCCTCAGCCCAGGCGCCTTTTTTGGCTTCGAGCTTTTTCTTTAGGTTGCTTTTAATCGCCTTGTTGACGTCTTCCACTTGGCCATTAGCCTGTGGATGTCGCAGGGATGAGAACGTCTTACTTATCCCTAGTTGGGCGCAGATTTCTCTAACCCTCACGTTGTCGAACTGCGCACCGTTATCGGTCAGGATCGACGCGGGGATGCCGTGGCGACATATTATGGACTTCCAGATGAAGTTCGTGGTGTTGGCCTCGGTGATCCTGGCCAGAGGCTCGGCTTCGACCCACTTAGTGAAGTAGTCGATAGCGACGATGGCGTATTCGTATTGCCTAAGAGCTTTAGGAAGCTTGCCGATAATGTCCACGCCCCATTTGGCAAAGGGACGTGGAACGATGATGCTACCCAGGGGAGATGGCGGCTGTCGTGGAACGTTAGAGAAACGTTGACACTTGTCGCACTTTCTCGCCCAGTCGTAGGCGTCTCTTTTCATCGTCGGCCAGAAATAGCCTTGTCGTAGCGCTTTTAGCGTAAGGGACCTCCCAGCGGAGTGGTTTCCAGAGAGGCCTTCGTGAATTTCGCGGAGGACCTTAGTCGACTCAACGTTGTTGAGGCATCGGAGCAGCGGGGTTGAATACCCGCGCTTGTATAGAGCTTCGCCTCTCAACACGTACTTACATGCGAGGGCTTTTAGCCTTTCGGCTTCCTTGCGGTCTTCGGGAAGTGCCCCTCTTCGCAAGAAGTCCGTAAGCGGGGTCATCCAAGTTGGATGAGCGGTGCTCTCAATCGTTCCAACCTCATCACGTGAGACGGATGGTCGCGAGAGAGACTCGATCGGGATAGTTCCCAACCCGTATTTGGTGATACCGGATCCGAGGCGAGCTAGGGCGTCAGCCTCGGAGTTCTCTTCTCGTGGGATCAGGATGATCTCGAACCAAGAGAAGGCATCTAGCTTGGCATTTGTGTTTGCCAAGTAGGCCATCATGTTAGGTTCTTTGGCAACGTAGTCGCCTTTAACCTGATTTACGTTCAGCTGCGAGTCCCAGTGTATTCGTAAATTCTGTACGTTGAGCTTTTGAGCGAGCTCCAGCCCTACGATGAGGGCTTCGTACTCGGCCTCATTGTTGGAGACTTGGAATCCGTAGTGGAGGGCTTATCGTAACTGTTCCTGGTCGGGATTCGTTAGAATCCGCTTTCGTGGTTGCTCGAGTTGCCGAGGAAAGAAGAGAGACGTGCTGCGAGGGGAGACGAACGTTGCAACCTTTTTCCAAAAGCTTCTCAACGTTCAAGCGTCTAAAAAGGTTAGTAAACTTCTACGCTCATATTAGTTTTTATTTACATGTGCTTGCTCTCTGTCTAGGTTAGTAAAAACTGTTTTACTTGTAAAAGAAAATTTTTAAAATTCCGCCGCTTAACGAAGCGTTAAACTTTTTCTTAAACCCTAGATCAATTCCAACACGGTCGATGCTGGGCAGGAGGCAGTCTTGCCAGGCGGCGCTGACTAGGGGGTGGCGGCCAGCTCGCCACCCTGGCAAACCCTTTTCCCGAGTGGGCCGGACCTGTGCGCTGGAGGCCTAACCTGCTGAGAGCCGGCCTAGACCGCCAGACTGGGCGCGCGCGAGGATGGCCATGGGCCGCTCGGGCCTAGCCTGCGTGCTGGAGGCCCAACCGGCCGAGTGGAGGCCATCGCCCAGGCTGGGCTGGGCTTGTGCGCTGAGGAGAACACGGCCCGCCAGGGGCCGGGCCGAGTGTCTAGTCTGGTCGCGACCCAATGGGGGGACCCAGCGGGCCGGGCCACTAGGCCGGGCGCGCACGAGGAGGGCAAGGAGGGCCCGCGTGGGCTGGGCATCGGCGAGGGCTCCCGCTTTGTGACCGGGCCGGGCCGCGCCGGGGAAGAGCACCTCCAGGCCGGGGGAGAGTGAGGGGGACCTAGCTGCGCTACGTGCGCACGAAGGGGCTTGCCCGACAAACCTGGAGGACAGGTCCGCGCTACAGGCAAGCGAAGGGGCTTGTCCGACGAACCCGGAAGGCTCGGGCGACTCTTCCATATCATACCCGTCGGTGATTGCGACGCGTACCTTGACTGCCCGAGAGGAGGAGAGTGCCTCGCCCTTTCCTATCAGGGAATCGGCCATCCATGGCGACTTTGATTAGTCCAGCGTTGATGTCTCGACCTCTATTTTGTTGGCTAGCTTTGGGAGCTTGAGGAAGCGATTCAGTATCCCATCCTCAGTATCGTTGTTAAGACCGTTGCCCGACGATCTTCCGACTCGCTCGCGGAAGGGGTACGCCGCCGTTCACAAGGCGAGTCTTTGCGGGGGGCTGCGGCTGCCCTTTTAGCCCGTGATCCAGGATCTCCTGGCTCGACTCAACGTCCACGCATCCAAGATGTCTCCATCCTTCTACCGCGTGGTGGCCGTGTGTCACATGATGTTCTACCGAGCGAGGAACAGGGCCGTGATGGCTGACGATGTCAGGAACCTCATGTTTGTCTACGATGTCCCCGAGAAGCCGCGATTTTACAAGGTTCAGCACCGTAAACGCTTCCCTATACTCACCAAGCTGTCCTCCAAGCATTGATATCCTTGGGTGTGGGTGTCTGAACACGCCTTTGGGGCGGAGCCTCTCACCTTCGGCCCTGCGGCCGATAATGGCATCGAGAGTTCCGAGCCTGCGCTCGTGGTTGGGGCGGTACCAGATTCCAGGTGACAGGGATCGCTCTTCGAGTCCCCAGATCTCATGGCGACTACCGGGTGGTTCGTGCCTGGCGATGAAGCTCCCAAATGCCCTGGCCTCGGCGCGGAGGTTGTGGAGGACCCCGAGTCTAAGGCGGGGGGTTCGCTTGCTCCCCTCCCCGACGTGGGGGATATTAACCATGTATATGCTTGTGTGCTATCGCAACTTTCTGTTGTTTATGCTTGTTGTTATGTTCTAACCGACTGACGCCGTTTCCTTTCTTTTTTGGCAGGTACCATGGTCCGGGATCGTTCGCGTGCCCGGGTGCCAAGGGTGGAACCTACTGTCGAAGCTGTGGCCGTGGATCGTTCCCGAGTTGAGGCTCGTCGCGGGGGATCACCGGTGTGGGCGAGGAACGAGGCGATCTCTTCGAACAAGCGACCGTCGTCATTAACCTCCCTTGGTTCACCCTCCGTCAATAAGCGTGCTCATACGTTGGCAGCGCCAGAGGGCATGGACTCGATGCTCCTAGCGGAGGCGGCGGAGCTGAGAGGCCAATGTTCCCAGGGAATCCTCGAAACCTCTTTGCGAGATTTTAAGGGTCTCATGACGACGAGCGACCTCGAGTACTTCCAAAACGGCATCAGCGACGCTCGAAAGGTATGACCCGCTTGTTTGACTTACATGCAGCCATTATACTTGTTCTGATTGTACGTACACCACCCTTTTTCGCAGATGCTCGCGCGTCAAGAACGCGGTGACCGCATTCTCCGAGACCTGTTGCGGTGAATGCAGATCATGAAGAGCGATATGGAGAGTGTGGCGGCCGACCACGCTGCCCCTCTAGTGGGGGTTCGGACTGCCCAAGAGTTTCAAGCGCTCGAGGAGGAGTCGAGGTGAATCCGCTAGGAATTGACGGCCGAGAGATCACTGCGTGTAGTGGAACAGGCATCCCGGGAGAAGGCGGAGCAAGCGGTCGACACTTTCTTGGGGGAGACGAAGAAACTTCAAGCGGCGCTCTCAGGTCGAGACGAAGAGCTGAAGATTATTCATGCTCGACTATCGGCGAGCGAGATCTCCCGCGTCAAGGTGGAGAGAGATTCTCTATTACTGGAGATGCAGACCCTCATCGAGGAGAAGGACGACGCTGTGCGATCCAAGGCGGACCTAGAGGATGATTGGGACCTCGCGTTGGAAGAGGCTCGTTACGCGGTGGCCATACGGGTTCGAGACGCAACAGGGAAGGAGAACGCATCTCGCGGAATCACCTTTTCCTTCTTTGATGCCATGTTTCCTCCTCTGGACGGCGCACCACAGGTGGGCGACCCGCGTCCCCAGGTGTTGGAATTGATCTAGGGTTTAAGAAAAAGTTTAACGCTTCGCAAAGCGACGGAATTTTAAAAAATTTCTTTTCAAGTAAAAACAGTTTTTTACTAACCTAGACAAAGAGCAAGTACATATAAATAAAAACTATTATGAGCTAAGAAGTTTACTAACCTTTCTTGAAGCTTGAACTTTGAGAAGCTTTTGGAAAGTTGCAACACTCGTCTCCCTCGCAGCACGTCTCTCTTTCTTTCCTCGGCGACTCGAGCAACCACGAAAGTTTCTATCACTAAATCACTCGAAATAAAAGGAATCAGTGAGTGGGCACTTTTAAACACTACGACTTAAGAACGAGTCTTGAAGTCGCAGAGCTAAACACTAGGTCAACTGAGGACCTAGGTGCC
This sequence comes from Urtica dioica subsp. dioica, assembly GCF_054948205.1. Classification (NCBI taxonomy): domain Eukaryota; kingdom Viridiplantae; phylum Streptophyta; class Magnoliopsida; order Rosales; family Urticaceae; genus Urtica; species Urtica dioica. Next base: position 27,041,943 of record NC_142758.1, read on the forward strand.
AAAACAATAAAACGAAATTGACTAGAGAGAGAGAGAGAGGAGTCGGCCACAAGTTCTAGAGAGAGAGGCTCTCAATCTCTAACTTATGTGGAATGAATGAAATGAGAGGAATGAGGTGGGATATTTATAGGAGGAGGATTACCTTCAAAAGGCAGTTTCCTCATACCTCTTGCACGTCCAAATGAGCTTCTAGAAGCCTTTGGATTTGTTTCCTCATTTGCTTTCTCTCTTAGTTGGCCGAAAATGCACTTTCCTTCTAAAGGAAATTTGTTTCCTCTATTTCTTTTGGCAAGTATCTTCATACATCAATGCACAAAATAAACTCTCTTTTTCTCTATGGGGCTGCACGAAATTAGTCTCCCATTCTCTTGGGTTGGACGGCCAAAGGGCTTCTAGAAAGCCTTTCTAGATTTTTCTTTACTTGTTCATGACAACATAAGAAAAGCCCATTGAGAATTTTCAAGTAAAATTCTATGAAATGAAATTAATCCACAAGGCCCAATGAACACATCATGGCCATGTGATCTAGGACATCATATGACCATGTCAACAAATTTATTGACATTCATTTCATGCTATGTCCAAAAAGACAAATTTACCCTTTTGACAATTTTCGTAAAACTTGTCTTGTTCTTGTTTTGACTTAGCTTCAAGTTTCCCTATTCCTAATCGATGTGATTCATGACAGTGACCTCATGGATCCAAATGAACAAAGCTTGAGCTAAAATACTTGGACTCAAAAGTTCACAAACCTTTTCCAAGTTTAGCTTAATGCCAACTGACTCCACTAAAGAGTTGACACTGAAAATCTCTCGGTTCAAATGAATTTATTTTCTACTCAGGAATTCAACCTAATTATGATGAGCGGATCCACAGAATATTATCAGTGTTTACCCTTCATGAATATCATCAGCTAGTCGGGATTTACAAAATTACCATTTTACCCTTCTAGCTGTTATTTCCTCAACTCCTTTGTCACTTGTGAATAAGTTAGAAACAATGTATTGACGAGGAGCTAACAAGTCACATTGTTTCATCCAAAAGAGTCAAGACTCAATTTGGACACTGGCCAGTTCATTTATTCACACTCCAAGGAACAAAGCATGAGGTGATATACATTGCATTTCAGCAATCTTGTACATGAATTCCATATCTATGAGAACTTCACAAAGTTACTCATGACATTCTCACAACTTAGTACTTCACCAATAGGCCTTGTTCGGAATCACATAGTGAGTCCGAACTCTGACTTTCTCAAATGAGAATACTAAGGTGTGAAATGACATGTCTCATTTCAGGATTAAGGTAAGCACGATGCAATTCATACGTAGTGACTTCGAGACATAAGAGGTTAAATGGTTTGTTCTTATCTTGTCTCTAGAAGTGCACTAGTCAATTCAGTACCTTCGGAAGATACCTAGAAGAACTATAGAGTCTCCAACTCTCAATGCCTCATAACCAGACATCATAGATTCTTCTAACAACCATATGGGGGTCAATAGTCCTTTGACCCTTAGATTGCGAATATATCGTTTTAAGCAAACTACGAAGAGTTTGTTCATGCAAATTTACATTTGTCTCTTCGTAAGTTGTTTAGTTTGTTTATGGACTAAAGACTAATGTTTTATCATAAAGCTTCAAACAGACACGGAAGAATGAACGAACGTTTCAACTTTTTATTAATGAATAAGCAATTACAAGCAAGAGTCTTCATGAGACTTTATTACATCAAATGTACGGTATAAAGATTACAACTCTTGTTGTGGGCACCATTGACAACAAACTCCCACTTGACTCAAAGAAGATGTGTGTAGTCTTTCATGCCTAATCCCTCTCGATGTTGGTCGAATACCTTGTTCGCTAGGGCCTTTGTGAATGGATCTGCTAGGTTGTCCACCGTTGAGATCTTCTTCACTTCCACGTCTCCGCGCTGCACGATCTCTCGAATAAAATGGTATTTCCTCTCAATATGCCTAGAGCGCTTATGGCTTCGAGGTTCCTTTGAGTTAGCGACAGCCCCACTATTATCACAATAAAGGGTCATGGGCTCGTCGACGTTTGGAACAACTTCCAAATACTTAAGGAATTTTCTAAGCCATACAGCCTCTTTGGATGCTTCACAAGCAGACACATATTCTGCTTCCATTGTGGAGTCAGCAATGCAAGATGCTTAATACTCCTCCACACAACAGCTCCACCATTAAGGATGAACAAAGATCCCGAAGTGGATTTTCTGGAATCCTTATCTGCTTGAAAATCGGAGTCGGTATATCCCGTCATAATCAGGTCAGTACCTGAGTATGTAAGCATCAAGTTCCTAGTTCTTCGAAGATACTTAAGAACATGCTTAACAACAATCTAGTGCTCGGGTCCATGGTTGGATTGGAAACGGCTAACTACGCCAACAGCGAAACAGATGTCAGGTCTAGTGCAAAGCATAGCGTACATAAGGCTTCCTACGGCAGAGGCGTAAGGAATTTTCCTCATGTCTTCAATCTCTTGTGCAGTCTTGGGAGACTGGTCCTTAGAGAGTGAAACTCCATGCCTAAAGGGTGTTTGACCCTTCTTGGAGTCTTGCATCGAGAAGCGATCCATCACCTTATCAATATAAGATGCTTGAGAGAGCGGCAGGGTCCGGTTTTTCCTATCTCGAAAGATTTGGATCCCCAGAATGTACGCGGCTTCTCCTAGATCCTTCATATCGAATTGCTTTGCCAGCCAGACCTTAACCTCAGATAACTTACCCACGTCATTAGCAATGAGTAGTATATCATCGACATATAGTACCTGAAACACAATTTTGCCTTCGTGTATTAACTTGTAAACACAAGGCTCATCTATTGACTGTTCAAAGCCGAAGCTTTTCACAGTTTCATCGAATCTGATATTCCATGACCTAGATGTTTGCTTTAATCCATAAATGGACTTAAGCAACTCACAAACCTTGGTCTCTTGACCTTCTTCCACGAAACCGTCTGGTTGGGCCATGTAAATGCGCTCGTCAAGATTGCCATTCAGAAAGGCTGTCTTGACATCCATTTGCCAGATCTCATAGTCGAGAGCTGCAGCTATGGATAGGACTATACGGATGGATTTAAGCATTGCGATTGGCGAGAAGGTTTCTTCATAGTCAATCCCTTCTTGTTGGGTATAACCCTTCGCCACAAGTCGTGCTTTGACCGTCTCGACGTTCCCATCAGGACCCATTTTCTTCTTGTATATCCACTTACACCCTACGGGTTTAATCCCTTCAGGAAGGTCTACAAGTTTCCAGACTTTGTATACATACATCGAGTGCATTTCAACTTTCATGGCGTCAAGCCAAAGGTTTGATTCAGAACAATCCATCGCTTGGCTATAGGAAACAGGATCATCCATGTCAGAGACGGCTACAAGAGAGTCTCCATAAGACATGTACCTATCAGGCTTTTGAGTAGCCCTCTCACTACGTCGAAATACTACTTGACGAGATTCTGATGAGTTAGGTTGTGTTTCAGTTGGGGTAAGAACAGATCTTACAGATGAGGTAGAAGCTTCCTCACCCAACTTTTCTTCAAGCACAATTTTGCTTCTAGGTTTTGCATCCTTCATAAAGTCCTCCTCAAGGAAACGAGCATTCATGCTAACGAAAGTCTTATCGTCATCGGGACTATAGAAGATGAAACTCTTGGTTTCCTTTGGATATCCCACAAACAAGCACAATTATGACCTACTAGCCAACTTGCTAGTCTTTTGCCTTAGCACATGTGCAGGGCAACCCCAAATTCGGATGTGGCCCAAACTTACTTTACGGCCAGTCCATCTTTCATAAGGGGTACCAGGAACCGTTTTAGACGGAACTTGGTTCAGAATGTAAGCGGCTGTTTCGAGGGAATATCCCCAAAAGGAAAGAGGGAGTGATGAGTAACTCATCATTGATCTAACCATCTCCATAAGAGTTCGGTTCCTTCTCTCTGACACTCCGTTTTGTTGACGTGTGCCAGGTGCGGTAAGCTGAGAAGCGATACCTTCTTCTTTAAGAAAGTCATCGAACTCTCCAGACATATACTCACCACCTCGATCAGATCGAAGGGTTTTGATCACTTTGCCAGTTTGCTTTTCCACTAAAGCCTTAAAGACCATAAATACGTTAAAGGTCTCGGATTTGTGTTTGAGCAAATAGACAAAACCATATCGCGAGTAATCATCGGTGAAGGTAACGAAGTATTCGTACCCTCCACGTGCCTGTTGGCTGAGCGGACCACATACATCAGAATGTACTAGTTCCAGCAACTCAGTGGCTATTCGACCCTTATCGGATAAAGGTCGCTTAGTCATTTTTCCTTCTATGCAGGATTCACAAGTAGGTAGTGAACCTATTGCAGAGGCTTGGAGTGGACCATCCCTCACAAGTCTCTTAATCCTATCTAGACTGATATGACCAAGTCTCAAGTGCCATAGGTGTGTTGATTTTGTTAGATCGGAGGATTCAGAAAGTTTGATCCTCTTTGGCTCCCTAATTAGATCATTATCTATTTCGGTGTCTAAAAGTGAAGGTTGAGTGGGATAGATGTAGAAAAGAGCATTCTTCATACATGCATCAGTGACAAAAGAATTATCAGGAAACGAAATACGAATTCCATTCTTAATGAACTTTAAACAATAATCTTGCTCAAGAAGACGAGCAACAGATATTAAGTTCTTCCCAAAGGTAGGAACAAAATAAACATTATTCAAGTTTAAAGTGCGGTCTTCAAAAGACAGCGTCACGGATCCCAGAGCCTTCGCAGACACCAGGCTCCCATCACCCCATTTGAAACAGAACTCGCCTTCCTCTAAGCTTTTGGTTTTCTTGAAACCATTCAAGGAACAACAAATATGGTTAGTAGCAGTGGAGTCAAGAATCCACGTTGATACATTGTCAGCTACTAAGCATGCTTCGGTAACTAGTACAATACTATGTTCCTTTGCTTTGAGATAGGCGAGATAGTTCTTTTTATCGGCCTTGTAAGGTCCCTTCTCAGTTCTAGAGGCGGAGGCTTTGTGCTCAGTAGCATGTGCCTCTCCTTGATTCCTCTTTCTCTTAGTGAGACCTACAGCAGTGTGAAGTTCCTTCATAAGCTTGGTAACAGTGTACTCTAGCTTGTTTATGGAGTAGTTCATCTTGGAGGAATCAAGAGATGCGGGGAGAGTTTCTAAGATCATATCTATGACACTCTTCTCATCAATCTCAGATCCTAGGATTTCCATTTTATTTAGAAAACTAATGATCAGTATCATAAAGTCTCCAACAGGAGTCCTAGCCTTCATGTCACAGTTCATAAACTGTCGGACTGCTTGTTGCCTTGTTTGACGCCTTTGCCCTCCAAACATCTCAAGGAGATTGTAGAGCATTTCGGCGGCAGTCTCGATGTTACGATGTTGCTCTTTCAGCATATTGTTCATAGATGCCAAGATATAGCACCTCACAATCTCATCGGATCGAAGCCAGGCCGCTAAGGCGTCATTGTCCTCTTGAGTCGAATCATCATTCGTCAGAGGAGGACACGGGGTGGTGAGTACCCATTTGTGCTTGTTAATGGCAAGGATGATGTCGGGGTTAAGTTTCAAGTCAATGTAGTTTTCGTTTTCGAGTTTGTTCGAGGAAAGGATGAAAGAGAGAGAGTTGGGAGACATATTGCCTATAAAAGTTGAAACAAGCTTATGATTAGTCTTTGGTTTAGGATTTAAGTTTGTTTAAGACTTTATAAAATCCAAAGGTGTTATAAACCAAACGATAATTTACTCCTTCGAGGGAAGGCCGCAAAAAATCTCCATTTATAAGTAAATGACACATCATTAATGCTTAGCCAAGATGTCAATACACCAAATTTTGACTAGCCACCTTGTAAATTGGTTTGATCACTCACATCCTTTCGCAGGGCCTCGAGGGAGGATTTCTAGGGATTGAGTCTAAGTGTGTAACCAACCACTTAGTCTAAGAGATCGACTTTGAGAAACAATCCGCCGAGGGGAGGTCTTGTCTCATTGTCTCACTCTCGGACTTAGCTCATTGAGCAATGATCAGTGCAAAGCGCCCTTGAGTACTCTCATTTAAGAGAGGACCACGAGGGTGACTCTTAGTCTGGCGACAATTGCACTTTTCATTAGTGTTGGAGATCGTGGGTTACAAACAACAAGTATAACTCTCCCCCTTAGTTTTTGGAGTTGGTACATCGACTCTTATAAGTTCGGAAACGGTTTTCCTAGTTATAGAGCGATAGAGCGGACAACTAGAAGAGAATCCTAGATATTCATGTTCAGAGCAGTATTAGTGCATAAAGGCACAAGGTACATTCTCGATCTTTTCCTATTTTCTATTTCGGGAAAGTGCGTGAGGGAAGTGTGAACTTCAACTCACTCGAACACTTGAAAGTTTGAGATTACACATCTTTTTATTTTCAAGAGAATATAGATTTTGAACATATGTGATATAGATATAGTTTTGAAAACATTTTGAAAACTTATTTGATTTGGATGACAAAATATTTTTCAAGTTTGAAAGTGAAAACGGTTTTTCAAAATTCAAACTAGTTTTGTAAAAATTCAATTTCAATTAAACTTTCAAAAATCAAAACATTTTAATCTTACACATCATGTTTATAATCTTATGAAAAACATTTTTGCTCAAGAAATTTTTCTCATTAGAGTTCTATAAACTCATGGTAGTGGGGCTGAAAATCCGGAATTCGAAAAAACTGGAGTTTCGGAACAGCCGCGCACCTCGGAGTAAAATTGCCATAACTGACGGCTCCGATGTCTTTTTGACCTGAAACCGGTGGAATTGGACAGAGGACAGACAGAGCTTTAATTTGATTCAAGAATTATTAAATTTTAATTTCTGAGCAGAGATTTATGCCACGTTTACTGCGGGTTTACTCCAGCTCGAAGAAAAATAAGTAATTAAAGCTTGGTCCTTTTAGGTGCGAAAAAGAATCGAGTGTAACAGAACGTTTTATGAAGGTTGTTAAAGCTTTTATTTGTGTTTTATTAGCAAGGTAATAACAAGGCATAAAAGAAATAACAACAAGCATAAAACGATTCAAGTAAAAATAAGAAACTAGTAAGACAAGAAAACTAGTCACAAAATTTTACTCGAAATTTCTCAAACCTTTAAAACACGTTTTTCAATATAAAAAATTAAAAACTTTTAGAACTGATTCTAATGTGTTTTAAAAACATCCCAAACTCATAGAAAATCAACATGATTTTTAATTTAAAGGCAAGAGCAATAAATTAAAAAAAAAAATCTAAGATAACAATTCTAACTTGTCACAAAATTAGTAAACTTTCGAAAATGATTTTCAAGCTCATATTTTTAAATACATGTCCATGATAATCTTTGACCATAGCTCTGATACCATTTGTTGGAATTGATCTAGGGTTTAAGAAAAAGTTAACGCTTCGCAAAGCGACGGAATTTTAAAAAATTTCTTTTACAACTAAAAACGGTTTTTTACTAACCTAGACAAAAGAGCAAGTACATATAAATAAAAACTATTATGAGCTAAGAAGTTTACTAACCTTTCTTGAAGCTTGAACTTTGAGAAGCTTTTGGAAAGTTGCAACACTCGTCTCCCTCGCAGCACGTCTCTCTTTCTTTCCTCGGCGACTCGAGCAACCACGAAAGTTTCTATCACTAAATCACTCGAAATAAAAGGAATCAATGAATGGGCACTTTTAAACACTACGACTTAAGAACGAGTCTTGAAGTCGCAGAGCTAAACACTAGGTCAAGTGAGGACCTAGGTGCCAAAACAATAAAACGAAATTGACTAGAGAGAGAGAGAGAGGAGTCGGCCACAAGTTCTAGAGAGAGAGGCTCTCAATCTCTAACTTATGTGGAATGAATGAAATGAGAGGAATGAGGTGGGATATTTATAGGAGGAGGATTACCTTCAAAAGGTAGTTTCCTCATACCTCTTGCACGTCCAAATGAGCTTCTAGAAGCCTTTGGATTTGTTTCCTCATTTGCTTTCTCTCTTAGTTGGCCGAAAATGCACTTTCCTTCTAAAGGAAATTTGTTTCCTCTTTTTCTTTTGGCAAGTATCTTCATACATCAATGCACAAAATAAACTCTCTTTTTCTCTATGGGGCTGCACGAAATTAGTCTCCGATTCTCTTGGGTTGGACGGCCAAAGGGCTTCTAGAAAGCCTTTCTAGATTTTTCTTTACTTGTTCATGACAACATAAGAAAAGCCCATTGAGAATTTTCAAGTAAAATTCTATGAAATGAAATTAATCCACAAGGCCCAATGAACACATCATGGCCATGTGATCTAGGCCATCATATGACCATGTCAAAAAATTTATTGACATTCATTTCATGCTATGTCCAAAAAGACAAATTTACCCTTTTGACAATTTTCGTAAAACTTGTCTTGTTCTTGTTTTGACTTAGCTTCTAGTTTAACTATTCCTACTCGATATGATTTGTGACAGTGACCTCATGTATCCAAATGAAAAAAGCTTGAGCTAAACACTTGGACTCAAAAGTTCACAAACCTTTTCCATGTTTAGGTTAATGCCAACTGACTCCACTAAAGAGTTGACACTAAAAATCTCTCGGTTCAAATGAATTTATTTTCTACTCAAGAATTCAACCAAATTATGATGAGCGGATCCACTGAATATTATCTATGTTTACCCTTCATGAATATCATCAGCTGGTCGGGATTTACAAAATTACCATTTTACCCTTCTAGCTGTTATTTCCTCAACTCCTTTGTCGCTTGTGAATAAGTTAGAAACAATGTATTGACGAGGAGTTAACAAGTTACATTGTTTCATCCAAAAGAGTCAAGACTCAATTTGGACACTGGCCAGTTCATTTATTCACACTCCAAGGAACAAAGCATGAGGTGATATACATTGCATTTCAGCAATCTTGTACATGAATTCCATATCTATGAGAACTTCACAAAGTTACTCATGACATTCTCACAACTTAGTACATCACCAATAGGCCTTGTTTGGAATCACATAGTGAGTCCGAACTTTGACTTTCTCAAATGAGAATACTAAGGTGTGAAATGACATGTCTCATTTCAGGATTGCGGTAAGCATGATGCAATTCATACGTAGTGACTTCGAGACATAAGAGGTTAAATGGTTTGTTCTTATCTTGTCTCTAGAAGTGCACTGGTCAATTCAGTACCTTCGGAAGATACCTAGAAGAACTATAGAGTCTCCAACTCTCAATGCCTCATAACCAGACATCATAGATTCTTCTAACAATCATACTGGGGTCAATAGTCCTTTAACCCTTAGATTGTGAATACATCGTTTTAAGCAAACTACGAAGAGTTTGTTCATGCAAATCTACATTTGTCTCTTCGTAAGTTGTTTAGTTTGTTTATGGACTAAAGACTAATGTTTTATCATAAAGCTTCAAATAGACACGGAAGAATGAACGAACGTTTCAACTTTTTATTAATGAATAAGCAATTACAAGCAATAATCTTCATGAGACTTTACTACATCAAATGTACGATATAAAGATTACAACTCTTCTTGTGGGCACCATTGACAACACCAGGTTCTCGCGGAGGCTGCTTAATCGACGAACCGCCAGCTTGACGGAGAGGCCACCGACGGGTCGGGCGCCCCTTGTGCTGAGGACAATGAGGATCAGATCAACTTTGGTTCCGAGTAGTAGGATTTACTTTGGTTTCCCGCGCACTTGTTTAGCGCTTGCCTTGTTTTTCCTTTCGGATATTTGTCTTATTTTCTTTTGTTGGATATTTGTCGTATTTCCTTTGGGTTGTTTATGCAACATTGCTTGTTTTACCTAAAGCTTTTTCCGATTTATCATGCATCTTATTTTCTCGATTTACTATACTTAGCGTAATCGATTCGCGCAATCCGACTACTGCGTGACTTACAACCCCCGGTTTACTATATCTAGCGTAACGATGAGGTCGATTCCCCACTTTGCGAAGGGTCGGGGTATGACGATCGGGCACAGTGGGGCCGGCGCTTGGCGTGGTACGTGGGCAAACCATTGGTATTTGTCGCACCTTTTTGGCCCATTCGTGGGAATCCTTTTTCAAGGTAGGCTAAAAGTATCCGAGCCTTAGCAGCTTCAGGGCCAAAGATTGTCCGGCAGCATTGTTTCCGCACACCCCTTCGTGCACCTCGCAGACCGCTTTCTCTGCCTCGAGTTCGGTCAAGCATCAAAGAAGGGGCATAGAGTATCCTCTCTTGAATAGGTTATCCTCCCTCATAGTGTATTTCGGCGCCAAGCTTCTCAGCTTTTTGGCCTCTTCTTTGTCTTCAGGGACGACTCCTCGCCTGAGGTACCCCACGAGTGGCGTCATCCATGAGGGGGGCGGAATTTCGTCAACCACCCCTATGTCGTTTCTCGAGACGTAGGGCCGAGTTAGTACTTCTATTGGGACGCTGCATTCTCCCTCTTCGTCCATCCCAGACGCAAGGCGCGCCAGGGCGTCGGCGTGAATGTTCGCCTCTTGCGGACCCTAGACTATCTCGAACCACGATAGCGCGTCCAGATTTTTCTGGGTCTTTGATAGGTACGCGACCATGTTCAGCTCCTTGGCTGCATAGTCGCCTTTAACCTAGTTCACAATCAACTGTGAGTCACAGTGGATGCGCAGGTTTTGGACTCCTAGCTTGTTTGCCAACTCCAAGCTAACGATCACAGCCTTGTACTCTGCCTCATTGTTGGAAGCCTTGAACTCGAATCATAGCCTATCGGGATTCGTGAGCACGACGCCGGAGCCAGCCCCCCGGGCGTTTGATGAGCCATCCACGTGTATGACCCAGACCAGCCCTATTGGGTCAATGGTCGTCTTCTTTGACGACCCGTTGTGGTCGTTCTCCTTGTCTTCCTCGTTCTCGATGTCCTCACCTGTTGAGGGTGCATTGGTGAATTCGGCCACAAAGTCGGCGAGGGCTTGGCCTTTGATAGTGGTTCTCGGTTGAAACTCGACCCCGTACTCGCCCAGCTCTTAGGACCATATGGCCATCTGAGACGAGGTCCCCTTTTATAAGGCCTTCTCGATGGGATGTCCCGTGCGCTTGGAAGTAAGGGCGACGTTTTCTCGCGCTCATGACGAGGACGAGGGACAATCTCTCGATTTTCGGGTATCGAGTTTCGGCGTCGAGGAGCGCCTTGCTTACGTAGTAGACCGGCCATTGAACCTAGTTTCACTAGAACCGCGTTTACGGCCCTTTTGGAAACCGTGAGGTAGACATACAAGGTCTCACCGTCGTTTGGCTTCGCAAGGAACCGCGCTCACGGCCAATGCTTTGAAGAATGGCTTGCACCTGTCGGTGGCCTTGGAGACAAATCGCGTCAGGGCGGCGATTCTTCTTGTTAGACTCTGCACTTCTTTGACTTTTTGCTCCGACCTCATCTCTAAAATCGCCTTAATCTTCTCGGGATTAGCCTCGATCCCGCGCCGGCTCACCATGTAGCCTAGGAATTTTCCAGACTCAACCCCGAAGGCGCACTTGTTGGGATTGAGCTTCATCTTGTAGCGCCGCAGGATTGCGAACATCTCCCTGAGATCTCAGACTTGGTTGTGGGCTTTGAGGCTTTTCACTAACATGTCGTCCACGTAGACCTCCATTGTCTTGCCAATCTGTTTGGCGAACATTAAGTTCACCAACCTTTGATACGTTGCACCTACGTTTTTGAGGCCAAAGGGCATGACCTTGTAGCCAAAGGTGGTCTTGATCTGATCTGTCTCGTGCATGCGAATCTGATTGTAGCCCGAGTAGGCGTCCATGAAGCTTAGCAGCTCATGGCCCGCCGTGGCATCCACGAGTTGCTCAATTCTCGGAAGAGGGAGGATGTCTTTCCGGCAGGCCTTGTTGAGGTCTTTATAATCGATACAAATCCGCCACTTCCCATTTGGCTTTTTTACCATGACGACATTGGACACGCATTTGGGGTGTTCCGCCTCCCTGATGAAGTTGGCGGCGAGAAGTTTGTCAACTTCTTCACCAATGGCCCGGTACCTCTCTCCGTTGAACGCTCGTCTTGGTTGGATGCGCTCGGTCACCCTCTTACCGTCATTGAGACGATGGACCATTATCTCGGGGTCGATCCCCGACATGTCGGCGTGTGTTCACGCGAAGATGTCTTTGAACTCTCGGAGGAAGGCTGGGAGCTAGAGCTGGATTTCGGACAGGAGCTGGGCGCCTACCTTGACTACTTGGTCATGCTTTGGTGTCGTCTAGCACGACGGGAGCGAGGTCATCCGGTGTCTCCACCTTCCGACTCTCGACATCGTCCCTTTGGTCCAACTATCCGAAAGTGCCCCCTTCCTCGATGTAACACAGGAATTTGTCTCCAAGCTGGAAAACGGTGCTCACCATCTTCCCTTTCGCCTTACCGTCCACACCCTGGATATAGCACATCCTTGCAATTAATTGGTCTCCCAACATTATGGCAATCCCCTTCTCAGTCGGGAATTTCATCATCAGGTGGTAGGTAGACGTTATGGCCTTCAACCGATAGAGAGTCGGGCGGCCTATGATGATGTTGTATGCCGAGGGCTGGTCCACAACCAGTAACGACACGATGTGGGTGACCTCGATCCCCCCGGTGTCCCGAAGGTGACCGAGAGGTCGATGGTGCCCTCCGTCATGACCCTCTCCCTGGAGAAGCCGAAGAGTGGGGTCGAGATCGGGGTCGGTCTCAGCCCGGTCAGCTTCATCCTGTCCAATGCCTATTTGAAGATGATGTCGGCAGAGCTGTCATCGTCGATCAGGATTCTCCAGACAAGATTGTTGATGACTGGGGCCGAGACGACTATCGCGTCATTGTATGGGTGGAGCACTCGCATCACCTCTTGGCTGGTAAAAAACATGGACTCGAACGGGGCCGGAGGGGGAGCCTCGTACGTGTGGTTGATGTAGTGTGCTATCTTCCCTTGGGAGACTTCTCGCACGTACTTCTTCCTTTGCATACTCGACGTGCATTTGTGAGCTCTCCGGTTCTTGGTTCGCCGTCCGATCTATAACAGGTACCGTCGCCGGGCCTTTCCTTTCTTGCCGTGGGCGTTCTCCATTCACCGTGGCCGTCACGATTGTTCTAAGGACGTATTCCTTCAACTTCCCATCTTGAATGAGGGCTTCGATCTGACGTTTGAGCTGGTAACATTCGGACGTCAGGTGCCCATGGTCTTGGAAGTATTCACAGAATTTACTTCTGTCCCACTTTGCGGGATCCTTTGTGAGAGGAGCGAGGCTTCCTAGCTTGTCACGGTGTAGAGCCAGGATCCGCTCTTGCGGAGTGTTCAGGGGGGTGAATGCCGAAAACTTTCGGAAGCTATCGACATGTGAGGGTCTCGGCCCAGGGAGGGAGCGACCGTTAGGGGCCTGTCCTCCCTTGTTCCTCCTCTTTCGAGGGTCGAGACGATCTCCGTCCTGATAGTCATGACGGCGACCGTTTTGCCCTCCTGACTTTCGGCCGTCTCGGCCGTCGAGGTAGTCCTCGATCCCCATGTAGGTACGGGCTCTCGACATCATCTCCGCCATGTCCCGCGTGACCTTTCCAACAATAGATTTGAGGAAGTCGCTCGTGCGAGCTCCCTCACTGATTGCCGTGATGGCGTCCTTGTCGTCGAACCCTTCGACCTTGTGAGATTCTTCGGTGAAGCGAGCAAGGTATTGCCTCAAGGTCTCGTCTCTCCTCTGTCTGATAGACAGGAGATAGGTTTTCGACTTCTTTTGCACCACGAGAGTGGCAAAATGATCCCTCCATAAGCCCTTTGTCTCCCCGATTCCCTCATTTCGATGATCTGGTTTTGGAGGCTTTGGATCAACGTTACCATGTCGAGCCCGTTAGCTGGGCTGATCGCCGGAACCGCGGGAGTCGCTTGTTGACGCTCGTTGGATGCCTTGTCCCCGGCATTGGCCTGAGGTCGGCTGAGTGTAGTGGCGAAGTGTGCGTCCCTCCAGGAGTTGAGCCTTTGGCGGAGATCCTCCCCTCGAGACTTTCTCTGCGCCGTTAGGCGCTCTCTCAGATCTACACTCAGTGCTTTGCGAGGCGAGGTCGCCCTTGGTCGGATTGTCCGGCGAGCGCTTCGGCTATCGGCCCCATTGTCCCCCAGGGCCGCTCTCTCCCCGGGGAGGGGCCGTGTCTGGCCGCCTCATGAAACCAAGGGGGCAAGTCCTCGGGTGTGTGACCGTGCATGTTGCCGTGCCGGGTGCAACGGCCCGGCCAAGGCGCCATTCGTCCTTTCGGACCGTGATTGAGCGAGGCTAGGAGTTGCCTCATTGGTTCTCGACTCCCCCACATAATAGGGGTTGAAGTCGCCTCGTGCGGATCTATCCTCGACGTCGTAGTCGAGAAGGTCGGCAATGAGCGTGCCGTCGACGCCGGGATGGTCTAGGAGCTCGGCGATCCTTCGAGCCGTGTCTTCTCGGAGCGCGGCCTCGTGGTCATTCTCCGGGTCTTGGGGCTGGCTCTCGTTGTCACGAGGCTGCCCTCCTAGATGGTGCGCGACACTTCGGAGGCCGTATCTTGAGCCCACCGCTCGAGTGCCTGCGGAGGTAGCGGGAATTTGACTCATCTCTCAAGAGTCGTAGAGGTAGGAAGAAAAAGGATTGCAAGGGAGAGCATCACCAAGGTCGGGAGGACGCCTCCTTCTAGCGCCAAAATGTTATCGCTCGTTTTCGGACAACGATTTAGGACCCCCAAAACGGTTCAACCCAAGGCCGGACCAAGTGATCGCGTTCGGGCTCAAGCGTGTTGGACTTGGTATCCTAAGTCATCTCTTAGCTGTAGATGATGTTTGCCGCGTTCGGGCTCAAGCGTGTTGGACTTGGTATCCTAAGTCATCTCTTAGCTGTAGATGATGTTTGCCTCGTCTCAACACCTAAAAAGTAGGAAAAAAAGTGTGAACTACAAATGGGAAGCAGAGGGTCTGCCTCTGTTTACCTCTCCGACGCTCAATATTAGTAGGATTGAGGTGTGTAAAAGAGGTCTGGTGTTTAGAGAGCCGAGACTTGAGAGAAACAAGTGAGTTATGAGTTCAGCAGCGCTTCAGTACTCAAATTCGTATTACCTGTCTCGAGGGGTTGAGCCTCATATTTATAGGCGACCAAGGGACGTTTTGAAGGCCCCTTGGCCGAGTGAAATTGAGGCGGTCATTGGCTGAATGAGGCTCACTCGGCCAATGGCCGAGCGAGAAGCTCGGACCGGATGAAGTTGACTCGGCCCTTGGCCGAGAGAAGCGCCTGGGCCGGGAGAAGGGTCACTCGGCGATTGGCCGAGTGAACTGCTGGGCCGGATGAAGTTGACTCGGCCCTCAGCGGAGTGAAACGCCTGGGCCGGGAGAAGGTTCACTCGGGCATTGCCGAGTGAACTGTTGGGCCGGACGAAACTCACTCGGCCCTCGGCCGAGTGAAGCACTCGAGCGAGATTCGCTCGGTTAATGGCCGAGTGAATGGCTTGGGCAGGCGAATGGCTGGGCGAATTTGGGCCGGCCATTGGCCGGATGAGTCTGTCCGGTCACTCGGGCGGCCGATAGCGTCTCTGGGTCTTCCTGGACAGATAATAATTGTCATCCACGTCTCGTAGTGCTCGATATGGAAGTTCGGGTCCGTCCGTTTGTCGTAAGGAGGGATGGACAGTAGTTTGAAATTCCTCACGCAAGGCTGCGCGAGGATTGCAGCGGCGAAGGGAGAGTATGACTCATCGATCCCTTCATAAGGCCTTTGTCTCCCCGATTCCGTCATTTCGATGATCTGGTTTTGGAGGCTCTGGATCATCGTTACCATGTCGAGCCTGTTAGATGGGATGACCGCCGGGACCGCGGGAGTCCCCTCTTGACGCTCGTTGGACGCTTGGTCCCCGGCATTGGCCTGAGGTCGGCTGAGAGTAGTGGCGGGGAGTGCGTCCCTCCGGGAGTTGAGCCTTTGGCGGAGATCCTCCCCTCGGGAGTTTCTCTGAACCGTTAGGCGCTCTCTCAAGTGTGTACTCGACACTTAGCGGGGCGAGGTCGCCCTTGGCCGGATCGTTCGGCGAGGGCTTCGGCTACCGGCCCCATCGTCCCCGAGGACGGCCCTCTCCCTGGCGAGGGGCCGTGTCCGGCCACCTCTTGAAACTGAGGGGGCAAGTCGTCGGGAGTGTGATTGTGCGTGTTGCCATGCCGGGTGTGACGGTCCGGCCAGGGCACCATTCGTCGTTTCGGACATTGACTAGGTAAGGCTAGGTGTTGCCTCGTCGGTTCTTGACTACCCCACATAGTCGGGGTCAGAGTCGCCTCGGGCAGATCTATCCTCGACGTCGTAGCCCAGAAGGTCGGTGATAAACGTGCCATCGATGCCCGAGCGGTCTAGGAGCTCGGCGAGCCTTCGAGTCGTGTCCTCTCGGAGCGCGGCCTCGGGGTCATTCGCCGGGTCTTGGGGCTGGCTCTCGTTATCTCGAGGTTGCCCTCCTAGACGATGCGCGAGGCTTCGGAGGCCGTATCTCAAGCCCGTCGCTCAAGTGCCTGCGGAGGTAGCGGGAATTTGACTCCTCTCTCGAGAGCCGTAGAGGTAACAAGAAAAGGGATTGCAAGGGAGAGCGTCACCAAGGTCGGGAGGTCCCCACCTTCTAGAGCCAAAATGTTGTCGCTCGTTTTCGGACAACGATTTAGGAGCCCCAAACGGTTCGACCCAAGGCCGGACCAAGTGATCGCGTTTGGGCTCAAGCGTGCCGCACTTTGTATCCCAAGTTTTCCCTTAGCTGTTAACAGTGCCTATCTCGTCCCAGCACCTGAAAAGCGAGAATGAAAGCGTGAACTACAAAGGGGGAATAGAGGGGGTGCCTTTGTTTACCACTCTGACACTAAACATTAGTAGGATTGAGGTAGGTAAAAGAGGTTAGGTGTTTAGAGAGCCGAGAATTTGAGAAAAAACGAGCGAGTTATGAGTCCAGCAGCGTTTCGGTAGAGAGATGCGTGGGCCGGATGAGATTCACTCGGCCATTGGCCGAGTGAACTGCTTTGGCTGGATGGTGTTGGAATTGATCTAGGGTTTAAGAAAAAGTTTAACGCTTCGTTAAGCGGCGGAATTTTAAAAATTTTCTTTTCAAGTAAAGAACAGTTTTTTACTAACCTAGACAAAGAGCAAGTACATGTAAATAAAAACAATAATGAGCATAGAAGTTTACTAAACTTTCTTGAAGCTTGAACTTTGAGAAGCTTTTGGAAAGTTTGCAACGCTCGTCTCCTCGCAGCACGTCTCTCTTTCTTTCCTCGGCAACTCGAGCAACCACGATAGTTTCTATCACTAAATCACTCGAAATAAAAGGAATCAGTGAGTGGGCACTTTTAAACACTACGACTTAAGAACGAGTCTTGAAGTCGGAGACCTAAACTCTAGGTCAAATGAGGACCTATGTGCCAAAACAATAAAACGAAATTGACTAGAGAGAGAGAGGAGAGGGGCGGCCAAGGTTCTAGAGAGAGAGTCTCTCAAATCTCTAAAACTTTGGAATGATTGAAATGTGTGGAATGAGGCTCCTATTTATAGGAGAGGTCTCACCTTCTATAAGGTAGTTTCCTCTTCTATAGAATATCACATATTCATGAGCTAATTTCCATATTTCCTTTATTGAGTCACACAGCCAACATAGGCTTCAATAAGCCTTGGATTTGTTTCCTATTTTGTTCCATGCCTTGCCTTTGACTCTCTCTTGGCCGATTACCCTAAAGCATCATCATGCAAATTTGTTTCCTCTTTTTCTTTTGGCAAGTATCTTGATACATTTATGCACAAAATATTCTCTCTATCTCTTCGGTAGTAGGCGCCCAACATGTCCTCTAGAAGGAGCTTCTAAAAGCTTCTTTATTTGTTCATGAGAACATGAAAAAGGCCCATTAAGAATTTTCAATAAAATTCTTATGAAATGAAATTAATCCACAAGGCCCAATAAGACTAGTATTGGCCGAGTGATGCATGTCATCAAATGACCTTGTCAAAAAATTTATTGACATTCATTTCATCATATGTCTCAAAAGACAAAAATACCCTTTTGACAATTTTCGTTCTTGTTTTGACTTAGCTTCCAGTTTAACTATTCCTACTCGATGTGATTCGTGACAGTGACCTCATGGACCCAAATGAACAAAGCTTGAGCTAAACACTTGGACTCAAAAGTTCACAAACCTTTTCCAAGTTTAGCTTAATGCCAACTGACTCCACTAAAGAGTTGACACTGAAAATCTCTCGGTTCAAATGAATTTATTTTCTACTCAAGAATTCAACCTAATTATGATGAGCGGATCCACTGAATATTATCTATGTTTACCCTTCATGAATGTCATCAGCTAGTCGGGATTTACTAAATTACCATTTTACCCTTCTAGCTGTTATTTCCTCAACTCCTTTGTCGCTTGTGAATAAGTTAGAAACAATGTATTGACAAGGAGCTAACAAGTCACATTGTTTCATCCAAAAGAGTCAGGACTCAATTTGGACACTGGCCAGTTCATTTATTCACACTCCAAGGAACAAAGCATGAGGTGACATACATTGCATTTCAGCAATCTTGTACATGAATTCCATATCTATGAGAACTTCACAAAGTTACTCATGACATTCTCACAACTTAGTACTTCACCAATAGGCCCTGTTCGGAATCACATAGTGAGTCTGAACTCTAACTTTCTCAAATGAGAATACTAAGGTGTGAAATGACATGTCTCATTTCAGGATTAAGGTAAGCACGATGCAATTCATACGTAGTGACTTCGAGACATAAGAGGTTAAATGGTTTGTTCTTATCTTGTCTCTAGAAGTGCACTGGTCAATTCAGTACCTTCGGAAGGTACCTAGAAGAACTATAGAGTGTCCAACTCTCAATGCCTCATAACCAGACATCATAGACTCTTCTAACAATCATACTGAGGTCAATAGTCCTTTGACCCTTAGATTGCGAATATATCGTTTTAAGCAAACTACGAAGAGTTTGTTCATGCAAATCTACATTTGTCTCTTCGTAAGTTGTTATGTTTGTTTATGGACTAAAGACTAATGCTTTATCATAAAGCTTCAGACAAGGAAGATTGAATGAACGTTTCAACTTTTTATTAATGAATAAGCAATTAGAAGCAAGAGTTTTCATGACACTTTATTACATCAAATGTAGAATATAAGGATTACAACTCTTCTTGTGGGCACCATTGACAACAAACTCCCACTTGTTTTACCTAAAGCTTTTTACGATTTATCATGCGTCTTATTTTCTCGATTTACTATACTTGGCATAATCGATTCGTGCAATCCGAATAGTGCGTGTCTTACGACCCCCGGTTTACTATATCTAGCGTAACGATGAGGTCGATTCCCCACTTCGCGAAGGGTCGGGGTATGACGATCGGGCACAGTAGGGCCAGCGCTTGGCGTGGGACGTGGGCAAACCTTTGGCATTTGTCGCACCTTTTTGGCCCATTCGTGGGAATCCTTTTTCAAGGTAGGCTAAAAGTATCCGAGCCTTAGCAGCTTCAGGGCCAAAGATTGTCCGGCAGCATTGTTTCCGCACACCCCTTCGTTCACCTCGCGGAGCGCTTTCTCTGCCTCGAGTTCGGTCAAGCATCAAAGAAGGGGCATAGAGTATCCTCTCTTGAATAGGTTATCCTCCCTCATAGTGTATTTCGGCGCAAAGCTTCTCAGCTTTTTGGCCTCTTCTTTGTCTTCAGGGACGACTCCTCGCCTGAGGTACCCCACGAGTGGCGTCATCCATGAGGGGGGCGGAATTTCGTCAACCACCCCTATGTCATTTCTCGAGACGTAGGGGCGAGTTAGTACTTCTATTGGGAAACCTGGACTATCTCGAACCACGACAGCGCGTCCAGATTTTTCTGGGTCTTTGATAGGTACGCGACCATGTTCGGCTCCTTGGCTGCATAGTCGCTTTTAACCTAGTTCACAATCAACTGTGAGTCACAGTGGATGCGCATGTTTTGGACTCCTAGCTTGTTTGCAAACTCCAAGCTAACGATCACAGCCTTGTACTCTGCCTCGTTGTTGGAAGCCTTGAACTCGAATCATAGCCTATCGGGATTCGTGAGCACGACGCCGGAGCCAGCTCCCCGGGCGTTTGATGAGCCATCCACGTGTATGTCCCAGACCAGCCCTATTGGGTCAATGGTCGTCTTCTTTGACGACCCGTTGTGGTCATTCTCCTTGTCTTCCTCGTTCTCGATGTCCTCGCCTGTTGAGGGCGCATTGGTGAATTCGGCCACAAAGTCGGCGAGGGCTTGGCCTTTGATAGCGGTTCTCGGTTGAAACTCGACCCCGTACTCGCCCAGCCCTTGGGACCATATGGCCATCTGAGACGAGGTCCCCTTTTATAAGGCCTTCTCGATGGGATGTCCCGTGCGCTTGGAAGTAAGGGCGACGTTTTCTCGCGCTCATGACGAGGACGAGGGACAATCTCTCGATTTTTGGGTATCGAGTTTCGGCGTCGAGGAGCGCCTTGCTTACGTAGTAGACCGGCCATTGAACCTAGTTTCACTAGAACCGCGTTCACAGCCCTATTAGAAACCGTGAGGTAGACATACAAGGTCTCACCATCGTTTGGCTTCGCAAGGAACCACGCTCACGGCCAATGCTTTGAAGAATGGCTGGCACCTGTCGGTGGCCTTGGAGACAAATCGCGTCAAGGCGGCGATTCTTCCTGTTAGACTCTGCACTTCTTTGACTTTTTGCTCTGACCTCATCTCTAAAATCGCCTTAATCTTCTCGGGATTAGCCTCGATCCCGCGCCGGCTCACCATGTAGCCTAGGAATTTTCCAGACTCAACCCCGAAGGCGCACTTGTTTGGATTGAGCTTCATCTTATAGCGTTGCAGGACTGCGAACATCTCCTTGAGATCTCGGACTTGGTTGTGGGCTTTGAGGCTTTTCACTAACATGTCGTCCACGTAGACCTCCATTGTTTTGCCAATCTGTTTGACGAACATTCAGTTCACCAACCTTTGATACGTTGCACCTACATTTTTGAGGCCAAAGGGCATGACCTTGTAGCCAAAGGTGGTCTTGATCTGATCTGTCTCGTGCATGCGAATCTGATTGTAGCCCGATAGGTGTCCATGAAGCTTACCGGCTCATGGCCCGCTGTGGCATCCACGAGTTGCTCAGTTCTCGGGAGAGGGAGGCTGTCTTTCCGGCAGGCCTTGTTGAGGTCTTTATAATCGATACAAATCCGCCACTTCCCATTTGGCTTTTTTACCATGACGACATTGGACACGCATTTGGGGTGTTCCGCCTCCTTGATGAAGTTGGCGGCGAGAAGTTTGTCAACTTCTTCACCAATGGCCTGATACCTCTCTCCGTTGAACGCTCGTCTTGGTTGGATGCGCTCGGTCACCCTCTTATCGTCGTTGAGACGATGGACCATTATCTCGGGGTCGATCCCCGGCATGTCGGCGTGTGTTCACGCGAAGATGTCTTTGAATTCTCGGAGGAAGGCTGGGAGCTAGAGCCGGATTTCGGACAGGAGCTGGGCGCCTACCTTGACTACTTGGTCAGGTCTTGGCGGCTTCTATCATGACGGGAACGAGGTCATCCGATGTCTCCACCTTCCGACGCTCGACATCGTCCCTCTGGTCCAACTATCCGAAAGTTCCCCCTTCCTCGATGTAACACAGGAATTTGTCTCCAAGCTGGAAAACGGTGCTCACCATCTTCCCTTTCGCCTTACCGTCCACACCCTGGATATAGCACATCCTTGCCATTAATTGGTCTCCCAACATTATGGAGATCCCCTTCTCGGTCGGGAATTTCATCATCAGGTGGTAGGTAGACGTTATGGCCTTCAACCGATAGAGAGTCGGGCGGCCTATGATGATGTTGTATGCCGAGGGCTAGTCCACAACCAGTAACGACACGATGTGGGTGACTTCGATCCCCCCGGTGTCCCGAAGGTGACCGAGAGGTCGATGGTGCCCTCCATCATGACCCTCTCCCCGGAGAAGCCGAAGAGTGGGGTCGAGATCGGGGTCGGTCTCAGCCCGGTCAGCTTCATCCTGTCCAATGCCGATTTGAAGATGATGTCGGCAGAGCTGCCATCGTCGATCAGGATTCTCCGGACAAGATTGTTGATGACTGGGGCCGAGACGACTATCGCGTCATTGTGCGGGTGGAGCACTCGCATCGCCTCTTGGCTGGTGAAAAACATGGACTCGAACGGTGCCGGAGGGGGAACCTCGTACGTGTGGTTGATGTAGTGTGCTATCTTCCCTTGGTAGACTTCTCGCACGTACTTCTTCCTTTGCATACTCGACGTGCATTTGTGAGCTCTCCGGTTCTTGGTTCGCCATCCGATCCATAATAGTTACCGTCGTCGGGCCTTTCCTTTCTTGCCGCGGGCGTTCTCCATTCGCCGCGGCCGTCCCGATTGTTCTAAGGATGTATTCCTTCAACTTCCTATCTTGAATGAGGGCTTCGATATGACGTTTGAGCTAGTAACATTCGGACGTCAGGTGCCCATGGTCTTGGAAGTATTCACAGAATTTACTTCGGTCCCACTTTACGGGATCCTTTGTGAGAGGAGCGAGGCTTCCTAGCTTGTCACGGTGTAGAGCCAGGATCCGCTCTTGCGGAGTGTTCAGGGGGGTGAATGCCGAAAACTTTCGGAAGCTATCGACATGTGAGGGTCTCGGCCCAGGGAGGGAGCGACCGTAAGGGGCCTGTCCTCCCTTGTTCCTCCTCTTTCGAGGGTCGAGACGATCTCCGTCCTAATCGTCATGACGGCGACCATTTTGCCCTCCTGACTTTCGGCCGTCTCGGCCGTCGAGGTAGTCCTCGATCCCCATGTAGGTACGGGCTCTCGACATCAGCTCCGCCATGTCCCGCGGGACGTTTCCAACAATAGATTTGAGGAAGTCGCTCGTGCGAGCTCCCTCACTGATTGCCGTGATGGCGTCCTTGTCGTCGAACCCTTCGACCTTGTGAGATTCTTCGGTGAAGCGAGCGAGGTATTGCCTCAAGGCCTCGTCTCTCCTCTGTCTGATAGACAGGAGGTAGGTTTTCGACTTCTTTTGCACCACGAGAGTGGCAAAACAATCCCTCCATAAGGCCTTTGTCTCCCCGATTCCCTCATTTCGATGATCTGGTTTTGGAGGCTTTGGATCATCGTTACCATGTCGAGCCCGTTAGCTGGGCTGACCGCCGGAACCGCGGGAGTCGCCTGTTGACGCTTGTTGGATGCCTTGTCCCCGGCATTGGCCTGAGGTCGGCTGAATGTAGTGGCGAAGTGTGCGTCCCTCCAGGAGTTGAGCCTTTGGCGGAGATCCTCCCCTCGAGAGTTTCTCTGCGCCGTTAGGCGCTCTCTCAGATCTCACAAACCTTTTCCAAGTTTAGCTTAATGCCAACTGACTCCACTAAAGAGTTGACACTGAAAATCTCTCGTTTCAATTGAATTTATTTTCTACTCAAGAATTCAACCTAATTATGATGAGCGGATCCACTTAATATTATCTATGTTTACCCTTCATGAATGTCATCAGCTAGTCGGGATTTACTAAATTACCATTTTACCCTTCTAGCTGTTATTTCCTCAACTCCTTTGTCGCTTGTGAATAAGTTAGAAACAATGTATTGACAAGGAGCTAACAAGTCACATTGTTTCATCCAAAAGAGTCAGGACTCAATTTGGACACTGGCCAGTTCATTTATTCACACTCCAAGGAACAAAGCATAAGGTGACATACATTGCATTTCAGCAATCTTGTACATGAATTCCATATCTATGAGAAATTCACAAAGTTACTCCTGACATTCTCACAACTTAGTACTTCACCAATAGGCCCTGTTCGGAATCACATAGTGAGTCCGAACTCTGACTTTCTCAAATGAGAAGACGTAAGCTGTGAAATGGCATGTCTCATTTCTGGATTAAGGTAAGCATGATGCGATTCATACATAGTGACTTCGAGACATAAGAGGTTAAATGGTTTGTTCTTATCTTGTCTCTAGAAGTGCACTAGTCAATTCAGTACCTTCGGAAGATACCTAGAAGAACTATAGAGTCTACCACTCTCAATGCCTCATAACCAGACATCATAGATTCTTCTAACAATCATACTGAGGTCAATAGTCCTTTGACCCTTAGATTTCGAATATATCGTTTTAAGCAAACTACGAAGAGTTTGTTTATGCAAATCTATATTTGTCTCTTCGTAAGTTGTTAAGTTTGTATATGGACTAAAGACTAATGTTTTATCATAAAGCTTCAGACAAGGAAGATTGAATGAACGTTTCAACTTTTTATTAATGAATAAGCAATTACAAGCAAGAGTCTTCATGAGACTTTATTACATCAAATGTAGAATATAAAGATTACAACTCTTCTTGTGGACACCATTGACAACAAACTCCCACTTGACTCAAAGAAGATGTGTGTAGTCTTTCATGCCTAATCCCTCTCGATGTTGGTCGAAGACCTTATTCGCTAGGGCCTTTGTGAATAGATCTGCTAGGTTGTCCACCGTTGTGATCTTCTTCACTTCCACGTCTCCGCGCTGCACGATCTCTCGAATCAAATGGTATTTCCTCTCAATATGCTTAGAGCGCTTATGGCTTCCAGGTTCCTTCGAGTTAGCGACAGCCCCACTATCATCACTATAAAGAGTCATGGGCTCGTCGACGTTTGGAACAACTTCCAAATACTTAAGGAATTTTCTAAGCCATACAGCCTCTTTGGATGCTTCACAAGCAGCCACATATTCTGCTACCATTGTGGAGTCAGCAATGCAAGATTGCTTAATACTTCTCCAAACAACAGCTCCACCATTAAGGATGAACACAGATCCCGGAGTGGATTTTCTGGAATCCTTATCTGCTTGAAAATCGGCGTCGGTATATCCCGTCATAATCAGGTCAGTACCTGAGTATGTAAGCATCAAGTTCCTAGTTCTTCGAAGATACTTAAGAACATGCTTAACAGTAATCCAGTGCTCGGGTCCAGGGTTGGATTGGAAACGACTAACTACGCCACCGGCGAAACAGATGTCAGGTCAAGTGCGAAGCATAGCATACATAAGGTGTTGTCGTAGTTTTTCGGACAACGATTTTAGGAGTCGCAGACGGTTAGACCCAAGGCCGGACCAAGTGGTCTCGTCTCGACTCGAGCGTGTCGG
Organism: Urtica dioica subsp. dioica; assembly: GCF_054948205.1. NCBI lineage: Eukaryota > Viridiplantae > Streptophyta > Magnoliopsida > Rosales > Urticaceae > Urtica > Urtica dioica. The sequence goes on from NC_142758.1 coordinate 27,067,067, forward strand.
ACCTGGTATCCCAAGTCGTCCCTTAGCTGTCTGTGGTATCTATCTCGCACAGGCACCTGAAAAGCAAGCAAGAAACGTGTGAACTACAAAGGGAAAACAGGGGGGTTGCCCCTGTTTACCTCTCCGACGCTCAACATTAGTAGGATTGAGGTGGTTTGTAGAGGGTTTAGTGTTTAGGGGTTGAGACTTGAGAGAAACGAGCGAGGTACGAGTTCGGCAGCGTTTCAGTACTCAAATTTCGGATTACCTGGGTCAAGGGAGAGACCCTTATATTTATAGGCGGCCAAGGGGTGTTTGGGGAACCCCTTGGCTGAACGCCGGCATTGGAGAGCCGGCCTTGGAGAGCCGGCCTTGGCGAGCGCCGGCCTTGGAGAGCCGGCCTTGGACGAGCGCCGGCCTTGGAGAGCCGGCCTTGGAGAGCCGGCCTTGGACGAGCGCCGGCCTTGGAGAGCCGGCCATGGACGAGCGCCGGCCTTGGAGAGCCGGCCTTGGATAAGCGCCGGCCTTGGAGCGCCAGCCTTAGAGAGCCGGCCTTGGAGAGCCGCCCTTGGAGCGCCGGCCTTTGAGAGCCGGCCTTGGAGAGCCGGTCTTGGAGAGCCGGTCTTGGAGCGCCGTCCTTGGAGAGCCGGCCTTGGAGAGCCGGCCTTGGAGCACCGGCCTTGGAGAGCCGGCCTTGGAGAGCCGGTCTTGGAGCGCCGGCCTTGGAGAGCCGGCCTTGGAGCGCCGGCCTTAGAGAGCCGGCCTTTGGAGAGCCGGCCTTGGAGCGCCGGCCTTTAAAACCAGCCTTGGAGAGCCGGCCTTGGAGCACCGGCCTTGGAGAACCGGCCTTGGAGAGCCGGTCTTGGAGCGCCGTCTTTGGAGAGCCGGCCTTGGAGAGCCGGCCTTGGAGCGCCGGCCTTGGAGAGCCGGCCTTGGAGAGCCGGTCTTGGAGCGCCAGCCTTGGAGAGCCGGCCTTGGAGCGCCGGCCTTGGAGAGCCGGCCTTGGAGAGCCGGCCTTGGAGCTCCGGCCTTGGAGAACCGGCCTTGGAGAGCCGATCTTGGAGCACCGGCCTTGGAGAGCCAGCCTTGGAGTGCCGGCCTTGGAGAGCCAGCCTTGGAGAGCCGGCCTTGGAGCGCCGGCCTTGGAGAGCCGGCCTTGGAGAGCCGGTCTCAGGACGGCCGCCAGCGTGGCCGTCGCCGATCTACTGGGCCGAGACGGACCGGTAATATTAGCCCCCCGAGTTTCCGGTCGAGCGTAGGTTGAGTGGAAACTAAAAACCTACGCTTTTATGCGGATGCGGGGTGAACGCTCTCGGTATTGCGCCACAGGGAACGTCCTTTTTGCGCCACGAGGGACGGCTTTTATGCGTCACGAGGGACGGCTTTTGTGCATCGCGAGGGACGGCTCTTGTTGCCGTGGCTTATTTTCTCGACTTACCAATGAAGGTGTGATCGATTAGCATGACTTTATTGCGCGTGTCTTATTTTCTCGACCCACCATTGAAGGCGTGATCGATTAGCACGACTTTATTGCGCGTGTCTTATTTTCTCGACTTACCGTTGAAGGCGTGATCGATTAGCACGACTTTATTGTGCGTGTCTTATTTTTTCGACCGACCAATGAAGGCGTGATCGATTAGCAAGACTTTATTGCGCGTGTCTTATTTTCTCGACCCACCAATGAAGGCGTGATCGATTAGCACGACTTTGTTGCGCGTGTCTCTCGACCCACCAATGAAGGCGTGATCGACTAGCACGACTTTATTGCGCGTGTCTTATTTTCTCGACCCACCAATGAAGGCGTGATCGATTAGCACGACTTTGTTGCGCGTGTCTTATTTTCTCGACCCACCAATGAAGGAGTGATCGATTAGCACGACTTTATTGCGCGTGTCTTATTTTCTCGACCCACCAATGAAGGCGTGATCGATTAGCACGACTTTGTTGCGCATGTCTTATTTTCTCGACCCACCAATGAAGGCGTGATCGATTAGCACGACTTTGTTGCGCGTGTCTTATTTTCTCGACCCACCAATGAAGGCGTGATCGAGTAGCACGACTTTATTGCGCGTGTCTTATTTTCTCGACCCACCAATGAAGGCGTGATCGATTAGCACGACTTTGTTGCGCGTGTCTTATTTTCTCGACCCACCAATGAAGGCCTGATCGATTAGCACGACTTTGTTGCGCGTGTCTTATTTTCTCGACCCACCAATGAAGGCGTGATCGATTAGCACGACTTTGTTGCGCGTGTCTTATTTTGTCGACCCACCAATGAAGGCGTGATCGATTAGCACGACTTTGTTGCGCGTGTCTTATTTTCTCGACCCACCAATGAAGGCGTGATCGATTAGCACGACTTTATTGCGCGTGTCTTATTTTCTTGACCCACCAATGAAGGCGTGATCGATTAGCACGACTTAGGCCTCGAGGGGGGCCTTGTTGTCACATTCGTGTGACCGGGTTTTCCGTGGACGCTGGCTAGACCAGGTACGTCCGGTGGGCGCGAGCCTTTGAAACCCATTTGGGACTTGCTGCCCTTCGGCTCACAAGCTGGGTGGCAAGCGCGGACTCGGGACTCAACTCGAGGAGTCGTGTAGAGCCTGCACGAGGAGTTACGTGATAAGTCTTTCCTTGGGACCTCCGGCCTAACCATCGGCCCCTTGAGACGTTGTTATACTTTTGTTTTTGTTTTTGAGTTGTTATTTTTTTGTTGAGCGAGCGAGCTCTAGTTTCGTTGAGCATTGTTTCCCATTAGCCCCCTGAGTTTCTCGTGTACTCGTAGAGGAGACTAGAAATTATAATGCAACAAGATAAAGACTTCGAGGTGAAATGTAATATAATTACCATGCAGAAATAGTCAAAAATTACATCCCTGGGCCATTGGCCTTATTGAAATTCGAGATTGTCTTAAAACCGGAAATAAAATGACATAATGAGAAACGGGGACGGGCTTCCGCTGCAGTGCCAGTTTCTGTAGCTTGACCGAGCTAGAGGATGGCGCTCACCATCTTTTCCTTCCCTTTCTCGTCCACGCCTTGGATGTAGCACATCCTCGCCATCGACTGGTCTCCCAACATGATGGCAATCCCCTTTTCAGTCGGGAACTTCATCATCAGGTGATAGGCGGATGTTATAGCCTTCAATCGGTTGAGAGTCGGGCGGCCGATGATGATGTTGTACGCTGAGGGCTGGTTCACCACTAGGAAGGACACGATGCGGGTGACCTCGAGCCCCCCCGGCGTCCCGAAGGTGACCGGGAGGTCGATAGTGCCCTCCGTCATGACCCTCTCCCCGGAGAAGCCGAAGAGTGGGGTCGAGATTGGGGTCGGTTTCAGTCCAGTCAGCTTCATCCTGTCCAACGCTGATTTGAAGAGGATGTCGGCCGAGCTGCCGTTATCAATCAGGATTCTTCGGATGAGATTGTTGGCGACCGGGGCCGAGACGACTATTGCGTCATTGTGCGGGTGGAGAACTCGTGTCGCCTCTTGGCCGGTGAAGAACATGGACTCGAACGGGGCCAGAGGGGGAGCCTCGTACGTATGGTTGATGTAGTGCGCAATTTTTCCTCGGGAAACCTCACGCACGTACTTCTTCCTTTGCGTGGATGAGTCCCCAAACTCCGGGCCACCCATGATCGAGCCCACGACATGCAGCTGTGAGCTCTCCGGTTCTTCAAACGCTGCTCGGTCTGTGACAGTCACCGTCGTTGGACCCTTCCTTCCTTGCCGTGGACGGCCTTCGTGCACCGCGGCCGTCTCGACCGTTCTCAGGACATACTCTTTTAATTTCCCGTCTTGAATCAGGGCCTCGATCTGACGCCTGAGATGATAGCACTCGGACGTCAGATGCCCGTGATCCCGGTGGTACTCACAGAATTTGTTTCGATCCCTCTTCGTGGGATCCTTCGCAAGAGGAGCCGGACTTCCTAGCTTGTCGCGGTGCAGAGCTAGGATCCGCTCTTGCGGAGTGTTCAGAGGGGTGTACGTTGATAACGCTCGGAAGCTATCAACGTGCAACGATCTTGGACCGGAGAGGGGGCGACCGTTAGGGTCCCGGCCTCCCTTGCTCCTCTTCCTCTGAGGGTCGGGACGATCTTCGTCCTGTTCGTCACGGTGGCGACTACCTTGTCCTCCTGACTTTCGGCCATCTCGGCCATCGAGATAGTCCTCGATTCCCATATGTGTGCGGGCTCTCGTCATCAGCTCCGCCATGTCTCGCGGGACTTGCCCGACAATGGACTTGAGGAAGTCGCTCGTGCGAACTCCCTCGGTGATCGCTGTGATGGCGTCCTTGTCGTCGAAGCCCTCGACTTTGTGAGACTCCTCGGTGAAGCGAGCGAGGTATTGTCTCGGAGAGGAGGTGGGTCTTCGACTTCTTTTGTGCCACAAGCGTGGCGAAGCGGGCAAGGAAAGCCTCTCGCAAGGCCCGGAAGGACGGGATGCTTCCAGGCCTCAAACTTCGGAACCACTCAAAACCCGACCTTGTGAGGGTCAGGCTGAAGGCTTGACAGAGGGTCGCATCCGACTGTCCTTGCATTGTCATCCATGTCTCGTAGTGTTAGATGTGGAAGTTTGGGTTAGTCCGTCCATCATAAGGAGGGATGGACGGCAATTTGAAGTTCCCCACGCAAGGCTGCGTGAGGATTTGTGCGGCGAAGGGAGAATATGATTCCTCGATCCCTCCATATGATCTCTGCCTCCCCGATTCCCTCATCTCGATGATTTGGTTTTGGAGGCTCTGAATCATTGTGACCATATCAAGCCCGTTGGCAGTGCCGACTGTCGGGGCCACGTGGGTCACCGGTTGGCGTTCGTTGGACGCTTGGTCCACGACATTGGCCTGAGGTTGGCCGAGAGTTGCGGCGGGCAGCGCGTCCCGCCGAGAATTGAGCCTTTGGCAGAGATCCTCCCCTCGGGAGTTTCTTCGCGCCGTTAAGTTTTCTCTAAGGTCCACGCTAGGCGCGTGGCGAGGCGAGGTCGCCCTTGGTCGGGTCGTCCGGCGAGCGCTTCGGCTATCGGCCCCATCGTCAACTAGAGTCGCTCTCTCCTCGGCGAGGGGCCGTGTCCGGCCACCTCTTGAAACCGAGGGGGCGAGTCCCCGGGACTGTGACCGTGCCTGTTGTCGTGCCGGGTACAAAGGATTGGCCAACGCACCATTGGCCCTCTCGGGTCGTGCTTGAGCGAGGCTAGGGGTGGCCTCGTTGGTCCTTGACTACCCCACGTATTCGGGGTCGGAGTCGTCCTGAGCGGATCGATCCTCGACGTCGTAGCCGAGGAGATCGGCGATGAGGGAGCCGTCAACGCCGGGACGGTCAAGGAGCTCCGCAAGCCGTCGGGCCGTGTCCTCTCGGAGCTCGGCCTCGGGGTCGTTCACCAGGTCTTGGGGCTGGCTCTCGCTATCGCGAGGTTGCCCTTCAAGACGGTGTCCGAGGAGTCGGAGACTGTACCTCGAGCTCGTCGCTCGTGTACCCGCGGAGGTAGCGGGAATGTGACTCATCTCTCGAGATTCGTGAGAACAAGAAGAGAAAACTGGTAGAGGGAATGTGTCGTCAAGGTTGAGAGATCCCCTCCTTCTAGCGCCAAAATGTTGTCGCAGTTTTTCGGACAACGATTTTAGGACTCGCAGACGGTTAGACCCAAGGCCGGACCAAGTGGTCTCGTCTCAACTCGAGCGTGTCGGACCTGGTATCCCAAGTAGTCCCTTAGCTGTCTGTGGTAGCTATCTCGCCCAGGCACCTGAAAAGCAAGCAAGAAACGTGTGAACTACAAAGGGAAAACAGGGGGGTTGCCCCTGTTTACCTCTCCGACGCTCAACATTAGTAGGATTGAGGTGGTTTGTAGAGGATTCAGTGTTTAGGGGTTGAGACTTGAGAGAAACGAGCGAGGTACGAGTACGGCAGCGTTCTAGTACTCAAATTTCGGATTACCTGGGTCAAGGGAGAGACCCTTATATTTATAGGTGGCCAAGGGGTGTTTGGGGAACCCCTTGGCTGAGCGCCGGCCTTGGAGAGCCGGCCTTGGACGAGCGCCGGCCTTGGAGAGCCGGCCTTGGCGAGCGCCGGCCTTGGAGAGCCGGCCTTGGACGAGCGCCGGCCTTGGAGAGCCTGCCCTGGACGAGCGCCGGCCTTGGCCTTGGATGAGCGCCGGCCTTGGAGAGCCGGCCTTGGAGAGCCGGCCTTGGAGCGCCGGCCTTTGATAGCCGGCCTTGGAGAGCCGGCCTTGGAGCGCCGGCCTTGGAGAGCCGGCCTTGGAGAGCCGGTCTTGGAGCGCCGTCCTTGGAGAGCCGGCCTTGGAGAGCCGGCCTTGGAGCGCCGGCCTTGGAGAGCCGGTCTTGGAGCACCGGCCTTGGAGAGCTGGCCTTGGAGCGCCGGCCTTTGTGAGCCGGCCTTAGAGAGCCGGCCTTGGAGCGCCGGCCTTGGAGAGCCGGCCTTGGAGAGCCGGTCTTGGAGCGCCGTCCTTGGAGAGCCGGCCTTGGAGAGCCGTCCTTGGAGCGCCGGCCTTGGAGAGCCGGCCTTGGAGAGCCGGTCTTGGAGCGTCGGCCTTGGAGAACCGGCCTTGGAGCGCCGTCCTTGGAGAGCCGGCCTTGGAGAGCCGGCCTTGAAGCGCCGGCCTTGGAGAGCCGGCCTTGGAGAGCCGGTCTAGGAGCGCCGGCCTTGGAGCGCCGGCCTTGGAGCGCCGGCCTTGGAGCGCCGGCCTTGGAGCGCCGGCCTTGGAGCGCCGGCCTTGGAGAGTCGGCCTTGGAGAGCCGGTCTCAAGACGGCCGCCAGCGTGGCCGTCGCCGATCTACCGGGCCGAGACGGACCGGTAACATAAGGCTTCCTACGGCAGAGGCGTAAGGAATTTTCCTCATGTCTTCAATCTCTTGTGCGGTCTTGGGAGACTAGTCCTTAGAGAGTGAAACTCCATGCCTAAAGGGTGTTTGACCCTTCTTGGAGTCTTGCATCGAGAAGCGATCCATTACCTTATCAATATAAGATGCTTGAGAGAGCGACAGGGTCCGGTTTTTCCTATCTCGAAAGATTTGGATTCCCATAATGTATGCGGCTTCTCCTAGATCCTTCATATCCAATTGCTTTGCTAGCCAGACCTTAACCTCAGATAACTTACCCACGTCATTACCAATGAGTAGTATATCATCGACATATAGCACCAGAAACACAACTTTGCCTTCGTGTATTAACTTGTAAACACAAGGCTCATCTATTGACTGTTCAAAGCCGAAGCTTTTCACAGTTTCATCGAATCTGATATTCCATGACCTAGATGCTTGCTTTAATCCATAAATGGACTTAAGCAACTCACAAACCTTGGTCTCTTGACCTTCTTCCACGAAACCGTCTGGTTGAGCCATGTAAATGCGCTCGTCAAGATTTCCATTCAGAAAGCTGTCTTGACATCCGTTTGCCAGATCTCATAGTCGAGAGCTGCAGCTATGGATAGGAGTATGCGGATGGATTTAAGCATCGCGACTGGCGAGAAGGTTTCTTCATAGTCAATCCCTTCTTGTTAGGTATAATCCTTCGCCACAAGTCGTTCTTTGAACGTCTCGACGTTCCCATCAGGACCCCTTTTCTTCTTGTGTATCCACTTACACCCTACGGGTTTAATCCCTTCAGGAAGGTCTACAAGTTTCCAGACTTTGTTCACATACATCGAGTGCATTTCAACTTTCATGGCGTCAAGCCAAAGGTTTGATTCAGAACAAGCCATCGCTTGGCTATAGGAAACAGGATCATCCATGTCAGAGACGGCTACAAGAGAGTCTCCATAAGACATGTACCTGTCAGGCTTTTGAGTAGCCCTCCCACTACGTCGAAGTACTACTTGACGAGATTCTGATGAGTTAGGTTGTGTTTCAGTTGGGGTAAGAATAGTTGTTACAGATGAGGTAGAAGCTTCCTCACCCAACTTTTCTTCAAGCACAATTTTGCTTCTAGGTTTTGCATCCTTCATAAAGTCCTCCTAAAGGAAACGAGCATTCGTGCTAACGAAAGTCTTAACGTCATCGGGACTATAGAAGATGAAACCCTTGGTTTCCTTTGGATATCCCACAAACAAACACAATTCTGACCTACTAGCCAACTTGCTAGTCTTTTGCCTTAGCACATGTGCAGGGCAACCCCAAATTCGGATGTGGCCCAAACTTACTTTACGGCCAGTCCATCTTTCATAAGGAGTACCAGGAACCGTTTTGGACGGAACTTGGTTCAGAATGTAAGCGGCTGTTTCGAGGGCATATCCCCAAAAGGAAAGAAGGAGTGATGAGTAACTCATCATTGATCTAACCATCTCCATAAGAGTTCGGTTTCTTCTCTCTGACACTCCGTTTTGTTGAGGTGTGCCAGGTGCGGTAAGCTGAGAAACGATACCTTCTTCTTTAAGAAAGTCATCGAACTCTCCAGACATATACTCACCACCTCGATCGAATCGAAGGGTTTTGATCACTTTGCCAGTTTGTTTTTCCACTAAAGCCCTAAAGACGTTAAATACGTTAAAGGTCTCAGATTTGTGTTTGAGCAAATAGACAAAACCATATCGTGAGTAATCATCGGTGAATGTAACGAAGTATTCGTATCCTCCACGTTCCTGTTGGCTGAGCCGACCACATATATCAGAATGTATTAGTTCTAGCAACTCAGTGGCTCTTCGACCCTTATCGGAGAAAGGTCGCTTAGTCATTTTTCCTTCTTTGCAGGATTCACAAGTAGGTAGTGAACCTATTGCAGAGGCTTGGAGTGGACCGTCCCTCACAAGTCTCTTAATCCTATCTAGACTGATATGACCAAGTCTTAAGTGCCATAGGTGTGTTGATTTTGTTAGATCGGAGGATTCAGAAAGTTTGATCCTCTTTGGCTCCCTAATTAGATCATTATCTATTTCAGTGTCTAGGATGGAAGGTTGAGTGGGATAGATGTAAAAAATAGCATTCTTCATACATGCATCAGTGACAAAAGAATTATCAGGAAACGAAATACGAATTCCATTCTTAATGAACTTTAAACAATAATCTTGCTCAAGAAGACGAGCAACAGATATTAAGTTCGTCCCAAAGGTAGGAACAAAATAAAAATTATTCAAGTTTAAAGTGCGGTCTTCAAAAGACAGCGTCACGGATCCCACAGCCTTCGCAGACACCAGGCTCCCATCCCCCCATTTGAAACAGAACTCGCCTTCATCTAAGCTTTTGGTTTTCTTGAAACCATTCAAGGAACATCAAATATGGTTAGGAGCAGCAGAGTCAATAATCCACGATGATACATTATCAGCTACTAAGCATGCTTCGGTAACTAGTACAATACTATGTTCCTTTGCTTTGAGACAGGCAGGACAGTTCTTTTTATCGGCCTTGTGAGGTCTCTTCTTAGTTCTAGAGGCGGAGGCTTTGTGCTCAGTAGCATGTGCCTCTCTTTGATTCCTCTTTCTCTTAGTGAGACCTACAGCAGTGTGAAGTTCCTTCATAAGCTTGGTAACAGTGTACTCTAGCTTGTTTATGGAGTAGTTCATCTTGAAGGTATCAAGAGATGCGGGGAGAGTTTCTAAGATCATATCTATGACATTCTTCCCATCAATCTCAGATCCTAGGATTTCCATTTTATTTAGAAAACTAATGATCAGTATCATAAAGTCTCCAACAGGAGTCCTAGCCTTCATATGATAGTTCATAAACTGTCGGACTGCTTGTAGCCTTGTTTGACGCCTTTGCCCTCCAAACATCTCAAGGAGATTGTAGAGCATGTCAGTGGCAGTCTTGATGTCACGATGTTGCTTTTTCAGCATATTTTTCATAGATGCTAAGATATAGCACCTCACAATCTTATCGGATCGAAGCCAGGCCGCTAAGGCGTCATTGTCCTCTTGAGTCGAATCATCATTCGTCAGAGGAGGACACGGGGTGGTGAGTACCCATTTGTGCTTGTTAACGGTAACTATTATGTCGAGGTTATGTTTCCAACAAACGTAGTTTTTGGTTTCGATTTTGTTCGAGGAAAGGATGATCGAGAGAGTGTTGAGAGACATGTTGCTTATATAAGGTTGAAACAAGTTTATGATTAGTCTTAGGTTTAGGATTTAAGTTTTATTTAAGACTTTGATAAAATCCAAAGGTGTTATAAACTAAACGATAATTTACTCCCTCAAGAGAAGGCCGCAAAAAATCTCCATTTATAAGTAAATGACACATCATTAATGCTTAGCCAAGATGTCAATACATCAATTTTGATGTTGGAATCGATCTAGGGTTTAAGAAAATAATTAACGCTTCGGTAAGCGGCGGAATTTTAAAAAATTTCTTTTACAAGTAAAAACAGTTTTTACTAACCTAGACAAAGAGCAAGTACACGTAATAAAAAACTATTATGAGCTAAGAAGATTACTAACCTTTTTGAAGCTTGATCTTTGAGAAGCTCTTAGAAAGTTGCAATGCTCGTCTCCCCTCGCAGAACGTCCCTCTTTCTTTCATCGGCACCTCGAGCAACCACGAAAGTTTCTATCACTAAATCACTCGAAATGAAGGAATTAGTGAGTGGGCACTTTTAACCACTACGACCTAAGAACAAGTCTTGAAGTCGCAGTGAAGGAATTAGGAATTAGTGACAGTTTTCGTTCTTGTTTTGACTTAGCTTCTAGTTTAACTATTCCTAATCGATGTGATTCGTGACAGTGACCTCATGGACCCAAATGAACAAAGCTTGAGCTAAACACTTGGACTCAAAAGTTCACAAACCTTTTCCAAGTTTAGCTTAATGCCAACTTACTCCACTAAAGAGTTGACACTGAAAATCTCTCGGTTCAAATGAGTATTATCTATGTTTACCCTTCATGAATGTCATCAGCTAGTCGGGATTTACTAAATTACCATTTTACCCTTCTAGCTGTTATTTCCTCAACTCCTTTGTCGCTTGTGAATAAGTTAGAAACAATGTATTGACGAGGAGCTAACAAGTCACATTGTTTCATCCAAAAGAGTCAGGACTCAATTTGGACACTGGCCAGTTCATTTATTCACACTCCAAGGAACAAAGCATGAGGTGATATACATTGCATTTCAGCAATCTTGTACATGAATTCCATATCTATGAGAACTTCACAAAGTTACTCATGACATTCTCACAACTTAGTACTTCACCAATAGGCCCTGTTCGGGATCACATAGTGAGTCCGAACTCTGACTTTCTCAAATGAGAATACTAAGGTGTGAAATGACATGTCTCATTTCAGGATTAAGGTAAGCATGATGATATTCATACATAGTGACTTCGAGACATAAGAGGTTAAATGGTTTGTTCTTATCTTGTCTCTAGAAGTGCACTGGTCAATTCAGTACCTTCGGGAGATACCTAGAAGAACTATAGAGTCTCCAACTCTCAATGCCCCATAACCAGACATCATAGATTCTCCTAACAATCATACTGAGGTCAATAGTCCTTTGACCCTTAGATTGCGAATATATCGTTTTAAGCAAACTACGAAGAGTTTGTTCATGCAAATCTACATTAGTCTCTTCGTAAGTTGTTTAGTTTGTTTATGGACTAAAGACTATTGTTTTATCATAAAGCTTCAGACAAGGAAGATTGAATGAACGTTTAAACTTTATTATTATATGAATAGGCAATTACAAGCAAGAGTCTTCATGAGACTTTATTACATCAAATGTACAAAATAAAGACTACAACTCTTCTTGTGGGCACCATTGACAACATTTGACTAGCCACCTTTTAAATTTGTTTGATCACTCACATCATTTCGCAGAGCCTCAAGGGAGGATTACTAGAGATTGAGCCTAAGTGTGCAACCAACCACTTAGTCCAAAAGATCAACTTTGAAAAACAATCCCCCAAGGGGAGGCCTTGTCATCATCGTCTCACTCTCGGACGTAGCTCATTGATCAATGATCGAAGCAAAAATGCCTTGGAGTACTCCCATTTAAGTGAGGGTCCCAAGAGCGGCTCTTAGTCCCACGTTAATTGCTTCTTTCATTAGTGTTGGGGATCGTGGGTTACAAACAACAAGTATAACCCTCCCACTTAGTTTTTGGAGTTGGTTCATCGACTCTTATAAGTTCGGAAACGGATTTCCTAGTTAGAGAGCGATAGAGCGGACAACTAGAAGAGAATCCTAGATCGACATATTCAGAGCAGTGTAAGTGCATAAAGGCACAAGGTACATACTCGATCTTTTCCTATTTTCTATTTCGGGAAAGTGCGTGAGGGAAGTGTGAACTTCAACTCACTCGAACGCTTGAAAGTTTGAGATTACACATCTTTTTATTTTTCGGCTTGTCTACAAGGAGACCTCCCACTCAAATTTTCAAGAGCATATAGATTTTGAACATATGTGATATAGATATAGTTTTGAAAACATTTTGAAAATTTATTTGATTTGGATGACAAAATATTTTTCAAGTTTGAAAGTGAAAACGGTTTTTCAAAATTCAAGCTAGTTTTGTAAAAATTCAATTTCAATTAAACTTTCAAAAATCAAAACATTTTAATCTTACACATCATGTTTATAATCTTATAAAAAACATTTTTGCTCAAGAAATTTTTCTCATTAGAGTTCTATAACTCATGGTAGTAGGGTTGAAAATCCATAATTCTAAAAAACTGGAGTTTCGGAACAGCCGCGCACCTCGGAGTAAAATCGCCATAACTGGCGGCTCCGATGTCAGACAGAGCTTTAATGTGATTCAAGAATCATTAAATTTAGATTTCTGAGCAGAGAGTTATGTCACTTTTACTGCGGGTTTACTCCAGCTCGAAGAAAAAGAAATAATTAAAGCTTGGTCATTTTTAGGTGCGAAAAAGAATCGAGTGTAACAGAACGTTTTAGGATGTTGTTAAAGTTTTTATTGGTGTTTTATTAGCAAGGTAATAACATCAAACAACAACATGCATAAAACGATTCAAGTAAATAAAAGAAACTAGTAAGACAAGAAAACTAGTCACAAAATTTACTCGAAAAATTCTCAAACCTTTAAAACACGTTTTTCAATATAAAAAATTAAAAACTTTTAGAACTGATTCGAATGTGTTTTAATAACATCCCAAACTCATAGAAAATCAACATGATTTTTAATTTAATGGCAAGAGCAATAAATTAAAAAAAAATCTAAGAAAACAATTCTAACTTGTCACAAAATTAGTAAACTTTCGAAAACGATTTTCAAGCTCATATTTTTAAATACATGTACATGCATATCTTTGACCATAGCTCTGATACCATTTGTTGTAATTGATCTAGGGTTTAAGAAAAAGTTTAACGCTTCGTTAAGCGGCGGAATTTTAAAAATTTTCTTTTCAAGTAAAAACAGTTTTTTACTAACCTAGACAAAGAGCAAGTACATGTAAATAAAAAGTATAATGAGCATAGAAGTTTACTAACCTTTCTTGAAGCTTGAACTTTGAGAAGCTTTTGGAAATTTTGCAACGCTCGTCTCCTCGTAGCACGTCTCTCTTTCTTTCCTCGGCAACTCGAGCAACCACGATAGTTTCTATCACTAAATCACTCGAAATAAAAGGAATCAGTGAGTGGGCACTTTTGTAAACTACGACTTAAGAACGAGTCTTGAAGTCGCAGAGCTAAACTCTAGGTCAAATGAGGACCTAGGTTCCAAAACAATAAAACGAAATTGACTAGAGAGAGAGAGGAGAGGGGCGGCCAAGGTTCTAGAGAGAGAGTCTCTCAAATCTCTAAAACTTTGGAATGAATGAAATGTGTGGAATGAGGCTCCTATTTATAGGAGAGGTCTCACCTTCTATAAGGTAGTTTCCTCTTCTATAGAATATCACATATTCATGAGCTAATTTCCCTATTTCCTTTATTGAGTCACACGGCCAACATAGGCTTCAATAAGCCTTGGATTTGTTTCCTATTTTGTTCCATGCCTTGCCTTTGACTCTCTCTTGGCCGATTACCCTAAAGCATCCTCATGCAAATTTGTTTCCTCTTTTTCTTTTGGCAAGTATCTTGATACATTTATGCACAAAATATTCTCTCTATCTCCTGGGTAGTAGGCGCCCAACATGTCCTCTAGAAGGAGCTTCTAGAAGCTTCTTTATTTGTTCATGAGAACATGAAAAAGGCCCATTAAGAATTTTCAATAAAATTCTTATGAAATGAAATTAATCCACAAGGCCCAACCTAATTAATTTGGCCGAGTGGATGTAAGTCATCAAATGACCATGTAAAAAAATTTATTGAAATTCATTTCATCCTATGTCCAAAAAGACAAAATTACCATTTTGACAATTTTCGTAAAACTTGTCTCTTTCTTGTTTTGGCTTAGCTTCTAGTTTAACTATTCCTACTCGATGTGATTTGTGACAGTGACCTCGCAAAGTTACTCATGACATCTACATTTGTCTCTTCATGTGCTGTTAGGTTTGTTTATGGACTAAAAGACTAAGGTTTTATCATAAAGCTTCAGACAAGGAAGATTGATTGAACGTTTCAACTTTTATTAATAAATAAGCAATTAAAAGCAAGAGTCTTCGTGAGACTTTATTATATCAAATGTACAAAATAAAGACTACAACTCTCCTTGTGGGCACCATTGACAACAAACTCCAACTTGACTCAAAGAAGATGTGTGTAGTCCTTCATGCCTAATCCCTCTCGATGTTGGTCGAAGACCTTGTTCGCTAGGGCCTTGGTGAATGGATATGCTTGGTTGTCCACCGTTAAGATCTTCTTCACTTTCACGTCTCCGCGCTGCACGATCTCTAGAATCAAATGGTATTTCCTCTAAATATGTTTAGAGCACTTATGGCTTCGAGGTTCCTTTGAGTCAGTGACAGCCCCACTATTATCACAATAAAGGGTCATGGGCTCGTCGACGTTTGGAACAATTTCCAAATACTTAGGGAATTTTCTAAGGCATATAGCCTCTTTGGATGCTTCACAAGCAGCCACATATTCTGCTTCCATTGTGGAGTCAGCAATGCAAGATTTCTTAATACTCCTCCACACAACAGCTCCACCATTAAGGATGAAAACATATCCCGAAGTGGATTTCCTAAAATCCTTATCTGCTTGAAAATCGGAGTCGGTATATCCCGTCATAGTCAGGTCAGTACCTGTATATGTAAGCATCAAGTTCCTAGTTCTTCGAAGATACTTGAGAACATGCTTAACAACAATCCAGTGCTCGGGTCCAGGGTTGGATTGGAAACGGCTAACTACGCCAACAGCGAAAGAGATATCAAGTCTAGTGCAAAGCATAGAATACTTGAGGCTTCCTACAGCAGAGGCATAAGGAATTTTCCTCCTGGTCCTTAGAGAGAGACTCCATGCCTAAAGGGTGTTTGGCCCTTCTTGGAGTCTTGCATCGAGAAGCGATCCATCACCTTATCAATATAAGATGCTTGAGAGAGCGACATGGTCTGGTTTTTCCGATCTCGAAAGATTTGGATCCCCAGAATGTACGCGGCTTCTCCTAGATCCTTCATGTCGAATTGCTTTGCTAGCCAGACCTTAACCTCGGATAATTTACCCACATCATTACCTATGAGTAATATATCATCAATATATAGTACCAGAACACAATTCGCTTTCGTATATTAACTTGTAAACACAAGGCTCATCTATTGACTGTTCAAAGCCGAAGTTTTTCACAGTTTCATCGAATCTAATATTCCTTGACCTAGATGCTTGCTTTAGTCCATAAATGGACTTAAGTAACTCACAAACCTTGGTCTCTTGACCTTTATCCACGAAGCCGTCTGGTTGAGCCACGTAAATGCGCTCCTCAAGATTGCCATTCAGGAAAGCGGTCTTGACATCCGTTTGCCAGATCTCATAGTCGAGAGCTGCAGCTATGGATAGATGAATGTGGATGGATTTAAGCATCGCGAATGGCGAAAAGGTTTCTTCATAGTCAATCCATTCTTGTTGGGTATAACCCTTAGCCACAAGTCGTGCTTTGAACGTCTCGACGCTCCCATCCGGACCCCTTTTCTTCTAGTATATCCACTTACACCCTACGAGTTTAATCCCTTCAGAAAGGTCTACAAGTTTCTAGACTTTGTTGACATACATCGAGTGCATTTCAACTTTCATGGCGTCAAGCCAAAGGTTTGATTCAGAACAAGCCATCGCTTGGCTATAGGAAACAGGATCATCCATATCAGAGAGGGCTACGAGAGAGTCTCCATTAGACATGTACCTGTCAGGCTTTTGAGCAGCCCTCCCACTACGTCGAAGTACTACTTGACGAGATTCTGATGAGTTAGGTTGTGTTTCAGTTTGGGTAAGAACAGTTCTTACAGTTCAGGTAGAAGCTTCCTCACCCAACTTTTCTTCAAGCACAATTTTGCTTCTAGGTTTTGCATCCTTCATAAAGTCCTCCTCAAGGAAACGAGCATTCGTGCTAAAGAAAGTCTTGTCGTCCTCGGGACTATAGAAAATGAAACCTTTGGTTTCCTTTGGATATTCCACAAACAGGCTCAATTCTGACCTACTAGCCAACTTGCTAGTCTTTTGCATTAGCACATGTGCAAGGCAATCCCAAATTCGGATGTGGCCCATATTTACTTTACGGCTAGTCCATCTTTCATAAGGAGTACCAGGAACCGTTTTAGACGGAACTTGGTTTAGAATGTAAGCTGCTGTTTCTAGGGCATACCCCCAAAAAGAAAGAGGGACTGATGAGTAACTCATCATTGATCTAACCATCTCCATTAGAGTTCGGTTCCTTCTCTCTGACACTCCGTTTTGTTGAGGTTTGCCACGTGCTGTAAGCTGAGAAGTGATACCTTCTTCTATAAAAAAGTCATCGAACTCTCCAGATATATACTCACCACCTTGATCGAATCGGAGGGTTTTGATCTGTTTGCCAATTTGCTTTTCGACTAAAGCCCTAAAGACCTTAAATACGTTAAACATCTCGGATTTGTGTTTGAGCAAATAGACAAAACAATATCATTGAAGGTAACGTTAGAATGAGTGGACCACATACATTAGAATGTACTAGTTCCAACAACTCAGTAGCTCTTCGACCCTTGGCTGAGAAAGGTCGCTTAGTCATTTTTCCTTCAATACAAGATTCACAAATAGGTAGAGAACCTATTGCAGAGGATTGGAGTGGACCGTCCCTCACAAGTGTCCTAATCCTGTCTAGACTGATATGACCAAGTCTTAAGTGCCACATATATGTTGATTTTATCAGATCGGAGGATTCAGAAAGTTTGATCCTCTTTGGCTCCCTAATTAGATCGTTATATATTTAAGTGTCTAAAAGAGAAGGTTGAGTGGGATAAATGTAAAAAAGAGCATTCTTCATACATGCATCAATGACAAAAGAATTATCAGGAAATGAAATACGAATTCCATTCTTAGTGAACTTTAAACAATAATCTTGCTCAAGAAGACGAGCAACGGATATTAAGTTCTTCCCAAAGGTAGGAACAAAATAAACATTATTGAAGTTTAAAGTGCGGTCTTCAAAAGACAGCGTCACGGATCCCACAGCCTTTGCGGACACCAGGCTTCCATCACCCCATTTGAAACAGAAGTCGCCTTCCTCTAAGCTTTTGGTTTTCTTGAAACCATTCAAGGAACAACAAATATGGTTAGTAGCAGCGGAGTCAAGAATCCACGTTGATACATTATCAGCTACTAAGCATGCTTCGGTAATTAGTACAATACTATGTTCCTTTGCTTTGAGATAGGTAGGACAGCTCTTCTTATCGGCCTTGCGAGGTCTGTTCTTAGATCCAGAGGCGGAGGCTTTGTGCTCGGTAGCATGTTCCTCTCCTTTATTCCTCTTTCTCTTAGTGAGACGTTCAGCAGTCTGAAGCTCCTTTTTAAGCTCGGTAATAGTGTACTTTAGCTAGGTCATGGAGTAGTTAAGCTTGAAGGTATCGAAAGAGTCGAGGAGAGTTTCCAAGATCATATCTATTTTGCTCTCCTCGTTAATCTCAAATCCTAGGATTTCCATCTCATTCAGGTAACTAATGATCAGCATCATATGGTCCCTGACTGGAGTCCCAGTCTTCATGCGACAGTTCATAAACTGTCGGACTGCTTGTTGCCTTGTTTGACGACTTTGCCCTCCAAACATCTCAATTAGATTGTAGAACATATTGGAGGCAGTCTCAATGTCATGATGTTGCTCTTTCAGCACATTGTTCATAGATGCTAAGCACCTCACAATCTCATCGGAGCGGAGCCAAGCCGCCGAGGCGTCTTTGTCCTCTTGAGTCGAATCATTATTCGTTTGAGGAGGACACGGGGTGGTGAGTACCCATTTGTGCTTGCTAATGGTAAGGATGATATTGAGGTTACGTTTCGAATCTACGCAGTTTTTGTTTTCGAGTTTGTTCGAGGAAAGGATGATCGAGAGAAGGTTGAGAGACATATTGCCTAATTAAGTTGAATCAAGTTTATGATTAGTCTTTGGTTTAGGGTTTAAGTTTCTTTAAGATTTGATAAAAACCCAAAGGTGTTATAAACCAAACGATAATTTACTCCCTCAAGAGAAGGCCGCAAAAAATCTCCATTTTTAAGTAAATGACACATCATTAATGCTTAGCCAAGATGTCAATACACCAATTTTGACTAGCCACCTTTTAAATTGGTTTGATCACTCACATACTTTCGCAGGGCCTCGAGGGAGGATTAATAGGGATTGAGTCTAAGTGTGTAACCAACCACTTAGTCCAAGAGATCAACTTTGAAAAAACAATCTGTTGTCGCTGTTTTTCGGACAACTATTTAGAAGCCCCAAACGGTTCGACCCAAGGCCGGACCAAGTGGTCGCGTTCGGGCTAGAGCGTGTCAGACTCGGTATCTCGAGTCTTCCCTTAGTTGTGGTTGGTGCTCACCTCGTCTCGATAATGAAAAGCAGTAGAGGATACGTGAACTACAAAGGGGAAACAGAGGGGTTGCCTATGTTTACCTCTCCAACGCTCAACATTAGTATGGTTGAGGTAGAATGCAGAGGGTTTAGGTGTTTAGAGGCCAAGACTTGAGAGAAACGAGCGAGGCACGAGTTCGACAGCGTTTCAGTACTCGAGAATGGATTACCTGGACTAGGGGAGGGACCCCGGTATTTATAGGCGACCAAGGGGTGTTATGAGCAACCCCTAGGCCCAGTGGACGCATTTGGCCCAGCCATTGGCCGAGGATGGCCGATGGCCGAGGATAGCCCGGGCTCGGCCATTGGCCGAGGATGGCCGATGGCCGAGGATAGCCCAGGCTTGGCCATTGGCCGAGGATGGCCGATGGACGAGGATAGCCCCGGCTCGGCCATTGGCCGAGGATGGCCGATGGCCAAGGATGGCCCAGGCTCGGCCATTGGCCGAGGATGGCGGATGGCCGAGGATAGCCCAAGCTCGGCCATTGGCCGAGGATGGCCGATGGCCGAGGATAGCCCCGGCTCGGCCTTTGGCCGAGGCTATTGGGCCGATGGCCGAGGATAGTCCAGGCTCGGCCTTTGGCCGAGGCTATTGGGCCGGCCATTCGCCGAGGCTGGCCCACGAGCCGGTCAATGGCCGGGGCAAGCCGCCGGGGAGCGTCTGATCGTTGTTTTGCCTTTGATCAACCGCGATCGGGGTCGGGCCGATAACATTAGCCCCCTGAGTTTATCGTCGAGTGAAGCTCGTGCGGTAAACTCAAGATTCTCGCCATCGTCGGCCCACCGGAACGACCTATCGCGAAAAGGTTTGATTCGAACCCCTTTAATTATTATTTTTTTCTTTTCTTCGGTCACTTTTTGTCTTGTCTCGCTGCACGTGTCAATGGACCCTCCCAACCACCTGTCGGGGTGTGGGTCCATCGAAGATGACCTCTTCCCTTTGCTCGGGAATCAAGACGTAAACTTAGATGATTTTTTGGCGCAATTTTCATCTCCCTTAGTTTCCCACAACGTGCCGCCTTTACGTTCTTCGAGCAACCAAGTGGCAGAGCTGACTGGGGGCAATTTTCAATCAGTCGAAGCATGGCTGGTCGATGAGGAGGAGGACACGCGCACCGGGGACGACCCCTGCCGTCGGGGAAACGCCGGCCCAGGGGCGCCGGGCGCCGAGGAGAGCAGGGCCGGTCAGGGTGGAGGTGCGCCCGGCGAAGCAGGTTTGGGCGAAGGTGCGCCGGCCCTCGCCGGCTTCGTCTGCGCTGGGGGCGCCGCCGGGGGAGACCCAGACGGTGCTGGGGATGCGCACGGCCTGGGTGGAGGCGTGCTCGGCGAGGCGGGCTTGGGCGAAGACGCGCGGCCTGGGTGGAGGCATCGCCGGGGGAGACCCAAGCAGCGCCGGTGGAGCGCCCGCCCCGGGAGGAGTCGTGCCGGTCGAGTCGGGCGTTGGGGGCGTCGCGTCGACCTTGGGCGGCGACGCCGGGGCTGTTTGGCAGGTGCGCGGCGGCGAAGGAGGCTCGGGCAGCCTGGGCTCAGCCTCTCCCGAGGAGAGACGCGCCGGTGGATGTCGACCGGAGACGGGCGGCGCTGGTGGAAGGCCGCCGGAGGCGGGCGGCGCTGCTGGCGGCAGCGCCGGCGCCGGAGACGAGGAACGCTGGCCAGACAATGCCGGCCAGGGGGCGGTGGCCGAGGCGCTGTTTGCCCTAGCCCTAGGGGCCGATGGGCCAGGGCCGCGTGAGGTCATCCCACCTGGCGGGCCGGGCCGTGCTGCCGGGCCAGTCACAAGCGCCAATGGGCCGGGCGAGAGCCCAAAGAGCCCGGGCGATCTGGGCGCGTGAGGGGACTCCCCGCCTGGGCCGGGTACCGACGACTGGCCCGCTGCCGGGCCGACCATGGGGAAGACAAGTCCGGCCGGGCCGGGCACATGCGCTAGGGACCGGCCGGCTGGCTCAGGCGGCCTCCGCG
Source organism: Urtica dioica subsp. dioica (assembly GCF_054948205.1). Taxonomy (NCBI): domain Eukaryota; kingdom Viridiplantae; phylum Streptophyta; class Magnoliopsida; order Rosales; family Urticaceae; genus Urtica; species Urtica dioica. The sequence goes on from NC_142758.1 coordinate 27,087,860, forward strand.
AGGGACCTGTCGAGCCGGGAATCGCCCCTGACGTTGAGGGCTCGGGTGAATCATCGGATCGTCGCGCTATATCGACTGTCGTCGTCTCCCTAACTGCGCGAGAGGAATCGCGAGCCTCGGCCTTCCCGATCGAGGGATCTGTAATCCGGGGTGACCTGGACTGCTCGGGCGTTGGCGTCCCGAGCTCGCTCTCGATCGTCAGTTTCACGAGTTTGAGGAAGCGTTACGGCATCCCGGATTCAGTGTCGATCCTGCGACTGTTGCCCGACGATCGCCCGACTCGCCCCCGGAAGGGACACGCTGCCATTCACAAGGCGAGTCTTCGCGGAGGGCTACGGTTACCCTTCCAACCGGTGATCCAAGAGCTATTGATTCGGTTGGGGGTGCACGCGTCACAGATGTCTCCGTCCTTCTACCGGGCGGTCACCCCAGACGATATTCAGGATCTCGTGGTCGTTCGCGGGGTCTCGGGGAAACCGGGCTTCTACTCGGCGTTCCCTCGGAAGCGCATCTCCATTGTTACCAAGGTTACCTCGAAGCATCGATACCCTTGGGTGTGGGTATCCGACTCGACTTTCGAGGTGGCACCTCTATCGTTTGGGCCTGTGACTGACTTTCCCCCTGTCGGGGGTGGCGAGGATTCCGAACTCGTAGCCGTGATCAAGGCAATCCCGGACTCGAGGCGGCAGGGTTCATTGTTTGAGTCCCCGGACCTAATGGCGAGGACCGGGTGGTTCGTACCCGAGGGCGAGGAACTTCGATGTCTTCCCTCCGCTGCGGAGACCACGGGGGGTCCTAAATCCGAAGCCGGGGGTTCGACCGCTCCTCCCCCTGACACGGGGGGTACTAATTATACACATGCTTTTATTCTTATCGCGACTTTTTGTTGTTTATACTTATGGTCGCGTTCTAACCGGTTGTCGTCTTTCATCCTTTGCAGATAACATGGCTCGACACCGGCCGCGTGCGCGAGTACCGGGGGCGGAGCCTACCGTTGAAGCAGTGGCCACGGCTCGTTCCCGAGCCGAGGCTCGTCACGGGGGATCACCAACGCCGGTGAGGAACGAGACGATCTCCTCGAACAAGCGGCCGTCGTCGTCGACCTCCTTTGGCTCGCCCTCCGGCCACAAGCGTGCTCACACGTCGGCGGCGCCGGATAGCATGGACTCGATGCTTCTAGCGGAGGCGGCGGAGCTGAGGGATCAGTGCTCTCGGGGGATCCTCGAAACCCTCCTGCGGGACTTCAAGGGCCTATTGACGACGAGCGACCTCGAGCACTTCCAGAACGGAATTAGCGACGCTCGAAAGGTACGACCCTCTCGTTTGACTCACACGTGTCCGCTATGCTCGTTTTGGTCGTGAGTTCACCGCTCCCTTTTTTGCAGATGCTGAAGCGTCAGGAACGGAGCGACCGTATTCTTCGGGACCTGCTGCGGCGGATGCAGATCATGCAGAAGGACATGGAGAATGCGGCGGCCGACCATGTCGTCGCTCTAACGGGGGTCAGGACCGCGCAGGAGTTCCGAGCACTCGAAGAGGAGTTGAAACGAGCCCGCGAGGAGTCGGCGGCCGAGAGGTCGCTTCGCGTTGTCGAGCAGGCGTCTCGGGAGAAGGCGGAGCAAGCGGCCGACACCTTTCTATTGGAGATGAAGAAACTCCAGGCGGCACTCTCGAGCCGAGACGAGGAGTTGAATATCGTCCATGCTCGACTATCGGCGAGCGAGATCTCTCGGGTTAAGGTCGAGAGGGAGAGGGACGCCTTGCTAGCAGAGGTGCAAACCCTCACCGAAGAGAAAGACGACGCCGTGCGATCCAAGACGGACCTGGAAGACGACTGGGACTTGGCGTTGGAGGTAGCCCGTTACGAAGCGGCCATACGAGTTCGGGACACTACCGCGAGGGAGAACGCATCTCGGGGGACCACCTTCTCCTTTTTCAACGCCATGTTCCCTCCCTTGGATGACGAGCCACAGGTAGACGACCTGCGTCCCCACGTCCCTGCGGAGGCCGCCCAATCGACGAACCGCTCGTTTGACGGAGAGGCTACTGATAGGTCGGGCGCCCCTTGCCCTGAGGATGATGAGGAACAGATCGATTTCGGCTCATAGTAGTCAACTTTCGTTTCTTGCGCACTTGTTTAGCACTTGCTTTGTGTTTCCTTTCAGATATTTGCTATGTTTTTCTTGCTTGACATTTGTTGTATTCTCGTATTTTTCTCGTTGGGTTGTTTGTACGACATTGCTTGTTTTGGTTAAAGCTTTTCTTATCCATTATGCGTCTTATTTTCTCGACTCACTGCGCTTTGCGTAATCGATTTGCGCAATCCGTTTTTTGCGCATCTTATGAACTCGGCTTACTATATCTAGCGTAACCGGTTTGCGCGGCTTACTGCCACACTGGGCGGTGAAGTTTCCCGCGGACGCTGGCTAGACCAGTTTCATCCGGCGGGTGCGACTCTCCGCCATCCATTCGTGACTCGATGCCTATCGGCGGGTGCGAGCGGGGTGGCTGTCGCGCCCATCTTCCGATGAGCACGCTACCTATCGGTGTGCGCATTACGCATCGGGACGGGCCTGTTGTTGACGCAGTTCCCAGTGATCGTGGTACCTGTTGGTACGCGTGTCACGTTTTGGGTTTTGACTGCTGGGATCGACGATCTAGTGTGCGGACGCGATCCACCGACGCCCCGCTGCCTATCGGTGGCGGGGCGTGGAATCGTGCAAGAGCATCGCACGAGGGTCGGAGGTCCGGTGTGCGGATCCGATTTGTTCATGTTTCGCTACCTTTCGGCGCGTGAAACGCGGATTCGTGGGTCGGAGGTCCGGTGCGCGGATCCGATTTGTGCATGTTTCGCTACCTTTCGGCGCGTGAACTGCGGATTCGAGCGAGAGCGTCACGCGAGGGTCGGAGGTCCGGTGCGCAGATCCGATTTGTCGACGTTTTGCTACTGTTATCGGCCCGATCCCGATCGAAGCTATTCAAAGGGAAAAAAGCAATCGGAGTTGCCCTAGCCGTTAATCGGCCCTTGGGCCGGCTCGGCCAAAGGCCAGCCCAATGGTCTCGGCCCAAGATCGAGCTCGACCTCGGCCTCACGAGCGACCTCGGCCTGGCGAGCTCGACCTCGGCCTCAGCTCGACCCCAGCCTGGCGAGCTCGACCTCGGCCTGGCGAGCTCGACCTCGGCCTGACGAGCTCGACCCCGGCCTCAGCTCGACCTCAGCCTGACGAGGTCGACCTCGGCCTCAGCTCGACCTTGGCCTCGCGAGCTCAACCTCGGCCTCAGCTCGACCCCGGCCTGGCAAGCTCGACCTCGGCCTCAGCTCGACCGTTCGACCTCGGCCTCACAGGCCTATCCTCGGCCCTATGCCATCCTCGGCCGAGCCAGAGTTATCCTCGGCCAAGGGGCCCACCAATGACGCTAGCCCATGCTGTCCTCAGCCCAGGGGAACGCCAATGACGCCAGCCTATGTTATCCTCGGCCAGGGGGCACGTCAATAGCGCCAGGGTATGTTATCCCCTGCCTAGCCCATGCTATCCTCAGCCGAGGGGCCCACCAGTGACGCCACCCTATGCTATCCTCGGCCAAGGGCCGAACCCATGCTATCCTCGGCCGGGGGGCCCACCAATGGCCCCTTGGTCGCCTATAAATACAAGAGGTAATCCAAGTTTTGAGGACTGAAACGCTGCCGAACTCACCTTTCGCTCGTTTCTCTCAAGTCTCGGCCCCTAAACACTTAAACCCCATATTCTCCACCTCAATCCCACTAATGTTGAGCGTCGGAGAGGTAAACAGAGGCACCCCCTCTGTTTCCCATTTTTAGCTCACTGTTCTCTCATCCTTTCCAGGTATCCCGGCAAGCTCAGACACCACCGACAACCAAGGGAAGATCTGGGCAACCAGGTCCGACACGCTCAAGCCCAGGAGAGGCGACTTGGTCCGGCCTTGGGTCTAACCGCCTGTGGCTTCTAAATCGTTGTCCGGAAAACGGCGACAACAGTTACCTTTAACTAGAAGAAGGGGATCTCTCGACCTCGGCGACGCATTCCCTCTACCACTTTCACCCCGACTATTGAACGATGAGTCACATTCCCACTACCTCTGCGGGTACTGGGGCAACGACCTCGAGGTACGGTCTCCGAAGCCTCGCACACCGTCTTGAAGGGCAACCTTGCGATAGCGAGAGCCAGCCCCAAGACCCGGTGAACGACCCCGAGGCCGAGCTCCGAGAGGACACGGCCCGGCGGCTTGCGGAGCTCCTTGACCGTCCCGGCGTTGACGGTTCGCTCATTGCCGGTCTCCTCGGCTACGATGTCGAGGATCGATCCGCCCATAGCGACTCCGACCCAGACTATGTAGGGGAGTCGAGGACCGACGAGGCGACTCCTAGCCTCGCCCATTCGCGGTCCGAGAGACCCAATGGCGCTTTGGCCGACCCGTCGCGTTCGGTTTGACGGCAGGCACGGTCGCGTTCCCAGGGACTCGCCCCTTCGGTTTCAAGACGCGGTCGGACACGGCCCCTCGCCGAGGAGAGAGCGACTCTGGGCAATGATGGGGCCGATAGCCGAAGCGCTCGCCGCGCAGCCCGACCAAGGGCCACGCGCCGAGCGTGGACCTTAGAGAGCGCTTGACGGCGCAGAGAAACTCCCGAGGGGAGGATCTCCGCCAAAGGCTCAACTCTCGGAGGGACGCGCTCCTCGCCGCACCTCTCGGCCAACCTCAGGCCCATATCGTGGACCAAGCGTCCAACGAGCGCCAGCCAGCGACTCCCGTAGCCCCAGCGGTCAGCCCGGCTAACGGGCTCGACATGGTCACGATGATTCAGAGCCTCCAAAACCAAATCATCGAGATGAGGGAGTCGGGGAGGCAGAGGCCATATGGGGGGATCGAGGAATCATACTCTCCATTCGTCGCGCAAATCCTCGCACAACCTTGCGTGGGAAACTTCAAATTGCCATCCATCCCTCCCTACGATGGGCGGACTGACCCGGACTTCCACATCCAACACTACGAGACATGGATGACAATGCAAGGGCAGCCTGACGCGACCCTATGCCAAGCCTTTAGCCTAACCCTCACGGGGTCGGGCTTTGAGTGGTTTCGGAGCCTGAGACCAGGGAGCATCCCGTCCTTCCGGGCTTTGCAGGAGCCTTTCCTCGCCCGCTTCGCCACGCTCGTGGCACAAAAGAAGTCAAAGACCCACCTCCTCTCCCTTCGGCAAGGGAGAGACGAGACGTTGAGGCAATACCTCGCTCGCTTCACCAAGGAATCTCACAAAGTCCAGGGCTTCGACGACAAGGACGCCATCACGGCGATCACCGAAGGAGTTCGCACGAGCGACTTCCTCAAGTCCATTGTGGGGAAGGTCCCGCGAAGCATGGCAGAGCTGATGACGAGAGCCCGCACGTATATGGGAATCGAGGACTATCTCGATGGCCGAGATGGCCGGAAGTCAGGGGGACAAGGTAGTCGACGCCGCGACGACCCAGACGGAGATCTTCCCGACCCTCGAAAGAGGAGGAACAAGGGAGGCCAGGCCCCTAACGGCCGCTCCCTCCCCGGGCCGAGACCGGCACACGTCGATAGCTTCCGAAAGTTCTCGACATTCACCCCTTTGAACACCCCACCGGAGCGGATCCTAGCTCTGCACCGCGACAAGCTAGGGAGCCCTACTCCTCTCACAAAGGATCCTGCAAAGAGGGATCGAAACAAGTTCTGCGAATACCACCAAGATAACGGACATCTGACATCCGAATGCTATCAACTCAAGCGTCAGATCGAGGCCCTGATTCAAGACGGGAAACTGAAGGAATACGTCCTTAGAACGATCGGGACGGCCGCGGCGCGCGATGAGCCCCCGCGGCAAGAAAGAAAGGGTCCGGCGACGGTGACCGTCACGGACCGAGCAACCATTGAAGAACCAGAAAGCTCGCAACTGCACATCGTGGGCGCAATCCTGGGAGGCCCGGAGTTTGGAGACTCGGCCACGCGAAGGAAGAAGTACGTGCGCGAAGTTTCCGAAGAGAAAATAGCGCACTACATCAACCACACATACGAGGTTCCTCCCCCGGCCCCGTTCGAGTCCATGTTCTTCACTGGCCAAGAGGCGGCGCGAGTCCTCCACCCACATAACGACGCCATAGTCGTCTCGGCCCCGGTCACCAACAACCTCGTCCGGAGAATCCTAATCGACAATGGGAGCTCCGCCGATATAATCTTCAAGTCGGCGTTGGACAAGATGAAGTTATCCGGGATGAGACCGACCCCGATATCGACCCCGCTCTTCGGCTTCTCCGGGGAAAGGGTCATGACGGAGGGAACTATCGACCTCCCGGTTACCTTCGGTACACCGGGGGAGCTCGAGGTGACCCACATCGTGTCGTTCCTGGTCGTGGACCAGCCCTCGGCATACAACATCATCGTCGGCCGCCCGAATCTCAATCGGTTAAAGGCCATCACTTCCACTTACCACCTGATGATGAAGTTCCCGACGGGCAAAGGGATAGCCATAATGTTGGGAGACCAATCAATGGCAAGGATGTGCTACATCCAAGGCGTGGACGGGAAAGAAAAGGGAAAAATGGTGAGCACCGTCTTCCAACTCGGGGACAACCTCCCGTGCGAAATAGGGAAAGGAGGAATCTTCGGAGAACTGGACCAGAGAGACGATGTCGAGCGTCGAAAGGTGGAGACACTGGACGACCTTGTTCGCGTCGTGTTGGACGACGCCAAACCTGACCAAGTAGTCAAGGTAGGCGCCCAACTCCCGTTCGAAGTTCGAGCCCGCCTCGCCACTTTCCTTCGCGAGCACAAAGACGTCTTCGCATGGACACACGCCGACATGCTAGGGATCGACCCCGAGATAATGGTTCACCGTCTCAACGACGACAAGAGAATGGCTGAGCGCGTTCAACCACGACGGACGTTCAGTGGAGAGAGGTACCAAGCCATTGGTGAAGAGGTTGACAAACTTCTCGCCGCCGACTTCATCAGGGAGGCGGAACACCCCAAGTGGGTGTCCAACGTAGTGATGGTCAGAAAGCCAAACGGGAAGTGGCGGATCTGTATCGACTACAAAGATCTCAACAAAGCCTGCCCGAAGGACAGCTTCCCTCTCCCGAGGATCGAGCAACTTGTGGACGCCACGGCGGGCCACGAGTTATTAAGGTTCATGGGCGCCTACTCAGGCTACAACCAGATCCGCATGCACGAGCCGGATCAGATCAAGACCACATTTGTTACAAACCGCGGACTCTACTGTTACAAGGTCATGCCTTTTGGCCTCAAAAACGCGGGGGCGACGTATCAAAGGTTGGTGAACCGAATGTTCGCCGATCAAATCGGCAAAACTATGGAGGTCTACATTGACGATATGCTCGTCAAAAGCCTCAAGATCCACGACCACATTCGAGACCTGGGAGAAATGTTTGCGATCCTGCGACGCTACAAGATGAAGCTCAACCCCAACAAGTGCGCTTTTGGGGTCGAGTCCGGAAAATTCTTGGGCTACATGGTTAGCCGCCGCGGGATCGAGGCTAACCCCGAGAAGATTAGGGCGATCTTAGAGATGAGGTCACCGCAGAAAGTGAAAGAAGTTCAGAGTCTGACAGGAAGGATCGCCGCCCTAACGCGATTCGTGTCCAAGGCCACCGACAAGTGCCAACCGTTTATTAAGACACTAAAGAAGACCGACGGGTTCGTGTGGATGGAGAAATGCGAGGAAGCATTCCGCGAAATGAAAGCCTACTTCGCCTCCCCCCCTTTCCTTCCAAAGCCAAAGAATGGCGAAACCTTGTACATCTACCTCGCGGTTTCCGACAGGGCCATAAGCGCGGTTCTCATACGCGAAGAAGACAAGGTGCAGTGGCCGGTCTAGCGTCCGAGATAGACGAGGAGGGCAAAGGCAGCGTTCCGATCGAGGTGCTGACCCGACCCTACGTCTCGAGAGGCGACATAGGCGTAGTTGAAGAGACTCCGCCTCCCTTGTGGATGACACCGCTCGTAGAATTCCTTAAGCGAGGAGTCGTCCCCGAAGACAAAGAGGAGGCCAAAAAGCTGAGAAGCTTGGCGCCGAAACACACGATGAGGGAGAACAACCTGTTCAAAAGAGGCTATTCCATGCCCCTTCTCCGCTGCTTGACCGAGGTCGAAGCGAAGAGGGCGCTTCGCGAGGTGCATGAGGGGGTGTGCGGAAACCACGCCGCCGGACAGTCTTTGGCGTTTAAACTCCTGAGGCTCGGATATTTTTGGCCAACCTTGAAAAAGGACTCCCACGAGTGGGCCAAAAGGTGCGACAAATGCCAAAGGTTCGCCCACATCCCGCGCCAAGCACCGGCACCGCTATGTCCGATCATCGTACCACGCCCCTTCGCAAAATGGGGAATCCATCTCATCGGCGAACTACCTATGGCTACGAGACAGTACAAGCATGCGATCGTGGCAATCGACTATTTCACGAAGTGGGTAGAGGCCGAACCGCTGGCAAAGATCACCGAGACAAACACAACGAACTTCATCTTGAAGAACATTGTCTGCCGCTTCGGGATTCCCGCGTCGATTGTGACCGATAACGGAAAGCAGTTTGACAAAGCGCGCCTCCGAGAAGTATGCGAGCGGTTGGGCATTAGCAAGACTTTCTCTTCCCCCCGCCATCCTCAAGCCAACGGTCAGGTAGAGGCGGTCAACAAAACGATCAAGGAAAATCTGAAAAAGAAGCTGGAGGAGAAAAAGGGGGCTTGGACCGACGAGCTCCCCATGGTCCTGTGGGCGTACCGAACCACCGCGCGAAACGCGACCGGCGAAACTCCTTTCGCTCTCGCGTTCGGAGTCGAGGCCGTGGTACCCATCGAGACCAAACTGCCGACCCTGCACATCGAGGAATACGAAGAAACCGCCAACGACAACGCGATCAGGCTCGAGCTGGACCTCATAGATGAGAGGAGGGCGGACGCGCTCACCCGCCTTGCCGCACAAAAGAGGAAGGTCGAAAAGTACTACAACTCCAAGGTCAAGCTACGGCAGTTCACCGACGGAAGCCTCGTCCTCAGGAGGGTGTTCCAAAACACCAAAGTGCAAGGGGCGGGGGTCTTGGGCCCCACTTGGGAAGGTCCATACCGCGTGCGCCGAGCCATCCACAACGGCACGTATGAGCTCGAGAACCTGGAAGGACTCGTATTCAAGCACCCTTGGAACGCGGAACACCTTCGGCGGTACTACCAATAGACGCCCGTTCCCGCTTACTCTATGTTTTGTTATGTCATTCCGTTTTCAATTTTTGAAATGACATTTTTTAATCTCAAGTACGGCCGAAGGGCCTGGGAATGTAATAATTTTTTTTAACTATTTCAACGTTGTAATCGAATTACACTTCGCTTCGAAACCTTTACTTTATTTTGTAACAATTTCTCGTCTTCTCTGCGAGTACCCGAGAAACTCAGGGGGCTAACGGACTGTTGGGACTTCGACTTCGCCTAGTCGAGCTCGCGACTTCGCCTCATCGAGCTCCTAGTCGAGCTCGCCACTGCTCCCAGTCGAGCTCGTCACTTCGCCTAGTCGAGTTCGTCACAGCCTGGTCGAGCTCCTAGTCGAGCTCGCCACTTCGCCTGGTCGAGCTCCTAGTCGAGCTCACCACTGCTCCTAGTCGAGCTCGCCACTTCGCCTGGTCGAGCTCCTAGTCGAGCTCGCCACTGCTCCTAGTCGAGCTCGCCACTCCGCCTGGTCGAGATCCTAGTCGAGCTCGCCACTGCTCCTAGTCGAGCTCGCATGGTCGAGCTCCTAGTCGAGCTCGCCGCTGCTCCTAGTCGAGCTCGCCACTCCGCCTGGTCGAGCTCCTAGTCGAGCTCGCCACTGCTCCTAGTCGAGCTCGTCACTTAGCCTAGTCGAGCTCGCCTGGTCGAGCTCCTAGTCGAGCTCTCCACTTCGCCTGGTCGAGCTCCTAGTCGAGCTCGCCGCTGCTCCTGGTGGAGCTCCTAGTCGAGCTCGCCACTGCTCCTAGTCGGGCTCGTCACTTAGCCTAGTCGAGCTCGTCACTGCTCCTAGTCGAGCTCGCCTGGTCGAGCTCCTAGTCGAGCTCACCGCTACTCCTAGTCGAGCTCGCCACTCCGCCTGGTCGAGCGCCTAGTCGAGCTCGCCACTGCTCCTAGTCGAGCTCGTCACTTAGCCTAGTCCAGCTCGCCACTGCTCCTAGTCGAGCTCGCCACTGCTCCTAGTCGAGCTCGCCACTTCGCCTGGTCGAGCTCCTAGTCGAGCTCGCCGCTGCTCCTGGTGGAGCTCCTAGTCGAGCTCGCCACTGCTCCTAGTCGGGCTCGTCACTTAGCCTAGTCGAGCTCGCCACTGCTCCTAGTCGAGCTCGCCGCTGCTCCTAGTCGAGCTTGCCACTCCACCTGGTCGAGCTCCTAGTCGAGCTCCCCACTGCTCCTAGTCGAGCTCGCCACTTCGCCTGGTCGAGCTCCTAGTCGAGCTCGCCACTTCGCCTGGTCAAGCTCCTAGTCGAGCTCGCCACTGCTCCTAGTCGAGCTCGCCACTCCGCCTGGTCGAGCCCCTAGTCGAGCTCGCCACTGCTCCTAGTCGAGCTCGCCACTCCGCCTGGTCGAGCTCCTAGTCGAGCTCGCCACTGCTCCTAGTCGAGCTCGCCACTTCGCCTGGTCGAGCTCCTAGTCGAGCTCGCCACTGCTCCTAGTCGAGCTCGCCACTTCGCCTGGTCGAGCTCCTAGTCGAGCTCGCCACTCCGCCTGGTCGAGCTCCTAGTCGAGCTCGCCACTGCTCCTGGTCGAGCTCGTCGCTTCGCCTGGTCGAGCTCCCGGTCGAGCTCCTCGCTTCGCCTAGTCGAGCTCGTAACCTCGTCACTACGAGCTGGTCACTCTGCCTAGTCAAACTTGTCACGTCGTCTAGCCGAGCTCGTCGCCTCGTCTAGTCGGGCTCGGACAACGACACGTTTTACACACCGAAAGGTAGCCAAATAACAGCAAGTCGGATCCGCGCACCGGACCTTCGACCCCCGCGCGACGCTCTCGCGCAATTCCACGCCCCGCACACCGATAGGCAATGGGGCGTCGATAGATCACGTCCGCGCACCGAACCGTCGATCTCGGCAGTCAAAACCCAAAACGTGATGCGCGTACCTACAAGTACCACGCTCACCGGAAACTGCAAGCTCGTCCCGATACGCACGCCGATAGGTCGCGTACTCGCCGCAAGACGAGCACGACAGCCACCCAGCTCGCACACGCTGACATGCGACGAGTCGCGAATGAATGGCCGAAGGTCGCACCCGTCGGGCGAATCTGGTCTAGCCAGCGTCCGAGGGAAGCTTCGCCGCCAAGTGCGGCAGTAAGCCGTGCAAACCGGTTATGCTAGGTAAGGCGAGCCGGGCTCGTGAGACACGCACCAATCACAACGCGCGAATCGATTACGCTAAGCATGGCAAGTCGAGAAAATAAGACGCATAACAGACAGGAAAGCGCTGACTAAGGTGAACAATGTTGTACGAACAACCCAAAAAGAAAAGCATAAGAACACGACAAACATCTAACGGAAGAAAGACATAACAAAATTCCGTAAGAATGCATGACGCAAGCGCTAAACAAGTGCGCGGAAAACCGAAGAAAACCCAGCTACTCCGAGCCGAAGTCGATCTGCTCTTCATCTTCCTCGGGGCATGGGGCGCCAAACCCACCGATGACTTCTCCGTCGAGTTGGAGGTTCGCCAGCTGAGCGGCTTCCGTGGGGGCTTGAGTACGCAGGTCGTCCTCGGGCAGCTCGCCGTCCGGAAGAGGAAACATGACGTCGAAGAAGGAAAATGTGGTCCCGCGAGACACGTTCTCCTTCACGATCGCGTCTCGGACCCGTTTGGCTGCCTCATAGAGGGCCGCCTCCAGCGCGAGGTCCCAATCATCCTCCAGGTCCGTCTTGGACTGCACGGCATCGTCTTTCTCCTCGGCAAGGATCTGCACCTCTGCCCGCAAAGTATCCCTCTCCCTCTCGGCCTTGACCCGGGAGATCTCACTCACTGACAGCCGGGCATGGACGATGCTCAACTCCTCGTCCCGACTCGAGAGCGCCGCTTGGAGCTTCTTTGTCTCCCCTAAGAAGGTGTCGGCCGCCTGCTCCGCCTTCTCCCGAGACGCCTGCCCGGTCGTGCAAAGCAATTTCTCGGTCGCCAACTCCTCGCGAGCTCGCTTCAGCTCCTCCTCGAGTGCTTGGAATTCTCGAGCAGTACGGGCTCCCGCTAGGGCGTCAGCGTGGGCGGCCGCCGTGCTCTCCTTGTCCTTCTCCATAATCCGCATGCGCGCAGCAGATCCCGGAGAATGCAACCGCTTCGCTCTTGACGTGCGAGCATCTGCAAACACAAGCGATATACATATAATCGAAGTAAGCATAAGGGTTACGCATGATATAAGCGGGCGTATCGTACCTTTTGGGCATCGCCGATCCCGTTTTTGAAATGCTCCAGATCTCTTGCCGTCAGCAAACCCTTGAAGTCCCGCAGAGAGGTCTCAAGAATCCCTCGGGTGCACTGATCCCTCAGCTCCGCCGCCTCCGCCAGGAGCATCGAATCCATGCCATCCGGCACCGTCGATGTGTGGGCGCACTTGTGGCCGGAGGGAGGCCCGAAGGGAATCGACGACAACGATCGCTTGTTAGAAGAGATCGCCTCGTTCCCCGCCTGCGGCGGTGACCCTCGGCTCGGGATCAAGCCGCGGTTGTGGCTTCAGCGATAGGTGCCACTGTCGGCACGTGTGTGCGCGGCCGATGTCGTCTGGGCATGGTATTTGAAAGAGAGAGAGACGGTAGTAAGTTGGAATACACACGGTAAGCTTAATACAACAGAGAGCGCGGTAACGCGAGAGCGTGTGAACGGATAGTACCCCCCACGTCAGGGGAGGGGCAGACGAACCCCCCGCCTCTGATACAAGGTCCTCCGCAACCTCCACGCCAAGACCGAGGCACGGAGGGACGTTGCCACAAGGCACAAACCACCCGGTCCTCGCCATGAGGTCCGGGGACTCGAACAGTGACCCTTGCCGCCTCGAATCCGGGATCGCTTTGATCACATATACGAGTTCGGAATCTTCTACGTTTCTGACGGAGGGAAAGTCGACCGCGGGCCCAAACGCTAAGGGCGCGGACCCAAAGGCCGACTCAGAAACCCATACCCAAGGGTATCGGTGCTTCGAGGTAACCTTGATAACGATGGAGATGCGCTTTCGTTGGCACGCGCAGTAGAAGCCCGGTTTCCCCGGGACCCCGCGAACGACCACGAGATCCTGGATATCGTCGGCAGTGACGGCCCGCTTCTTCGCTCGGTAGAGCATCATATGGCACGCGGCGACCGCCAGGTAGAAGGACGGAGACATCTGCGACGCGTGCACCCGCAACCGAATCAATAGCTCTTGAATCACCGGCTGGAAGGGTAACCGTAGGTGTTGTCGGCCCGTCTAGGGCCGACGAGGACAAAGGCATTTCCTCGACCCTCGTGGCTGGTACGAGGTCTCGAACGGTGAGGCCCTGACCCAACCAGGGGCCGGCCCAAACCGAGGGCCAAGTCAAATGCCCATGCAGCCGGCCCAAGGTTTGCCTCGGCCAATGGCCGGCCCAAGGTTTGCCTCGGCCATTGGCCGGCCCAAGGCTTGCCTCGGCCATTGGCCGGCTCAAGGCTTGCCTCGGCCATTGGCCGGCCCTAAGGCTTGCCTCGGCCAATGGCCGGCCCAAGGCTTGCCTCGGCCATTGGCCGGCCCTAAGGCATGCCTCGGCCATTGGCCGGCTCAAGGCTTGCCTCGGCCATTGGCCGGCCCTAAGGCTTGCCTCAGCCAATGGCCGGCCCAAGGCTTGCCTCGGCCATTGGCCGGCCCTAAGGCTTGCCTCGGCCATTGGCCGGCCCAAGGCTTGCCTCGGCCATTGGCCGGCCCTAAGGCTTGCCTCGGCCATTGGTCGGCCCAAGGCTTGCCTCGGCCATTGGCCGGCCCAAGGCTTGCCTCGGCCAATGGCCGGCTCTAGAGCATTGCCTCGGCCAATGGCCGGCTCTAGAGCCTTGCCTCGGCCATTGGCCGGCTCTAGGGCCTTGCCTCGGCCATTGGCCGGCTCTAGAGCCTTGCCTCGGTCAATGGCCGGCTCTCGAGCATTGCCTCGGCCAATGGCCAGCTCTAGAGCCTTGCCTCGGCCATTCGCCGGCTCTAGAGCCTTGCCTCGGCCATTGGCCGGCTCTAGAGCCGTGCCTCGGCCAATGGCCGGCTCTAGAGCCTTCCCTCGGCCATTGGCCGGCTCTAGAGTCTTCCCTCGGCCAATGGCCGGCTCTAGAGCCTTCCCTCGGCCATTGGCCGACCCAAACTTGTTCACTCGGCCAAGGGGTCTTCAAACCACCCCTTGGCTGCCTATAAATACCAAGGCACCCCCCTTGGTCCAGGTAACCCATTCTTGAGCACTGAAACGCTGCCGAACTTGTACCTCGCTCGTTTCTCTCAAGCTTTGGCCTCTAAACACCCCTAAACCTCTATACTCCACCTCAATCACACTAATGTTGAGCGTCGGAGAGGTAAACAGGGGCACCCCCCCTGTTTCCCCTTTGTAGTTCACAATCTCTTATTTGCTTTTCAGGTATCGAGACGAGGTGAGCTTCACCCACAGCTAAGGGACGACTTGGGATACCAAGTCCGACACGCTCGAGTCAAGACGAGACCACTTGGTCCGGCCTTGGGTCTAACCGTCTTTGGCTCCTAAATAGTTGTCCGAAAAACAGCGACAACATTTTGGCGCTAGAAGGAGGGGATCTCTCGACCTTGGCAACACATCCCCTCTACCAGTCTTCTTCTCACTTCTACGACTCTCGAGAGATGAGTCGTAGCCCCGCCACCTCCGTGGGCGCCTGAGCGACTAGCTCGAGGCGCGACTTCCAAAGCTCCGTGCACCGTCTCGAAGGGCAACCTCATGATAATGAGAGCCAGCCCCGAGACCCGGCGAATGACCCCGAGGCCGCAGTCCGAGAGGACACGGCTCGAAGGCTCGCCGAACTCCTAGACCGCCCCGGCGTCACCGGGGCGCTCATCGCCGACCTCCTCGACTCCAACAACGTCGACGACATCCACCACGTCGGCGACCACGCTGTTCACGAAAGTGGACGCGCGCGCGCGCTTCCAAGGGGACACCCTCGGGCGACCGCGTCAAGACGTCAACTTTCCGATGAGCACGCGCACGCGCCCTCGAGGGGACACCCTCGGGCAACCACGTCAAGGCGTCGAAGCTCGTACAGTACCCGAGGACGCTCGGTCTCGAGGTCCCGAAAGGGACGCTCCAAGCTCACCTTCCGCGTCCAAAACCCTTGTGAAGGTGACAACGTCGATGGTCTCGGCCCCCGCCAAAGGCGTCGCATGAATGACGCGCCCTTAACAAGGGTGATAGGGACGGCCTCCGGAGACTTGAGAGACCGCCTCAACTCTCAAAGAGAGAATCACGAGTTCGACTTGAGAGAAAAACTCGACGCTCAACGTGAGACCGCGATCGTCTTGGGGCAGCAACCACCCAACACTGATCAAGCACCCAACCAAAAGCGCGCAGCCACGCTTGTGATGCCGGCCGTTGGTCCCGAGTCACGA
Organism: Urtica dioica subsp. dioica; assembly: GCF_054948205.1. Lineage (NCBI taxonomy): Eukaryota > Viridiplantae > Streptophyta > Magnoliopsida > Rosales > Urticaceae > Urtica > Urtica dioica. The sequence goes on from NC_142758.1 coordinate 27,103,444, forward strand.
AGGAAAAGGCGCCGGAAGGGTCAAGTCCCTAACGACCACCCTTCTCCAGCCCCGAAGCGATCCTTCGTCCCGCTCAACACAACGCCCGACCGGATCCTGCGCTTACGCCGCGATGAGCTGGGAAGCTCCGCTCCACTCACAAAGGACCCCGCGAAGCGAGATCGAAGTCGGTTCTGCGAATACCACAAAGATCACGAGCACGCGACGATCGAGTGCAAGCAGCTTAAGAAGCAAATTGATTCCCTAATTCGAGGTGGGGATTTCAAGGAATTCGTCGCGTCTGCTAGCAAGCCATGAGTATCGTTACTTCGACCCTTAAACTCACGACCGAACTCGATCGACCTCGTGATTGCTTTTATTTCAAAAATGTAATTTTCTTTTTTTCATAAAAGAAGGCCAAATGCCATGACTACCTATAACGACCCCCTTTATTGCAATAAAAAGTTATTCTACATATGCAACTCACACTATTGTATACCTCCAACGCGAGAGTTTCTTGGCCTGTCTCACAAACGCAAAAAACTCGGGGGGCTGACAGGGGTCAATGCTCCATCAACAACAACTCAAAAAAAAATAAAATAATATAATAATAATAATAAAGTCTCATGGGGCCGATGGTTAGGCCGAAGGTCCCAAAGAAAGACTTTTCACGTAACTCCTCGAGATGAGTTCATTCCTCGAGCCGAGTTCGAATCCACGAGTCGACCGATACTCCTCGTACCGATTCTTCACGTAGCTCCTCGTGCAGGCTCTACATGAGTCCTCGAGTTGAGCCCGAGTCCACGAGTCGACTGATACTCCTCGTGCCGATTCTTACGAATTTTCGGGATTTCGAGCTCGCCAGCTCGTCGCCTCGCCTGGCCGACCTCATCAGCTCGCCTCGCCTGGCCGAGCTCCTCATCAGCTCGCCTCGCCCCGGCCGAGCTCATCAGCTCGCCTCGCTCCGGCCGAGCTCATCAGCTCGCCTCGCCTGGCCGAGCTCATCAGCTCGCCTCGCTTGGCCGAGCTCATCAGCTCGCCTCGCCCGGCCGAGCTCCTCAGCTCGCCTCGCCCGGCCGATCTCGTCAGCTCGCCTCGCCCAGCCGATCTCGTCAGCTCGCCTCGCCCGGCCGATCTCGTCAGCTCGCATCGCCCGGCCGAGCTCGTCAGCTCGCCTCGCCTGACCGAGCTCTTCAACTCGCCTGATTGATTTCGCCTGGCCAAGCTCGTCTGGTCAAGCTCGTCACCTCGTCTGGTTGAGTTCGTTGCCTCGCCTGGTCGAGCTCGGCACTTCGTCTAGTCGAGCTGGAGCGACTTCATCGCTTCGTCCAAACGTCTTTGGATTCGGTTCATCAGTTCGCCCAACCGTGTTGGGCTAACTCTCTCAAAAGCAGAAAACAGATAAAAGCATAATAAAGTCTCAAGGGGCCAATGGTTAAGCCGGAGGTCCCAAAGAGAGACAACCTCCACGGAATTCCTCGTGCAGGCTCTGCGTGAGCCCTCGAGTCGAGACCACGAGTCGACTGATACTCCTCGTGCCAACTCTTCACATGTCTCCTCGAGATGAGTTCATTCCTCGAGTCGAGCTTCGAGTCCGCGAGTCGACCGATGCTCCTCGCGCCGACTCTTCACGAAACACCTCGTGCAGGCTCTACGTGAGTCCCCGAGTCGAGTTCGAGTCCACGAGTCGACTGATACTCCTCGTGCCGACTCTTCACATGACTCCTCGAGATGAGTTCATTCCTCGAGTCGAGCTCCGAGTCCGCGAGTCGACCGATACTACTCGCAACGACTCTTCACGAAACTCCTCGTGCAGGCTCTACGTGAGTCCTCGAGTCGAGTTCGAGTCCACGAGTCGACTGATACTCCTCGTGCTGACTCTCCACATGTCTCCTCAAGATACGTTCATTCCTCGAGTCGAGTTCGAATCCACGAGTCGACAAGCCACTCCTCGTGCCGACTTCACATGCCTCCTCGAGATGAGTTCATTCCTCGAGTCGAGTTCGAACCCACGAGTCGACCGATAATGCTCGTGCTGATTCTTCACGAAACTCCTCGTGTAGGCTCTACGTGAGTTCTCAAGTCGAGTTCGAGTCCACGAGTCGACTGATATTCCTCGTGCCGACTCTTCACATGTCTCCTCGAGATGAATTCATTCCTCGAGTCGAGCTACGAGTCCGCGAGTCGACCGAAGCTCCTCGCGCCGACTCTTCACGAAACTCCTCGTGTAGGCTCTACGTGAGTTCTCGAGTCGAGTTCGAGTCCACGAGTCGACTGATATTCCTCGTGCCGACTCTTCACATGTCTCCTCGAGATGAATTCATTCCTCGAGTCGAGCTACGAGTCCGCGAGTCGACCGAAGCTCCTCGCGCCGACTCTTCACGAAACTCCTCGTGTAGGCTCTACGAGAGCCCTCGAGTTGAGTCCCAAGTCAATAAGACAACTAACCACTCCTCGTGCAGGCTCTACGAGAGCCCTCGAGTTGAGTCCCAAGTCAACAAGACAACTAACCACTCCTCGTGCAGGCTCTACGAGAGCCCTCGAGTTGAGTCCCAAGTCAACAAGACAACTAACCACTCCTCGTGCAGGCTCTACGAGAGTCCTCGAGTTGAGTCCCGAGTCCACAAGTCAACTAACTATTCCTCGTGCAGGTTCTACATGAGCCCTCGAGTTGAGTCTTGAGTCCGCGCTCGCCGCCCAGCTCGTGGGCCGAAAGGCAACGAGTTACAAATGGGTTCAAGGTCTGCGTCCGCTGGACGTATCTGGTCTAGCCAGCGTCCACGGGAAACCTCGCCACACAAAAGTGGCATCGCGCTCGCCGCCCAGCTCGTGGGCCGAAAGGCAACGAGTTACAAATGGGTTCAAGGTCTGCGTCCGCTGGGCGTATCTGGTCTAGCCAGCGTCCACGCGAAACCTCGCCGCACAAAAGTGGCATCGCGCTCGCCGCCCAGCTCGTGGGCCGAAAGGCAACGAGTTACAAATGGGTTCAAGGTCTGCGTCCGCTGGGCGTATCTGGTCAAGCCAGCGTCCACGGGAAACCTCGCCACACGAATGTGGCATCGCGCTCGCCGCCCAGCTCGTCGGCCGATAAGCAACGAGTTACAAATGGGTTCAAGGTCTGCGTCCGCAGGGCGTATCTGGTCTAGCCAGCGTCCACGGGAAACCTCGCCACACAAATGTGGCATCGCGCTCGCCGCCCAGCTCGTCGGCCGATAGGCAACGAGTTACAAATGGGTTCAAGGTCTGCGTCTAAACAAAGACGTGCAAATCGATTATGCCTTCGGTGGCAAATTGAGAAAACAAGACGCGCACAACACAACAAAGACGTGCAAATCGATTATGCCTTCGGTGGCAAATCGAAAACATAAGACGCGCACAATACAACAAAGACGCGCAAATCGATTATGCCTTCGTTGGCAAATCGAGAAAACAAGACGCGCACAATACAAAAAAGACGTGCAAATCGATTATGCCTTCATTGGCAAGTCGAGAAAACAAGACGCGCACAACCCAATAAAGCCATGCTAATCGATCACGCCCTCACTGGTAGATCGAGAAAATAAGCCGCGCATGATCAACCCGAAACAATAAGTCGTCCCTCGCGACGCCCAAAGGCCATTCCTCATGACGCAAACCCAAGAGCGTTCATCCCGCATCCGTATAAAAGCGTAGATATTGAGTTTCCACTCGATCTACGCTCGACCGGAAACTCGGGGGGCTAATGTTGTCAGCCCGTCTAGGGCCGACGAGGACAAAGGCATTTCCTCGACCCTCGTGGCTGGTACGAGGTCTCGAACGGTGAGGCCCTGACCCAACCAGGGGCCGGCCCAAACCGAGGGCCAAGTCAAATGCCCATGCAGCCGGCCCAAGGTTTGCCTCGGCCAATGGCCGGCCCAAGGTTTGCCTCAGCCATTGGCCGGCCCAAGGCTTGCCTCGGCCATTGGCCGGCTCAAGGCTTGCCTCGGCCATTGGCCGGCCCTAAGGCTTGCCTCGGCCAATGGCCGGCCCAAGGCTTGCCTCGGCCATTGGCCGGCCCTAAGGCATGCCTCGGCCATTGGCCGGCACAAGGCTTGCCTCGGCCATTGGCCGGCCCTAAGGCTTGCCTCGGCCAATGGCCGGCCCAAGGCTTGCCTCGGCCATTGGCCGGCCCTAAGGCTTGCCTCGGCCATTGGCCGGCCCAAGGCTTGCCTCGGCCATTGGCCGGCCCTAAGGCTTGCCTCGGCCAATGGCCGGCCCAAGGCTTGCCTCGGCCATTGGCCGGCCCTAAGGCTTGCCTCGGCCATTGGCCGGCCCAAGGCTTGCCTCGGCCAATGGCCGACTCTAGAGCATTGCCTCGGCCAATGGCCGGCTCTAGAGCCTTGCCTCGGCCATTGGCCGGCTCTAGGGCCTTGCCTCGGCCATTGGCCGGCTCTAGAGCATTGCCTCGGCCAATGGCCGGCTCTAGAGCCTTGCCTCGGCCATTCGCCGGCTCTAGAGCCTTGCCTCGGCCATTGGCCGGCTCTAGAGCCTTGCCTCGGCCAATGGCCGGCTCTAGAGCCTTCCCTCGGCCATTGGCCTGCTCTAGAGTCTTGCCTCGGCCAATGGCCGGCTCTAGAGCCTTCCCTCGGCCAACGGCCGGCTCTAGAGCCTTCCATCGGCCATTGGCTGACCCAAACTTGTTCACTCGGCCAAGGGGTCTTCAAACCACCTCTTGGCTGCCTATAAATACCAAGGCACCCCCCTTGGTCCAGGTAACCCATTCTTGAGCACTGAAACGCTGCCGAACTCGTACCTCGCTCGTTTCTCTCAAGCTTTGGCCTCTAAACACCCCTAAACCTCTATACTCCACCTCAATCACACTAATGTTGAGCGTCGGAGAGGTAAACAGGGGCACCCCCCCTGTTTCCCCTTTGTAGTTCACAATCTCTTGTTTGCTTTTCAGGTATCGAGACGAGGTGAGCTTCACCCACAGCTAAGGGACGACTTGGGATACCAAGTCCGACACGCTCGAGTCAAGATGAGACCACTTGGTCCGGCCTTGGGTCTAACCGTCTTTGGCTCCTAAATAGTTGTCCGAAAAACAGCGACAACAGTAGGCCCCCGCGAAGACTCGCCTCGTGGATGGCCGCGTGTCCATTCGGAGGACGGGTCGGGCGATCGTCGGGCAACAGCCTCAGGATCGACACCGAGTCTGGGATGCCGTAACGCTTCCTCAAACTCGCGAAGCTAAAGACCGAGAGCGAGCTCGGGACATCAACGCCCGAGTAGTCCAGGTCGCCACGGATTGCAGACCCCTCACGGCGGCCGCCCGAGTCAGCCGGCCCTGTCTCCTCCTTGTCCGGCCCTGCAGCGGGCCCACCGTCGGCACCCGGGCTCCTTGGGCTCTCGCCCGGCCCATTGGCGCTTGCGCCTGGCCCGGCGGCACAGCCCGACTCGCCAGGTGGGACGCCATCGACCCCTAGGGCTAGGGCAATGCTGTCCGGCCGGCGTTACCGCCAGCAACGCTGCCCGCCTACGATCGACCTCCACCGATGCATCCCTCCTCGAGGGAGGCCGGATCCAGAGTACCTGGGCCTCCCTCGCCGCCGCTCGATTGCCAGACAGTCCCAGCGTCGCCCGGGACCGGCGCGACTCTCCCCGCGTCCGGCTCGGCCGACGCGACTCCTTCCAGGGCGGGTGCTCCACCAGCGCAGTTTGGGCCTCTCTCGGAAACACCTCCAGCACAGACAAGACTGACGACGGTCGGCCCGCCTCCGCACGGACTCGCCTCGCCGGGCGTACCTCCCCCCAGGCCGCGCGCGTCCCCGACGACCTCGGGGTCCCCTCTAGCGATGACTCCGGTGCGCGTACCCTCCTCCGCGTCGGCCAGCCGCGCATCGACCGAACGAGGATCGCCTCCAGCCATCTCAACCGACCCGTTGCCCGAAGGCGGTCATGAGAGCGCTACGTTTTGGGTATCCACGGGGGGTAAGAATTGCGCCCAAAGATTATCTAGGCTTGCATCTTGATCCAAGAGCAGAGGGAAGAGGTCATCTTCAACGGAACCACGCCCCGACAGATGGTTAGTGGGGACCATTGGCACGTGTAGCGAGGCAAAAAACGAAAAGAAACCAGAGAAGGGAAATTAAATAGTGAAGGAGGCTCGGGTCGAACCTTTTTCGCGATGGGTCGCTTCAGTGGGTTGGCGATGACGGGAATCTTGAGTTTACCGCACAAGCTTCACTCGACAATAAACTCGGGGGGCTAATGTTATCGGCCCGATCCCGATCGAAGCTATTCAAAGGGAAAAAGCAATCGAACTTGCCCTAGCCGTTAATCGGCCCTTGGGCCGGCTCGGCCAAAGGCCGGCCCAATGGTCTCGGCCCAAGACCGAGCTCGACCTCGGCCTCACGAGCGACCTCGGCCTCAGCTCGACCTCGGCCTGGTGAGCTCGACCTCGGCCTCAGCTCGACCTCGGCCTGGTGAGCTCGACCCCAGCCTCAGCTCGACCTCGGCCTCACGAGCTCGACCCCCGCCTCAGCTCGACCCCGGCCTGGCGAGCTCGACCTCGGAATCAGCTCGACCGTTCGACCTCGGCCCTATGCCATCCTCGGCCGAGCCAGAGTTATCCTCGGCCAAGGGGCCCACCAATGACGCTAGCCCATGCTGTCCTCAGCCCAGGGGCACGCCAATGACGCCAGCCTATGTTATCCTCGGCCAGGGGGCACGTCAATAGCGCCAGGCTATGTTATCCCCTGCCGAGCCCATGCTATCCCCAGCCGAGGGGCCCACCAGTGACACCACCCTATGCTATCCTCGGCCCGGCCTATGCTATCCTCGGCCAAGGGCCGAACCCATGCTATCCTCGGCCGGGGGGCCCACCAATGGCCCCTTTGTCGCCTATAAATACAAGAGGCCCTCCCTCTTCAAGTGGTAATCCAAGTTTGAGGACTGAAACGCTGCCGAACTCACCTTTCGCTCGTTTCTCTCAAGTCTCGGCCCCTAAACACTTAAACCCCCTATTCTCCACCTCAATCCCACTAATGTTGAGCGTCGGAGAGGTAAACAGAGGCACCCCCTCTGTTTCCCCTCTTTAGCTCACGGTTCTCTCATCCTTTCCAGGTATCTCGGCAAGCTCAGACACCACCGACAGCCAAGGGAAGATCTGGGCAACCAGGTCCGACACGCTCAAGCCCAGGCGAGGCCACTTGGTCCGGCCTTGGGTCTAACCGCCTGTGGCATCTAAATCGTTGTCCGGAAAACAGCGACAACAGCTACCTTTCGGCGCGTGAAACGTGGCGTTGCGCGAGTGCGTCGCGCGAAAAATGAGCCTGTTCCCCTCATTAGCCCCCCGAGTTTCTTGTGCACTCGTAGAGGAGACTAGAAATTATAATACAATAGGGCAAGGGTTTCGAAGCGAAATGTAATTCAAATATAATGTTGAAATAGTTAATAATTACATTCCCCGGCCGTTGGCCGTACTTAAAATATGAAATTGTCTTTTGCGAAAATCGAACATAAACTGAAAATAACAAAACATAGTGCAATCGGGAACGGGCTTCTACTGGTAGTATTGCCGCAGGTGCTCCGTGTTCCACGGGTGTGTGAACACAAGGCCTTCCAGGTTCTCAAGCTTGTAGGTGCCGTCGTGGATGGCTCGGCGTACGCGATATGGGCATTCCCAGGTGGGACCCAAGACTCCCGCTCCTTGGACTTTGGTGTTTTGGAACACCCTTCTAAGAACGAGGCTTCCGTCGGCGAACTTCCGCAGCTTGACCTTGGAGTTATAGTACTTCTCGACTTTCCTCTTTTGAGCAGCAAGGCGGGTGAGCGAGTCAGCTCTCTTCTCGTCTATGAGGTCTAGCTCGAGCCTGATTGCGTCGTCGTTGGCAGCTTCTTCATATTCTTCAATGCGCAGGGTCGGCAGCTTGGTCTCGACAGGTACCACGGCCTCGACGCCGAACGCGAGAGCGAAAGGGGTTTCGCCGGTCGCGTTTCGTGCGGTGGTCCGGTATGCCCACAAGACCATGGAAAGCTCGTCGGCCCAAGCCCCCTTCCTTTCCTCCAGCTTCTTCTTCAGGTTCTCTTTGATCGTCTTATTGACCGCCTCGACCTGACCGTTAGCCTGCAGATGGCGAGGTGAAGAGAAAGTCTTGCTAATGCCAAATTGTTCGCAAATTTCTCGGAGGCGCGCTTTGTCAAATCGCTTCCCGTTATCGGTCACAATTGACGCGGGGATCCCGAAGCGGCAGACAATGTTCTTCTAGATGAATCTCGTCGTGTTTGCCTCAGTGATCTTCGCCAATGGTTCGGCCTCTACCCACTTCGTGAAATAATCGATCGCCACGATTGCTTGCTTGTATTCCCTTGGGGCCACAGGTAGCTCACTGATGAGATCGATTCCCCACTTTGCGAAGGGTCGCGGCACGATGATCGGGCATAGTGGGGCAGGCACCTGGCGCGGGATGTGAGCAAACCTTTGGCATTTGTCGCATTTTTTGGCGCATTCGTGGGAGTCCTTTTTCAAGGTTGGCCAAAAATATCCGAGCCTTAGTAGCTTCAGTGCCAAAGATTGTCCGGCGGCATGGTTTCCGCACACCCCTTCGTGCACTTCGCGGAGCGCTTTCTTCGCCTCGACCTCGGTCAGGCAGCGGAGAAGGGGCATGGAGTAGCCTCTCTTGAACAGGTTGTCCTCCCTCATCGTGTATTTCGGCGCCAAGCTTCTCAGTTTTTTGGCCTCTTCTTTGTCTTCGGGGACGACTCCTCGTTTGAGGAAGTCCACGAGCGGCGTCATCCATGAGGAGGGCGGAGCTCCGTCTACCACACCTACATCGCCTCTCGAGACGTAGGGTCGGGTCAATACTTCAATCGGCACGCTGCCTTCTCCCGCCTCGTCTATGCCGGACGCAAGGCGTGCCAGGGCATCAGCGTCGATGTTCGCCTCTCGGGGAACTTGGACGATCTCGAACCATGACAGGGCCTCCAGGTTCTTTTGGGTTTTGGACAAATACGCGACCATGTTTGGCTCTTTAGCGGCGTAGTCGCCCCTAACCTGGTTCACAATAAACTGCGAGTCGCAATGGATGCGCAGGTTTAGGACGCCTAGCTTGTTCGCCAGCTCCAAGCCAACGATCAGAGCCTCGTACTTTGCCTCGTTGTTGGAAGCCTTGAACTCGAACCGCAGGGCGTATCTCAGTTTTTCCCTATCGGGATTTGTGAGCACAACGCCGGCGCCAGCCCCCCGGGCGTTTGATGCGCCATCCACGTGCAAGTCCCAGACCGGCCCTATCGGGCTGTTGGTCCTCTTCTTCGACGGCCCATTGCGGTCGTTTTCCCCGTTCTCCTTGTCTTCCTCGTTCTCCCTATCTTTGTCCCCCTCGTCGGTTGAGGGTGCGCTCGTGAACTCGGCTATGAATTCGGCGAGGGCCTGGCCCTTGATGGCGGTTCTCGGTTGGAACTCGACCCCGTACTCGCCCAGCTCTTGGGACCATACAGCCATTCGAGAGGAGGTCCCTTTTTGCAGGGCCTTCTCGATGGGATGTCCTGTGCGTACCACGATGGGGTGCGCTTGGAAGTAGGGCCGAAGTTTCCTCGCGCTCATGACAAGGGCGAGGGACAATCTCTCGATTTCCGGGTATCGGGTCTCGCCGTCGAGGAGCGCCTTGCTAACGTAGTAGACCGGCCATTGCACCTTGTCTTCTTCGCGTATGAGAACTGCGCTCATGGCCCTTTCGGAAACCGCGAGGTAGACATACAAGGTCTCACCGTCTTTTGGTTTTGCGAGGAACGGGGGGGAGGTGAAATAGGCTTTCATTTCGCGGAACGCTTCCTCGCACTCCTCCGTCCAAACGAACCCGTCGGTCTTCTTAAGTGCCTTGAAAAATGGTTGGCACCTATCGGTAGCTTTGGAAACGAATCGCGTCAGGGCGGCGATCCTTCCCGTCAAACTCTGAACTTCTTTCACTTTTTGCGGCGACCTCATCTCTAAGATCGCCCTAATTTTCTCGGGGTTAGCCTCGATCCCGCGGTGGCTGACCATGTAGCCCAAGAATTTTTCGGACTCGACCCCAAAAGCGCACTTGTTGGGGTTGAGCTTCATCATGTAGCGCCGCAGGATTGTGAACATCTCTCTAAGGTCTTGAACGTGGTCGTGGGCCTTGAGGCTTTTGACGAGCATATCGTCCACGTAGACCTCCATAGTTTTGCCAATTTGATTGGCGAACATTCGGTTCACCAACCTTTGATACGTAGCTCCCGCGTTTTTGAGGCCAAAGGGCATGACCTTGTAGCAGTAGAGCCCACGGTTCGTAATAAAGGTGGTCTTGATCTGATCCGGCTCGTGCATGCGGATCTGGTAGTAGCCTGAGTAGGCGTCCATGAAGCTCAACAATTCGTGGCCCGCCGTGGCGTCCACAAGTTGCTCGATCCTCGGGAGAGGGAAGCTGTCTTTCGGGCAGGCTTTGTTGAGATCTTTGTAGTCGATACAGATCCGCCACTTCCATACATTGAGATTTGGTTATATCCTAAATAGGCATTCATTAAACTTAACAGTTCATGCCCGTTTCGTGGCTATCTTTTGGACAGGCTTTGTTTAAGTCTGTGAAATCCACACAGGTTCGCCATTTCCCATTGGGTTTTTTCTAACTAATACCAAGTTGGCTACCCATCTTGGATACTTATTTTCTTTGATAGATTTGTTGGTGATAAACTTATCTACTTCTTCTTTTAAAGCTATGTACCTTTCGGTATTTAAAGCTCTCTTTTTTGTCTAATGGGTTTTTCTTTGGGGTCTATAATTAGCTTATGACATGCTAGCTCGGGGACTATATCTACCATATCGGCTTGAGACCATGCAAAGATATCTAAATTTTTTTTACAAAAGAAAGATGAGATCTCTTTTGGTACTAGAGTCGAGATACTTTCCGATCTTGAGCTCTTTCTGTGGCTGATCTTGATCTGGATTGACTTCCTCGACCTCATCACCTGGACTGATAACCCGTCGACTCGGAAGGCGGGATCGAAATCAGCATTGATGGTCATCACCTTATGGGCATCTTTGTCCTGGCTGCTCTTGCGGTAGTCAGCATAACAGCTTCTGGCCACTGCATGCATGCCTTGTACTTCGCCGACTCCTTGATTGGTTGGCAATTTCATTTAGAAATATTCCCCCGAGGTTATCACTCCGAGTGCCAGCAAGGTGGTTCTTCCAATAATGGCGTTGAAGGAAGACTTACCCGGGACTACCACCCATTGGGTGTTTATGGTCTTTGTCCTCGGGTTTTCTGTCATGGTTAGTGGGACTGAGATGATACCTCTTGGTTTTACGGAATCACATGTGAATCCATAGAGGCTTCCTGGTGAGTGAGCCAATGAGTCCTTCTTAAGACCCATCCTACCAAAACTTTCCTCGTAGAGGACGTTGATGAGACTCCCAGTATCCACCAAGATTCGATGTACGTTCTGATTACCAATTAGGGCAGAGATGACCAGGGGGTCATTGTGTGAGAAAATCACCCACCGTGCGTCTTTCACTGTGAAGGTGAATAGCTCTCAGCTATGTTTAATAATCTTGTTCGGCCTTTGTTCGGCCGTAAAGAGGATCTGTCGATGTTCCACTTGTGATCGATGTCGTGGTGGAATGCACAGTATTTTTTTTATCTATCTTCGAGATATCTATCTTGATCGATTTTGACTATCGAAAATCCTCTTGATCTTGCGTAAGGCTGAAAATTTCTTCTATTGAAGTGTTCAGAGGATGATACTTATCGTACTTACTCGGAAAGGCTTTTGTGGCCCTGCTCCCGACCGGATCCTCTTTGGGGGGCACACGTCTTCAGATCGATGTCCCCTCTGTTCTTCTCGCCGAGGTTTTGGGACCTAGACTTTTCTTGCCGCCAGCCTAGCCTCCTCGACATTGATGTATTTATGTGCTCTTTTGAGGATATCGTTGTAATTCTAAGGACTGGTTGTTTGGAGCGACCACCGGAATTTTGATTCTGTTCGGATCCCCGAAGGTATGCCGAAGATCTTGAAATCTTCGTTGAGGTCATCAACTTGCAGCGCTTGCTACGATTAATAGTTGATGTTGTTTTTAGCGTTTCTCATGGCCATGTTTGACAACTATGGGCCTTTCCTTGGGATTCTTTCGAAGCTTGAGCCAACGCAATGATACATGAATTTCCTCGCCAGTTGCTTCCGGGATCCCACCAAGTTAGGCCGGAGTTTTTGGTACCACCACTTGGCAGATCCTGCCAGGGTGAATAGAAAGTTTGGCACATCAACTCAGGACCTGCTCCATGTAAAAGCATCCATGATGAAAAAGTATAGAGGTGATCGCCCGGGTCAGTGTTTCCATCATACATTAGGATGCTCGGCATCCTAAATAGGTCTGGTAACGGGTGTTTTAACATTGGTGCTGTGAATGGAGAAACGGCCTCCCCTATCTTTAGGATTGGTTCCTTCTGATCCTGAGCTACTTCTTCGATTCGGCGCTCCAGCCTTTTGAAGTTGGCTTCGTCGGTGCTTGCACTGTCTCCAGATTCTGAACCTTCGTCATGGTCTTTCATGGTCATCGAACGGCTTTACTTGGTGGAAGGTTGATACCGATCATGAATCTTTTCTTGATTGGCCTGATATCTTTCCAAATCAGTATTGTCCTCTTCTCTCTCTTATCGGCCCTTGGCGTACTTTCGGGACTTCTTAACCCATTGTTCTTGCTCCGCATGTTCTTTTCCGTAGCGATGCGATGGTTCTTCGCTAGGAATCACTACTGCGCTTTGCATGGTGACCCTATTCGCCTGGAGTCCTTCGCTCAAGTCTCTATTATTGGCTTCCAGATCTAGGAGACACTCTTGCATTTCTTTAAACTGCTCGGCCAGACAGGGTTGGGGGAGAAGCTCATCCATTTCTTCTACCGTGAGCGGCAGAGTGCGGTTGTGGTGTTCGATCTCTTGATCACGATCGGCAACATTATCAGGTGGGTTTGATACGCTTGCCAATGAACTTCAACGTCTCCATTTCACCTCATTCTAGCGAAAAATTGTTGACCTGAAAAAGTAGTACAATAATATCTCACGAAAGACACTAGATACCGAGAATGCATTTCCGAGGACTCCAAGTGTTTAGGCAAGACTTTTCTAATTTACAGACTAATCTCGCAAAATGAAGAAAGTAAATAAGGGTTTCGAAACATGCAGACTATGGATTGTGTGCTTGAAAAAGTGAAGCGTCCGTTCCTTCGTGCTCATCTTCTATTTATAGGCGTCTCGAGTAGAGTACATAGGGTGATCAGTCCCATGTTTTCGACGGTTATCAAGTAACTACTCCGAGTTTGTCACTAGAACAAATATAGGCATCAGGTGCGACGAAAGTCGCACCCGATGCCCAAAATGTTGCACCCGAAAGTTCTTCAGGTGTGACTTTAGGTACGACAAAGTCGCACCCGAAAGTCCGTCACTAAAGCCCAAAAGTGTCACACATTAGGTGCTACCAAAAACCTCAAAAATGATGGGTGTTTGAGTATTCTGTGCGACATGTCGCACCCAATAACCTTCTCGCCAAGGTATCAGGTGCAAGATGCGCACCGAATACACTTCTCGTCAAGGTATCTGTTGCGACATGTCTCATCGAATACCATTCCCGTCTAGGTATCTGGTGCGATATGCGGCACCTAGTTTGTTATTTTAATTAAAAAATAATAATTTACAAATTTATATATTAAAAACCTAAATTAGAATTCTTATATAATTAATTAAAAAATAAACTTTAATTTACAAAATTATAAATTAGAAATAAGATTCTCATATTAGAATTCTTATATAAACGTACAAATCAAGTCTAATATTATCTATTAATATCTAAACGTTCAAATCCTATTTTTTGTGTATACAACTTATTGATAGTTGAATTTCCTCTTCCAAATAGGTCGCTTTGTGATCCGATGTGTCCTCCTCGGGCTCGTCTGCTGCTGCTTGTTCCCCTTCGGCCTATTCAACCGCTTTCTTTAGGACGATCTCGCAAGAATTCCACAGAACATGGCGTCTGCTGATCTGTGGTTCCACCGGGTTGCGCCGTAGGCTGAGGCTGGGAATCGTGGGGGACTGCTGGGATATCCGTGTGAGGAAGGCGATCTGTTGCCACATCTCCTACATCTTGGCTTGTTGGGCCTCCATCTGGGCTTGCTGGCTTGACAGCGCAGACTGCATCTCACTAACCAATGGATCAGTCCGAGACGACGAACTTGACTTTCATAAATGACGTCTCAAGGTCGCACGTGGGGCACAGAAGATACCCTTGGCCACTCCATCCTGACAAATACGATCGAGCAGAAAAATCGTTTACCGTCCATAGAAGCGTGGCACGCAACCGAAACATTTCATCATTCGCCCCATCTTGAACTTGGAACCCAGTATCCCAATCTTCTTTCAGCATTAGGTACTGTCTTTTCATGCACAACGAAGGCGGCAAGTTGTGCGCAGTTAGTACCACAGACCACATACTGTATGCTAGACTCATTTCCCCAAACGGGTTGAACCCATCAACACCTAGTCCAAGCAGTAGGTTCTGAGACTCTGCTGTAAAACCTGGGTATCTCTCGTCTAGATTCTTCCACGTCGTACCATCCGCAGGTTGTCACAAAACGCCTTCTTCCTTGGTGCGATCTCTTTCGTGCCACTGCATCTGAAGCAACTTGTATTGAGAAGCGTACAATCGCTTCAATCGAACTTTCAGGGAAAAGTATCGCAATATCTTTTGCGTTATCTTCTTCCCGGTTGGCTTCCATCTGCTCTCATTGCAAACTGGGCACACTTCAGCTTCCTCGAGATCTTTTCAAAATAGGACACAATCGTTAGTGCACGCGTCGATCATCTCGTACCCCATGCCGAGATGCTTCAGCTTTGCCTATGCGTCGTTGTGTTTTTTTTTAATGAGATTACCAATTGGATGAGACTTCCTTAAGAGATGCAAGAGTTCTATGAATGACTTGTTCGTCCAATGGTTCGTGACTTTGATGTGCATCAACGATACCAAGAACGACAAAGATGAAAACTCTTTGCATCCTGGGTACAATTCTGCTTCCATCTCAGCGCATAAGTCTTCCACTTGCTCCTCTGCACGCACCTTGCTCGGGGTTGGATCCGGATAGTCATCGAAATCCTCGTGATTCATGTTATCATGCAAGGTATCGTGCAATCCTCCGACTCGTCTCTGATAAGTTTCGATGACATCTTCTTCACAAGTACGAACGAGACGATCACCGTGATGATACCATTAAGTGTATCCCAGGGTAAAACTTTTGTTCAAGAGGTGACTCTTTACAACCCATATGTCGTGCCATCTCACTATGTTGCAAGACTTGCAAGGACAACGATATTGGCCATTTTCGTTCGGGAGTCTGCTTGCAAGGCGGATAAACTCGTTAACCCTTGTTTTATACTACAAACTCAACCGATTGTTCTCGATAATCCAATCTCTACTTAGATTTGACATTCCGCTGAACGAGAGGGTCAAAGACGGTTATTATTAAGGGACGGGGAACGAATGTAATAGAATGACAGAGAGATTATGACACTAATTAATTCGAAACTGTACTGAAATTTTGGAAGAGTTTCCCCTATAATGGTGATAAACAAAAAACATTAAAACATGTTTAAAAAGATATGAAAACTATCTAGAACTATCATATTAATAAACTAAACTCAAAGGCACTAACATTTTAACATAAAATCATATTAACATTTCAAATTCAAATTTAATATCCAAATCATGCACTATTTGATTAAAATTTAAAATTTACTAACAAATTAACTAAATTAAATCATTTATAATTTAATGACCAATGAATTTACCATTTACAATTTAGTAACACAACTAGCAAACTAACGAACTAACAAAATCATATTAATTATACCATAGTAACAAATTAAATCATATTACCATATTGAATATTAACTAATTTACACAATAATAACATTTACATATGAATAACTAATATAGTAATTAAACTATCAAATCTTTTTTTTTTTAAGTAATTAAACTATCAAAAAAATAAAAGAAACAAACTAACCTAAAATTCAATTCAGACAGTAATTGACAGTAAAATGAAAGTTGCCAAGAACCAACTCATGCCCTAGCAAATGTCTGTCAAAATATCACAGTAACCCTAAATTCTTGTTCTCAAAATCTTTCGAAAATTCGGTTCAAAGAAGGAAATTCCGAACACGCTAACCTTGAAAACAAGAAACCAGCTTCAGTGGCTACGGCGATGAGGAGGGGCAGTAAGGGAGGATGAGGTCTCGGCTGAGGCTGAGGCTGAGGTTGTTTGTCTCACGGGAAAGAGTATCGGTGGTTTGTCTCCCTCGGTGGCCGTCGGCGAGGAGGGCGCGGGCGGTGGCCGTCGGCGAGGAGGGGCTGAGGTCATTGGCGGGGAAGTCAGGATGGAGCGAGAGAGTGAGAAAGAGAGAGTAAGAGAGAGAGAGAGAGAGAGAGAGAGAGAGAGAGAGAGTGATAAAGAGAGTGAGAGAGAGTGAGAAAGAGAGAGACTTACAAGGGACGACGGCGACGGGCTGGAGAGGCGTTGGGCTGGAGCATCGGCGTCGGCGAGGAGGGCGCACACACGAGGAGGGGGTGAGGTCGTCGGCGGGGCAGTCGGGCTAGAGCGTCAGGCTAGAGGCGCGCGACGGGCTGGAGCGTCCAGATGGAGGCGCGGGCGAGTGAAGGTGGGCGCGAGCGGCGGCGTTGGGTCTCGGGCGAATGCTAGAATCGGGTTCGCGGGCGACAAAGAGAGAGAGAGAGAGAGAGAGAGAGAGAGAGAGAGAGAGAGAGAGATGTAGTGAGAAATGCAGTATGAGGAAGAAGAAGGATGCCGGGTGGTATAAATAACTTAAAATTATCAGGTGCGACATGTCATACCTGTTGGGCTTATCAAGTGCGACATGTCGCACCTGTTGGGATTATCCGGTGAGACATGTTGCACCGAAAGGTATTCACTACGATGAAATCGCACCAGATACCACTTATCTTTTATATAATCATTTTTTTGCGTCTTATATTTGGTGCGACTTTGAACATATTAGGTTCGACAGCGTCGCACCAAAAATTAAATTCCACAGTGAAAAATATTCGGAGGAATTTAATGCCCGCTTAAAATTTTGAAACCTTTAGGTGCGACCAAGTCACGCCTTAGGTGCGACATGTCGCACCAGATACCACTTAAATTTAGAGAAAATTTTAGTTTTCCGAAAGGGTATATGGCGCGACATGTCGCACCTAATACCCTCTTAGGAGCGACTTGTCGCACCTAATACCCTTCCGCACTAGAAAACTTAATTTGTAGTAGTGCGTGCGCGTAGTGGGTTGTTGCTCTTAGTACTTTTCTTGGTAGTAACCGTTGAGGTGAGCGTTTTATCTATTATTATGATTATATACACGTGTGTTTTGTTAAGACTAGTCTTTGACCTATCACCTTCTTTTCTCTTAGAAGTTCTGCTCGGTAGGGGCCGTTCTTGACTTCTGAACGAGTCGTTCCTTATCTTTCGTGAGTTCTTGGGCCTATTTGACCCGAACTCTATGTTTGACGCTCTTAATTCTCGACCATTTCGGATTATCCGAGTAACATCTACGAAGAATGAAGAATTGACTGCAAGTAAAAGTAATTATATAACACACAAAATATAATGTATATTATCTCTTCATCCAAGTATACCATTTTGTGATGTTTTAAAGAATCTTTTAAAACCTTGTAAATTTTTGAAAAATGACATATTTGTCTTTTATTTATATATTTTTTACTATATACATATGTTTTTTTTATCTTTCGTCGAGACTTTTGTTCAGCGCGACATTTTTTATCTTTCATGAGTGATGTTAAACTTATTCTCGATGGCTTTTCATATCTTTTGGATTATAACACTATTAAAATATATCTATTTAAGTGATAACTCAAAAAATATTAATTATTCAAAGTTTATTCAAGGTTTTAGGCAAAATCATCGATGTCAATTTCCACACATTTTCAAGGTTTGAGAACATCTCCAACTCACATCACCGAAATGATGCTACTTTTGAACTAAAATAGTGCAACTTTTGCACCAAAATATTTTTTATCTCCATCTACAACACCATTTTCCACACCAAAATGAATATTCTTTTTTATACTTTGAAAATAATATATCCTACCTTTTGCATGTAAATCCCAATATTAATTTCTTATATAAAAATAATCCTATAAATATTGTATTAGTCTCTCTATAGTACTATTAAATATTACATCTATACAAACTAATCACATTTGTATACATATAACATTACATTACATATGTAAACTTTAATATTAGATTCTAGACACTTGTATATTATTAAATATGTATTGTAGTTTGATTCGTGTAGTATATTATAAATTTTATTATTGTTATGTTATTTACTCTTTTTTTTAGTTAATGATATGTAATTTATTTTTATAAAATAAGTTAAAATATAAAGTATATTGTTTTGGGGGACTGCTTTGCAAATAAAAAGGTATCACAATAGAATGATGTGGGTGAATAGTGTAACATCAAATATGATGATACACTATTCACCACACCAGTTTCTCTACTATTTTGGTGCAAAATATAGTGTGGGTTGGAGTAAAACTCACACTAACATCATCACTTCCTACAAGTGCTTACATATGCAAGCGGAATTCCATTGAGGCCAAAACACTCGACGACTCTTAGGGCTCGTTTGGTAGGAAGAATGGTAACATGGGTGGATGGATTTAGTGGGATGGAATAGAAAGGAAAATAAAGCAGTGGATTATAAGTATTAAAAAAGTTGATCGGTATAAAAGGTGGAAAGATTAAAATATATCCATTCATTCTTTGGTACAATTAGAAAAAAGAAGAGGATAGATGATTTTTATTATATTAAATTATATAAATACCCTCTTTATTATAATACCTCCAAATGTCCACTAAGAGGATATTATTGTAATTTGGTCAAAATTGCTTTGCTACTTTGCACAATCGGTCCAAATGTGGAAGGATTATTTTTGGTGGGCCCCATTAACATGAATCCATCCCTCTTTCTCTTTTTTTCCTTTCTTCTTTTTTTACCAAACAATGGAAATAATAAATCCATCTCTTACAATCCTTCAAATAGTTTCCATCCTTCCTATATTCCATCCTACCGAACACAGCATTGGTGGCTTAGAACATTATTGTGAGCTAGTTGCTGATCGGTGGAGAACAATAATTTAATAGACAATGATCTCCCGCTTATATGGACCACGTGAGTTAAGCGCTTGATATTTACAGTAAAGTTGAAGAACACACTAGATAGAGATCGGAGATAACTTCTAAATCAGTATTTAATTCGACAAATGTACTATTAATATAGCTTGGCATAATGGTTTCCAAAGATGGTCTTTCCATAAGTTTTTTTTATATTAAAAAAAGTGAAATTTTTTCTCATTTTAAAATTTAAAAGAAAATTATGATATTTTTAAATTTTTATTTTTTAATTACGTATAAAAACGTCTAAATGATAGTTTCTATTTTCTACATGTTTTTGTCAATTTACATCCACTGACCAAGATTTTGTTGAAATAGATATTTTAGTGTTACTATAAACTGTAAAAGCTTAACAGTTTAATATATTTGATAACTTTCGTTAATATCTTGATGAAATCATTTTTGGAGATGTTCGTCCCCCAATTTACATCAGTGATTTGGCTCATTTTAAGAATTTTAAATTCATTATTTTAGTTTATTAATTAGTTCCAAATAACCCACATGTATGCAGTAATCTAAATTGATATCATACTAGCATATTATTAATTGTATAAATCATTATTAATATGCTATATGATAGCATATCATATATATGAATTATCATGACAAATTAGGAAAAAAAATATATTAAATTACATGATCACACTAGGTTTTTTATTTATTTATTATGATGGAATATAAGAAAATGGTTATCCTATAATATTAGATGCTCATAATTATTCCAAGCTCATTAGTTTCGTTAAGGACAAAATAAAGGTAAAAATAACGGCTACAATACCAAAATTAAATAATTCAACAAATACTATGATAGAAAGAAAAATACAAAGACACATGTGCAAAAAGAAAATAAAATGTTAAAAAAAAACCTAGAAAGAAATATATAATTCAATATGTTCCCTTAAAAAAACAACATGGAGGTGGAGAACAATGGATAAGCCCATGACTTAAAAGTATATGAAAGTACCTTCGCTTAACACATGCTTGGTGTAGAATGAACCTAATTAAGTAAGTGTGTGATATATCTATACATACATATATATTTCCAATTTTGCATGTGTTTGCAGCCGGGTGAAGAATCTGGCCAATTTCGTAGATCTCATACAGGTACAGTACAGCCATAATTATAACTAATAAACTTCCCATTCCAAAGGATGGGAAATATCACGAGGCTAATGATTATGAAAGATCATATCTCACAATCATCACCATCCACTCTAAATGGACATATGACGCAATGATATTTCTTGTAAATTGCACACGTTCATTGTGTAAGGCTTGGCTAATTTGAAGACATGATTGTTATTGGTTCACATATAATTTGTTGCGCTTTTCTTGAAGTACTTTTTCTTGGTTGGATATTTTTAAAGATGCATTAAAAGTGGGTGTTGTGGAAGAATAAAAATGCATGAGGGTGAGCTCCTTAATAAAAAAAAAAATATTGGGATAAAAAAACATTAATTAAAAAGAAAGTCAGTATTGATTTTAAATTAAATGTTCTAAATTCTGTGGATAAGTCCAAAATCCTATCTTAATAATGCAGATAACACTTGATACACTAGATAAATTTGGGTGCTAACTTAATCTCCAGTCATAGTTTATATTGTTCTTTTGTCTTACCAATTAGAATAGTGCACTAATTTAGTGCACTTTCCAATTGGAGTGGGAAATTTTATGGGTGTTTTATTTCGCTCGAAGAAAGTTTTGGGTTGGGTTCATGCTTCATGCATGGTGATCTATTCAAGCATGTTGTACTTCTCAAAAAAATAATAACATAAAAGAAAAATAAAAAATTCACGTCGTTATATGTTATGTCACCGCGTTTGGTTTATTTAAAAAAAAAAAAATGCAACTTGGAATTAAATTTATACATTTGGTTATTCATTTAGTTTTCCAACTTGTTACCTCCTATCTAGTCATGTTTTTCTCATTGCATTTGCACACAAATCACAAGAGAGCATTACATAATACAAAGTATCGCTCAACGCATAATATTCCATGTAACTGCAGTTTTTCATTGGAGTTTATTTAAATATATTTTATCGACATTATGCCTACAAATTTTCACTATATTTTTATACATTCTGATTTTGAATATGTTAAACATTTTAAATTGCATACGCAATTTTATGACTATTGTATATTGCCATATATATTTAAACTTCATATCTGAAATAATCTCAAGTTGTATAAATATGAACACGTGAGAACATGTTGTATAATTTTGGCTACTCAATCATATGGATAATTGGGAACCGAATCTACTTAACATATCACAGGAAAAAAATCAATGAATTGTTAACTATTAAATTGTCGGTACCTATAGTTTTATTATATACTGATGACAAACTTGTATTATTACGAATTAGTATTTTAATTCCCGTAAAAAATTATCTTGACCATTTTGTGGGTCAACAACACACATGAAAGAATGACTTGATACAGTGTTAATAACATTAATTTATTTTTGTTTTTTTTTTTTTTTTTGAAGGGAAAAAGGGGTACTGAAAGAACCTCACCGCCCGAAAAGAGCGACGGAGAGGAAAAAGTACCCCATTACATCTCATTAAACTGTGACAACCCGCCACACTTCTCCCGCACAAGGGGCGGGAGATCCCTTAACTCAAAGAAACCGGAAGCTCGGGATTGAACCGCCCATTTACACACTTCATGGGCCGCGACATTCGAGCTCCTCGGAATCCAATTGAAATCAAAACAATCAAACCAGGACATCGAGTCAATAACAGCAAAAAATAAACTAACCATGGACCAATGCAAGGAGCTTTTGGCCTTTTTCAAGCTGAGCATAACTCCTTGATTATCACCTTCAAATTCCACCTTCCTTATTTGCCGAGATCTAGCCATGGAACTCGCCATAAGCACTCCATACAACTCAGCCTCCGTCGCTGTAGAAGTCTGGCAGCTATCAGACCAAACCCAGAGCACATCACCATTGCTGTTACGAGCAACCACACTCACCATGGCGGAGCCATTCCTAAAGGCAGCATCGGAATTTAGTTTAATTATACCTGGCTTCGGGGGAAACCACCCTTCTCTCGGCTTATTCATGATGCTCCCAGCTTCGAAAATACTCTCCGCTCTAACTTTGAGATGTTCATTACTCTTCGAAAAAATTCTGTTCATAGCCCCATCAAAGCTAAACTCAACCCCATTCGCCCAACTCTGATTCCTAGAAAACCAGATTTCATCAATAATGGAGCAAGCCTTGATTAAAAACTCATCTGTAGACCCCGAGCCCTTATTCCATTCTTCGTTGGCGCAGAGGATAGCTTCGACCGCAGAGCGCCCATGATCGAGATGGTTTGAAATCCATCTCCGCCCATTCGTCACTCTGAACCACAGCCTAGCAGCAATGTGACAGTAGAAGAAAAGATGGCTGACTGATTCCTCATGTAAACCACACAACCGACACTTCACGTCGATGCCGAGACCTCTCCCAGCCAGAACAGGAGCGAGAGGCAGCCCATTCCGCGCGAGCCTCCATAGATTAAACCTGTATTTTTGGTGGATTTTGCACTTCCAAATCTTCCCCCAAATTTCATCTTTGGGGTCGAACTCCTTGCTAGCCAGGATCCTCGCCGCCGACTTGACTGAAAATAACCCGGACTCCGACCCGGTCCATAGCAGCGTATCGTCACGAGGAGATAGGAGAGGCCGGGTCTTGAGAATATCATCGGTGCAAGAGCTATCACAGGCTTCGTGGATAAGGTTGATATCCCAGCTCCGGCTACCATCGATGTACAGATCGCGAACAAGAACAGACTCTGGGTCGGTCAGCCCAGGCGAAGGCAAAACCCGCCCAGAAGAACACCACTGGTCGCTGAAAACCCGAACCATATCCCCACTGCCCACTGCGTATCTACAATTATTTTTTATGAGGTCTCTGTTCGCCAGAATATCCTTCCACCCCGAGGAATTGCTTTTTTTCTCTGTGATATCTAAGAAGTTTTGATGGCCGCAATATCTTTTGCTCAGCAGATCCACCCAAAACAAATTAGACTTGGCAGCCAAATGCCAACTCATCTTAGCAATAAGGGCAGCGTTGCTGTCATAGAATTTTCTTAGACCGAGTCCTCCGTGGTTAATGGGTTGACAGATTTTGTCCCAAGCGATGAGAGCCAAATATTTCCCCGGCCCATCACTCCCACGCCACCAGAACGTGCGAGAGATTTTATCAAGGGAAAGACAAAAAGTCTTAGGCAAGAGGAACGTAGACATCGCGTACATAGGAATGTTTTGAACAACGGCCTTTACAAGCGTAGAGCGACCCGCTTTGGAGATGCTTCTCGCCATCCAACCTTCCAATCTTCCATGAATTTTTTCCTTGATGAACTCGAAGGTTTTAGATCTACTTTTACCTAGAAATAGAGGATTCCCTAAGTAGTGAAGATCAGAACCACATTCCCTCATTTGGAGCTTTTCCAAGAGACAAGATTTTACCTCCTCTGAACAATTCTTGGAGAAGAAAGCCCCGGACTTGTCAATATTCACGACTTGGCCGGACCACTTTTGGTATTTTTCGATACACTTCCATACCGCCTCAACTTCGCTAACCTTGGCTCGGCAAAACATAATAGTATCGTCAGCGAACATCAAGTGAGAGATACTCGGAACACCCCTCCCTATTGCAATCCCGTGGACCGTTTCAATTCTTTCTTCTCTCAACAAAAGCCGACTAAGGACCTCGGAAGCCAGGATAAATAAGTACGGGGAGAGCGGATCACCTTGTCGGAGCCCTCTGCCAAGAAGAAGCCTCTTGAGAGGTGCTCCGTTGAGAAGGACCGAGCTAGACGCCGTGCACACACATTGCTCCACGAGCTCGACGAAAGGTTCCGAGAAGCCAAAACAACGAAGAACTTGCAGTAGAAAAGGCCACTCCATCCTATCGTAAGCTTTACTCATGTCAATCTTAATAGCCATGATTTCAGACTTTCCTCTCTTCTTTTTCATTTTATCCACAACTTCTCGAGCCAAGATAGTGTTTTCGGCAATCCACCTCCCGGGAACAAAGGCCGATTGGAACGGCGAGATCATGCGGTCGAGGAAAGGCCGGAGTCTAGCGGTGATAATCCTCGTAACAACCTTGAAACAAAAATTGCATAAGCTAATTGGTCTCAAATTGTCAAAAGTATCAATATCACCTTTCTTCGGAATGAGCACAACATGGGCAAAAGTTAGCTCCGGGTCGAGGGATCTCGTATGAAAGAATTCTTTGATAAGCTCAATAAGAGAAACTCCCACGATATCCCAATACTTCTTGTAGAAAAAACCTTGGAGGCCGTCCGGGCCCGGGGCTTTGAGATCATGCATATCCCACACGGTGTCCTTTATTTCGGCGTTAGAAGGCACCGCCAAAAGCGACTCGTTATCATGAGCATCCAAAATAGGATGAATGAGACCTTCGAGATCAACCGGGAATACCGGAGAGGAGGACTTAAAAAGACCTTCAAACTTGTCTTCCACATACTTTCCGATGAGAGCCCGAGATTCGATTACCTCTCCATTCTCCTTAGTGAGACGGCCGATGAAATTACGTTTCCTTCTAACCATAGTGGACATATGGAAGAAGCGAGAGTTGGCGTCTCCATGCTTGAGCCATAATTCTCTAGACTTTTGCCGCCAATTTTGCTCCTCAATCCCTTGGATTCTAAGGATGTCACGTTGAAGCTCAAGTTCTCTAAACACAAGGAATTCAGTGGAGGGAAGGTTTTGGATGCGAATGAGTTCATTCTCACAATCCCTCAATTTGAATTGAGCTTCGTTCCACTTCACTCTTTGCCACTTACGGAGACGACGACCCACCTCCCTAGAATTATTCAAGAATCGGCTCCCTCTAGGACCCCTCGACACATTACTCCACACTTTACGAACTTCATCGCAGCACCCCGGATCATCGGCCCAAGCTACAAAGAAACGGAATGGCTTACATGCATTAACATCATGGAGGTAGCAATCCATAATAATGGGAGCGTGATCCGAGCCAACCATAGAAAGGACTTTGACTCCGGCCAAATGGAACTTCAAGAGCCACTCCGGACTCGCAATAGCCCGGTCGAGTCTCTCTCTCACACGGTTCGCAGCTTGTCTACCATTGCTCCAAGTAAAGTTCCCCCCTTGACCTCCCAAATCAACTCCCCCCGATTTGTCGAAGAAATTTTTAAGGATGCCACACTTCCTTCTAGTAACCGGAGCACCTCCTAATTTCTCCTCGTGGGAAACAATTTGATTGAGATCGCCAATCAAGAACCACGGCCTCTTTACATTTGAAACAATGTGAAGCAAGGAATCCCAAAAAGATTGATGGTTCCTAACGTAGGGAGGCCCATACACCCCAAAAAAATCCCAATCATCATTACGAGAGACCCCGCGAATGACCACCCAAATCATATTTTTAGTGATCTTCCACACATCTAGGCGAATACCTTTCTTCCACCAAAAACAAATCACTCCCGCTGATCTCACTGCCGGAAAAGAAACTCCACCCCAAAACCCAAGTCTAGTACGAAGTTTATCCATTCTTGCCAATCCCATTTTAGTTTCCATAAGAAAAAGCAAATCTGGGTTCCACTTCCTTACGAGACCCCTGAGGGCCCCCCTCGCCGAGTCTCCATTGAGACCTCGGCAATTCCAAGATTGTACTAACATTGGGGGGGTGGGGGCTTGGGATGACCCGCCTCCTCGGTCTTGAAGCATGTAGCATTAGTACTTCCTATTTTCCTGTAGTTTTTGGGAGTTCTCTTGATCCCCCCCATACTAGTGCCGCCTTCGGGATTTTTACCGACTTTTATCTTGTTCTTCCCTCCCGTCTTGACTATACTCGCTCCACTATTGTTACCTGGTTCGAAAGCCAATTTGAATTTAGTGGCTAAAACCGAGAAATCGTCTAAAACACTCTTCACTTCCCTGTCTTGAGCTTTTATCTCCAATCTTCTTTTTATTAGACTTTCTCCATTCCCGGATGGCTCTATCTCCATTAGATTTTTCCTCTTCGAACCTGACCCATTCTCTATAGAAGGACTCGCCAACAAATCTAAAGAATCCAGGTCATCCTGGGAAAGCAAGACCGCCACATCTTGCTCTTCAATAAAAAGCCCAGATTTCTCTTGAATTACTGGAACCAGACTCAGCCCGGACCCACTAGCCTTATTCCTTAATTGGGATTTAGCATCACCTGGCCCATTCCACTTCATCTTTTCAACTGCTCCCTTGTCACTGTCTGCATTACGTAATATCCCATCTTCTCTTATGGTCCCACTTGTAACTTTCCATACTTCTTTTTTGCTGTTGACTTCTCTCTCCATATTGATGGCATCCCCAATCTCCGCATCTGCCTTCGAGGATTCCACGCTGACACATTTCCCATAATTCTCTCGCGGCTCTGAAACAGCCTTGTTTCCGCTGGACAGAGGGATTGTCTTCTGCTTTTCAACTGCTCCCACGTTACCCTGATTAGACACAATCACATCCCTATGGCCCGATGGACTAATCAGCACCCTCCCGTCCAGGCACATTTCCAGAGGATTCAACCACCCTCTGGCCACCGAGTCTGGGATAGCGCCGTCGTTTTCAGGGGCGTTCAACCAAGGGACCGCTTCAGGGAATTTGCCTCTGCCAATAAACCTTTCTAATCCCTCATAGCAAGATCTTACTGTGGATTCGTCATGGATCCAAGGCCCAAACATGTTGACCTCAGGCGAGTGGCTTGCCACCACCTTCACCGCCTCCCTACGCCGACAAGGCTCTGTAGAATGATCCAAGCGACCACATTTGAAACATATCCTCCCTAGATTCTCATACTTGCACTGAATCCATAGCGGAGGCCAACCTTCCCGGTCAAGAAAAAATCCGGCGAAAAAAGCTTTGACCACGCAAATTTCCACCCTCATCTTGAGGTCATTTCCCGGCCGTCCTGAATACCCCATAAAGGTACCCAACATAGCTGCGAGTTCTCTAGCACTAGCTATATTATGGTATCCAGGAGGGAGCCCGCACATCTTGACCCAAAACGGCGACGAAGAGAAATCCAGTTCCTCCACATTTAGATGAGACGGCCACTGTTTAAGAATAAGTTGAAACCCCTTCAGGGTCCAGGGTCTCCCTCCCAGCACCCGCACCAGGTCTTCGCTACCTTCGAACCTAAACTGAAGAAGACCAGGCTTGATCTCTCTGACAGTCCATGGTTTTTTACATCTCCACACTCCGTTGAAAATATCTTTCACTCTTCTAGCTCCAAACGGAACCGAAGAAATGATCTTCCCTCCAAGAAACAAGGCCTCTGCTCTTTCTCCATCCTCATCTAGCTTCTCAGAAATCACCAGCTTTTTTGCAAGGAAAGACGTGGTTCGCACCACTTCATCTTCTTGTTCTTCCTGTAGATCCATACTCTCACTCACCTGTATTTCCCCTCTCAGAACTCAAAACAACAAAGTTCCCTCACAAACACTCTCAACTGTGTCCCTTGAAAACTAAAACTTAAACCTTTCTGAGAAAAGAAGAAATAAATAACATCTACTCCCAAGAAATAACTCTCCGACCAACTTTGTTTTTATCTATCTGAAAGACTCAAACTAAAAAGAAACTCAATACAGAGCACTTGTACGGAGAGAAGAAGACTTTTCTCCACTTTCTTAGAGAGAGAAAACTTTTTTTACATTCCAAATCCTTGATCACTCGAGTCTTCTAATTTATTTTTGTTTGAAACATGAGATTTGCACCATGCATGCACCGAAAACAAAATAAAATAAAATAATATAAAGATCATATTCACAACCATATCTTATAGAATCAATACCCTTTTTCACAAAAACATCAACGCTTATTACTTTTAAAAAAAACCCTAATTCAAGTATAGTTCGACCCTAGTTTGTTGTTCATTTTCAGGAAAAATAAACTATATTCACTAGTACAATTAATAGCATCAGGTGCGACAAAAGTCGCACCTGAAAGCATCCGCGTCGCACCTGAAAGAATCATCAGGTGCGACTTTAGATGCGACAAAGTCGCAACTGAAAGTGCGCACCTGATGATATTAGGTGCGACTTGTCGCACCTGAAAGTCATCACTATCAGGTGCGACATTTTAGGTGCGACTAGTCGCACCAAACGTCGCACCTAAATATCCCTCAAAATAAGAAATTAAAGCGTGAATTATAGTATCAGATGCGACTAGTCGCATCTGATACTTTCGCGGGAAGAGTATCAGATGCGACTAGTCGCATCTGATAGTAATTCCCCGCGAAATATTTGGCGGGTACCAGTACAATCAGATGCGACTAGTCGCATCTGATACTTTTCCCGCGAAGGTATCAGATGCGACTTGTCGCATCTGATTGTCTGTAGTTTTTTTTTTTTAAATGCTGATTCTAATAGAATCAGCCTATTAAATATATAAAAATTATAATTTAAAAAATTAATTAAATAATTTTTTTGTTAAAATAAATAAATAATTTGAATAATATTAATTAGAATAATTATATAAATAATTTAATAGAAATTCTAATATTAAATTCATAAAATTTAATAATTTACGTTCAATAAATTTAAAAAATTACAATCTATTCTTTTTGTTTCCCTTTTTCAGTCGAAGTCTTCCAATTCTGTAACGCACGGCCTCCTCTTCCGCCAGATCTTCCTCGTGCGCTGCCGCTCGAACGATGTCGCACCATTTCTACCGAACCTGGCGTCTGATTAGCAATTGGCATTGAAGCGGATGGCGGCGTCTGAACATTTGGCATTGAAGCGGATGGCGGTGTCTGAACATTCGGCATTGAAGCTGATGGCGGCGTCGTCCCAGGGTGCATCATCGCGGGAGATGTCTGCATGGGAGACGGATGCTGCTGTGTGTAGGCAAAGAACTGTCGCTGAAACGCCTCCATCTGAGCTTGTTGTGCGGCCAACGCTGCTTGTAGCTCGCTAATCACTGGATCTGGAACGCGCGTCGATGAAGAACCTGAGGACGAGCTTTCGTCCTGAGCCTGAGCCAAGAGATACGAGGATCTCGGGATCGAGGGACCTATCCCGACATACCAATCTCGACGTTGCCCGAGAACAGTATCCATCGCGTACTGCTCCGCCTGGTCTATGTCAAACGTTTGGCCTGACTCCGCTGCTTGTCGCTGCATATCCTCGACTTGAGTCATAATTCGCGCCTTCAAACATAGGTTAAAAAAATTATTAAGATTATCGAAACTTGATTATTAAGTAATTAACACAAGTAACTTACAAATGCTTGTTGCGCCCAAGCTGTCGTCCAATTGCCTTGATCATCTTGATGTTTTTTCTCCCACGTGTTTAACGCCGATGCCAAAGTCCCATCTTCCCTACTCTGCAGTTGTTATGAAAATATGAGTAATGTATTTATTGCAAAAAAAATATTACAAAATTAGAATAAACTTACGTTCAAATGTCGATGAGCCAAAAAAGAAATCGACCCTTGTGTGGACTTCGTTTTCTTGTTCTTTGAATTGTCTCTGTTGCGAGTAGACTTTTTCTGCACATATTAAATTGCGTTATAATTCGATTTCATAGAAGATAACATAATTTTTTGAATTATACATTACCTTCCAATCGTCAGTTGCGAACTCCTCTATCACTTTCTCCCAATCGTCTTTTTGATATCCTTTTGGGATTTCTTTCTTGGCGACATTCATTTGCCCACAACATTTTCCTAAGAAAGTCCCTGATAATCTAGACTTTTGGTTGCGCCTCATACGCTTTGCATCGCGAATGATAGTCTGGTCAATCTGATGACGATAGCAATCCGCCGGAAGCAGCTCCTCGGTCTCATCATCCTTGTACACGAAAGTGTACTCGGAATGAAGTGCGCTCAGAATATTGCCCAACATCTGGGGCGTCACTTCGTTCCAATCACGAAGTGTGACCGGGATATGGACTTTCACCAAAGCGCCGACGCGGTTGTTGAATACTCCTACCTTTTTTATTGTTTTTCTTACGTCCTGGTAGAAAGTTTGGTTGATTGGGTCGTACCTAACAACTTTCGCACCGGGTACCCCATGCGCTGCTTTTGCCGAAGTAGACCCGGTTGTTGGTCCCCTTGTTTTTTTAGGACCTTGGGAACCCGGTGTCTCTAGCGGAGACTCATCTCCACCTGCTCCTGAACGGTGTAGCGGAGACTCATCTCCACCTGCTCCACCTGCATCTGACATCCTGTAAGATGTGAACAATATTAGTAAATAAATATTAGTTTTCTGTTTAAAAAAAACATGGACGGCACCACGGATTTTATTATTAACAAACCTCACATATGGCGGAGGAAAACCGTGGTTACATTATATAGTAAATAAACATACAAAAAAGATATTAATCATTCATCATCATCTATGCCTATAATGTTAATATAATCTTCTATATCGACATCAACATCTTCTCCCTCAAAAACGACTTGTCTCTCATTTTCATCGTCGTCTTCTTCATCATCGTCAACGACAGTCACTAACTCAGCTTCATCGATTTCGTGTCGATGATTCAAACGCTCGATGTTTGACAACTCTATAGTCAATGGGATCGAGGCTGAGTTGGAGGGGTCAACTTCAGGAATGTCCCAAATCCCTCGATGATTGCATTCCTGGATGATTTCCCAGTCGCCGCCTTTAATAAGATCTTCGATGTAAAAAACTTGTTTCACTTGAGTCGCGAGTACGTACGGCTCCTCTTTAAACCACTGTTTCGCAGTATAAGCACTCGTTTCTCCAGTAGTCTTATCGGTGTGCACTAGTCGGTTTGCATGATACTTGTCACCGTACCAAATGCATTTAAACAATACAACACTACAGTTCTGCCTATAGTTCACGACGATGACGTCTTCCATTCGACCATAGTAAGTGAAATCATCCACAAGTACACATACACCGCTATTTTGAGTGACTCGTTGATTATCGCGACGACGAGTGATGAACTTCACGCCATTTACAAAGCAACTCGGATATTGATAGGCGACTTGAAGGGAACCGATAGAAAGCGAATAGAGCTCGTCAGACACGTCAGAACCACTAGCTTTCATATCAAAAATCAGATTACGAAAGAAAGCATTGATTAGCACTTGTGCGTTTATCAAAAAATTGCATTGATATTGTGTTATTACCTTCTTCTCAAACCAAATTTTGAACCTCTTTCTATGCTCCGCTTCAATATCGCGAACTCCAGATTCGCTCAAGAGATCCAAATGCTCGCTGTTATTAAAAACATTACTTCAATAGCAATATATAAATAAGAATGAATTGAAACACATTCCCAACGATAACTTACGTCAAATATGGATCCACTTCAGGACAGTTGGTATAGATGTACCACTCCGCGTTCTCTTTCTGTTCATCGTCTAATACTATCGGTTTCATCATCCCATAAGGCACACACATCTCGGATCGAAAAACAGAGAGCTTTCGCACTTGAACTTCATCTACACTTTTTTTATCTTCAAGATACCTTGCAACGAACGTTAGAGCTTCTTCTACAACATAAGCTTCCGCAATAGAGCCTTCTGGTCTAGCTCTATTTTTGACAAAATGTTTTAACGTCCCAAGGTATCTCTCAAATGGGTACATCCACCGCATATGCACCGGGCCGCCATACAACGCTTCATCTGGTAGATGAATCGCCACGTGAATCATGATCGTGAAAAAAGCTGGTGGAAATATCATCTCAAGCTTACACAAGATCTCGATGATAGACTCTTGCGCATTTTCAAGATCTTCTACTCTCAAGGTTCTCGAACTTATCAGCTTGAAAAAGTTGCAAAGCTCGGAGATCGTCTGATGTATTTCTTTTGGCACAAAAGGACGAATACCAACAGCCAACAACCTCTGCAAGATCACGTGGCAATCATGCGACTTCAAACCTGTGAGCTTTCCATCAGCAGTCACATTTTTCTTCAAATTCCCAGCGACCCCATCTGGAAATTTGACAGATTGGAGGAACTCGGTAAATCGCTGCCTCTGAACAAGGGTTAAGGTGTACGATGCTCGCGGTTTGTACCACAAATCCCCTTGTTTTTTCAAGTGGAGAGCGGTCTTGATGCCCAAGTCCATCAAATCAAACCTCGCCTTATCTGTGTCGTAGTTCTTCTTTTCTAAGCTGAGCAAGGTTCCGAGAAGATTCTCGCACACGTTCTTCCCTATGTGCATGAAGTCCATGTTATGCTTCAACTCCAAATCTGACCAGTACGACAACTCGTAAAAGATGCTTTTCTTGGCCCAATTTAGTTCGCACTCGGCTCGCTTTCGTTTTCTGCCCACGGAGCCAGCATGTTTGCCAGTTGTCGTGCAAGAGACACTAGCCAACTGAGCGAGTATGTCCTGCGGAGTCAACTTCTCGGGTTTACTGCGTTTCTCGTGGCGATCCTTGTAGTGATCGGTGCTTTTTCTCAATCGGTGACGCATACGCAAGAATCGACGATGGTCGTAGTAGACGATCCTGTTTCTGACTTTCAAAGACGGCGTGTCAAGGTTGCACGTCGGGCAAGCGAGATACCCTTGGCCACTCCATCCCGATAAATAGGATCGAGCTGGAAAATCGTTAATCGTCCTAAGTAGCGCGGCACGCAATCGAAACACTTCATCGTTGGCGCCATCTCGAACACGGAATCCGGTCTCCCACAGTTCTTTCAGCTCTTCGACAATTGGCTGCAAAAACACGTCCATGTCCTTTCCTGGTGAGTGAGGCCCCGGGATCAAAAGCGTCAGCATCAAGTACTCTTTCTTCATGCATAACCAAGGCGGCAAGTTGTACACAGTTAGTACCACAGGCCACATGCTGTACGATAAACTCATTTCTCCGAACGGATTGAATCCATCCGCAGCTAGTCCAAGCCGCACGTTTCGAGGCTCTGCAGCAAAGCCTGGGTATCTCTCGTCCAGGTTTTTCCACATCGTACCATCCACAGGATGTCGTAGAACACCTACTTCCCTGACGCGATCTCTTTCGTGCCACTGCATCAAAAGCGGCGTGTGTCGAGACGCGTACAACCGCTTCAATCGATCTTTTAGGGGAAAATATCGCAAAATCTTTTGCGGTATCATTTTCCCAGTTGGCTTCCATCTGCTCTCGTTGCATACTGGGCACACGTTGACTTCCGCGAGTTCTTTTCGAAATAGGACACAATCGTTAATACACGCATCGATCATCTCGTATCCCATGCCAAAACGCTTCAGCTTCGCCTTTGCCTCGTAATGCTTCTCCGGAATTCGATTACCATCTGGATGAGACTTCTTCAAGAGCTGCAAGAGTTCTGTAAACGACTTGTTCGTCCAATGGTTCGTGACTTTGAGGTGCATCAACGAAACCAAGAACGACAAAGAAGAAAACTCTTTGCATCCAGGGTACAATTCTGCTTCCAACTCGGCGAAGAGGTCTTCCACTTGCTCCTCTGCACGCACCTCGCTCTGGGTCGGCTCCGTAGCATCGTCGAAATCCTCGTGATCCCTGATATCCTCCACAGCACCGTGCAATCCTCCTATTCCTCTCTGATCTGTTCCTCCGATGGAATCTTCTTCATGAGGAAGGACGGCACGCTCGAGCTCGCCGTGATGATACCATTTTGTGTAGCCTGGGGTAAACCCCTTGTTCAGCAAATGGTTCCTGACAACCCCGATGTCGTGCCATCTCACGTTGTTACAAGGTTTGCAAGGACACCGATATTTGCCATTTTCGTTAGGGAATCTTCTTGCAGCGCGAATTAACTCGTTAACACCGGTTTTGTACTGCAATGTCACCCGATTATTCTCCGTGATCCAATCTCTACTTGGATTGGACATTTCGCTGAATGAGAGCGAGAAATGAAAGTTTGGAAGAGTTACTGATAAAGGACGACGGAGAACACAATGAAAGAGAGATTATGAATTCTATGTTAATTATTTTGAGCTCGGATTGAATAAGTTGGGAGTTTTTAAACTAATTCATTCGAAACTCTACAGAAATTTCGGCAGAGTTTCCCCTATTATACTGACAAACCAAAAACCTGGAAAATTATTTAAAAACATACACAAACCATCCAGAACTATCCTATAAATTATCTCAGCCCTAAACCGAACCTCCGTGGTTCGATCACAACATTTATAAATGAAAAATCGAAATAAACAAAATATCACAAACTATCAAAACATGTCACAAACTATTTTTCTTATTTAAACTTATAATTTCATTTCATGTTAAATCAAATGAAACTAATCACAAATTCATTAACTTCATTTTAACTTAAACTTCATTTTATACTAAACATGTCACAAAACATCAAAACATGTCACAAAACACAAATAAAACTTAGATTTAACCTAAACTAATCAAATTATTAAACATGTGACATTATCAATTACATTTACTAATCAATTTCAAAGTAGCATGTTACAATTACAATTTTAATTTCATTAAATAATTTTAAACTAAACAACCTATTCATGTAATTATTAGACTAATTACAATTCCTAATTGATAAATTACAATAAATCAAAACTAATTAAAACAAAACAAATTTAAACTAAACACTAACCTATACTATATCACAAACTATGTCAAAAAACACTAACCTATACTATATCAAATTAATACTAATTAAGCTACACATATATATACAAATTAATTCCTAACACATAAACTTAATCTAATTAAAATTACAACATATACAATATACAATATATATTTACACATATACAAATTAATTCCTAACACATAAAATTAATCTAATTAATTCTTAACAACATATACAAATTACAATATATATTTACACATATACAATATACAATAAACAATAAATTAAATCTATACAATATATGTTTACATATAATATATAAACTAATATATAATACCTAAACAGAAAAAAAAATACTAACCTGGAGGCTGTGAGCGCACGGTGAGGCAGAGAGAGAGCGAGGCAGAGAGGGAGCGAGGCAGAGAGGCAGAGAGGGGTTGAGCGAGGCGGAGAAGACGGCGGAGCGCGGCGGAGCTACAGCGGCGCAGTGCGTCGGAGGCAGCGGCCGGGGCCGGGGCTGAGCGCACGACTAATTGAGAGAGAGAGAGAGCGAGGCAGAGAGAGAGTTTAAACATTGAGAGAGAGAGAGAGCGAGGCAGAGAGGGAGCGAGGCAGAGAGAATCGTACCTGACGGCGGAGCGCGTCGGTGAGAGCGTTCCTGATGGCGGAGCGCGTCGGAGTGCGGCAGAGGTGGCGCGCGCGGCTTGGTGGAGGAGCTGCTGGCCGAGCGCAACCGAGAAGGAGAAGAGAGAGAGAGAAGCGGCGGCGGAGCACGGCGGAGGGCGTGGAGCGCGCGCGGCTGAGTTACAGAGGCCGGAGATAGGTTTTTTTTTTTAAATGGGCGGCGTGAACTGGTGACGCAAGTGAGGCAGAGAGAGAGAAGCGGCGGAGGTGGTGGACAGGGCGGAGCGCGGCTGAGGTGGCAGAGAGAGAGAGAGGTTTTTTTTTCTGTTTGGAGCGGCGGTTTCGAAATGAGGAAGACGAACTGTAGGCGATTTTGTTTTATAGAAAAACCTAACTTTCACGTGCGACTAGTCGCACCTGATACTCAAAAACCTAATTTTCAGGTGCGACTAGTCGCACCTGATAATAACAAAAAAATCCAGAATGCCACGTCAATCTCGAATGAAATAATGAGGGGGAGAGTTGGCCCGCTTAAAATTTTGAAACTATCAGGTGCGACTCTGTCGCACCGGATACTCAAAAGCAAACAACAAATTTAGCGAAATTTTTATCACTTCGGGTTGACAATCTGGTGCGACAAGTCGCACCCGAAAGCCATTTAGATTCGACTTTTAGGTGCGACTAGTCGCACCTGATAGTCATGCGCATCAGAAAACCAAATTTGTAGTAGTGATTTTTTTAGATGAAGGCATCATTAACATATGTAAGCTATGTTATTATACTAAAAAAAGAATTGTATAC
This sequence comes from Urtica dioica subsp. dioica, assembly GCF_054948205.1. Lineage (NCBI taxonomy): Eukaryota > Viridiplantae > Streptophyta > Magnoliopsida > Rosales > Urticaceae > Urtica > Urtica dioica. Next base: position 27,139,572 of record NC_142758.1, read on the forward strand.
CCCACCTCGTGGAGAGGAATAAAAACTCTTTTCAATTAATACGAAATAAATTGTGAGATTGACTTGCTCTTTCGCGAGGTCGCATGTTTCCAGGAGATGTCGGTGTTGAAGGCGGAGGAGTTAGTTTGTAAGAACATGTGACCTCGCGACAACCTGAGTTGGTACCCGTACTTAGAGGCAACCAATCATGTCACCAATGATCTCAGAAACTTCAATCTTGGGTCAGAATACAATGGTGGAAGCAAACGCCTTCTTGGAAATCACTACTACAAAATACCCTTTTAGAGTCGCTCAAAAAGCGACGCGTTATATTTTGGGGGTCGCTTTTTAAGCGACGCATATGCTAGTGACGCCCAAAGGTTTGGGCGTCGCTTATGACCGAGCGACGCTCCACGTAAGCGCGACGTTAGATTGGCGTGTTTTTTTAATTGGGCGTCGCTCTTTTTATTGGTGTCGCTTAATAACCTGGAGTCGCTCAAAAATTGAGCGACGCTAGCCTGGAGTCGCTCAGAAATTAAGCGACGCCAGTTTTCTGGAGTCGCTCAATTTCTGAGCGACTCCAGGCTGGCCAGTTTGGAGTCGCTCAAAAATTGAGCGACTCCAAAAATCTTTTTTTTTTAATATTAAAAAATACGTTTACCCACTATAATTTTCCCAATAATCATGAAAATAATCTCAGAATCTCTATATCATATTCAAAATTAAGAACCCCCAATTTCAAACATTCATAAACCCTAAATTTAAAATCTCGTCCAAAATTCATGAGAAACTCAAACAAATGCTTTCAATTCACAATTCCGAGCGCAAATCAATACTATTCGGTTACTAATCCATATCAAATCCACTTCAGTTTTACAAATCCCAACCAGAAATCAAAATTCACAATCTAATAGCAAAACCCTAGATTTCCAAAAATCCAACTCGGGTTTGATAGGTATTTTGTAGTAGTGAATGGAGCAGGTTTGCATATCTAAAAAATACGGGGGGGGGGGGGGGGGGGGGGCGGGGGCGTCGCTCAAAAAGCGAGCGACGCCCCATGCCACGTGGCCTGGCGTATTTTTTAAATATTAAAAAAAAAGATTTCTGGAGTCGCTCAATTTTTGAGCGACTCCAGGTTGGTGTCGCTCAAAAATTGAGCGACTCCAGGTTGGCGTCGCTCAAAAATTGAGCGACTCCAGAAATCTTTTTTTTTTAATATTTAAAAAATACGCCAGGCCACGTGGCATGGGGCGTCGCTTGCTTTTTGAGCGACGCCACGTCACGTGTATCTAGCGTCGCTCAGATACCTAGCGTCGCTCAAGCGAGCGACGCCCCATGCCACGTGGCCTGGCGTCGCTCAAAAAGCGATCGACGCCCCACGTCGCTTGCTTTTTGAGCGACGCCAGGCCACGTGGCCCAGTCAAATTAAAATGCATTAATTTCAATCTTTTCACGTCAAACGAGCTCCAAAAAATAAGGTTATACGTCGCTCAAAAATGTACCCGACGCAAATATAGCGACTTCTAATAGGTATTTTGTAGTAGTGAATGGAGCAGGTTTGCATATCTAAAAATTTAGTTCATCGTTTGTGTCCTCAAAAAAATCTCCCACCTCTTTGCTGTCAAATCTACTCCACATTCCTCAAATCACAAAAAAAAAAAAAAAAAATTATTGAGTGTCTCACAATTTACTAATGATAGTTATGTATGTTTTGAATTTCATCCAAATTTTTTTTTTGTAAAGGATCAAGCAACAGACGAGGTGCTGCTGCGAGGGAGCCTAGCTCGGGTCTATATCGTTTCCACCTCATCCAAGTCCAAGTCGTCCAGTCCTAGTCAACATAAGTCTTTAAATTCAATCAAAGCTGGTCTATGTTTATCCAGTTCTTCTAGTCTTTCATTGCCTAAATCCGATGTCATTGCCAATGTTCAGGCTTCCATGGACATTTGGTATACCTCTCGATCACCCTAATAGCAAAGTAGTTCAAAAAGTACTCCAAAATTGTAATCTTCTCAAAGAAATGAATACTACCTTTCCATTTTTGTCAAGCATGCCATCTTTGAAAAATTCACAAGCAACCATTTCCATATCCACCACTACATATACGAACATTTTGCCCTAATATACTCAGATTTATGGGGACTGTCTACCGTCACATCTAGAAGTGGTTACCGATACTATGTCATATATATTGATGCTTATTCCAAATTCACATGGATCTATCTTATAAATAAAAATTTGAAGTCTTTGGCACCTTTGTTCATTTAAAAAAAAAGTGGTTGAAAACTAATTTAAAAAGTCGATTAAGGCTGTCTAACGTGATTGTGAAGGATAATATCTGTCACACTCCGCGACCCGTTGTCGGCTCACGAGCCGCGATGGTGGATAACGTCACATATCAATATATATCATATCAAATAGGTATAGAAATAAGTAAACATAATAATCATAACACTTATATTAACCATAATACGATAATATATGAGTATTAAAAGTGGTTATATGAAAAACCCGAGTAAATTTTTCTTTTTTCTCAATTCAGACTTTGAGTCTCCACAACGACTCTATATATGTACATATCAGCTCCTGGGTTTGCGTATAATTACAGGAGATATGTTTTAGGTGCGTAGATTACGGAAGGGGTTCAACAAAATATAGATACTATTATAGAAGAGGTTGATCCCGGGTGAGTTCCCATTAGCCCAAAGGTCAAGAGATACAGTATCGGGGTGGGACTCGCATGCCCTCAGCTCCGCCAGTAGTTCTCCCAACGGTCGTGCCACCGCCGGTTGTTCCGCCAGTAGTTCCACCACCCATCGTACCACCGCCGATCGTTCCGTCAGCGCCACCACCAGTCGTGGACGTAGAGTCCGACGACGAGGATGATGAGGTTGACACCGCCGAGGGCGATGGTGACATGGATGAGGATCCAGATGAGGATCCACAGGAGGATCTAGATGAGGACCCGGAGGAGGACCTGTCTCTGGCTGCTCCGGCTGCATGAGCGTACATGACGCGAGTTAGTCATGTAGTAGAATAGGACTTCCATTTTTGTTTTGTTCTGATGGGTTATGTTTTTCTTTTTGAAACCCGTCTGACTAAGCCTCGGAGAAGGCTAGTGTATTTTTGGGAGTCTGTAGATTTATGTATATAGCGATAGTTGACATGTGATGTGTAAATAGTAGATGCATGTATGCAGGTTGTATATATCTTTTTGACTTGATGTATATATGAGAAATGTTTATGAAATCTCGTTTTGAGTTATGATCATGTGCTGATATGTTTTCTTTTCTCGCATTCTTGATGTTGTGACGTGGATTTTGATCATGCCTTCTTCTAGTTGTAGATTTGAGAAATCGTGGGGCCTAGACGAGACCCGTCTAATGCCGAGAATGTTACAGCGGAGGATCTCACAGAGATCAGACGCGCGCTGGAGAGACAAGCTGCTGACGCGACCTAGAGAGATGAGATGAATCGGAGGTTCGCGCAGCAGCTGGAGGAGCAAAACCACACGATTGCAAAGCTCTTAACGAGACTGAATGTGCCGCATCAATAGCACCCAGCGCCTCCGGTTCCAGGAGAACGACAAGAGAATCTACCGTCAGTGTTTGTGGATCCTCCTGAGGGGCTCAACTTTCAGATTCCTGACGTCGTTCCTCCTGTGAGTGAGCCGGTATACGAGTGGTTTCATAAGCAGAAGCCTCCAATGTTTGACGGCCATGTCGATCCAGCTGCAGCTGAGAACTGGGTCAAGAAGATGCAGCAGATCTTCAACTACATGCAGCTGCCTGATACCGAGAGAGTAGCTTGCGCTGTGAATCAACTGGAGAATGAGGCTATGGGCTGGTGGGAGGGGATGGCGTCGTCTTAGGATTTCCACTCGATGACGTGGGTCCATTTCCTCAATTTGTTCCACGGGAAGTATCTAAGTGAAGCTAAGCTGTCGAATAAGGTATGTGAGTTTATGAGCCTATGACAAGGTTCAATGTCTGTATCAGAAGTTCGACACGTTGGCAAGATTTGCTCCTTCCATAGTCCCTACTGATCAGGCTTGGAAGATGAAATACATGCATGGGCTCAACGTGGATATCGTGAGCCAAGTTAATAGCGGCGATCATGGACCCCGATCTTACGCCAACGCTGTGCAGAGAGCTTTGCGGATTACTGGTTGGCGCGAGGGTGATCACACTCCTGCATCAAAACCAGTTGGTGCAACACCTTCTGAAGCTGTCGGTCCAAAGCAGAGTAAATCAAGGAAAAGATTCAGACCCCAGTCAAGTAGGGAGAATCGGCCGCAGCGAGGAGACGAAATGAGGTCCCAGCAAGGTTTGAGTAACCGACCTCAGGGAAGTTCTGGAAACTGATCACAGTCGGTGAACCAGAACAGCGGACGTGGAGATAGCAGACGGTCAGGTCCGCCCAATAAGAAGCCTAGAACTTCTGGGAGCAATCAGTCGCCCGTGTGCCGAAGGTGTGGCAGATCGCACCAGGGAGAGTGTTACGCTCGTGTGCTGCTGTGTTTCAGAGGCGGGAAAAAGGGTCATCTGTCTCAAGAATATGAGAGTCCAGAAGTGAAGATCCCTGCACACAAAGAGCAACCAAAAGCCAATGCAAGAGTCTTTTCCATCCGTGAAGATGAAGTGCGAGCAGGATCGTCCATCGCTGTCACATGTCAGATTTTCGTGGATTCCTTCTCTGTATATGCATTGATAAATTCAGGAGCCACACAATCATTCATCGCATGTAGGAAGTCTGATTAGTTAGATGAGCATCAAAAGGAATTCTTGTACCCGTTCGTTACGGCTACGCCTTCTGGAGAAAAATATCTGTCGTTATTCTGGTATAGAGATGTACCCATCCGACTTCAGGATCGGATAATGAAAGCAGACTTGATCAAATTGAATATGGTGGACTATGACGTAATTCTTGAAATGGATTGGTTAAGTACCCACCATGCAATTATAGACTGCCGAAAGAAGTCAGTTCTGTTTTAGAACCCAGGACTTGGACCGCTGCAGTTCCAAGGTTCCTCTCGGAAGTCAAGTCTTCCGATCGTACATGCCCTGAAGGCTATGAAGATGATACATTAGGGATGCGCTGGTTACCTTGCAAGCGTGGTAGACGTTGTTGTCGCACGAAAATGAACAACTATTTAAAACCTCGGGCGGTTCGATCCAAGGCCGGACCAAGTGATCGCACCCGGGCCAAGAGTGTGAACTCGATAGTCTCGAGCTAGGGTTCTCTCCGATCAACCCGCCTCTCGGGAGAGGTAGGGGGTGAGGGGGAGGAGTGACCGTGCCTTGGTTGTCGGCTGCCTACGTACCCGTGCGTGGGATCAGGTCAGAACGTAGTTCAAGCGTGTGTGACGCAGTATGAGGCGTGGAGCCTTGGCGAAGAGGCGTGCTCGACGAAGGAAACGGGGCGCGAGGAGTCCTCGGCAGCGTCTCAGAACTTCGGAGACCGCGTATGCGTCTAGCGTGTTAGTCGCGCGAGGGTAGCTCTAGTTGAGAACCCTAGGGGCGTGCTTGAGCACCGGAGAACGTTCGATCAAAGGGAGCGACGTCCGGGAAGTTCCCGTGAGTGCTTCGGGACCTTTGAGAACGAGGGAGAGAGAAGAGAACCTGCTTCAGGCCAAATGTGGCATCCAGAGAAGCAGAGAAATCGAGCGTGTCGATAAGAGATGAAGAGAATTATTGGATATTTTGGGATGGATTTTCCCCTCAATGAGAGAGGGTATTTATAGGTGTTTGGGAGCCTTAGAAGGTCCCTTTTTCGTCCATGTGGGACTAGGATCGCGCATGCCATCAAGTGGAGGCGCACGGCGCGCGCGGCGCACAAAGAGCGGCGCACAACGCGCGGCGCGCGGCGCGCGGCGCAAGGGGCGCGGCGCGCGTGTCACTGGGCACGACGCGAGGGTCACCAGGCGCGGCGCAGGTCGCGCGGCGCATGGAGCGCGCGGCGCGCGCCTGTATGGCGCGGCGCACCGTCTGCTGCACGGCCGGCCGGCGTAGCGCGCTGTGTGCGTGATGGACGGCTCGTCTTGGCCGGGTTCTTGCGGGCCTTCGAATGTCATTCCTCTCACGTGAAATATGAAGCTTTCCACTTGACGAGAGCGACTCGATTCGAGGAGCAAGGCTCGGCTCGACGAGAGCGACAAGCGACTTGACTCGAGGAGTGACTCGAGAATGTCTTGAGGCTCGACTCGAGGAACAATTAAGGGCTCGACTCTAGGGGCGAAGCTCGACTCGAGGAGATTGACTCAAGGCTCGACTCGAGGAGCGAAGCTCGACTCGAGGAGTCAGGAGTTTGGGCGAGGACTTGAAGATTTGCCGCTCTTCAGGACCTCCGGCCTGACCATCGGCCCTTTGAGCGACGTGCCTTCTTGGCGTCTCGGGTTTTCCGAAAACGACCGACAACATTAGCCCCCCAAGTTCGTCGTTCGGGAGGCGTCCCAGCGATGAACTTTTTGTTCTTCTAGTTGGGTGTTTGAGGAGAATGTTTCCCGTGCCTTGTGGCCCCGAGGAAAATTTTTTCCTCTTCTCTTTTCTTTTTCCTTTTTTTTTTTTCAGGGGGCCGCGCGGCGCGCGCCCTGGACGGCGCGGCGCGCGGTCTGTGTTGCATGACCCACGCGGCGCGCGTGCTTAGCCCGCGGCGCGCCTCCTTGCACGGGGCTGGTTCGCTTCGCGCGGGAGAACTCCGACTTTTTGGAGTTTCTACTCCGAATTTGACCCTTGTGGGAGTAGGATTTCGACTCCTACCCCCCTAGAAGTCTATAAATAGACCCCCCCCCCCCCCCTTCCCTTTATTCCTCACTTTATTTCTTCTCTTTTCTCTACGCTTGTTTTCTTTTTTACGCTTGCATTATGAGTGTCCCTCCCCTTTTCTCAGTTGAGAGTCCCGAGATTGATTTCTCTCTCTTGTTTCAGGGTTCTGAACACGCAGAGGATGATCTCTTCGCGGGTTTAAGGGAAGTTCCTCTGCACGTGGAAGAAAATCCAAGCGGTGTAGAGCAGTGGTTGGAGGAAGGCGAGCTGGGTGCGACTGTGCCCGCTGCTCAGCCTCTCGAAGAGTGCGCGTCAACTGGGCGTGGTACAGGTGGGGAGTTTGATCGTCCCGCGTCCGGGGAGCCTGCCCCTCACCTCGTGATCAACTTAGTTGGCGGGGGGGTCCGCGGCAAAGTCCGCCTCGACGTGCCGCAGCCTGACTTGGGCTTTCAAGGCGTGCCGGGAGATGTTACGGATGCGGATGCGGTGACTCCGCTAGAGTCGGTTCTCGACGAGATAGACTGCGTGGACGACTTTGGTCCCGAGTCTGAAGATCCCGGAGGGGCGTCAAAGGAGTGTCCCGAGGTGCCGCCGGCGGCTGCTGCGGCTGTGTCGGAGGGCAAGAGCCCTTCCGTGGAGTCAGGGGGTCCTCAGCCCGGGACCCCTGACGCAGAGGCGTTGGTATCGGCGAGGTCGCTCGCTAGGACGGAGTGGTATCCTGAGGAGGGCCTTGCTGCTCCCGAGGACTTCGACTGTTCGGGGGTCGATGCTTCGAGCATGCTCACCTACCGGACATTCGTCGGTCTCCGGGAGGCTTTTGCCATTCCGTCGTCTGTGGCGCTTCTCCGTCCCTTAAAAGACCACCGTCCTTTCCGGCCTCGTCGTGGTTTTGCCGCAGTTTCAGTTGCGAGTCTTAACTGCGGGCTACGGCTGCCGTTTCAACCCATCGTTCAGCAGCTTCTCGCCCGTCTGGGGGTGCACGCATGTCAGATGAGCCCGGCATTCTACCGCATAGTGGCGATGTGCCATATGGAGTGGCATTGCCAGACCGAGCGGGTGATGACCGTGAGTGATTTTCGCAATCTCATCGCGGTCTTCCCTGCGCCCGGGCAACCCAGTTTCTTTGTGGCCCGCGATCGACGGAATACTAAGCTGATCATCGATTCAGAGAAGTACAATCGACGACTGTGGGTGTGGGTCTCGGCGGAGGCTTTTGGTGACGCGCCGCTCCGGTTCGGCCCCTTGTCCGAGTTTCCCGCTAACGAGGGGGCCGACGATCTCGACTTTGTGAAGGAGATCCGGGGAATGTCGGAGGCTCGGAAAGCCGTTGAACGATTTCGTTCTCCTGAGCTGATGGCTTCCACTGGGTGGTTCCCGCCCTTTCCTCAGCAGACCGAGGGTGCCCTGAGTGCCGCATCATCTCTCTCGAGCGGCGATCCTCAAGGTATGTTGGCGTTTCGTACTTCTTGCTTTTGTTTTTTAGCTTAGGGTTTTGACTTTGTCGCTTTTGCAGTCTCCTCGGCTAGGGCGAGGGCTCGGGCTCGTCTAGCGAATGCTTCTCGAGACCCGAAGTCGTTGGCGGCGGTTCGTCGTCGGATTGCTGCGCGGGATGGACGGGAGAGGCTCGATACCGATCATCGGGCGGAGAACGGTCCTCGCGCTTCTTTGAAGCGACCTTCCTCCTCGGCTTTGCCAGACACGTCTTCGGACTCTAAGCGCGTGAACTCGATGGTCGACGTGGAGGCCGCGGAGGTTAGGGGGGAATGTTCCCTGGGCCTTGCTCAATCTTCGATGAAGATGTGGAAGAGCGTTGTGGCCAGCAGTGACATAGAGTTCTTTCGTCACGGCGTTACCGATGCACAGAGAGTGAGTTTCCCTTGCCTCGTTTGCGATGAATCTGTCTTTTGCTAAACTGTCTTTTTGCCTTCTCAGGTGCTTGCTCGAGCGACCCGGGGCGAGAAGATCCTTCACGACCTCATTAGGCGGATGAGTCGCGCCCAGGAGGAGCTTGCTCAAGCGAAGTCTCAGCTGGCCCACGCCGAGCGAGGTTCTCACTCAAAGGCGGAGTTTGCGAGTCTCCGCGAGCAGCTTCAGGAGGCTCGCGTGGAATTGGGAGTTACCCGCGGAAATTGCGACCGTGCTCAGGCGGCGGTGGCGAAGATGGCTGAGGAGCTAACGACGGAACGTCAAGCCCTTGAAGTGGCGACTCGGTCGACGGAGGTCTTCCGGAGCGAAGCGCGGGACCTTCGACGTCAGCTGGAATCGCGCACAGAAGAAGTTGGCATTCTTCAGGGCCAGCTTACATCGAGTGAGGCTGCCCGTGTTCGTGCGGAGCGTAAGCGCGACTCCTTGGCGGAGGAGGTGGTTCGGGTCACCGAGGAGAAAGCCGCGGCGGAGCAGCTTGCATCCGACCTTCAGGACGACTTTGATGTCGGAGTCGAGGAGGCAAGGCACGTAGCGGCAGTGGAGTGTCGGGACGCCACAGCTGCCGAGAATGTTTCTCGGGGGGTCACCTTCGACTTCTTCGATTCGCTTTTCCCACCACTCGACGGGGCCGACCCTGTGGGCGACGATCCCGCCGAGTGACCGTTTTCTTTCTTTATTTTTCCTGCGCAAATGTTTTAGCGCGTGCTTTTTAGGTTTTTCCGTTCAGCGCACTTATCTTAGCGCTTGCTTACTAGGATATTTCCCTTTAGCGCACTTGTCTTAGCGCATGCTTTCTCGGTTTTGAGGCAGTTGCCCCTTTCTTTTATGAGGAGTTATTCATTTATTTTTATGAATGTTTTCGCACATTTATCTTCTATGGCATGCATGGACGGTCACTTGTTTGTGTCAATGATTTTGTCCATCCTTTTATCTCGGCAATATACTTTTTCAAACACGCCAGTCACTTGGATGGTTTGCGTTCTTAAGTATTTTCAACTGCGAGTCAGCCATGCTACGTAGGTGTCTTTCGTGTGCCGGATTGTGCCACGTGGGCGTCTCAGATCGCGCCATGTAGGCATCTTGGGTTGCGCCATGTAAGCGACTTACGTGCGCCATGTAGGCGTCTTAGGTTGCGCCATGTAGGCGTCTTAGGTTGCGCCATGTAGGCGTCTTGCGGGCTGTGCCTTTACGCGACTTACGCGCGCCATGTAGGCGTCTTAGGTTGCGCCATGTAGGCGTCTTACGGGCTGCGCCTTTACGCGACTTACGTGCGCCATGTAGGCGTCTTAGGTTGCGCCATGTAGGCGTCTTATGGGTTGCGCCTTTACGCGACTTACGTGCGCCATGTAGGCGTCTTAGGTTGCGCCATGTAGGCGTCTTACGGGCTGCGCCTTTACGCGACTTACGTGGGCCATGTAGTCGTCTTAGGTTGCGCCATGTAGGCGTCTTACGGGCTGCGCCTTTACGCGACTTACGTGCGCCATGTAGGCGTCTTAGGTTGCGCCATGTAGGCGTCTTACGGGTTGCGCCTTTACGCGACTTACGTGCGCCATGTAGGCGTCTTAGGTTGCGCCATGTAGGCGTCTTACGGGCTGCGCCTTTACGCGACTTACGTGCGCCATGTAGGCGTCTTAGGTTGCGCCATGTAGGCGTCTTACGGGTTGCGCCTTTACGCGACTTACGCGCGCCATGTAGCCGTCTTACGTTGCGCCATGTAGGCGTCTTACGGGTTGCGCCTTTACGCGACTTACGTGCGCCATGTAGGCGTCTTAGGTTGCGCCATGTAGGCGTCTTACGGGCTGCGCCTTTACGCGACTTACGTGCGCCATGTAGGCGTCTTAGGTTGCGCCATGTAGGCGTCTTACGGGTTGCGGCTTTACGCGACTCACGCGCGCCATGTAGGCGTCTTACGTTGCGCCATGTAGGCGTCTTACGGGTTGCGCCTTTACGCGACTTACGTGCGCCATGTAGGCGTCTTAGGTTGCGCCATGTAGGCGTCTTACGGGTTGCGCCTTTACGCGACTTACGTGCGCCATGTAGGCATCTTAGGTTGCGCCCTGTAGGCGTCTTACGGGTTGCGCCTTTACGCGACTTACGCGCGCCATGTAGGCGTCTTAGGTTGCGCCATGTAGGCGTCTTACGGGCTGCGCCTTTACGCGACTTACGTGCGCCATGTAGGCGTCTTAGGTTGCGCCATGTAGGCGTCTTGCGTGCGCCATGTAGGCGTCTTAGGTTGCGCCATGTAGGCGTCTTGCGGGCTGCGCCTTTACGCGTCTTACGTGCGCCATGTAGGCGTCTTAGGTTGCGCCATGTAGGCGTCCTACGATTTTTTTGGTGGAGCGTGTTCTTTTGAGAGTTTCCTTACCATAGCTAGCCCCCCCAAGTTTTTTGGGTTATAAGTTAATTGTTGATAACCGGAAAACTTGCATAAAACGAAATTGAAACGGAAAACTTGAGTTTTATTACTTTTGCGAAAAACTTGCGAGAAAATTTAAATCCTAAAACATTGGCTCGTAGGTCTTATTGAAAATGGGAAATAAAAGCGATAAAAAGCGGGGGACGCTAGCTACTGATAGTACTGCCTCAAGTGCTCCGCGTTCCACGGGTGGCGAATCGGAGTTCCGTCCGTGTGCTCGATGTAGTATGTCCCGTCGTGAATGACTTTGCGGACTCTGTAAGGGCCATCCCAGTTTGGGCCTAGGATGCCTGCGCCTTGGACTTGTGTGTTTTGGAATACTCGTCTGAGGACGAGGCTTCCGATGGCAAAGGTTCGCCTTTTGATTTTGGAGTTGTAGTATCTTTCGACCTTGCGCTTCTGTGCGGCGAGGCGTCTGAATGCTTCCGCCCTCTTTTCGTCGATCAGGTCCAACTCAAGGCGCATGGCCTCGTTGTTGTCCGCTTCATCGAACGTGTCGACTCGGAACGTGGGTATCTCGGTTTCAATTGGAACCACGGCCTCGACCCCATATGCAAGGGAGAATGGCGTCTCGCCGGTGGCGTTTCGCGCGGTTGTCCTATACGCCCATAGGACGAATGGTAATTCATCGGCCCAGGCGCCTTTCTTGTCTTCGAGCTTCTTTTTCAGGTTGCTCTTGATAGTCTTGTTGACTGCCTCGACTTGGCCGTTGGCCTGAGGATGTCGCGGCGAGGAGAAGGTCTTGCTGATCTTCAGTTGATCGCAGATATCTCTTACTCGCGCGTTGTCAAATTGTGCCCCGTTGTCGGTCACAATCGAGGCGGGGATACCGTGCCTGCATATGATGTTCTTCCAGATGAAGTTTGTCGTGTTTGCTTCAGTTATTCTGGCAAGCGGCTCGGCCTCTACCCACTTAGTGAAGTAGTCGATGGCGATAATGGCGTACTCGTATTGCCTCGGCGCTCTAGGGAGCTTGCCAATGGTGTCCACGCCCCACTTAGCAACGGGACGTGGGACAACGATGCTGCTTAACGGGGTCGGGGGCTGTCGCGGAATTTCCGCGAAGCGGTGGCATTTATCGCAACGCCTTGCCCATTCACAAGCATCTCGCTTCATGGAAGGCCAGAAATAGCCTTGCTTAAGCGCTTTGAGCGCAAGGGAAGTTCCAGCGGCGTGGTTTCCGCAGATGCCCTCATGGATTTCGCGGAGGACCTTGGTCGACTCAACGCTATCGAGGCATCGGAGCAGCGGTGTCGAGTAACCGCGCTTATAGAGCGTGCCCTCTCGGAGCGTGTATTTGGATGCTAAGGCCCTCAGTTTATCGGCTTCCTTGCGGTCTTCGGGGAGTTCCCCTCTTCGCAAAAACTCGACAATTGAGTCCATCCAAGTGGGCTGAGATGCCACTTCTATGGTCCCGACTTCGTCTCGGGAGACGGATGGTCGTGGGAGAGATTCAATGGGCACGGTCCCCAATCCGTCTTCGTCGATGCCAGATCCGAGGCGAGCAAGCGCGTCAGCCTCCGAATTTTGTTCTCTCGGGATTTGGTGAATCTCGAACCAAGAAAAGGCATCGAGTTTGGAATTCGTCTTAGCCAGGTACGCGACCATGTTGGGCTCCTTGGCGATGTAATCTCCCTTAACCTGGTTTACGATCAACTGCGAGTCGCAGTGTATTCGCAGGTTATGGGAGCCGAGCTTCTGTGCTAGCTCTATCCCTACAATGAGCGCTTCGTATTCAGCTTCATTGTTGGAGGCTTGGAAGCCGTAGTGAAGGGCATATCGCAGCTTTTCCCCATCGGGGTTGATCAGGATTATTCCGGCGCCAGCCCCCCGAGCATTAGATGCTCCGTCTACGTATAACTCCCAGATGGGACCCGTTGGGTCTACCTTCCTTTTCCGAGTTAGCTCGTTATCGTTTAAGTCAGTTTCCGCTCTTCCCATATCGGGAGCGTAGGAGAATTCTGCCACGAAGTCGGCTAAGGCCTGCCCCTTTATAGCCGTTCTTGGGTGGAACTCAATCCCGTACTCGCTCAATTCTTGGGACCAGATCGCCATGCGAGTCGACGTTCCCTTTTGAAGAGCTTTACTGATTGGATGCTCAGTTCGCACCGCAATTGGGTGAGCTTGGAAGTACGGTCGTAGCTTCTTAGCTGCCGTTACGAGAGCCAGAGAAAGTTTCTCAATCTCGGTATAGCGTGTTTCCGCGTCGAGTAAGGCTTTGCTTACGTAGTAGATTGGCCATTGGACCTTGTTCTCCTCGCGGACAAGGACGGCGCTTACAGCTCTTTCAGAGACGGCGAGATACACGTATAGCGTCTCGCCCTCTTTCGGTTTAGAGAGGAATGGTGGGGACCCAAAGTAAGCCTTCATCTCTTGGAAGGCACTTTCGCATTCGTCCGTCCACTCAAAGCCGTCCGTCTTCTTCAGAGCTTTGAAGAACGGTTGACACTTGTCGGTGGCTTTAGACACGAAGCGTGTCAGAGCGGCAATCCGACCGGTCAGGCTTTGCACTTCTTTGACTCGTCTCGGCGACTTCATTTCAAGGAGTGCCTTGATTTTTTCCGGGTTCGCTTCCATGCCTCGTCGGCTGACGATATAACCGAGGAACTTTCCGGATTCAACCCCAAATACGCATTTGTTGGGGTTGAGCTTCATTTTATATTGGCGGAGGATTGTGAACATCTCCCTAAGGTCGCGTACGTGATTAGTTGCCAGTAGGCTTTTAACGAGCATGTCATCCACGTACACTTCCATCGTCTTGCCGATTTGATCGGCGAAGATCCGATTTACCAAGCGTTGGTATGTTGCTCCCGCATTCTTAAGGCCGAAAGGCATGACCTTGTAACAGTAGAGACCTCGATCAGTGACAAAGGTCGTCTTAATTTGATCGGGCTCGTGCATTCGAATTTGGTTGTAGCCTGAATAGGCGTCCATGAAGCTTAGGAGTTCATGGCCGGCCGTGGCGTCCACCAGTTGTTCGATGCGCGGGAGTGGAAAGCAATCCTTAGGGCAGGCTTTGTTAAGATCTTTGTAGTCTATACAAATTCGCCACTTCCCGTTGGGCTTTTTTACCATTACCACGTTGGCGACCCACTTGGGGTACTTAGCCTCTCGAATGAAGTTTGCGGTGAGGAGTTTCTCGACCTCTTCATTTATGGCCAGGTATCGTTCCGGGTTGAACGTTCGTCTAGCCTGCACTTTCTCGGCGACCTTTGGGTCGTCGTTCAGTCGGTGCACTATTACCTCGGGATCGATTCCGGGCATGTCCGCATGAGTCCATGCAAAAACATCCTTGAACTCCCTAAGGAAGGCGGTAAGCTGAGTTTTGATGGCGAGTGGAAGTCGGGTGCCGATTTTTACAACTTGATCAGGCTTCGACTCGTCCAGGACGATTGGCACAAGATCATCGGAGGTTTCCACTTTAAGTCTTTCGATTTCATCACGGGGGTCAAGTTCTCCGAACGTCCTTGCATCCCTTAGGTTGCATGGGTAATCGTCTTCCAGTTGGAAGATTGTGTTGACCGCTTTTCCCGCGGACTTGCCATCAACTCCTTGCACGTAGCATATTCTGGCTTGGGATTGGTCTCCAGCCATGATGCCAATTCCCCCTTTGGTGGGGAACTTCACCAGTAGGTGATATGTGGAAGTGATTGCCCTTAGCCGGTTCAACGTGGGTCGCCCGATGATTAAGTTGTAGGGCGACTCTTGATCGACCACTAGGAATGGGACCATGTGAACGGCTTCGATTCCTCCAGGGGTCCCAAAGGTGACCGGCAGGTCGATGATGCCCTCGGTCATAACCTTTTCCCCAGTGAACCCAAACAACGGCGTTTGGGTCGGAGTCGGGCGCAGCCCCCCGAGCTTCATGCGCTCTAGGGTGGACTTGAAAATTATATCGGCAGCGCTGCCGTTATCGATGAGAACCCTTTTCACCAAGTTATTGGCCACTTGGGCTTTGAGCACGATCGCGTCATTGTGCGGATGCACAACTCGCTTGGCCTCTTCATTGGTGAAATACATCGTCTCGTGAGGCACGGACGGAGGTTCTTCATATGTGAAGTTGACGTGCATAGCAGCGTCTTCCTGAGACACGGCCCTAAGGAATTTCTTCCGTTGACGGGCTGAATCCCCATCCTGTGGACCTCCCAGTATGGTGGTTACCACGTGCAGTTGTGGGTTGGCGTTGGCAGTAGCCGGGGTTTGGTTGGCAGAGGCGGCTGCTCCTCCTCCTTGACCAGACTGCTGTCTGTTCGCGGTGGGGCCCGCAGCGCCAATCATGCGCAACACGAACTCCTTCAGCCTGCCCCGTTGGATCAGAGCCTCGATTTGCCTTTTGAGGTTGTAGCATTCCGAGGTCAAATGACCATACTCCCGATGGAACTCACAATACCTGGACCGATCGCGAGTTGCGGGGTCCTTCTTCATTGGAGCCGGGGGGGTGAACTTGTCACGTGCCAGAGCCAAGATCCTTTCCGGCGCCGTGTTCAGCGGCGTGAACGACGAGTACCCTTTGAAGTTTTCCACAAGTCGCGGTTTCTGAGGTACAGGGGGTTGGTTGCTAGGAACCTGGTTCCCCTTGTTTCGCCTTTTACGAGGTTCGTTCTGCTCGCGGCTAGGTTCTTCTCGGCGGCGAGAGCTTTGATTAGTGCTCCTGCGGCCGTCGAGGTAGTCTTCGACTCCCATGAAGGTCTTAGCTCGAGTCATTAACTCGGCCATGGTGGAAGGGACACGGCCGACGACAGACTTGAGGAAGTCACTCGTGCGCAAGCCTTCTATGATAGCGGCAATTGCGTCACTGTCGTCAAAGCGGTCGACCTTGTTTGACTCTTCTGTGAATCGGGCGAGGTATCGTCTAAGAGACTCGCCACTCTCTTGCCTGATTGACCACAGGTACATCTTGGTCTTCTTTTGGACCATAGACGTAGCGAACCGCGCCAGGAACTTGTCCTTCAGGTCTTTGAACGAGTGGATGCTTCCTGGTCTTAAGTTTTTGAACCACTCAAAGCCGGGTCCGGCGAGGGTCAAACTAAAGGCTTGGCACATGGCACCAGGAGAAACACCCTGCATCGTCATCCAGGTTTCATAGTGCTGGATGGGGTAAGCAGGATCTGCTTTTCCATCATAGGGAGCGAGGTTCGGGAGCTTGAAATTCCCCGTACAAACCTCAGCCAATATCTGAGTAGTGAAAGGCGATGAGTTCTCCTCAACGACTCCGTAGGCACTTCCACCTATTCCGTATTCTCGGAGATCTCGTACCTCATTTCGAAGGTTGTGGATCATAGTGACCACATCGAGACCGGTCGTTGGAGTAACCCCTTGATCGGGAGGAGTCACCTGCAGCCTCTCGTTAGACCCCTGTCCTGCGCGGCGGTTCCCGTTAGTTGGGGCTGCCAGCGGGATGTTGGGTCTAGAGCTTAGTCGCTCTCTCAGATCATTGCCACGCCCAATGCGTTGAGCAGTGAGGTGGTCCCTAAGATCAGGGCTGGCCGTACGGAGGCGCCGGCTCTGCTTGCGGCGGTGCGCTCTCCGCGCGCCCTGACTTTCCGCAACATTCTCCCTCGGACCTAGTCGGTCGAGGGCCGAACGTCTGGAATTCCCCTCTTGAGAAGTTACCGGCGCATTGCCTGTTCGGGGTAGGGGATTCGACGGACCGGCTTCAAACACGGCGGGGAGTCCCCCGTCCTTCGTGAGAGAAGTCTCGACATCCTCCGAGTCACCAGTATCCTCATAATCAGGGTCGCGGCTTTCCTCGTTGAGGTTCTCAGGATCCCCGTTGGGGATCGTCGTGCCACGCATAGGTTGCTTCGCAGCCAGTCGGCTGTGGTACCTCGCGTTCTTCGCCTTCAGTCGGCGGATACTCTCCTCTAACTCCACGATGCGGTTGTCCCTGCTATCAGGAGATGGAGATGGTGAGCGGGTCGAGCTCTCTTCGTGGAGCGACTCTTCGTCACCATGCGCTCGGGAGCGCAAGAAGTATTTCTTGGTCTTAGCGACGTTTTCGGGGTTGTTTGCGCCCTCAGAACGTACGGGTGGTTGGCTACTCATCGTCCCTCAAGTTCGAGAAGGTTGAGTTCGCAGAAGAAAAGAAGAAGAAGAATAGAAGGGATTTCGGGCTGAATAAGTCGGGAAGCCCCCTCCTTCTAGCGCCAAAATGTTGTCGCACGAAAATGTACAACTATTTAAAACCTCGGGCGGTTCGATCCAAGGCCGGACCAAGTGATCGCACCCGGGCCAAGAGTGTGAACTCGATAGTCTCGAGCTAGGGTTCTCTCCGATCAACCCGCCTCTCGGGAGAGGTAGGGGGTGAGGGGGAGGAGTGACCGTGCCTTGGTTGTCGGCTGCCTACGTACCCGTGCGTGGGATCAGGTCAGAACGTAGTTCAAGCGTGTGTGACGCAGTATGAGGCGTGGAGCCTTGGCGAAGAGGCGTGCTCGACGAAGGAAACGGGGCGCGAGGAGTCCTCGGCAGCGTCTCAGAACTTCGGAGACCGCGTATGCGTCTAGCGTGTTAGTCGCGCGAGGGTAGCTCTAGTTGAGAACCCTAGGGGCGTGCTTGAGCACCGGAGAACGTTCGATCAAAGGGAGCGACGTCCGGGAAGTTCCCGTGAGTGCTTCGGGACCTTTGAGAACGAGGGAGAGAGAAGAGAACCTGCTTCAGGCCAAATGTGGCATCCAGAGAAGCAGAGAAATCGAGCGTGTCGATAAGAGATGAAGAGAATTATTGGATATTTTGGGATGGATTTTCCCCTCAATGAGAGAGGGTATTTATAGGTGTTTGGGAGCCTTAGAAGGTCCCTTTTTCGTCCATGTGGGACTAGGATCGCGCATGCCATCAAGTGGAGGCGCACGGTGCGCGCGGCGCACAAAGAGCGGCGCACAACGCGCGGCGCGCGGCGCGCGGCGCGCGTGTCACTGGGCACGACGCGAGGGTCACCAGGCGCGGCGCAGGTCGCGCGGCGCATGGAGCGCGCGGCGCGCGCCTGTATGGCGCGGCGCACCGTCTGCTGCACGGCCGGCCGACGTAGCGCGCTGTGTGCGTGATGGACGGCTCGTCTTGGCTGGGTTCTTGCGGGCCTTCGAATGTCATTCCTCTCACGTGAAATATGAAGCTTTCCACTTGACGAGAGCGACTCGATTCGAGGAGCAAGGCTCGGCTCGACGAGAGCGACTAGCGACTTGACTCGAGGAGTGACTCGAGAATGTCTTGAGGCTCGACTCGAGGAACAATTAAGGGCTCGACTCTAGGGGCGAAGCTCGACTCGAGGAGATTGACTCAAGGCTCGACTCGAGGAGCGAAGCTCGACTCGAGGAGTCAGGAGTTTGGGCGAGGGCTTGAAGATTTGCCGCTCTTCAGGACCTCCGGCCTGACCATCGGCCCTTTGAGCGACGTGCCTTCTTGGCGTCTCGGGTTTTCCGAAAACGACCGACAACAGACGTCACGAAGACGGTCAAGCCTAGCCTCAGGATATTCCAGTTGCAAGAGATTTCCTTGATGTTTTTCCAAAAGATCTTCCAGTTCGAGAAGTGGAGTTCAACATAGAGCTCATTCCAGGCACAGCTCTGATATCGAAACCTCCATATTGTATGCTCCAGCAGAATTGAATAAACTCAAGACGCAGCTACAAGAGTTTCTCGAGAAAGCGTTCATACGGCCGAACCATTCGCCTTGGGGAGCGCCAGTCTTGTTCGTTAAAAAGGCAGATGGTTACTTACGGCTCTGTATTGACTATCGTGTGTTGAACCATGTAACGATCAAGAATAAGTATCTGTTGCCGTGAATCGAAAATCTTTTTGATCAACTGTCAGGAGCGACGGTGTTCTCAAAGATTTACTTGCATTTGGGATACCATCAGCTGAAGGTGTAAGACGAAGACATCCCAAAAACTGCTTTTCGTACTCGATACGGTCTTTACTAGTTCTTAGTGATGTCATTTGGATTGACTAATGCGCCAGCATCGTTAATAAACATGATGAACCGATTATTCGAGGACTTTCTGGATAAGGTCGTGAACGTATTCATCAACGACATTCTAATCTACTCGAAGACTAGCGAAGAGCATGAGCAGCATCAGGAGCTAGCGCTAAGTAGGCTGAGGGAAAAAGTAACTATACGCCAAGTTCTTGGAGTGTGAATTTTGGCTGGAACATGTAGTATTTCTCGATCGTGTTGTTAGTAGCGTTGGTATCATGGTAGATCCAGATAAAGTGGAAGCCGTGAGGCAGTGTAGTTAGCCAAAGAAGGTCATTGAAATAAGGAGTTTCTTGGATCTTGCTGGCTACTATAGGAAGTTTGTGGAAGGATTCTATAAGTTGGTCATCTCCTGACTCAACTAAAGTTCCTCTGGACCGAGACATGTGAAAAGAGCTTCCAAGAGCTCAAGAACAGGCTAAAAACTGCACCACTGCTCACCATTCCACAAGGAGTTGACGGATTTTCCATTTACTACGACACGTCTAAGCAAGGTTTGGGCACTGTTTTGATGCAACATGGGAAAGTTATCGTGAATGCCTCATGACAGTTGAGGGATTATGAGACTCAGTATCCTTCCCATGATCTAGAGCTTGCTTTAGTAGTGTTTGCGCTCAAGATATGGCAACATTACATGTACGGAGTCCATTGTGACATCTATACAGACCACAAAACGTTGAAGTATCTCTACACTCAAAAGGAGTATAACATGCGCCAAGGACGTTGGATGGAACTCCTGAACGACTACAACTTCGATTTGCATTATCACCCTGGTAAGGCCAATAAGGTAGCAGATGCTCTTAGTCGTAAGTCTGTAGCGTCCTTAGCAAATCTGGTGGAAACATCTCTCCATCTGAAAGATGATATGCAGCAGCTAGAGCTTCAGCATATCACAAGTAGGTTAGCCGCTTAGCGTACGTCCAATACTGCTCGAGCAGACCAAAGATGGTCAGTACGCAGACAAATATCTTCTTGGGCAGATGTTTGAAGCTCAAAACGGTAAAGAGGTTGACTTCAAGTTGGATGAGAACGAGGTTTCGAGATGCAATGGAAGAGTTTGTGTGCCGTTCAACAAGGAAGTCAGAAAGCAGTTGATGGAAGAAGTTCACCGGACACCATATTCGGTACATCCAGGTGTGACAAAGATGTATCAAGACTTGAAAAAGGTATATTGGTGGCCAAGAATGAAGAAAGACGTATTTGAGTTTGTCCAAAAGTGTCTAACTTGTCAACAAGTTAAGGCAAAGCATCAGAAACCAGCTGGAATGCTGCAACCACTCCAGATTCCACAGTGGAAGTGGGAGAAGATAACGATGGATTTCGTGTCAGGTTTTCCACAAACCATAGCTGGTCATGACTCAGTCTGGGTCATTGTTGACAGATTGATCAAATCAGCTCATTTTCTGCCCATCAAGACCACTGACACCGTGGATAAACTCGTTGAACTCTACGTAAAGGAGATTGTACGTCTCCATGGGGTTCCTAGTTCGATTGTTTCTGACCGTGATGCTCGCTTCACATCCAAGTTCTTAAAGAGATTACAAGAGAACTTGGGGACTCGTTAGTAGTTTAGTACTGCTTTTTGTTGTCAATGGTGCCCACAAGAAGAGTTGTAGTCTTTATTTTGAACATTTGATGTAATAAAGTCTCATGAAGACTCTTGCTTGTAATTGCCTATTCATTCATTAATAAAGTTGAAACGTTCATTCAATCTTCCTTGTCTGAAGCTTTATGATAAAACCATAGTCTTTTAGTCCATAAACAAACTTAACAACTTACGAAGAGACAAATGTAGATTTGCATGAACAAACTCTTCGTAGTTTGCTTAAAACGATATATTCGCAATCTTAGGGTCAAAGGACTATTGACCTCAGTATGATTGTTAGAAGAATCTATGATGTCTGGTTATGAGGCATTGAGAGTTAGGAACTCTATAGTTCTTCTAGGTATCTTCCGAAGGTACTGAATTGACCAGTGCACTTCTAGAGACAAGATAAGAACAAACCATTTAACCTCTTATGTCTCGAAGTCACTATGTATGAATTGCATCATGCTTACCTTAATCCTGAAATGAGACATGCCATTTCACACCTTAGTATTCTCATTTGAGAAAGTCAAAGTTCGGACTCACTATGTGATTCCGAACAAGGCCTATTGGTGAGGTACTAAGTTGTGAGTCTGTCATGAGTAACTTTGTGAAGTTCTCATAGATATGGAATTCATGTACAAGATTGCTGAAATGCAATGTATGTCACCTCATGCTTTGTTCCTTGGAGTGTGAATAAATGAACTGGCCAGTGTCCAAATTGAGTCCTGACTCTTTTGGATGAAACAATGTGACTTGTTAGCTCCTCGTCAATACATTGTTTCTAACTTATTCACAAGCGACAAAGGAGTTGAGGAAATAACAGCTAGAAGGGTAAAATGGTAATTTAGTAAATCCCGACTAGCTGATGACATTCATGAAGGGTAAACATAGATAATATTCAGTGGATCCGCTCATCATAATTAGGTCGAATTCTTGAGTAGAAAATAAATTCATTTGAACCGAGAGATTTTCAGTGTCAGCTCTTTAGTGGAGTCAGTTGGCATTAAGCTAAACTTGGAAAAGGTTTGTGAACTTTTGAGTCCAAGTGTTTAGCTAAAGCTTTGTTCATTTGGGTCCATGAGGTCACTGTCACGAATCACATCGATAGGAATAGTTAAACTGGAAGCTAAGTCAAAACAAGAACGAAAATAGTGAAAAGGGTAATTTTGTCTTTTGAGACATAAGGATGAAATGGATGTCAATAAATTTTGACAAGTTCATTTGATGACTTAATGTCACTCGGCCATAATATGATTAATTGGGCCTTGTGAATTAATTTCATTTAATAA
This sequence comes from Urtica dioica subsp. dioica, assembly GCF_054948205.1. Taxonomy (NCBI): domain Eukaryota; kingdom Viridiplantae; phylum Streptophyta; class Magnoliopsida; order Rosales; family Urticaceae; genus Urtica; species Urtica dioica. Next base: position 27,161,502 of record NC_142758.1, read on the forward strand.
GAATTTTATTGAAAATTCTTAATGGGCCTTTCACATGTTGTCATGAACAAATGAAGAAGCTTCTAGAAGCTCCTTCTAGATGTGAAATGGGCGCCCAAATACCCAAGGGAAAGAGAAATTATTTTGTGCATAAATGTATCAAGATACTTGCCAAAAGAAAAAGAGGAAACAAATTTCCTCTATGAGGAAAGCATAAGTTCGGCCAACACAAGGGAAAGAGAGAGACAAACTAAATGAGGAAACAAATCCAAGGCTTATTGAAGCACATGTTGGACGTGTAAAGCAAGGGAAAAAGGGGAAATAAGATTTCCTCATAAAGGCTTGGAAAATAAGAGGAAACTACTTCTTTCCAAGGCCAACCCTTCTCCTATAAATAGGACCCTCATTCCTCTCATTCTATTCATTCCACATAAGTTAGAGATTGAGAGCTTCTCTCTCTAGACCTTGTGGTGGCCGAAATCCTCTCTCTCTCTCTTTCTATTTTATTTTCGATTTTTCTTGTTTTGGCACCTAGGTCCTCACTTGACCTAGCGTTTAGCTCTGCGACTTCGAGACTCGTTCTCAAGTCGTAGTGTTTAAAAGTGCCCACTCACTGATTCCTTCTTTTCGAGTGATTTAGTGATAGAAACTTTCGTGGTTGCTCGAGGAGCCGAGGAAAGGAAGAGAGACGTGCTGCGAGGGGAGACGAGCGTTGCAACTTTCCAAAAGCTTCTACAAGGTTCAAGCTTCAAGAAAGGTTAGTAACTTTAATAGCTCATATTAGTTTTTATTTACATGTACATGCTCTTGTCTAGGTTAGTAAAAACTAGTTTTACTTAAAAAGAAAATTTTTAAAATTCCGCCGCTTAACGAAGCGTTAAACTTTTTCTTAAACCCTAGATCGATTCCAACAAATGGTATCAGAGCTATGGTCAAAGGAATGCATGTGCATGTTTTAAATTATGAGCTTGAAAATCGTTTTCGAAAGTTTACTAATTTTGTGACAAGTTAGATTTGTAATCTTAGATTTTTTTTTAATTTATTGCTCATGCCTTTAAATTAAAAACCATGTTGATTTTCTATGAGTTTGGGATGATGTTAAAACACATTAGAATCAGTTCTAAAAGTTTTTAATTTTTTATATTGAAAAACGTGTTTTAAAGGTTTGAGAATTTTCGAGTAAATTTTGTGACTAGTTTTATTTTCTTGCTAGTTTCGTTTATTTACTTGAATCGTTTTATGCATGTTGTTATTTCTTTTATTCTATGTTATTACCCTGCTAATAAAACACAAATAAAAGCTTTAAACAACATCTTAAAACGTTCCGTTACACTCGATTCTTTTTCGCACCTAAAAGGACGAAGCTTTAATTTATTTCTTTTTCTTCGAGCTGGAATGTAAACCCGCATTAAAAGCGGCATAACTCTCTGCTCAGAAATCGAAATTTAATGATTCTTGAATCAAATTAAAGCTCTGTATGTCCTCTGTCCAATGCCACCGGTTTCGGCTCAAAAGGACATCGGAGCCGCCAGATATGGCGATTTTACTCCGAGGTGCGCGGCTGTCTGAAACTCCAGTTTTTTAGAAATCCGGATTTTCAAACCCCACTACCATGAGTTGTAGAACTCTAATGAGAAAATTTTCTTGAGCAAAAATGTTTTTCATATGATTATAAACATGATGTGTAAAGATTAAAAGTTTTGATTTTTGAAAGATTAATTGAAATTGAATTTTTACAAAACTAGTTTGAATTTTGAAAAACCGTTTTCACTTTCAAACTTGAAAATATTTTGTCATCCAAATCAAATAAGTTTTCAAAATGTTTTCAAAACTATATCTATATCACATATGTTCAAAATCTATATGCTCTTGAAATTTTGAGTGGGAGGTCTCTTTTAGACAAAGCCGAAAAATAAAAAGATGTGTAATCTCAAACTTTCAAGTGTTCGAGTGAGTTGAAGTTCACACTTCCCTCACGCACTTTCCCGAAATAGAAAATAGGAAAAGATCGAGTATGTCCCTTGTGCCTTTATGCACTAATACTGCTCTGAACATGTCGATCTAGGATTCTCTTCTAGTTGTCCGCTCTGTCGCTCTCTAACTAGGAAATTTGTTTCCGAACTTAAAAGAGTCGATGAACCAACTCCAAAAACTAAGTGGGAGGGTTATACTTGTTGTTTGTAACCCACGATCCCCAACACTAATGAAAAGTGCAAGTGTCGCCGGACTAAGAGTCACCCTCGTGGCCCTCTCTTAAATGAGAGTACTCAAGGGCGCTTTGCTCTGATCATTGCTCAATGAGCTACGTCCGAGAGTGAGACGATGATGACAAGACCTCCCCTCGGCGGATTGTTTTTCAAAGTCAATCTTTTGGACTAAGTGGTTGGTTACACACTTAGACTCGATCCCTAGTAATCCTCCCTCGAGGCCCTGCGAAAGGATGTGAGTGATCAAACCAATTTACAAGGTGGCTAGTCAAAATTGATGTATTGACATCTTGGCTATGCATTAATGATGAGTCATTTACTTATGAAAGGAGACTCGTTGCGGCCTTCCCTCGAAGGAGTAAAGTGTCATTTCGTTCATAACACCTTTGGATTTTACAAAAGTCTTAATGAAACTTAAATCCTAAACCAAAGACTAATCATAAACTTGTTTCAACTCAAATAGGCAATATGTCTCTCAAACATCTCTCAATCTTTCTTTCCTCGAATAAACTCGAAAACGAAAACTACGTTGATTCGAAATGTAACCTCGACATAATACCTACCGTTAACAAGCACAAATGGGTACTCACCACCCCGTGTCCTCCTCTGACGAATGATGATTCAACTCAAGAGGACAATGACGCCTTAGCGGTCTGGCTTCGATCCGATGAGATTGTGAGGTGCTATATCTTGGCATCTATGAACAATATGCTGAAAGAGCAACATCGTGACATCGAGACTGCCGCTAACATGCTCTACAATCTCCTTGAGATGTTTGGAGGGCAAAGGCGTCAAACAAGGCAACAAGCAGTCCGACAGTTTATGAACTGTCGCATGAAGGCTAGGACTCCTGTTGGAGACTTTATGATATTGATCATTAGTCATCTGAGTAAAATGGAAATTCTAGGATCTGAGATTGATGGGAAGAATGTCATAGATGTGATCTTAGAAACTCTCCCCGCATCTCTTGATACCTCCATGATGAACTACTCCATTAACAAGCTAGAGTACACTGTTACCAAGCTTATGGAGGAACTTCACACTGCTGTAGGTCTCACTAAGAGAAAGAGGAATCAAGGAGAGGCACATGCTACTGAGCAAAAAGCCTCCGCCTCTGGAACTAAGAACAGACCTTACAAAGCCGATAAAAAGAACTGTCCTGCCTATCTCAAAGCAAAGGAACATTGTATTGTACTAGTTACCGAAGCATGTTTAGTAGCTGATAATGTATCAACGTGGATTCTTGACTCCGCTGCTACTAACCATATTTGTTGTTCCTTGAATGGTTTCAAGAAAACCAAAAGCTTAGAGGAAGGCGAGTTCTGTTTCAAATGGGGTGATGGGAGCCTGGTGTCTGCGAAGGCTGTGGGATCCGTGACGTTGTCTTTTGAAGACCGCACTTTAAACTTGAATAATGTTTATTTTGTTCCTACCTTTGGGAAGAACTTAATATCCGTTGCTCGTCTTCTAGAGCAAGATTATTGTTTAAAGTTCATTAAGAATGGAATTCGTATTTCGTTTCCTGATAATTCTTTTGTCACTGATGCATGTATGAAGAATGCTCTTTTCTACATCTATCCCACCCAACCTTCTCTTTTAGACACCGAAATAGATAATGATCTAATTAGGGAGCCAAAGAGGATCAAACCTTCTGAATCCTCCGATCTAACAAAATCAACATACCTCTGGCACTTAAGACTTGGTCATATCAGTCTAGATAGGATTAAGAGACTTGTGAGGGATGGTCCACTCCAAGCCTCTGCAATAGGCTCACTACCTACTTGTGAATCCTGTATAGAAGGAAAAATGACTAAGCGACCTTTCTCCGATAAGGGTCGAAGAGCCACTGAGTTGCTGGAACTAATACATTCTGATGTATGTGGTCCGCTCAACCAACAGGCACGTGGAGGATACGAATACTTCGTTACCTTCACTGATGATTACTCAAGATATGGGTTTGTCTATTTGCTTAAACACAAATCCGAGACCTTTAACGTATTTAAGGTCTTTAGGGCTTTAGTGGAAAAGCAAACTGGCAAAGTGATCAAAACCCTTCGATCTGATCGAGGTGGTGAGTATATGTCTGGAGAGTTCGACGACTTTCTTAAAGAAGAAGGTATTGCTTCTCAGCTTACCGCACCTGGCACACCTCAACAAAACGGAGTGTCAGAGAGAAGAAACCGAACTCTTATGGAGATGGTTAGATCGATGATGAGTTACTCATCACTCCCGCTTTCCTTTTGGGGATATGCCCTCGAAACAGCCGCTTACATTCTGAACCAAGTTCCGTCTAAAACGGTTCCTGGTACTCCTTATGAAAGATGGACTGGCCGTAAAGTAAGTTTGGGCCACATCCGAATTTGGGGTTGCCCTGCACATGTGCTAAGGCAAAAGACTAGCAAGTTGGCTAGTAGGTCAGAATTGTGCCTGTTTGTAGGATATCCAAAGGAAACCAAAGGTTTCATTTTCTATAGTCCCGAGGACGATAAGACTTTCGTTAGCACGAATGCTCGTTTCCTTGAGGAGGACTTTATGAATGATGCGAAACCTAGAAGCAAAATTGTGCTTGAAGAAAAGTTGGGTGAGGAAGCTTCTACCTCATCTGTAAGAACTGTTCTTACCCCAACTGAAACACAACCTAACTCATCAGAATCTCGTCAAGTAGTACTTCGACGTAGTGGGAGGGCTACTCAAAAGCCTGACAGGTACATGTCTTATGGAGACTCTCTTGTAGCCGTCTCCGACATGGATGACCCTGTTTCCTATAGCCAAGCAATGGCTTGTTCTGAATCAAACCTTTGGCTTGACGCCATGAAAGTTGAAATGCACTCGATGTATGTCAACAAAGTCTGGAAACTTGTAGACCTTCCTGAAGGGATTAAACCCGTAGGGTGTAAGTGGATATACAAGAAGAAAAGGGGTCCTGATGGGAACGTCGAGACGTTCAAAGCACGACTTGTGGCGAAGGGTTATACCCAACAAGAAGGGATTGACTATGAAGAAACCTTCTCGCCAGTCGCGATGCTTAAATCCATCCGCATACTCCTATCCATAGCTGCAGCTCTCGACTATGAGATCTGGCAAATGGATGTCAAGACAGCCTTTCTGAATGGCAATCTTGACGAGCGCATTTACATGGCTCAACCAGACGGTTTCGTGGATAAAGGTCAAGAGGCCAAGGTTTGTGAGTTGCTTAAATCCATTTATGGACTAAAGCAAGCATCTAGGTCATGGAATATTAGATTCGATGAAACTGTAAAAAGCTTTGGCTTTGAACAGTCGATAGATGAGCCTTGTGTTTACAAGTTAATACACGAAGGTAAAGTTGTGTTTCTGGTACTATATGTCGATGATATACTACTCATTGGTAATGACGTGGGTAAGTTATCTGAGGTTAAGGTCTGGCTGGCAAAACAATTCGATATGAAGGATCTAGGAGAAGCCGCGTACATTCTGGGGATCCAAATCTTTCGAGATAGGAAAAACCAGACCCTGTCGCTCTCTCAAGCGTCTTATATTGATAAGGTGATGGATCGCTTCTCGATGCAAGACTGCAAGAGGGGTCAAACATCCTTTAGGCATGGAGTTTCACTCTCTAAGGACCAGTCTCCCAAGACTGCACAAGAGATTGAAGACATGAGGAAAATTCCTTACGCCTCTGCCGTAGGAAGCCTTATGTATGCTATGCTTTGCACTAGACCTGACATCTGTTTCGCCGTTGGCGTAGTTAGCCGTTTCCAATCCAACCCTGGACCCGAGCACTGGATTGCTGTTAAGCATGTTCTTAAGTATCTTCGAAGAACTAGGAACTTGATGCTTACATACTCAGGTACTGACCTGACTATGACGGGATATACCGACTCCGATTTTCAAGCGGATAAGGATTCCAGGAAATCCACTTCGGGATCTGTGTTCATCCTTAATGGTGGAGCTGTTGTGTGGAGAAGTATTAAGCAATCTTGCATTGCTGACTCCACAATGGAAGCAGAATATGTGGCTGCTTGTGAAGCATCCAAAGAGGCTGTATGGCTTAGAAAGTTCCTTAAGTATTTGGAAATTGTTCCAAACGTCGACGAGCCCATGACCCTTTATTGTGATAATAGTGGGGCTGTCGCTAACTCAAAGGAACCTAGAAGCCATAAGCGATCTAAGCATATTGAGAGGAAATACCATTTGATTCGAGAGATCGTGCAGCGCGGAGACGTGGAAGTGAAGAAGATCTCAACGGTGGACAACCTCGCAGATCCATTCACCAAGGCCCTAGCGAACAAGGTCTTCGACCAACATCGTGAGGGATTAGGCATGAAGGACTACACACACCTTCTTTGAGTCAAGTGGGAGTTTGTTGTCAATGGTGCCCACAAGAAGAGTTGTAGTCTTTATTTTGAACATTTGATGTAATAAAGTCTCATGAAGACTCTTGCTTGTAATTGCCTATTCATTCATTAATAAAGTTGAAACGTTCATTCAATCTTCCTTGTCTGAAGCTTTATGATAAAACCATAGTCTTTTAGTCCATAAACAAACTTAACAACTTACGAAGAGACAAATGTAGATTTGCATGAACAAACTCTTCGTAGTTTGCTTAAAACGATATATTCGCAATCTTAGGGTCAAAGGACTATTGACCTCAGTATGATTGTTAGAAGAATCTATGATGTCTGGTTATGAGGCATTGAGAGTTAGGAACTCTATAGTTCTTCTAGGTATCTTCCGAAGGTACTGAATTGACCAGTGCACTTCTAGAGACAAGATAAGAACAAACCATTTAACCTCTTATGTCTCGAAGTCACTATGTATGAATTGCATCATGCTTACCTTAATCCTGAAATGAGACATGCCATTTCACACCTTAGTATTCTCATTTGAGAAAGTCAAAGTTCGGACTCACTATGTGATTCCGAACAAGGCCTATTGGTGAGGTACTAAGTTGTGAGTCTGTCATGAGTAACTTTGTGAAGTTCTCATAGATATGGAATTCATGTACAAGATTGCTGAAATGCAATGTATGTCACCTCATGCTTTGTTCCTTGGAGTGTGAATAAATGAACTGGCCAGTGTCCAAATTGAGTCCTGACTCTTTTGGATGAAACAATGTGACTTGTTAGCTCATCGTCAATACATTGTTTCTAACTTATTCACAAGCGACAAAGGAGTTGAGGAAATAACAGCTAGAAGGGTAAAATGGTAATTTAGTAAATCCCGACTAGCTGATGACATTCATGAAGGGTAAACATAGATAATATTCAGTGGATCCGCTCATCATAATTAGGTCGAATTCTTGAGTAGAAAATAAATTCATTTGAACCGAGAGATTTTCAGTGTCAGCTCTTTAGTGGAGTCAGTTGGCATTAAGCTAAACTTGGAAAAGGTTTGTGAACTTTTGAGTCCAAGTGTTTAGCTAAAGCTTTGTTCATTTGGGTCCATGAGGTCACTGTCACGAATCACATCGATAGGAATAGTTAAACTGGAAGCTAAGTCAAAACAAGAACGAAAATAGTGAAAAGGGTAATTTTGTCTTTTGAGACATAAGGATGAAATGGATGTCAATAAATTTTGACAAGTTCATTTGATGACTTAATGTCACTCGGCCATAATATGATTGATTGGGCCTTGTGAATTAATTTCATTTCATAAGAATTTTATTGAAAATTCTTAATGGGCCTTTCACATGTTGTCATGAACAAATGAAGAAGCTTCTAGAAGCTCCTTCTAGATGTGAAATGGGCGCCCAAATACCCAAGGGAAAGAGAAATTATTTTGTGCATAAATGTATCAAGATACTTGCCAAAAGAAAAAGAGGAAACAAATTTCCTCTATGAGGAAAGCATAAGTTCGGCCAACACAAGGGAAAGAGAGAGACAAACTAAATGAGGAAACAAATCCAAGGCTTATTGAAGCACATGTTGGACGTGTAAAGCAAGGGAAAAAGGGGAAATAAGATTTCCTCATAAAGGCTTGGAAAATAAGAGGAAACTACTTCTTTCCAAGGCCAACCCTTCTCCTATAAATAGGACCCTCATTCCTCTCATTCTATTCATTCCACATAAGTTAGAGATTGAGAGCTTCTCTCTCTAGACCTTGTGGTGGCCGAAATCCTCTCTCTCTCTCTTTCTATTTTATTTTCGATTTTTCTTGTTTTGGCACCTAGGTCCTCACTTGACCTAGCGTTTAGCTCTGCGACTTCGAGACTCGTTCTCAAGTCGTAGTGTTTAAAAGTGCCCACTCACTGATTCCTTCTTTTCGAGTGATTTAGTGATAGAAACTTTCGTGGTTGCTCGAGGAGCCGAGGAAAGGAAGAGAGACGTGCTGCGAGGGGAGACGAGCGTTGCAACTTTCCAAAAGCTTCTACAAGGTTCAAGCTTCAAGAAAGGTTAGTAACTTTAATAGCTCATATTAGTTTTTATTTACATGTACATGCTCTTGTCTAGGTTAGTAAAAACTAGTTTTACTTAAAAAGAAAATTTTTAAAATTCCACCGCTTAACGAAGCGTTAAACTTTTTCTTAAACCCTAGATCGATTCCAACACTTTTCACCCACAAACCAATGGTCAAATGGAACGAACGATCCAAGTATTGGAAGATATTCTCCGAGCTTGTGTGTTAGACTTCCAGGGCTTGTGGAGTCTTTACCTTCCGCTACTTGAGTTCTCGTGCAATAACAGCTACCAAGCGACCATTGGCATAGCGCCATACGAAGCTTTGTATGGGAGGAAGCGTCGCTCTCCAGTTTACCGGGATGAAGCTGGTGAGAGCAAGTTTATTGGACCTGAAATGCTAGAGCAGACCACTAAAGCGATTAATAGAATCCAAGCTTGAATCAAGACGTCCCAAGGTCGTCAGAAAAACTATGCAGACAGGAGTAGAGGCCTTTAGAGTTTGAGGCAGGAGAGAAAGTTTTTCTGAATATCTCACCTATGCGAGGTGTTATGAGTTTTGGAAACAAAGGGAAGCTCAGTCCGAGCTATGTTGGACTGTATGAGATCCTTGAGCGTGTAGGCAAGACAGCTTATCGCTTGGCGTTACCACCGTCCATGTCCAACCTCCACGATGTGTTTCACGTATTCATAATATGAAAGTACGTGTCTGACCCTTCGCATGTTTTGCAAAAGCAAGAGATTGAGATCTGTCATGAAGTCAGATATGAAGAGCCAGCCGTGGCAATTCTTGATCGCAAGGATGAAGTTTTGAGAAACAAGACCATCCCTTTGGTCAAGGTGTTGTGGAAGACACACGCTGTAGAAAAAGATACCTGGGAGCTCGAGAGTGAGATGCAAAAGAAGTACCCTACTCTGTTCTAAGTTTCGAGGAAGAAACTCTTTTAAGGGGGTAGGGATTGTAAAGGATAAACTTTTGAATCTCTCGGCGTGTAAATTCACGTTTAATAAACGAGCTTCCGTTTGTTACAATCAAATTCTTGAATAAATTATGGTCGTATAAGTTTACCGAATTAATTTAAATTATTTTAAGGTAATGGAAAATTTTGGAATAAATAAAGGATTTATTGCGTTCGTCTCGAATAATAAATTATTTTTCGAAGAAATATTCTGGAATTTAATTTAAGAAATAAATTCTCAAGGACGAGAATTATTTCCGAGAAATCTTAAACATATTTGAATTAATCGAGAATGAACGAGAAAATTATCGGTTTAATCATATAATTAAAATCCGTTCGGTCACCTTCTTCTCCCTAGTGCGCTACCAGCCCGTGTCCGAGCACCATCTCCGTGCGCTCCGGCGAGGAGGAACGACCACCGCGAGCTCACCGGGGACGCCGACCGATAATCACCACCGGGAAAAGAGAGAGGGAGCATGGGGAAGTATGAAAATCACGGAATCAAGGTAAGAGAATTTCTTACCCGAATTGGATTTTGAAGTTACACTTTGAGACAGAAATCTGGGGGTTTTTAATTAAGCTCGGTTTGTGATGTTTATTGCTTGAATTGGTAGATTGGAGGTGGTTTCTTTGAATTTACTTGGATTTGGCTGAAATTGCTTAAGCTAGGGTTCAAAATTTTTGGATTTTGGGGTTTGATGATTCTGAAATGTATTGATTTCTTGGATTGATTTTGTTACTTGGATTTGTGATTGAAACTGATTCCTCAAGGTTGTTTTTGGATTTTTAAAGCGATTTGGAATTTAGGTTGGCTTGAACTTGTTTGAACAACCTCTGTATATTGACGTGGACAGTTCAGTACCGATTTAGTTTTGATTTCTTTGATATTTTTCCTGTTTAGTAGACCTTACGAGGTTTCAAAAAAGTCCTAGAATGTGTAATTCCATTATGAGTTGAGTGAGATATGAATTTTGAAAACAGGGTTTCAAAGCTGGAAAAATTTGGAATTATGGTTTGATTTGTGGATTGTTTTGGCCGTGGGCTAGTTGGTTGTGGGGTTTTTTTTTCTAGCCGTGTGTGTATGCTTGTGAATGTTGTTGTGTGATGATTCGATGATGACTTGAAAGGTTAACGAGGTTTTCCGAGTTTCGTAGTGATCGGTCGGAGAGTTTTTTTGACAAGTTTAATTACTTTGTGACATGTTGGTTAATTGATATTGTTGGCTTATTTGTTGTGTTTTGTCGTGTTGGCTCGGCCGGAATTTAAGTTGAATCTCGTTTTTTTCTTCAGAACTCAGTCGAACAATATTTAAAAGTAATCAAATCTGAGAATTTCGTTACGTGTTATTTTGATTTGAATTTGGTGAATATGAGAATAGAGATTTGAGAATTGACCTGTTTTTTTTTGTTAGCTCTGTTTGGATTCGGAAATAATTTGGTTTGGTTGATATGGTTTGAAGTGATGTTGGTGTTTAATGTTCGATTTCGGTTTCAGATTTGGAAAGTGTGGATTAATTGAGGAATTGATGTTCGTTATTTGATGTTTGAGTTATGGTTTGTTATTTTCGAGCTTGGAAATTTCTATGGTCTCAATGAAAGACTGAGAATTTGGGTTCTAGGTTTCGAGTCCCACATAGCCCGTCAAGGTACATCCCTCAGACCCTCATAGCCTGGCAACAAAGTCGGGTACGACTCTCTGTCGACTCCCCAATTTATGAGTACTCAGCGCCATCCCCCAGGCCCACATAGCCCGTCAGGGTTCTCTTTATTTTGGTACCATTGACACAACAGTTCTTTAAAGTTTGGGTACTCTGCAGAACTCAAAGTACACACCTATGCTAGTTACAGGAGAGCGACTCGGGATAAACCCTGAAAGAGATTTCATTCGCCTTTTTATGCTCGTTAGTGTTTTAAGTTGAAGACTCGGGACGTGACTCCCGGTATTTCTACCCTCGATTCAAATCCGAGAGTTAAACACGGCTCTCCTGTATCCCCCGTTCTAACGGGTCAAGCGCAGAACTTAAGGGATGATTATATCACTTAACAGAGGCTGTGTTTTACAAATCTTATGTTTGAACTTATCGGGCGAACCCGAGCTAAGTTTTCAGGAAAAGCGGCCGAAGCTTTAATCTTTGAGATTATTCGTTTTTAAGGCTTTTCCTACTCTGGTTTACTAACACATAATAATGCACATAAACAGAGTTATTACCTTTGTATATAGTTGACTTAGGTCTACACACTTACCTGGACTAGTTCGTCGAAAAACTTGTTGACTTCCGGAGTTTTCTTGCTTTACACGCTCCTCGAGACTCTTAGCACGTCCTGAAGCATTGAGAGAACTAGAATACGAAGTTGAAACTTCATTAGTATTTGGTTCGGAAGATGTTGAAGAGTTTAAGGTTCGTTGTCGGGATTCGTTGCGACTCGGTTAGGGGGTTCGAGAATTTAATTTACTTATTTCTCGGGTTTTTAGAAATTAAACTTATTTAAGACTCGTACGTGTTCTTACCGAAGAAATCGTACGAAATAAAAGTTCAACGAAATATTTTCAACGAGTCTTAAAATAAATAAATAATACGAATCATACAGCCGAGAATTCTAAAATAATTCACTGAAACTAAATTCTCGAACGTCTTTTAGTAAATAATTAACAATAATGTAATATAAATCAAAATCATAAAAGTCTAACTTGAAGTTTAACACTACAAAGCGATAAACAACTCACGAGTGAGATCGAGATCACTCTTTTTATGAATTCTCTAAGTCTCAGCTTCGATACGTTCAATTCCGTCGGCTGTCGCTCGTCCCGATCCAATATGTAAACAAGCTGCAAAATTCAGAAAAATGAGCATCGAGTCAAACACAATATCCAATCTCGAACTCGAAACGTAGAACTCGAATTCTCGGTCTTTCATTGAGACCCGAGAAATATTCAAACTCGACAATAACGAACCATAGCTCAAACATCAAATAACGAACATCGATTCTTCATTTCCGAATCCGAAACTGAAATCGAGCTAAAAAAAATTATTTCCCAATCCAAACCGAGCTAAAAAAAACAAGTCAATTCTCAAATCTTTATTCTCATATTCACCAAATTCGAATAAAATGACACGTAGCGAAATTCTCAGGTTTAATTACTTTTAAACATTGTTCGGCCGAGTTTCGAAGACAAACATGAGATTCAACTTAAATTCCAGCCGAGCCAACACGACCAAACACAAAAAATAAGCCAATAATATCAACGAATCAACATGTCACAAAGTCATTAAACTTGTCAAAAAATCTTCGGACGAGCACAACGAAACTTGGAAAACCTCGTTAACCTTTCAAATCATCACACAACAACATTCACAAACACACACACAAGGCCAGAAAAAAAAAAACCCACGGCCAAAACAGTCCACAAATCAAACCATAATTACAAATTTTTCTAGCTTTGAAACCCTGTTTTCAAAAATTCATATCTCACTCAACTCTTAATGGGAATTACACATTCTTGGACTTTTTAGAAACCTCATAAGGTCTAATATACATGAAAAATATCAATAAATAAAAAATATATCACTACTGAACTGTCCACGTCAATTTACAGAGGCTGTTCAAACAAGTTTCAACCAACCAAAATTCCAAATCACTCCAATAATTCAAAAAGAACCTTGAGGAATCAGTTTCAATCACAAATCTGAGTAACAAAATTAATCCAAGAAATCAATACATTTCAGAATCATTAAACCCTCAAATCTAAAATTTATGAACCCTAGCTTAAGCAATTTTGGGCAAATCCAAGAAACTTCAAAGATACGACTTCCAAACCGAGCAGTAAACATCACAAACCGAGCTCAATCAACCACCCAATCAAACCAATTTCATGAAATTCTTCAAGTTAATAAAAAACCCCAAATTTCCATCTCAAACCCTAACTTCAAAACCAATTGCTCCCTCTCTCTTTTCCCGATGGTGATTCTCGGTCGGCGTCCCCGATGAGCTCATGGCAGTCGTTCCTCCTCGCCGGAGCGTGCGGTGATGGTGCACAGACACAGGCTTGTGGCGCGCTAGGGAGAAGAAGGAGAAGAAGATGAATATGAGTGATGATGATGATGGCCGGGTTGATTATACGTGTTGTTGTTCTTGCCGAATTTTTTTTTCCTTTGCTCTGTTTTGCAGGTTATCGCGCGCAAGAAGAAGAAATTCGAAGAAGTGAGGAGAAGAGAGAGAGAAAAAGAAGCCTATTATATGAATAAGTTTTCCTAAATTATTCATTAAATCCTTCTTTCCTTTCTCAATCTCAAACTGACCCCACCTTTTAAATTCATTTTAAATGAGTCCTGAATGTTGTTACAATTATATCCTTCATCACATAATTATATAATTAAATCCGTGATCGAACGGATTTTAATTATATGATTAAACCGAGAATTTTCTCGTTCGTTCTCGATGAAGTCAAATATGTTTAAGGTTTCACGGAAATAATTCTCGTCCTTGAGAATTTATTTCTTAAATTAAATTCCGGAATATTTCTTCGGAAAATAATTTATTATTTGAGACGAACTCAATGAATCCTTTATTTATTCAAAAAATTTCCATTACCTTAAAATAATTTAAATTAATTCGGAAAACTTATACGACAATAATTCATTCAAGAATTTTATTGTCACAAACTAAAGCTCATTTATTAAACGTGAATTTACAAGTCGAGAGATTCAAAAGTTTATCCTCTACAATATCAGTCACTCCATCCCTTTTTTTAAACACTGGATTCTTCACAAATTGACATGCCCTGACACGACGGAATAAAATGCCGAAGGTAAATGCTGGCACGTTGTTGAATCTAGTTTCACCCTCCTTCGTCAATCTAACCTACCACTGCGATTTTTGGAAGATACCTTTACCACAAGTGTCTTCTTGGTCAATGGCCTCCCAACATGGTCTCTCAAGCTCCAAAGCCATCTCGAGGTCCTCTACAATGTAAAACCCAACTATTCCTTTCTCAAATTTTTCGGTTGCTCTTGTTATCCACATATTTGTTGCTACAACACTCACAAATTTCATTTTGGATCTTAGCAATGTACATTCACTGGTTATAGCAACCAACTCAAGGGCTACATGTGCATCGACTCTCAAAACCATCTCTACATCTTAAGATATGTCTCCTTTTGTGAAACCACCTTTATATTTCTCAAATACCCACCGACTTAAGTAACAAGCAAGTGACTCAACTCTTTCCTCATCCTCAACTTCTCTTGGTCCATCCCCACTCTCTACTACCCTCTACCCTTTAACCCACCCCCCAATTCCTTTGTCAAACGATGGATCTGCCTCTGAGAATACGACTCTTGCTTTTCCACTGCTTTATGTATATCTCTTATCTACTGATGTTGATGTTTGTGAATACGTTATTGCTTCCTATCCGTGTATAGAGGTCCAGGTTGATCAGCCACATCCATCGACGCCTCACACGCAGCTCAACAGCCACGTCATGACCACTCGATCCAAGACTAGTGTTTTCAAGCCGAAGGTTTTCACCTCTATATCCTCGTCTAATGAACTGTATGAGCCTCAATCACTTGCAGATACCACTCAATCCCTAGGGTGGTCCAAAGAGATGAATGAAGAGTTGTGTTGCTCTTCGCAACAACGACACTTAGGCTCTAGTTGAAGCATCGACCAACCGTCGCGTCATTGGCTCAAAGTGGGTATCGTGTCAAGAAGCCTGTTGATGGGAGTGTTGCTCGTCTCAAAGCTCACTCATTTTCAAAAGGGTTCAACCAAGTTGCCGATCTCAACTTCACTATTACATTCTCTCTAGTAGTCAAACAAATGACTATTCGAGCAGTGCTTATTATTTTATCTATCCCTTGGTTTGGACACAAGCCAACTCAACGTCAATAGCGCATTTTTAAATTGCACCATTAATGAGGCACTCTATATGGTGCAGCAACCCGGCTTTGAGGACTCCTCAAAGCAAAATCATGTTTGTCGTATTCACAAAGCACTCTATGGACTAAAGCAAGCACCACGGGCATGGTTCGAGAAGCTCGGCCTATGGCTCGTCAATTTGGCTTTCTCGATTTCCACGCTAACAGCTCACTCTTCCTCCACTTTACTGAGTCTTCTACAAAATTTGTTTTGGTGTACATACATGACATCATCATTGTCGGGAGCTCCTCCGCCAACATAGACCACATAAACTAGAACCTACATCATCAATTCTTTCTTAAAGACCTTTGCCATCTCTATTTTTTCTTGTGGTCTAAGTCACTTGTACCACGACCGGCCTTTATCTCAATCAATAGGCCTAAATCTCTTAGCTTTTCAAGCGTGTCGAAATGGCTGGTGTCGCGGCATCTCTAACACCGATGGTTCCTAGTCCCGTCACGGCTTAGACGGTAATGTTAGGATCATTATCCACTGAAGATAGTTACTGAATACAATAGAAAGTTTACCTTATTAGCATTATTGATTGGTTGGTTGTTTTTAGTTAGAATCAATAACAACTATCATCCATAGCCTCCGTATTAAACTGAATTACATGTTGCGCATGTAAGTTCGGGGAGCGAACTAAAACATGGTCGGTGATTGATCCACGTCTAGATAGCTGGATCAAAAATCACATATGTGGAACACAAGTGAAAGGTTGATCACTTGGGGGATGCATTCTACACAGTTGATATGTGTACAACCAGACCAGACTTTGGTTGTTGATGTGTCGTTTAAGTACCATTCCGACACACTAACCAAAGTCGATATGATGATTGCAGTAAGACTTAATCTAAATCCTGAAGTGGTCATAGACTTCTAGGTTGTATTGCCGATTTCTTTGAGTCATTCGTTAATGGCTACTTGAACATGCCTACATATTTTTTTATTGGGAATGCGGGATATGATATGAGCGCAGTTTTAGTAGTAAATACGTTAAAAAAAATCTTTCCTAGTGGAAGCAACGATGCTTAGGACTCATATGTATCAAGAAAAGGTATAATGAAATAATTGACCTTTCTCGATACGAGTTAAACTTGAAGAATTGAGCTCATGAACTGACTATATCAATGGACGCTCATAAACATCGAGTAAAATATAATTATAGTAACAACAAGAGTGCAGTCTCGGCTCATCTTGTGGTGTGACACCGAGATTGATGAATCGAATGAATAAGAGAAAATAGAGATTTCATCTCATTATTCGGATTCCTGGGAGCTTCAGTTACCAGGTCTATAGTCCCCAAGGTGGCGTCGATAAAGATGGGAGATACTCGTAGTAATTATATAATTGATTACTCACACACTATTGCAACTTGGTTGCTATATCTTTCGCATTCATTATATGGTACTTTAGAAATAAGTTATTACTTGTTAAGTAACTTTGAAATATCACTTAGATTTAAATGGCCTTGTAAAAGAGTAATTTTAATCAGCCTACAAGGCTCAACGGGGCTTGTGGTATGTGTGTATAACATTGTACATCGGTTTTGGATTTGTTTGATCACAGCCCAATATGATTGGGGCTAATCTCAAGAAGGAAATAAATATTATATATTAAATATGATCCAATTTGGTGAGTATTTAGTCTAGTAATTATTTATGAGAGTATCATTGAGATATTCTCTACTATTCTATTTATAGTATATTATATCTTATTGTGAGAAGCAAATAATATATTAATTATGTTATTTATTAAGAGGATCATTGAGATATTCTCTACTGTTCTATATAAAGAATAGTTTCTCTTATTGTGAGAAATAAATAATGAATTAATTATGTTATTTATTAGATATTCGATATAAATCAATTAGTTGATTAATATATTATAATGTGAGAAGTAAATAAATATCAGATATGATCTGGATTTTCTATTTATTAAAATATTAAGAAGATATTTGATTTGTTCTATTCATAAAATAAATATCTCATATTAATTAGAATAAGATCAATGAAAATCAGGAAAGTGCATATTCTATTTGGGGTAAACTAGAAAGCTATAAATAGGGGACCTAGGTTAAGGCAAAAATCATCCAATACGAGCACAATCCCATTCTTGGAAATTCGGTAGCCCCTCTCCCATAGGTGTGGACGCTTATCCTCTCTCCCAGAGTTGAAAAATTTGTTCATACCACTTCCCAAACAAAGAAAGAATTATTTCGATACCTCGTTGGAGTAATTAGTGACAAAAGAGTTGACCCGCACCTTGATCTATATCCTTCAGGAGATTACATCTTGGAAGACTCTGGTATCGTTCAACCGACGAGCAACCGAGCTCGACTTATTAATATTTTAAAATAATAGTGTGACTTAAGCTTTCTCTTCTAATTTCTTTTAGATCGGGGTGTCCCTAGGGTGGCAGTACCTATTTCAGTTTATACTTTGGAAAAAAGCTAGGATGATGCAACTTCTCATAGTTTCATTTAATCTTTTAAACTTATAATTTTTCAGAAAAATTCTCATTAGGGCCTCGGTCTGAAAATTTTTCCCATTTGGACCTCAGCTTGGGAAACTTCTCCTTAATACTTCTTGTGACGACTCCCTTGCTTATCTTTACCTTTTTACTTTGAGATTTACGTCACCAAATAGATGACATAAATATAAAATAATTCATGAACATGGATATTATCAATAAGCCTATAGCACTCAACCACGACAAACACACAAGGTAACTTTCAAAGCACACCTTAACAACATTCATCACATAGCACATGTAACTATAATATCAAATACTAACTATAAAATAATCATATCAAACACACATATATATATATATATACACATAATGCATGCTCGTATAATTGTTTTTGAACTAATCAGTGTTACAGTGAGATTATTCTCACCTTTGATTCGGAAAATATGATCGTTGATCGTGGATGGCTTAAGAGTACTATACGGCTCCAAACCTAACCGTAAAAGATAGGCATATGGTTTACCCACTAAAAAAAATAAAATACTTCGGTGAGCAGTAATAGGCTGCCGAAGAATCTCAGAAACAAGACCTAGTGCAAAATTTCTAAGATACCCCTAACCATATAATTTTGGAAAAATTTAACGTCTGAGGAAATATCTATAAAAATTCCAATAAATAGGAAATATTAATTTGACAAAATATTTCTGAAACGACGGACTCAAAATCATTTTTGAAAAACAGAAAATAAGGCAAATATAATAAATACTTAAAAATTATGGTTAACTTGTATAATTAGATTTGCGCACTGATTTTAAAACACTCGAAGAACAAACAACATTGATCCTAAAATTATGAAAACAAGCTGTTTAAATAGAATACACATAATACTAAAGAGTGTTAAAATTTTTGAACTGAAACTATAAACGAAACATCCGTACTAAGTGTCTCAATTGCAGTTTTGAAATTAAGTATAATCAGTTAAAACAAGTCTGCATAGTAATTTGAAAATAATAAAAAAAAAATATTTTGAATTTGATAAAACTAATATCCAATTCAATCTTTAAGTAGAAAACATGTAGTAATAGCTTTAAAAAAAATCAAAGCAAAGTAATAAAGTTTGAAGCCATAGTAAGCATATTAAAAATAATAATTTGATTGAATCTGAATAAAAAATCGTTAACTCATGTCTATCCTAGGCCCATTACGTGGGTTGTAGGTGGATATTAGCCCACTTGAAATTCCTATAATATTAATTTATTGTGTTGGCATTGATGCCCACAAGAAGCGTAGTAGTAACTACTGAATAATTAATGCATTTGATGTAATAAAGTCTCACAAAGACTCACAAAGACTCTTGCTTGTAACTGCTGAATAATTAATAAAGAGTTGAAACTTTCATTCGTTCTTCATTGTTTATTTGAAGCTTTATGATAAACCTTAGTCTTTATTCCTTAAACAAACCTAACAACAAATGAAGAGTCAAATACATATTTGCATGAACAAACTCTTCATGGTTTTCTTAAAACGGTATATTCACAATCTAAGGATCAAAGGACTATTGATCTCAATATGATTGTTAGGAGAACCTATGATGTCTGGATATGAGACATAGAGAGTTTAAGACTCTATAGTTCTTCCTAGGTATCTTCTGAAGATACCGAATTGACCAGTGCACTTCTAGAGACAATGTAAGAAGAAACCATTTAACCTCTTCTATCTCAAAATCACTATGTATGTATTATTGCATCATGTTTACCTAAATCCTGAAATGCAAATAAGACATGTCACTTCCTAGCTTACATACTCTCATTGAGAAAGTCAGAGTTATAGATTCACTATGTGATATAGAAAAGACCTATTGATGAAGTACTAAGTTATGCAGATGTCATGAACAACTTTGTGAAGATCTCATAGATATGGAATTCATGTACAAGATTGCTGAAATACAATGTATATCACCTCATGATTTGTTCTTTGGAATGTGAATAAATGAACTGGCCAGTGTCCAAATTGAGTCATGACTCTTTTGGATGAATCGATATGACTTGTTCGCTTCTCATCACATTGTTTCTAACTTATTCACAAGTGATAAAGGAGTTGAGGAAATAACAACTAGAAGGGTAAACTGGTAATTTTATAAATCCCATCTAGTTGATGATATTCATGAAGGGTAAACATAGATAATATTCAATGGATCCACTCATCACGATTAAGTAGAATTTTGAGTAGAAAATATATTCATTTGAACCAAGAGATTTTCAGTGTCAACTCTTTAGTGGACTCAGTTGACATTAAGTTAGAACTTGGAAAAGGTTTGTGAACAAGTCATTAGAGTAGGATTTGTTAGACTAGTAGCTAAACAAGTTCAAGTGTTGAACTAGACGAAGTTTACAAAGATTCTCTAAGGATAATTTTGTCCATTAAGGACATAAGATGGTATAAATGTCAAAATAAGATTTTGGACATCGTCATATGATGACAATGTAATGGATCCACACGGCCAACATTGAGAATTGGGCCTTGAGGCTTGAATTTCATTTTATGGGATTTTATGTGAAAATTCTACATGGGCATTTCTTGTATTGTCTTGTACAAATAAAGAAACATCTAGAAGCATGTTCTAAATGATGTATTTCGTGGCCTCCATCAAATAAAGAGGGAAGCTATTTTGTACATTGATGTATGAAGATATTTTCCAAAAAGAAAAAGAGGAAACAAATTTATAGCACAAGGCTATGTGTCACACGACCAAATAGAGAAAAGGGAAAAAAATTTCCACCCTTGGTATTATTATGATAGGAATGAGAAACAAATATTGTGCCCATGAATATGTGATATTCAGCCATAATAGAAAAGTGGAAATTGCATCTTTTGCATTGATTCAAGGTAATCCCTTCTACTATAAATACCACACCACATTCACAATGTTGAAACAAGTTTTTGGTGAGCCTTTCTCTCTCACGTTTGGCCGTGTAGCCTCGCTCTCCCTCTCTTCTTCTTGCTCTTTTGTTTTGGCACCTAGGTTCTCATAAGACCTAGCGTTTTGTATTAGCTCTTTGGCTCTAAGACTAGTTCTTAGGTCATTGTGTAAAGTGCCAACACACTAAATCAAATCCAAGCTCGAACACTCTAGTGGTAGAAACTGTCGTGCTTGCTCGAATTCAAGAAGACACGAAGGAGACAAGCTAAGTCGGGAGACGAGCAATTCAACCAATCCAAAAGCTCCTCAACGCTCAATCTTCAAGCGAGGTTTGTACCGAGTGAAAACTCATTATAGTTTTATTCACAAGCGACAAAGGAGTTGAGGAAAGAACAACTAGAAGGCTAAAATGGTAATTTTGTAAATCCCGACTATCTGATGATATTAATGAAGGGTAAACATAGATAATATTCAGTGGATCCACTCGTCACAATTTAGTTGAGTTCTTGAGTAGAAAACAAATTCATTTGAACCGAGAGATTCTCAGTGTCAACTCTTTAGTGGAGTCAGTTGACATTAAGCTAAACTTGGAAAAGGTTTGTGAACTTTTGAGTCTAAGTATTTTAGCTCAAGCTTTGTTCATTTGGATCCATGAGGTCACTGTCACAAATCATATCGAGTAGGAATAGTTAAATTAGAAGGTAAGTCAAAACAAGAACGAGACAAGTTTTACGAAAATTGTCAAAAGGGTATTTCTGTCTTTTTTGACATAGGATGAAATGAATGTCACTAAATTATTTGACATTTTCATATGATGACATATTATAACTCGGCCATAACAAGTTAATTAAGCATTGAGGATTAATTTCATTTCATAGAATTTTAATTGAAAATTTTTATTGGGCTTTTCTTATATTGTCATGAACAAATGAAGAAAAATCTAGAAACACCTTCTAGAAGCCCTTTTGGCCGTCCAACCCAAGGGAAAGAGAGAAAAAAAAAATTGTGCATGCCATAGTGTGAATGAGATTGTTTTTTGCCTTGAAGTATGTAGATACTTGCCAAAAGAAAAAGAGGAAACAAATTGCTTCTAGAAGGAATACATATTTCGGCCAACTAAGAGAGAACAAATGAGGAAATAAATCCAAGGACTTGCATGACATGTCATGGACATCCAACATGGGTAGAAAAGAGGAAATAAGATTTGCTCATGAATATGTGATATTCTATAGAGAAGAGGAAACTACCTTTATGAAGCTAATCCCTCCCCTATAAATAGAGACCTCATTCCTCTCATTTTATTCATTCCAAAGTTTTAGAGATTGAGAGCTTCTCTCTCTAGACTTGGCCGCCCCTCTCTCTTTCTCTCTCTAAGTTCTTTTCGTTTTTGTTTAGGCACCTAGGTCCACATTTGACCTAGTGTTTTAGCACTTTGACTCTTAGACTTGTTCTTGAGTCGTCGTGTTTACAAGTGCCCACACACTAATTCCTTTCTTTCTCGAGTGATTATTGTGATAGAAACTTTCGTGGTTGCTCGAGTTCCCGAGGAAAGAAGAGAGACGTGCTGCGAGGGGAGAAGAACGTTTCAACCACCCTAAGGCTTCTCAACGTTCAAGCTTCTCAAAGGATAATGCTCATTTATGGTTTTATTTATATATACTTGCTCTTTGTCTAGGTTATTAAAAACGTTTTACTTGTTTTAAAGAAAATTTTTAAATTCCGCCGCTTGCTCGAAGCGTTAAATATTTTCTTAACCCTAGATCATTTCCAACAAATATTGAACCTATTTGATATATGTACAAAAAGTGATGTGGATTAAAATTATGGACGTTTAGATTATTTATTTTATAAATAGTTACATATATTAGTAGTTTTTTACATTATAAGTGGCTAGAATCCAGTAACATATGAAATTTTTGCTATTTTGCTAAACATTTAGTTTGAATTGGGTATTTTGTACCAAAAAAGAAAATCATATTATAAAAGCTTACAGAACTTGACGTTCAAGTATATGTAATATATATATATATATATATATATATATATATATATATATATCTGAATGTGTATATACACACTAAGATGTAAAACGTGTGTAGCACGTGGTAACTATAGATATTAATTGGTTAATTTATTTTAAAATAATGTTATGGCTCCTTCGTACATCTTTGATAAAGAATTTATTAATATTCATCAAGGTAGAAATAAATTGGGAAAAAAAACTAAATTGAAATATTCCATAATATGAATAAAACTCAATTTGATAAATAAATCGTGATTATGATTCTTCGTCTCTAGAATTTCTTATTAATCTTTTGTTCCCCAAAGCCATAAGTAGTGAACGTGACGGCTTCCACCATGCAAGCGCACCAATATGCCGATCCTTGAAAACTATCCGTATCTTAGCAGGATCCACAAATACCATTGAAATGTGGAAGCATATGATTAATTGATCAAGAAATTACAGATCAACCAGAAAGTAAGAAATTCGCACCCAAAATACCCTACCCTTCATATTTGGGTGCGACAATTTCGCACCCAAAGGTAAATGTAATATTTTTTTTTAAATCTTTGTGCTCATATTCTAAATAGCATCAATTAAAATATTCATTAAAGAAAATTGACTAATAAAATTAATTTGAAAATTCATTAGATAATTTTAGTTAAAATAGAATATTAAATAATAATAATTACATAATTATAATAAAAATTCCAATGTTTGATAAATAATTAAATAAACGTTTAATCCTATTCTTTTTCTTTCCCTTGTCCCTTTCCTGGTGTTCTACGCCACTGCTCGATTGCACTACCTCCTCTTCCGCTAAATCTTCCTCGTGCGCTGTTCCCGCTCGTCGTACGCTCTCGATGGAACTCTGCTGAAGCTGGCAGCGTCGTCTGAGCATCTGGCATTAAAACTGATGGCGGCGTCGTCTGAGGATCTGCCATTGAAACTGATGGCGGCGTCGTCTGAGGCATCGGTATCATCTGAGGCATCGGCGTCATCTGTTGCATTGCGGGGCTGTCGATCGCCAAGAAGCTCCGGCCGAGCTGATGATGAGCTTGAGGCCTAAATAAAATTGAAAAAATATGGTATTTTTTAAATGAACATTTTACATGAGTCACGTGTGCTTATCGAATTTTATATATGACGATGTTTTAATTTTAAAGATATGTACCTCAAGATGTTTTACACTATGGTTTCGTAATCATCTCCACTATCCTCGCCTTGAACTCCTTGACCCTATCAAACCCAAACCTAATTCTCAAGCCGCAGCTTCAAGCCTAGCCATATTCATAGCCGCCGAGGTTCTCGACGTGAAATATGATCCCAAAGCATATAGTCAGAGATGACATTCAGCTAAGTTCCTAAGCCAATAAGTTGAGATCTAAAGGAATCAATTTTATTTAAATAAACATTTATTTTGTGTATGGGCATGTTAGCTTATATGTTGAAATGGCCACATTGGTTTCGTGGATAACCAATGGTAATATAGACGGCGTCGATAAGAAAAATTACCCCTGCTTTAAGCTCTTCCGCTAATTCCTCGCCATTCGCTCTTTCCAAATAAACCTACATCAAGAGATGAAATGAACATTACAAAGCTCATGCAGATTAAGAAAGAGAACCAGAGGGGAAAAAACATTTATTAAGCTGAGAACGGCTTTCAGTTCATCTACAATTATCATGAGCCGATTAAGCAACTATTGACTAGTAGTATCTTCATACAGTGAGAGATAAAAGTCCACACACACACACA
This sequence comes from Urtica dioica subsp. dioica, assembly GCF_054948205.1. Lineage (NCBI taxonomy): Eukaryota > Viridiplantae > Streptophyta > Magnoliopsida > Rosales > Urticaceae > Urtica > Urtica dioica. Next base: position 27,186,092 of record NC_142758.1, read on the forward strand.
CACAAATCAATCAGACGGGGTTATTATTAGGGCTCTCAGGTGCTATAAGCCAAGAGGTGAGAAAGTTACCTCATCCGCGGACTGGAAATTTTAGACTGGCGCTGTAAAGCTCGGACCGGCGCTGTGAAGGTTTGCCGCTGAAATCTGAGAGGGAGTGAGAGAGAGAGTGTGCTTGAGATATAGAGTGAGCTGGAGAGAGAGACAGAGAGAAGGACAGAGAGATTTAGAGAGAAAAATTGAGAGGAGGACTTACCGGGGTGGCTGTCGGACCGAGGCGGAGCTCAGGTGACCAGTTGATCGGCTTTGAAGCTCCGACCGGTGAGCTCAACAACAGTTAAGACTAGAGCAGAGGCCGGAGATATATAAATAGTGAGCTTGAGAGAGAGAATGTGACGGAGAGAGAGAGAGAGAGAGAGAGAGAGAGAGAGAGAGAGAGAGAGAATGAGAGAAGATTTACCAGACGGAGAAGATGTCGGACCGAGCAGAACGACCGGCGAGCTCAGGCGGCAAAGGGGACCAGAAAAATCGAGAGAGTGAGAGTGAGGGAGTGAGAAAAAAGCCCAGACTGAAAAATGCGTGAGAAAATTTTCTTTATAACCAGACCTAATATTTGGGTGCGACTTTGTCGCACCCAATACAGCTTTTAGGTGGGACAAAGTCGCACCCAATGGACCTTTTGGGTGCAACAACGTCGCACCCAATGTTTTGACCGGTCAAAATTTATACAAAAGGAGGGAAATGGACCGTCTAAAACATTTGAACTTTTGGGTGCGACTGCGACCCAAAAGTTAACCTTGATTTTAAGAGTCGCACCCAAAGGTATTAGTGAACTTTTGGGTGCGACTTTTCGCACCCAAAGTCTTTTGGATGCAACTTTTTGCACCCGAAAGTCTTTTTTGGTGCGACTTTTAGGTGCGAAAAGTTGCACCCAAAAGTCATACTCACCGAAAAACTGTATTTGTAGTAGTGTCACTCCCTCTTTCCTTTTGGGGATATGCCCTCGAAACAACCGCTTATATTTTGAACCAAGTTCCGTCTAAAATGGTTCCTAGTACTCCGTATGAATGATTGACTTGCCGTAAAGTAAATCTTAGCCGCATCAAAATTTGGGGTTGCACAGCACACGTGCTGAGGCAAAAGACTAGCAAGTTAGCTAGTAGGTTAGAATTGTGTCTGTTCGTTGGATATCCAAAGGAAACCAAAAGTTTCACATTCCATAGTCCCGAGGACGATAAGACTTTCGTTAGTACGAATGCTCGTTTACTTGAGGAGGACTTTATGAAAGATGTAAAACCTAGAAGCAAAATTGTGCTTGAAGAAAAGTTGGGTGAGGAAGCTTCTACCTCATCTGTAAGAACTGTTCTTACCCCAACTGAAACACAACCTAACTCTTCAGAATCTCGTCAAGTAGTACTTCAACGTAGTGGGAGGGCTACTCAAAAGCGTGACAGGTACATGTCCTATGGAGACACTCTCGTAGCCGTCTCTGACATGGATGACCCTGTTTCCTATAGCCAAGTGATGGCTTGTTCTGAATCAAATCTTTGGCTTGACGCCATGAAAGTTGAAATGCACTCGATGTATGTCAACAAAGTTTGGAAACTTGTAGACCTTCCTGAAGGGATTAAACCCGTAGGGTGTAAGTGGATATACAAGAAGAAAAGGGGTCCGGATGGGAACGTCGAGACGTTCAAAGCAGAACTTGTGGCTAAGGGTTATGCCCAACAAGAAGGGCTTGAGTATGAAGAAACCTTCTTGCCAGTTGCAATGCTTAAATCCATCTGCATACTTCTATCCATAGCTGCAGCTCTCGACTATGAGATCTCGCAAATGGATGTCAAGACTGCCTTCCTGAATGGCAATCTTGACGAGCGCATTTATATGGCTCAACCAGACGTTTTTGTGGAATAAGGTCAATAGACCAAGTTTTGTGAGTTGCTTAATTCCATTTTTGGATTAATGCCAGCATCTAGGTCATGGAACATTAGATTCGATGAAACTGTGAAGAGCTTCGGCTTTTGAGCAGTCAATAGATGAGCCGTGTGTTTACAAGTTAATACACGAAGGTAAAGTTATTTTTCTAGTACTATATATCGATGATATTTTACTCATAGGTAATGATGTGGGTAAATTATTTGACGTTAAGGTCTGGCTAGCCAACAATTCGATATGAATGATCTAGGAGAAGTCGCGTAGATCCTGGGGATCCAAATCTTTCGAGATAGGAAGAACCAGACTCTGTCGCTCTCTCGAGCATCTTATATTGATAAGGTGATGGATCGCTTCTCGATGAAAGACTCCAAGAAGGGGCAAACACCCTTTAGGCATGGAGTTTCACTCTCTAAGGACCAGTCTCCCAAGACTGCACAAGAGATAGAGGACATGAGAAAAATTCCTTACGCCTCAGCCGTAGGAAGTCTCATGTATGCTATGCTTTGCACTAGACCTTATATCTGCTTCGCAGTTGGCGTAGTTAGCCGTTTTCAATCCAACCCTGGACCCGAGCACTGGATTGCTGTTAAGCATGTTCTTAAGTATCTTCAAAGAACTAGGAACTTGATGCTTACATATTCAGGTACTGACCTGACTATGACGGGACATATTGACTCCGATGAACTGAATGGGATGAAATGAATGTCAAAAGGGTTTTTTTTCAAAAGGGTATTTTTGTCTTTTTTGACATAGGATGAAATGAATGTCAATAAATTTTTTGACATTGTCATATGATGGCATATTATCACTCAGCCATAACAAGTTAATTGGGCGTTGAGGATTAATTTCATTTCATAGAATTTTACTTGAAAATTCTTAATGGGCGTTTCTTATGTTGTCATGAATAAATGAAGAAAAATCTAGAAACACATTCTAGAAGCCCTTTTGGCCGTCCAACCCAAGGGAAAGAGAGACAAAATTCGTGCATGCCATAGTGTGAATGAGATTCTTTTTTGCCTTGAAGTATGAAGATACTTGCCAAAAGAAAAAGAGGAAACAAATTGCTTCTAGAGGCAATACATATTTCGGCCAACTAAGAGAGAACAAATGAGGAAATAAATCCAAGGACTTGCATGACATGTCATGGACGTCCAACGTGGGTAGAATAGAGGAAATAAGATTTGCTCATGAATATGTGATATATATGTATCTTAATGTGTATATATATACACACTAAGATGTAAAACGTGCGTAGCACGTGGTAGCTATAGATATTAATTGGTTAATTTATTTTAAAATAATGTTATGGCTCCTTCGTACATCTTTGACAAAGAATTTACTAATATTCATCAAGGTAGAAGTAAATTGGGAAAAAAAACTAAATTGAAATATTCCAGCATATGAATAGAAATGAATAAAACTCAATTTGATAAATAAATCGTGATAATGATTTTTCGTCTCTAGAATTTCTTATTAATCTTTTGTTCCCCAAAGCAATAAGTAGTGAGCGTGACGGCTTCCACCATGCTAGCACACCAATATGCCGATCCTTGAAAACTATCCGTATCTTAGCGGGATCCACAAACACCATTGAAATGTGGAAGCATATGATTGATTGATCAAGCAATAACAGATCAACCAGAATGTAAGAAATGAGACTCAAATAAGGGAAAATGATAAATAAAATCCTTCACCTAAATCAAAATTCAAACTTATTGTTGTCAATGGAATTCAAATAGTCCTTTAACTCAAAATATGGAAGTAAATTTCAAAAAAATTTCAACATAATTGTGTAAAGATTAATTTATTGGAAAGTAAGGAATTAATAATGGTTACCATGTGGCGGCAAAACTTGCCGTTTTCGGGATTCATTCCCTTGACAGACGTTCTGGTGAAGACCAGCTCTGGCTTCCACGGCGAGGGCATGAACTTCGTCACCATCGTCCACCTCATTGTGATCTCTTACAGACCTCTCTACATCCACCTCGTTGTGATCTCGTACAGACATGTCTATACCAACCCACTCTTCTCACCCAAAATCTTCGCGACACGTGTGTATGCTATTATCTGTTCAACAAAAGAAGAAATCAAAGCCAGAGCTGTTTGACCGAGTGCAAGAAGAATTCAGGCCTGAAAACATTCTTGAGGAGCGAGATGTTTAAGAGATATCCGGATATATAGTCGTGCTTTATGATCAGGTCCCGGAATTTCATCGACTCGTCATACGCCATCAGATTGATTCCCTCATCGTCTAACGAATGTGGGAGATCTTCGTACAAGAATCCGACCAGTTTCTCCACGTCACGACCGATCTTGCTGACTCCATCGATGAACTCTGCTGTTTGACCAAGCTGAGCTTCGTGACCAGCTTATTGGAGCTTTTGTAGTGTTGAAGAATGGTAAAGCTTTTAGGTTTGGTGACTGAAATTCATGAGCGACAGCGATTGGCCGGAGGCAAATTTGGTAGCTGAGTTGAACTGAGCTAGTCATTTTGTTGGTGTGAGTGAAATGTTATTTTGTGTATAGTTCATCGTTAAGATAAAGAAAGTTATAGCCATAAAATATGCTTGGCCTGAGAATTTGCATGTCTTTCTCTCTGCTATGAAAAATGTGACCTAATTCCCAATTCCATGTTGAAATAATAAATTGATTTTGAGTTTATTAGTTTTGGGCCTTAGGAGTTTTAAGCCCAAATATGTGTTGTAGTAGGTCCATATTGTAAAAGCATATTCTAGAGAAATCCAGAGACTACTCTAGAAGATAAGGATAAGATAGGAATTTTGGAGAAAACTCTAGAGAATTATTTCTAGCCATTAGATTAAGTTTGTGGTGGCAAAATCCTATCCATTGATTTAGGAATGCCACTAGAATAAATAGGGATGATGTACTTGAGTTTCCATCAAGAAAAAATAAAAAGTTCTTCTTTCTATAAAGTTATTCTCTACCTCTCTAATTTATAACCAAGCCTCCAAAATTTCCAAACAATTTCCCTAAACACCCAAAGTATTTAAACACTTCCTCCACCTACCCAAAACTTCCTTCCAACAAAGTGGTATCAGAGCCACAAGATCCTCCTAAAGATGGCGAATAGTGGTGTTCCCTTCCAAGTCCCCATGCTCACAAAGAGAAACTACGACAACTGGAGTCTTAGAATGATGGCTCTCCTTGGTCCACACGACGTATGGGAGATAGTCGAGAAAGGCTACGGTGACCCGGAGAATAAAGGTAGTCTATCTCAAACTCAAAAGGATAGTTTGAGAGACTCAAGGAAGAGAGACAAGAAGGCTCTATGTCTAATTTACCAAGGGTTATGAAGACACGTTTGAGAAGGTCTCAGGAGCAAAGTCGGCTAAAGAAGCTTGGGAGAAGGTTCGAACCTCTTATAAGGGAGCGGATAAAGTCAAGAAGGTATGTCTCCAAACGTCAAGAGGAGAGTTTGAAGCCTTGCACATGAGAGAAGATGAACTCGTCTCCGATTATTTCTTGAGAGTCTTGATGGTTACAAATAACTTGAAAAAGAAACGGGGAGAAGTTAGATGACGTGAGAATCATGGAGAAGGTTCTTAGATCCATGGATTCGAAGTTTGAGGATATCGTCACTGTCATCGAAGAGACGAACGACTTGGAGGCCATGATAATGGAGCAAATCGTCGGGTCTCTTCAAGCTTATGAAGAAAAGAAAAAGAAGAAGGAAGATATAGTGGAGCAAGCACTCAAGACACGAGTCGATTCGACAAATGAAGATCGCGGTGGAATCCAACAGAGAAGAGGTAGCGGTCAAGGACGAGGACATGGACGAGGTTGGAGGCCCAATGACGACAACAACAACCAAAGAGGAGAAACCTCATCTAGAGGTAGTGGGAGAGGAGCCACAAAACCAAGGTATGACAAGTCACAGATCAAATGCTACAACTGTGAGAAGGTTGGGAATTATTCTTCCGAATGTAGAGCTCCGCACAACAACAGAGTTGAAGAGAAGGCCAACTATGTTGAAGAAAGAACCCAAGATGACGCGACGGTTTTGTTGGCTCACAAAGACAACGAAAGTGGAGGAGATACTCAATGGTACCTTGATAGTGGTGCGAGCAACCATATGTGCGGGCGAAAAAGCATGTTCGTAGAGCTTGACGAATCTGTGAAGGGGAACGTTGCTTTCAGAGATGAATCAAAGGTGGCGGTGAAAGGTAAATGAAACATTCTCATTCGATTGAAGAATGGCGATCATCAATTCCTTTCCAATGTCTACTACGTGCCAAACATGAAGAGCAACATCTTGAGCCTAGGACAACTCTTAGAGAAAGGTTATGATATTCGATTGAAAGATAATAACCTTTCTATAAGAGACAATGCGAACAAATTCATCTCTAAGGCGCCGGTGACAAGAAATAGGATGTTCATCCTTAACATTCAAAATGACGTCGCACAATGTCTCAAGATGTGCTACAAGGAGGGTTAGAGCTGCTCTCCAAGAAGGAAATGGTCAAAGTATTGCCATCCATCAGCCACCCAAATCAAGTCTGTGAAGGATGTCTACTCGGAAAGCAATTCAAAATGAGCTTTCCAAAGAAGTCAAGCTCAAGAGCGCTTATAAGCCGTTGGAACTCATACACATAGATTTGTGCTGTCCAATCAAGCCAATATCACTTGGTAAGAGTAACTACTTCCTTCTATTTATTGATGATTATTCAAGAAAAACATGGGTATATTTATTGAAGGAGAAATCTGAAGTGTTTGAGAACTTCAAAAAGTTCAAAGCCCATGTTGAGAAGGAAAGTGGCCTTTGTTGTCAATGGTGCCCACAAGAAAAGTTGTAGTCTTTATATTGTACATTTGATGTAATAAAGTCTCATGAAGACTCTTGCATGTAATTGCTTATTCATTAATAAAAAGTTGAAACGTTCATTCATTCTTCCATGTCTGTTTGAAGCTTTATGATAAAACATTAGTCTTTAGTCCATAAACAAACTAAACAACTTATGAAGAGACAAATGTAGATTTGCATGAACAAACTCTTCGTAAATTGCTTAAAACGATATATTCGCAATCTAAGGGTCAAAGGACTATTGACCTCAGTATGATTGTTAGAAGAATCTATGATGTCTGGTTATGAGGCATTGAGAGTTGGAGACTCTATAGTTCTTCTAGGTATCTTCTGAAGGTACTGAATTGACCAATGCACTTCTAGAGACAAGATAAGAACAAACCATTTAACCTCTTACGTCTCGAAGTCACTACGTATGAATTGCATCGTGCTTACCTTAATCCTGAAATGAGACATGCCATTTCACACCTTACGTATTCTCACTTGAGAAAGTCAGAGTTCGGACTCACTATGTGATTCCGAACAAGGCCTATTGGTGAAGTACTAAGTTGTGAGAATGTCATGAGTAACTTTGTGAAGTTCTCATAGATATGGAATTCATGTACAAGATTGCTTAAATGTAATGTATATCACCTCATGCTTTGTTCCTTGGAGTGTGAATAAATGAACAGGCCAGTGTCCAAATTGAGTCCTGACTCTTTTGGATGAAACAATGTGACTTGTTAGCTGCTCGTCAATACATTGTTTCTAACTTATTCACAAGCGACAAAGGAGTTGAGGAAATAACAGCTAGAAGGGTAAAATGGTAATTTTGTAAATCCCGACTAGCTGATGATATTCATGAAGGGTAAACACTGATAATATTCTGTGGATCCGCTCATTACAATTAGGTTGAATTCTTGAGTAGAAAATAAATTCATTTGAACCGAGAGATTTTCAGTGGCAACTCTTTAGTGGAGTCAGTTGGCATTAAGCTAAACTTGGAAAAGGTTTGTGAACTTTTGAGTCCAAGTGTTTAGCTCAAGCTTTGTTCATATGGGTCCATGAGGTCACTGTCACGAATCACATCGAGTATGAATAGTTAAACTAGAAGCTAAGTCAAAACAAAAACGAGACAAGTTTTATGAAAATTGTCAAAAGGGTATTTTTGTCGTTTTGGACATATGATGAAATGAATGTCAATAAATTTTTTGACAAGGTCATTTGATGACTTAATGTCACCAAGCCAAATTAGATTAATTGGGCCTTGTGGATTAATTTCATTTCATAAGAATTTTATTGAAAATTCTTAATGGGCCTTTTTCGTGTTGTCATGAACAAATGAAAAAGCTTCTAGAAGCCTTTTCTAGAAGGCCTTGGGCGCCCAACCCTAAGAAAGAAAGAGAGATTATTTTGTGCATAAATGTATCAAGATACTTGCCAAAAGAAAAAGAAGAAACAAATTTCCTATATGAGGAAAGTAGGATTTCGGCCAAACAAGCAAGGAGAGAGCAATGAATAAAAGAGGAAACAAATCCAAGGTGTCATAAAGGCACATGTTGGCCGTGTGACTTGGATGGGAATGGGAAATAAAAGATTGCTCATAAAGGCTTGGAAAATAAGAGGAAACTACTTCTTTCCAAGGTCAACCCTTCTCCTATAAATAGAACCCTCATTCCTCTCATTCTATTCATTCCACATAAGTTAGAGATTGAGAGCTTCTCTCTCTAGACCTTGTGGTGGCCGACTTCTCCTCTCTCTCTCTCTCTACTTTTCTTTCGATTTTTGTTTTGGCACCTAGGTCCACATTTGTCCTAGAGTTTAGCTCTTCGACTTCAAGACTGGTTCTTAAGTCGTAGTATTTATAAGTGCCCACTCACTAATTCCTTTTCTCTCGAGTGATTTAGTGATAGAAACTTTCGTGGTTGCTCGAGTTGCCGAGGAAGGAAGAGAGACGTGCTGCGAGGGGAGACGAACGTTGCAACCTTTTTCCAAAAGCTTTTCAACGTTCAAGCGTCTAAAAAGGTTAGTAAACTTCTATGCTCATAATAGTTTTATTTATATGTACTTGCTCTTTGTCTAGGTTAGTAAAAACTGTTTTACTTGTAAAAGAAATTTTTTAAAATTCCGCCGCTTACCGAAGCGTTATACGTTTTCTTAAACCCTAGATCGATTCCAACAGCCTTGTGATCAAAACCATGAGATCCGACCGAGGAGGAGAGTTCACTTCAAACGAGTTCTAGAAGTATTGCGAAGACAACGGTATTCGACGACAACTAATGGTGCCAAGAACCCTCCAACAAAACGGAGTGGCGGAGATGAAGAATAGAACAATCCTTGAGATGGTGAGGAGCATGCTCAAGAGCAAGAGACTACCAAAGTAGTTTTGGGCAGAAGCAGTAGCATGCGCGGTTTATCTATCAAACCGGTCCCCTACGAGAAGCGTTCTTGGAAAAACTCCACAAGAAGCATGAAGTGGAAGAAAGCCCGGAATTTCTCATTTCAGAGTCTTTGGAAGCATAGCTCACGCGCATGTACCAGATGAGAAGCGAAGCAAACTAGATGACAAGAGTGAGAAGTACATCTTCATCGCCTACGACACCAACTCCAAAGGCTACAAGATCTACAGTCCAGATACGGGGAAGACAATCATCATTCGAAATGTCATCATCGACGAAGAAGGAGATTGGGATTGGAGATCGAGCAATGAAAATTTTAACTTCTTTCCACAATTTGAAGAAGATGAAGTGGAGCAGCCAGAGCAACCAAGAGAAGATGCGGTTACCCCACCGACTTCACCAACTCCGAGTTCTCAAGAAGGCGAAAGTTCAAGTGAAAGAACTCCCCACTTTAGAAGCTTGCAAGAGTTATACGAGGTAACAGAAAATCAAGACAACCTTACCCTCTTTTGTCTATTTGCGAACTGCTAGCCTATGAACTTTCAAGAAGATTTGGAAAAGAAGACTTGGAGAAACGCCATGGATGAAGAGATCAATGCGATAAAGAAGAATGATACATGGGTGTTAGCTTCACTTTCGAAAGAGCACAAGGCAATCGGTGTGAAGTGGGTGTACAAGGCAAAGAAGAACTCAAAAGGAGAAGTTGAAAGATACAAGGCGAGATTGGTGGCAAAAGGCTACAGTCAAAGAGCCGGCATCGATTATGACGAGGTATTTGCTCTTGTTGCTCGATTAGAAACTGTTAGACTAATCATATCTCTAGCAGCTCAAAACAAATGGAGGATAGATCAGATGGATGTCAAATCGGCATTCTTAAATGGAGTTCTTGACGAAGAAGTCTACATCGAGCAACCACAAGGCTATGAAGTTAAAGGAGAAGAAGACAAAGTCTTGAGGCTGAAGAAGGTGCTCTATCGGTTAAAGCAAGCCCCAAGAGCTTGGAATGCTCGAATCGATAAGTACTTCAAAGGAAGAGGCTTCATCAAGTGTCCATACGAGCATGCACTTTATATCAAAATTCAAAACGATGATATATTGATTGTATACTTGTATGTAGACGACTTGATCTTCACAAGGAGCAATCCAAGCATGTTCGAGGAATTCAAGAAAGAGATGACGAATGAGTTTGAGATGATTGACATTGGATTCATGTCTTACTACCTTGGCATTGAAGTAAAACAAGAAGACCACGGAATCCTAATCAGTCAAGGAGGCTATGCCAAAGAGGTGCTCAAGAAGTTCAAGATGGATGACTCAAACCCAGTCAGCACGCCAATGGAATGTGGAATCAAGTTGTCAAACCACGAGGAAGGAGAAAAAGTGGATCCAACACTCTTCAAGAGTTTGGTTGGAAGCATGCGATACTTGACGTGTACGAGGCTTGACATCTTGTATGCAGTCGGAGTCGTCAATCGACACATGGAGCATTCAACTACTACTCAACTACTCATTTTAAGGCGGCAAAGAGGATTCTTCGCTATATCCATAGCGACTGGGGTGGAGACATAGATGATCGAAAAAGCACAGGTGGATTCGTGTTCTACATTGGAGACACAGCCTTCACAAGGATGTCGAAGAAGCAACCAATTGTCACTCTTTCCACATGCGAGGCGGAGTAGTAGCTGCCACTTCATGTGTCTGTCACGAAATTTGGCTACAAAATTTATTGACAGAGTTGAGTTTGCCACAAGAGAAGCCAACTAAGATCTTCGTGGACAACAAGTCAGTAATAGCTTTGGCGAAGAACCCAGTCTTCCATGATCGAAGTAAGCATATTTACACACGCTATCACTACATTAGAGAGTGTGTTGCCAACAACGAGGTGCAGTTGGAGTATGTGAAGACACATGATCAAGCAGCGGATATCTTCACCAAACCTCTAAAGCGCAAAGACTTTGTGAAGTTGAGAAGTATGCTTGGAGTAGCAAAATCAAGTTTAGGGGGGGATGTTGAAATAATAAATTGATTTTGAGTTTATTAGTTTTGGGCCTTATGAGTTTTAAGCCCAATTATGTGTTGTAGTATGTCCATATTCTAGAAGCATATTCTAGAGAAATCCAGAGACTACTCTAGAAGATAAGGATAAGATAGGAATTGTGGAGAAAACTCTAGAAAATTATTTCTAGCCATTAGATTAAGTTTGTGGTGGCAAAATCCTATCTATTGATTTAGGAATGCCACTAGTATAAATAGGGATGATATACTTGAGTTTCCATCCAGCCAAAATAAAAAGTTCTTCTTTCTACCAAGTTATTCTCTACCTTTCTACTTTATACCCAAGCCTCCAAAATTTCCAACAATTTCCCTAAACACCCAAAGTATATAAACACTTCCTCCTCCGACCAAAACTTCCTTCCACATTCCATACCTCAATCCACTCCGTAGAAAAATCACAGAATTGCTGTTGATAAATTCTTACACTCCCTTCAGTTGTAAAGGCTAAAAGCCAACTGCAGTATATTTCACACATGCGGTTATGTGTCATGAGCTAACGAGATCAGAAACGAGCTCGTCGAGAGCAACTCTGAAGAATAGTATGCTATAGTAAACCATAGTAAACAAATTGGAATTCCATTTAAAAAATCAAGAATACTATACCATATCTCAATTCAGAAGAAAACTTCTACGAGTCAAACATGTATTGAAAAATATGGGAAATTCTATTTTGCGTGAACATATAGAAGTCAGATACAACCAAGGTACATAACTTATGTTGTAAAATCTGTGAAACAATTTCTAAGGAGTGAACCAATATTAGCTCCAGAAGTATGTCTGATGCCAAATGTAATCCATATAACCCCATGAAAAGAGAAAATGAGGCATGCGAATGTAAAGAGTTGAGCCTGAACAAACCCAAGTCGCTTTCAGAAATATAGCTCGTCTTTCCTCATCTGTTTACCAACATGCACAAAATTGTTAATCGATTAACTAAGAAAATAATCCACTAAACTTGATTAACTATGAGAGATAAATACATAGTAGAGCGCAGCTTGGGTACGAAAACGTGTAGTCCGTAGCACCCGCAAGTAGCTTAATCAACAAATGAGATATCTAATTTCTCGTATAAGAGAAATATAATTTGAACTTCATAGCTCCATTACTCAAATGAAGTATTAACATTTGAACTCTTAATGCTAAGTTGTAAGAGTATTACATTACATGCAACTTATATAATAAAATCAGTTTTTTTTTTTCATCTTTAGATCAAGATCAAAATGAATAAAAAATAATCAGATTTTTTTTTTCACTTCAAGAAGGCAGCAAGAGAGTAGGCTAATTTCTTACAAAAATAAAATGAAACTGAGAGTTTACCAATTAGAACCTCCACACTACTACAAATGTTAGATTCTACAACGGATATTCCACAACGGAACGTTGTCCCGTTGTGGAATCATGATGTTTCCACAATGAGACAAGAGATCCGTTGTAGAATCTTGATGTTTTCACAACGGGACAACTGTCACGTTGTGGAATCTTGATGAATCCACAACGGGACTATTGACCCGTTGTGGAATTCAAAAAAATTTAAGGTTTAAACAACGGGATACTGACCCGTTAATGAATCTCGCCGCGGCCAAACTCTTTCACAACAGTACAATGTACCGTTGTGGGAGAACTGTACAACCAAACATTTCGCCGTGGCGAGCTTAAGCCTTGGCCGCGGCGAAATGTTTCCACAATGGTTCAATAACCCGTTGTGGAAACATTTCGCCGCGGCCACGTATATATTTGGCTGCGGTGAAATGTCGCAGACTGGAATTTAAAAACTTCCCTCTCGATTTTATTTCAAAAATTTCAAAAATTTCAATCTCTTCTTCTTCTTCTTCTTATTCTCTCTCTCTCTCTCGCCGACCCAAACCCACTATCTCTCTCTCTCCAACCCACGCCCACGCGCCGCCCTTCATTCTTCCTCCGCCGCTGTTGCCGCTCTCACTTTCTCTTATCTCCTCTTCTTCTCCGCCATTCTCTCTTCTTCCTCCGCCCTTCTCTTCTTCTCACCTTCTTTTCTTCCCCGCCCTTCTTCTTCCTCGCCACCCTCTCCTTCTTCTCCGCCCTTCTTCTTCTTCGCCGCCCTCTTTTTTCTTCTCCGCCGCTTTCCTCTCCCCCGCCCAACATTTTCTTCTCCACCCCCTTCTTCTTCCCTACCCTCCTTCTTCTTCTCCACCTCTCATTCTTCCAAACCAACCAAACCCACTCTTCAAAAACCCACCAAACATTCCGACCCACCTCCACACAAACCCACAAACCTTGCCTCCGACCACAACCCACATCTCCGACAACTTCATTGACTCACCACGCCCCATGCTCATCGTCTTCACTCCGGGTAAGTATTTTTTTTATTTAATTTGTATTTTTATGTTGAAATTAGGTTAGAATTGTTAATTTGTGTCTAATTTATATATAAATTGAATACTGAATTTGATATTTATGTGGAAAATGAGAGTGGAATTGAATTTTGGTTTGAGTTTATGTTGGATTTGTGTTAGAATATTTGATTACCTTGAGTTTGAGTTGGAATTGAGTTAGAATATTAGATTGAATTTCGGTTTGAGTTTGTGCTGGAATTGTTTTGAATTAAAATTGAATTTCAGTTTATGTTTGTGTCGGAATTAGTTTGAATTGAAATTGAATTTTGGTTTGAGTTTGTATTGGAATTGGTTTGAATTGAGATTATGTTTAATTTTGTTTTATCATAGATTATGTTTACTACCTCCACTAGTACCATTAGCGGTAAACGGAGATCCACCAATATCGATGGTCTCGGGAAAAGAAGAAATACTCTTATGCCCAAGGTTAATAAGTGTAAAACTCTTGGTAGGAAAATAAACGTAGTATTTGATTAAAAAAATAAACCAATGAATAAGGAGGGTGATGAGTTGTCGAGTTATATTGACATGTTAGCTAGAGAACACGTTCCGATTACGATGCTCGATTGAAGACTAAAAAAGCATAAACAACTAAAAGAAAGGATTTGGATTTGATGCCGTACAATTTAAATGATCATTGGATGCTTGTTGTCTTCGCTCTTTGAAAAGATCAAGCGATGTTCTTCGACCCGTTGAATTATAAAATCCCATCCGATTTAAGGAAGTTGATAAAAAGGTAAATTAATTACAAGTTATTTGAAGTATTTCATTTACACGAATATTTGTTTTCTAATGTTTTTTTGTTGTGCGTATAAGAATTTTTTCGGATTTCTAGCTTGACAACCAAAGAGCCCGAAGTAACGTCAATCAAACTTTACGTACAATTGAAGAAGTCATATACACCGAATAACTTAGAAAACGTTCGAGAAGAGTGGGTATTTTACGTACAAACTTTTATAGATTGTGAATATTAGTTTGATTTTGGATGATATAGATATTTGTTTTGGATGTTTTTGGATATATATTTTTTGGATGTAATGGATATGTTTTGGATGTTGTGGATATTTGGTTTTGGATATATAATTTCATTTAATGTTTTTTAATTAGAAAACTGTAAAAATAACACTCAGGAACAATTTCTCCGCGGCAACGTGTATATATCGCCGCGGCGAAACTTTACACAACGGTACGATTGTACCGTTGTGGAAAGATTCGCCGCGGTGAACTATACACGTTGCCGCGGCGAGGTACTGTCCCGTTGTGAAATCATGGATATTTCCACAACGGGACTTGTCCCGTTGTGGAATCATTACTTTTCCACAACAGGACGAGTACCGTTGTGAAAACATTCCACAGCGGAGGATTCCACAACGATACAGAACCGTTGTGGAAGCTTTCCACAACGGTTCTGTACTGTTGTGGAATCCCCAGTTTGTAGTAGTGCCAGTCACTTGGTGATGCAGTAACGCACTCAGGCTCGGCCACATATAGCAGATACATATACTACAACAAACAGTGACAATAGTCACGATTTTTATTCGTGGAAAAAATGGCCAGAAAATAAACTTTTCGGACAAAATAATGTGGTAAAAAACAGCTGCGACAACAGCCGCGATAAGTCCCGACTGATTCGTCGTGGCTGAGTTTAACCACGACTTGTCGTGCTTGTTAGTATTTGTTGTAGTGATATATTTTTTTCGTAATCCGAAAAAAAACATTAATATAGAAATGGATGAGTCAAGTACATCAACTAATATAATAAAATGAAAATCAAGTCATCAGAATTTATTTCCACTTCAAAAAAGGCAGCAAGATAGTAGACTAATTTCTTGCATAAATAAAATGAGAGAGTGAGAGTGTTTACCTAAGAACTCTCAGTCACTTTGTGATACTCTAACGCAGTCTCGGCCACATATAGCAGTTACATATTGTTTCCCTTCCTTATCAGGAAAAAGGTACCAATATAGAAACTGATGAGTAAAGTAAACTAATGAAATTGTAATATAAATGATAATTCTTTGGAATACACAGACATATACCAATAGCCAATAGGTTACGAAATTGTCAAGTAAACAAGATTTTTCAACGTGAAAAAAGAAGTGAGTACGAAGAAGGAGAAACAAACCTGTACGAGTTTCTTATAAACATCCAGCCAATTTTAATACATCATCATACACAATATTCTTTATACACAATACGGACATAATCATAATAACTTATATACAAACATAGCAGGCATATAAAAAAACCCCAGAAAAACAAATTGTCCAGGTACATACCATAATAAAAACAAAAAATTAAGTAATTAGAGAACTAAAATGTTTGAAATTGCTATATAACCAATGTTTCGTAAATTTTAGATAAATAGTCATAAAAATGACGTTACATTCCTTGTTTGCCCTTTCATTGAAATAAAATAGTGCGGGTATTTATGTCAATTTACATGGACGTGACTATTTATCTAAAATTTACAAAACGTTGACTATATAGCACTGTGAAACTATAAATATGATTATATACCTAATGAACCCTAATAAATATTGATGTGATTCGGTTTACGCCATGGTCTTGCTTCATCAATACATGCCCAGATTTAGATGCTTACAACGGCAAACACCGTCAATATTTTTGTACATGAATAAATATATAGTTCACAAAAAGATATACATGAATAAATAATAGTTCACAAAAATGCACATATTGTTTCTTGTATCAGGTAGTTCGGATAACAACGTTTCAGAAGCAATTGATTCATTGTTGTAGATGAAGAACCACCATCTTGAGTCTAAAATTTCGCGGAAGACATTTTTAAGTAATAGAAAAAATGTAGATGAAAGTGAAACGATGATGGCGAACAGATTGTGGTTCTGCACAAAAAAATGTATACATCATCACAAATATACATATGACCAAGTACAATAAATGAACCAATACCTTGGCTTATGGTAAATAATTAGTTAAATTGCATTAATTTCTATACAGATTTGCAAGCACAAACAAACCTTCAACTACAAAGAAATCAGAATATGCTGAGCCGACAATAACAAAAAAACTTCGTACTGTTACCAACCATTGTATGTTCGACTCAGTTGTATTGTAACATGAAATCGGATAACGTCCGTGTACACAGGTAGTCACGATGAATAACTTGACAAAAAAAATCAACAAAAAACGAAGGTAAAAATAAGCAATCAATGCCACCAACACAATCAGCTATGAGGATGACATTGTACTTCCAATAAATATATGATAATAAAATGTTATTGAACATATATATGAATACTCGCATACTGTTGAAGTCTACATGTAATCCCTAGTCGTTAGGAGTTTGTTTATTCTTGTTGCTAATTATCAGGTAGAATAAGTCCTATAGGTATCCGGATATTTGTTTATTGTTATCGATTGTACTTCATTGTATTTAGAAGTTTGTTAGCAGTTATTTTCCTGTATATATTCTACGATCAATAATGAAAGAAGTAGACCATTTTCATTCTCTCCTTGATCTCTATAATATTCATGGTATCAGAGCATGACCAAATACAGTAAAAACATGCAAGGTCTCACTTCCTCTTCCTCCACAGAAATCACCACACTTCCACAATCATCGTCCACCATGCCCTCTGATCACTTCTTTGCCCAAATCACTAACCACAAATTAAATGGCCAAAATTATCTTCAATGGTCACAATCAGTTCTTATGTTCATCCGTGGAAAGGGTAAAGATGATTTCCTCACTATCGCTGCTACTCCGAGGGAAGATGATCCAAGCTTCAAATCCTGGATGGCAAATAACAATATGGTTATGTCATGGCTCATCAATTCCATGACCCTGGATATTGGTGAGAATTTTTTATTGTATTCCACAGCAGTGGAGATATTGGAAGCAGCTAAGATTAACTTCTCCGGCTCTGAAAACACATTAGAAGTCTTTGAAATCGAGAGTGTTCTTCATGAGCTCAAACAAGGTGATATGTCTGTTACTCAATTGTTCACTTCTCTCATCAAACATTGGCAGATGATAGACCTCATTGATACTCGCAACTGGAAGTGCCCTGAAGATGGAAATTGTTCAAGTCTATTGTAGAGACAAAAAGAGTTTTCAAATTCTTGTCAGGTCTCAACAAAGATTTGGATGATGCAAGAGGTAGAGTTCTCAGCACCAAGCCTCTACCTTTAATCAGAGAAGCATTCTCAGTAATCCGGCATGAGGAAAGCAAAAGGAAGATCATGATGGGAGATACACCTACAACTGCAGTAAACTCAGATGTCTCAGCCATCTCAGTTTCAAGAGAAGGCCAAATTCAAGTTGCCAAAGCATACTCCGACAAGAAGAATAGCAAGAGACCATATTGCGATTATTGTCCCAAACCAGGGCACACCAAGGACCATGTTGGCAGATCCATAGAAAAGCCTCTAGATTGGAAGCCTCGCAAGTCCACATCAGACCAAGAGCACAACGGAAATCTGGCGTCATCATCTCTCTTTATCAAAGATCAGCTAGAGCTTCTCCAGGTCTTGATCAGTCAGTCACATATCTCTCAGAATTCAACTTTTACTAGTGGTGCACTCGTGGTAAAAAGAGGTAATATTTCACTGGTATTTCATTCCAAAATTGACAATTCCTCCTCATGGATAGTGGGATTCTGGAGCTACCGATCAAATGACCGGTAACCGTGATTTATTTACCTCATATATCCTCCTCATGGATACTGTGTTCCGTTGTGGAATATCCGTTGTGTAATCCAACATTTGTATTAGTGATATCATGAAAGTGACAACTCAATATCTGTAATTATAGAAGAAGGTTCAGTCTCCTATGCGAAGAGCATTGGAAGAGTAAAAGTTTTGCCATCATTGCAACTCAACTCAATGTTTTATGTACCTAAGTTGAACTGCAATTTACTGTATGGTCATAAGTTGAATAAGGATCTGAAATGTGTCACTCACTTCACAGATGATTCATGTGTTTTCAGGACAGGGTCTCGGGGAAGATGATTGGCAGTCTGAAGTCAAAGCTAGATTATACCTACTAAAAAATCCTTCATGTCCTAGTTCCCTCTTGGTGTCAAAATCCCATAAGCGATCAAATCATGAAGATATCATGTTGCTACATTATGAACTTGGTCATCCAAACTTCTTGTATCTCTTATAACTTTTTCCTTCATTATACATTAATAAAAGTCCGAAGCATTTGCAATGTGATATTTGTCATTTCTCTCAGCATACTAGAAATTCATATATGCCCATCTCATACAAACCTTCACAACCATTTACAATGATTCATACTGACATATGAGGGCCTTCTAAAACGTCCAATATCTTTGGTGCAAAATGGTTCTTACTGCTTATTGATGATCGTACTAGACTCACATGGAATTACTTGATGAAAAATAAGTAAGAAACTCCTTTCATAATCAAACTGTTTCACAAAATGATTCTCACACAATTTAATATTAAAATCTAGATATTTCATTCAGATAATGGCACATAATTCTTCAACTCCATTCTAAATGAGTTTTTCCTCTCCCAAGGTATTGTACACACAAGTTCATGTGATAGAAGTGGCTAGATCACTCATATTTCCTACTAATGTGCCTAAACAATATTGGGGAGAGGCAGTCCTCACTGATGCTTATCTAAAAAATAGAGTGCCCTCAAGAGTTCTAAATTTTCAACTCCATGTAAGAAATTACTAGAAAGCCTCCCTAATTCAAAACTCCTATCATCCATACCCCTAAATTGTTTGGTTGTTCAGCTTTCACCTATATGACAAAAATAAGCTCGATAATAGATCATTAAAGTGCATTTTCATACGCTATTCACCATCTAAAAAGGGGGTTCAAATGCTATTAACCATCTCTTATGAGGTGCTTCCACACAATGGATGTCACATTCCTTGAAAAAATTCCTTTCTACACTTCGATTCATGGGGAGAATTGTCAAATAGAATCTCAGGATCAAGGTCAAAATACAGCCATAACTAACCTCACTGAACATGTCCAGCCTGACTGACCACCACAAAAATACAGATGCCACCACATCATCAAGTCCACCACCAGATGTGCTTCAAATCTGCCAATCATCAACTCCAAGTCCAATATCTCATGACAACCATGATCCAGGTATCAATGACTCAGTTTCTCATGTGAATTGTAATAAAATAAGTGATGATGATCTTCCTATTGCATTGAGAAAGACTGCTAGAGCACACCCACTTTATCAAATGGAAGATTTTCTCTACTATAGCCATCTAGCCTCTAGTTGCAGAGCTTATGTCACACATATTGATATGGTCAAAGTTCCTTCATCAATCCAGGAAGCCTTATCAAGTTCAGAATGGAAGAAAGCAACTTATGAGGAAATCAAGGCCTTAGAGAAGAATGATACTTGGGAAGTCACCACATTACCTCCTGGAAAAGGGACTGGATGGTGTCGATGGATGTTTAAAGTGAAGCATAACACGGATGGATCCATTGAGAGGTTCAAGGCAAGGTTGGACTCTTCTAACTCAGAAGAAGCAATTGACAAAGGAAGATGTCAAAGACTGGTAGGCAAACTGATTTACTTGGGTAATACATGTTGCCAATGGTGCCCACAAGAAGAGTTGTAGTCTTTACTTTTGTACATTTGATGCACTAAAGTCTCACGAAGAGTCTTGCTTGTAATTTCTTATTCATTGATAAAAAGTTGAAACGTTCATTCTTTATTCCTTGTGTGAAGCTTTATGATAAAATCTTAGTCTTAAGTCCATAAACAAACCTAACAATACATGAAGAGACAAATGTAGATTTGCATGAACAAACTCTTCATGGGTTGCTTAAAATGATATATTCGCAATCTAAGAGTCAAAGGACTATTGACCTCAGTACGATTGTTAGGAGAATCTAAAATGTCTGGTTATGGGACATTGAGAGTTGGAGACTCTATAGTTCTTCTAGGTATCTTCTAAAGGTACTGAATTGACCAGTACACCTCTAGAGACAAAATAAGAACAAACCTTTTACCCTCTTATTTCTCGAAGTCACTACGTATGAATTGCATCATGATTACCTTAATCCTAAAATGAGGCATGCCATTTCACAGCTTACGTATTCTCATTTGACAAAGTCAGTGTTCAGACTCACTATGTGATTCTGAACAGGACCTATTGCTGAAGTACTAAGTTGTGAAGATTTCATGAGTAACTTTGTGAAGTTCTCATAGAAATGGAATTCATGTACAAGATTGTTGAAATGCAATGTATATCACGTCATGCTTTGTTCCTTGGAATGTGAATAAATGAACTGGCCAGTGTCCAAATTGAGTCTTGACTCTTTTGGATGAATCAATGTGACTTGTTAGCTCCTTGTCAATACATTGTTTCTAACTTATTCACAAGCGACAAAGGAGTTGAGGAAATAACAGCTAGAAGGGTAAAATGGCAATTTTGTAAATCCCGACTAGCTGATGATATTCATGAAGGGTAAACATAGATAATATTCAGTGGATCCATTCATCCCAATTAGTTGAATTCTTGAGTAGAAAATAAATTCATTTCAACCGAGAGATTCTTAGTGTCAACTCTTTAGTGGAGTCAGTTGACATTAAGCTAAACTTGGATAAGGTTTGGGAACTTTTGAGTCCAAGTATTTTAGCTCAAGCTTTGTTCATTTGGATCCACGAGGTCACTATCACAAATCATATCGAGTAGGAATAGTTAAACTAGAAGCTAAGTCAAAACAAGAACGAGACAAGTTTTACGAAAAATGTCAAAAAGGGTATTTTTGTCTTTTTGGACATAGGATGAAATGAATGTCAGTAAATTATTTTGACATGGTCATATGATGACTTAAATCACTCGGCCATGATGAGTTCATTGGGCCTTGTGGATTAATTTCATTTCATAGAATTTTACTTGAAAATTCTCAATGGGCCTTTCTTATGTTGTCTTGTACAAATGAATAAACATATAGAAGCTCCTCCTAGATGCTCCATGGCCGTCCAACACAATAAAGAAAAGATAGATTATTTTTTTCATTAATGTATGAAGATACTTGCCAAAAGAAAAAGAGGAAACAAATTTCCTATACAAGGAAGATGGGATTTTGGCCAACATGAGTTAAGGGAGAAGAAAAACAAAAGAGGAAACAAATCCAAGGCTTCTAGAAGCCTAGTTGGCCGTGTGACTCCAGAAGGAAATAAGGCAAATTTTGCTCATGAATATGTGATATTCTATAGAAGAGGAAACTACCTTATTGAAGGTAATCCCTCCCCTATAAATAGAGACCTTATTCTTCTCATTTCATTCATTCCAAAGTTTTAGAGATTGAGAGCTTCTTTGTCTAGAATATTGGCCGCCCCTCTCTCCTTCTCTCTCTAGTTTTCTTTCGTTTTTGTTTTGGCACCTAGGTCCACATTTGACCTAGTGTTTTTAGCTCTTCGACGTTGAGACTCGTTCACGAGTCGTCGTGTTTATAAGTGCCCACACACTAATTCCTTTCTTTCTCGAGTGATTTTAGTGATAGAAACTTTCGTGGTTGCTCGAGTTCCCGAGGAAAGAAGAGAGACAAGCTGCGTGGGGAGACGAACATTTCAACCTTCCTAACGCTTCTCAACGTTCAAGCTTCACAAAGGTTCGTAAATAGTTTTAATTTATATGTACTTGCTCTTTGTCTAGGTTAGTAAAGTCGTTTTACCTGTTCAAAAGAAAATTTTAATATTCCACCGCTTACTCGAAGAGTTAACACTTTTCTTAACACTAGATCAATTCCAACAAATGGTATCAGAGCTATGGTCAAAGATATGCATGTACATGTAATTAAAATTATGAGCTTGAACATCGTTTTTGAAAGTTTACTAATTTTGTGACAAGTTAGAATTCTTTTCTTATATTTTTTCAATTTATTGCTCATGCCTTTAAATTATAAATCATGTTGATTTTCTATGACTTTGGGATGTTATTAAAACACATTATAATTAGTTCTAAAAGTTTTTAATTTTTTATAATGAAAAACGTGTTTTTAAGTTTGAGAAAATTTCGAGTAATTTTGTGACTAGTTATATTGTCTTGCTAGTTTCGTTTATGTACTCACTTCATTTTATGTTTGTTGTTATTTTCTTTTATACCTTGTTATTACCATGTTAATAAAACACAAATAAAAGTTTTAGCAACTTCTTAAAACATTCCGTTACACTAGATTCTTTTTTCACACTCAAAGTCCGAACTTTAATAATTTCCAGTTTTTTTCGAGCTCAAGAAAACCCGCGGTAAAATTGGCATAACTCTCAGCTCAGAATTCAAAATTTAATAATTCTTCAATCAATTGAAAGGTCTGTTTGTCCTCTTTCCAGTACAATTAGGTTTAGGTCAAAAGGACATCGGAGCCGCCAGTATTGGTGATTTTACTCCGTGGTGCGCGACTGTTCCGAAAGTCCAGTTTTTTAGAATTCCGGAATTTCGGCCCCACTACCATCAGTTATAGAACTCTAATGAGAAAATTTTCTTGAGAAAAATTGTTTTTTATAAGATTATAAACATGATGTGAAAGGATAAGATGTTTTGATTATTGAAAGTTTAATTGAAATTGAATTTTTACAAAACTAGTTTGAATTTTGAAAAACCGTTTTCGCTTTCAAACTTGAAAATATTTTGTCATCCAAATCAAATAAGTTTTCAAAATGTTTTCAAAACTATATCTATATCACATATGTTTAAAATCTATATGCTCTTGAAAATTTGAGTGGGAGGTCTCCTCGTAGACGAGCCAAAAAATAAAAGATGTGTAATCTCAAACTTTCAAGTGTTCAAGTGAGTTGAAATTCACACTTCCCTCATGCACTGTCCAGAATAGCAAATAGGAAAATGTCCGAGTATGTACCTTGTGCCTTTATGCACTAACACTGCTCTTCCTTGAACATGAAGATCTAGGATTCCTTTCTAGAAGTCCACTCTATCGCTCTATAACTAGGAAATTTGTTTCCGAACTTATAAGAGACGATGTGCCAAATCTAAAAACTAAGTGGGAGGGTTATACCTATTGTTTGTAACCCACGGTCCCCAACACTAATGAAAGAAGCAATTAAACGTGAGACTAAGAGTCACTCTTGTGGCCCTCTCTTCAATGAGAGTACTCTATGGCGTTTTTGCTTCGATCATTGCTCAATGAGCTACGTCCGAGAGTGAGACGATGAAGACAAGGCCTCCTCTTGGGGATTGTTTTTTCAAAGTTGATCTTTTGGAGTAAGTGGTTGGTTGCACACTTAGGCTCAATCCCTAGTAATCCTACCTTGAAGCTGTGTGAAAGGATATGGGTGATCAAACCAATTTAAAAGGTGGCTAGTCAAAATTGGTGTATTGACATCTTGGCTAAGCATTGATGATGTGTCATTTACTTATAAATGGAGAGTTTTTGCGGCCTTCTCTTGAGGGAGTAAATTATCGTTTGCTTTATAACACCTTTGGATTTGATCAAGTCTTAAACAAACTTAAACCCTAAACCAAAGACTAAATCATAAACATGTTTCAACTTTTAAAAGCAAAATGTCTCTCCAACTTCTCTCATTCATCCTTTCCTTAAACAAACTCGAAACCAAAAACTACGTTAATTGGATATGTAACCTCGACATCGTTCTTACCGTTAACAAGTACAAATGGGTACTCACCATCCTGTTTCCTCCTCTGACGAATGATGATTCGACTCAAGAGGACAAAGACGCCTTAGCGGCCTGGCTTGAATCCGATGAGATTGCGAGATGCTCTATCTTAGCATCAATGAACAATGTGTTACAACAATAACATTGTGACATCGAGACTGCCGCCAACATGCTCTACAATCACCTTGAGATGTTTGGAGGTCAAAGGCATCAAGCAAGGAACCAAGCAATCCGACAGTTTATGAACTGTCGCATAAAAGCTGGGATTCCTGTCAGGGACTATATGATGCTGATCATTAGTTACGTAAATGAGATGGAAATCTGAGGATCTAAGATTAACGAGGAGACCAAAATAGATATGATATTGGAAACTCTCCCCGAATCTTTTGATACCTTCAAGTGGAACTACTCCATGAACAAGCTAGAGTACATTGTTACCGAGCTTATGAAGGAGCTTCACACTGCTCAAGGTCTCACTAAGAGAAAGAGGAATCAAGGAGAGGCACATGCTACTGAGCACAAAGCCTCCGCCTCTGGATCTAAGAAGAGACCTCACAAGGCCGATAAGAAGAACTGTCCTGCCTATCTCAAAGCAAAGGAACATAGTATCGTACTAATTACCGAAGCATGCTTAGTAGCTGATAATGTATCAACGTGGATTCTTGACTCTGCTTCTACTAACCATATTTGTTGTTCCTTGACTAGTTTCAAGAAAACAAAAACCTTGCAGGAAGGCGACTTCTGTTTCAAATGGGGTGATGGGAGCTTGGTGTCTGCGAAGGCTGTGGGATCCGTGACGCTGTCTTTTGAAGACCGCACTTTAAACTTGAATAATTTTTATTTTTTTCCTACCTTTGGAAAGAACTTAATATCTGTTGCACGTCTTCTTCAGCAAGATTATTGTTTAATGTTCATTAAGAATGAAATTCGCATTTCGTTTCCTGATAATTCTTTTGTCACTGATGCATGTACGAAGAATGGTCTTTTCTACATTTATCCCACTCAACCTTCTCTTTTAGACACCAAAATAGATAATGATCTAGTTAGGGAGCCAAAGATGATCAAACTATTTGAATCCTACGATCTAATAAAATCAACATATCTCTGGCACTTAAGACTTGGTCATATCAGTCTATATAGGATTAAGAGACTTGTAAGGGACGGTCCGCTCCAAGCCTTTGCAATAGGTTCACTACCTACTTGTGAATCTTGCATAGAAGGAAAAATGACCAAGCGATCTTTCTCAGATAAGGGTCGAAGAGCCACTGAGTTGCTGGAACTAGTACATTCTGATGTATGTGGTCCGCTAAGTCAACAGGCACGTGGAGGATACGAATACTTCGTTACCTTTATTGATGATTACTCAAGTTAGAGTTTTGTCTATATCCTCAAACACAAATCCGAGACCTTTAACGTATTTAAGGTCCTTAGGGCTTTAGTGGAAGAGAAAACTGGCAAAGTGATCAAAACCCTTCGATCCGATCGAAGTGGTGAGTATATGTCTGGAGAGTTCGACGACTTTCTTAAAGAAGAAGATATCGCCTCTTAGCTTACCGCACCTGGCACTCCTCAACAAAATGGAGTGTCAGAGAGAAGAAACCGAACTCTTATGGAGATGGTTAGATCAATGATGAGTTACTCATCACACCATTTTTCCTTTTAGTGATATGCCCTCGAAACAGCCGCTTACATTCTGAACCAAGTTCCGTCTAAAATGGTTCCTGGTACTCCTTATGATCGATGGACTGGTCGTAAAGTAAATCTTGGCCGCATCAAAATTTGGGGTTGCCCTGCACACGTGCTGAGGCAAAAGACTAGCAAGTTGGCTAGTAGGTTAGAATTGTGTCTGTTCGTTGGATATCGAAAGGAAACCAACGGTTTCAAATTCTATAGTCTCGAGGACTTTATGAAGGATGCAAAACCTAGAAGCGAAATTGTGCTTGAAGAAAAGTTGGGTGAGGAAGCTTCTACCTTAACTGTAAGAACTATTTTTATCCCAACTTTAACATAACCTAACTCATCAGAATCTCGTCAAGTAGTACTTCGACGTAGTGGGAGGGCTACTCAAAAGCCTGACAGGTACATGTCTTATGGAGACAGTCTCGTAGCCGTCTCAAACATGGATGACCATGTTTCTTATAGCCAAGCGATGGCTTGTTCTGAATCAAACCTTTTGCTTGACGCCATGAAAGTTGAAATGCAGTCGATGTATGTCAACAAAGTCCGGATGGGAACGTCGTGACATTCAAATCACGACTTATGGCTAAGGGTTATACCCAACAAGAATGGATTGACTATGAAGAAACCTTCTCGTTAGTCGTGATGCTTAAATCCATCTGCATACTTCTATCCATAGCTACAGCTCTCGACTATGAGATCTGGAAAATGGATGTCAAGACTGCCTTCCTGAATGGCTGTTACCGGCCCGACCCCGGGAGCGGCCAAACGAAAGCGAAACGGCGTTGAGCGCGCCCCGACGGCTTGCCCCAAGGGTCAGCCTCGGCCAATGGCCGAGTCAAGATTATACCCGGCCATTAGCCGGCCCAAGGGCCAGCCTCGGCCAATGGCCGGCCCAAGTTAACATCGGCCATTGGCCGGCCCAAGGGCCAGCCTCGGCCAATGGCCGGGCCGAGTTATCCTCGGCCATTGGCCGGCCCAAGGGCCAGGCTCGGCCAATGGCCGAGTCAAGGTTACACCCGGCCATTAGCCGGCCCAAGGGCCAGCCTCGGCCAATGGCCGGGCCAAGTCTACACCCGACCATTGGCCGGCCCAAGGGCCAGCCTCGGCCAATGGCCGAGTCAAGGGTATACCCGCCCATTGGCCGGCCCAAGGCTTGCCTTGGCCAATGGCCGAGCCAGATGTGTCCACTCGGCCAAGGGGTTGCTCAAAATGCCCCTTGGTCGCGTATAAATACAGAGGTCCGCCCTCTGCCAAAGGTAAACTGAATTTGAGTACTGAAACCTTGCTTGTAATATACAAACTTTTGCAACGCTCAACTTGTGAATTTGAATAAAATAAACGAGTTTTATTTTTAATCAAATTCTTGTTGCACATGATACGTCCTTAAATTTTAAATATATTGGAGAAAAAAAAATAATAATCATAAATATATTTAAGGTCGATGAAATTTCGGAATAATGATATTCGAATAAGCTCGATATTAATTTACGAATAAATTTGTTCGGAACGTACTCGGAGACTTAAAATCTCAAGAGTGAAAATAAATTCCGAAATCCCTTAAATATATTTAAGATAACGGGAATTAATAAGAAATTCTCGGTTATTTTTCATGAATATTTTTTTTTATAAATTAAGGACGAGTTTGAGAGAATTTATTTGGAAAGGATTAAAGTGCAACAAAGTGAGGGATGAGAGTGAAAGAAAAAGTTTTTTTAGGAGTTGTTTTTGGAGACGTGTGGCAGGATGTGGGAGTGCCACATGGCATTCTTATCCTCTTTTTCTCTCCACTTCCACACGACCACCTCACCCCCACTATTTCTCTTCCTTTCTTCTTCACGTCATTTTTCTCCTTCTTCTTCATCTTCTCCACGCTATTCCTCCAAGAAGAAACAGAGAAAAAAAAAATCGGCAACCACCACCACCCAAGCCATTCCTCTCGGCCACTCAACCCCATCACCACCCTCACTCATCTTCGTTCTTCTTCTTCTTCCTCTCCATCGTCGCTCTACCTCTCGCGCGGCTCACAGCCACCGCGCGCGCGCCTCGCCGAGGAGAAGAGTCGCCGCCGTCGAGCCGCCGTGGCCGCTGACCGAGAAAGGACACCGGGAATAAGGTGAGAGCACACCGGAGAGCAGATTAGAGGTAAGAATTGATATGGTTGAATTGGAAAACTCAAGTTAGGGTTCATGAGTTTGATTTGGGGCTTTTTGATCCGAGCTAAAATCAGTGGAATTGATGGGTTTTATTTGGTTGTTGGACTTGATTAATGATGTTCCTAGCTCGGATTTGTGTAATTGAGTCGATTTGTTTTAATGATTTGAGAATTTTGAACTCGCTGTGAACAGCATCTGTAAATTGACGTGGACAGTTCGGTACCGATTTAATTTGGATTTCTTGATATTTTTCCTGGATAATAGACGTTATGAGGTTTCTAAAATGACCAAGAACGTGTAAATCCGCTGAGAATTGAGTGAGTTATAAATTTTTGAAAACAGGGTATTGAAGCTGGAAATTATAAACGTGTGTTTGATTTTTTGGCCGAATTTTTGCTAGTGAACGAGGATTTATGGCTGATCCGTGGGGTTTTGTTTTTTCTTAAGGTGTTTTGTTGATCATGAGACGTTTATGACGTTGATAAATGTTTGGGTAATGCTTGAGAGGCATGGTTTGATTTTTGTTGGAATTATTTTTGGACGAATTTCTTGTTATGGAGTTTTGTTTTGGCCGTGTGATGTTTTTTGGGCCGTTGTGCTTCGTGATGTGATTTTGAGCCTTGAGTTGAAATTTGTGATTTGTTGAGGTTGTGATTTGGATTTGAAATTAAATTTGGAAATGGATTTGAATTGGTCTGGATTTTGAATCGAGTATGTTTCCGGGCTCGTTGGATTGTCTCGAGAAATTTAGTTTTGATTTGAAAAAATGGATTTGATTGGATGACTCGAGAGTTGAATTTTGAAATCGATGAGTAATGTTTGAGATTGATTGTTCGTTCGGGCTCGGGTTTTTGATATTTGAATCTTATGACGAGTCTAAAAATTTTATGACAAGTCTAAAGATTTGATAAGAGTTTGAAGTTAAGGAATTAACTCGATGTCGGATTCCGCAGTTTGATGACAGATTTGGACGGACGAGCGGGAACCGGACGAGTCAAAGGCGATGAAGCCGGATTTTGAAGTTTTCAAAGAAAAGAGTTATCGAAATTAAAGCTCGATTAACTCAAGTTAGTTCTTTTGACGTTTCTACAAGTGTCAAGTGTCACGGAGAGCGTGAAAATCAAGACATCGCTGGAAGTCGTTGAACTTTCTGTCTAACTATTCCAGGAAAGTGAGGAGACATAAGTCAACTACTTACCAAGGGAATAACCTTGTTTGTTTGTGCATTTATTTGTTAGGAAACAAGAGTAGGGAAAGCCTTTAAAGACATGAACACAAAGATTAAGGCTTCGGCCACTCATTATGTAAAACTTAGTTCGGGTTTTACCCGTAGGTTCAAACGCTAACTTGAACCAGCCACATTGCTACCTTGTAATAGTTAGATCCCTTTTGCTAACCTTAGTGAGGAGGTTAGATCAGGGTTGACAGGAGAGCACGGTGGACTCTCGGATTCGAGCCGAGGGTAGAAGTACCGGGAGTTATGTCTCGAGTCTTCAACTTAAAATTTAACGAGCTAAACTAAAGTGAAATAGTAATTCTTTCGGGATTCACCCCGAGACGCTCTCCTGTTTGTGTTTAGTCGTGTACTCTATATGCTAGAGTACCCAAACTTTAATTGAACTATTGTCGATAGTACCACGAGTGTACGGACTCGGACTTCTGGCAGAGGGGCCCCACGGGCGGCATGATCAACCCCTGCTAAGCGCTTATCCGCATACCCACAGAGCGTATACGTGACCTATTGTCCACATACCCACGGGCGTAAGTGTGAGTGCATTTAGGTCCACGTACCCACGGGCGTACGTGTGAGGAATCATCCATGTACCCACGGGCGTGCAGGAGATGGATTGCGTTGATGTATATGTTACTATTAGTGGATCCCAGACAAAACGAAAACTCTTAGGCCAGCGGAAGACTGCTGCTCGAAGTCTGAAGTTGGTCTCTTGTCATTCCGGAGGTTATGACAGAGAGATGTATAACCTTGCGGAGTGACAAGTGTTAGCTAGGATGTGATCACACATTATGGATGCTATAGAATTAGCGATATTTTCATCCTTCATTCTTCTGTGTTTGTTTGCACGTCACATGGCTTTGCATTAGTTGTTTTCCTTTCATAGGTTAGACTCCCGCTTACTGAGTCAATCGACTCATAGTTTTATGACCCTTGGTAATGTAGAGAAGGGAAAATCTTGTAAGCGGGAAACGAGATCGAAGACCGAGACCGAGCGCGTATTGCCTTGACCTATGGGCTATGGGGTTTCTTAACCGAGGGTAGTGTCTTTTGTTAAAACGTTCCGGAACGTATTTGTATAGGAGTCGCTATAAGACTCTAAGTTATAAAAGCGAAAAATTTCCCCGGATTTTTGCAAACTATTTTAATATATAAAAGTATTATGATCTATTGTTTAATATGTATGATATGAGAGTTGATCGGTCGCAGCTCGTGGACGAGCTGTCGCTCGCGGGTCGTGACAGATTTTGTGGTATCAGAGCTCCAGGTTTAGCCGTTTCTGTAGACTTGGGATACATGTTCTCGGTATAGGTCACGAGTATGCCATGTGATAGTGTTGTGCTTAGATTCGAACTGTCTAGAGATAGGTTCGGCTTGATGAAGGATGAGTTGCTAGAAGTTAGATCTCTCCTCCCCGATGAGATTTGTATGTACCGCGATGCGGTCAAGCAAATTCTTCCGACCGTAAGTACGTTCGGTGTCGTGAGAGGCACCACCACGTAGGGGCCGGTGGATCGGTTTCACTGGTGAGTGGATGAGTGTCGTCTCGACGTTTCACGGCTTCCGTGCAAGTATCGCGATGACCCCTCCTTATTGGCCAACGTTGAGTCGATGGACTCGTTTCACCGCTGACGGCAATGTCAGCCGAGATTGGAAGATATTCCAGAAGGTGTTACATTACACGTTCGGAGCCATGGGAGAGGGACGAGTGGGAGGAGCAAGCTTACGGATTCTACCAGCTCGGTTTGAATCGGTTGTCCGATATGGAAATCGATTTGTCCAAGAGAGTGTGGACCGGTGCCCGATGTGCTCAAGGATAGACTCCAGCGAGGTATCGAGTATTGGGAGCTGTGTGTAGAGCTCTAATATCCGACGTTGGAATCTGATTGCCCCTCGTTCGCTGTCTTACGAATGCAGAATGAGTTCCTCATCGTGACGCGATGTGGTATATGAGTACCTTACCCCCGATGATTGCTTTTCCGGTGGTTGTTTCGCATGATGACGGGAGGATTGACTGTGACGAGGGAGATTCCGAGGAGAATCCCGCTGAGCCTCCGGCACACCCAACTGCGTAGACGTTTGCTTGTCAACCAAGAGAGTGGTTGCTTTTTGTGTGTAACGAGAGAACTAGCGTTTTGTGTTTAAGTCTCTCGTTGGACTAGGCCTGGAGAGGCTAGTCCATATTGGTTATGCATTCTCGTTATGGTTGATTGTGATGCTCAACCATGCCCATCCTCTTATATGTGAAAATAAGAAGGAAGTAGGGTCTAGACGAGGTACGTCTAATGCCGAGAATGATTCAGTTGCGGATCTCACAGAGATTAGACGCATCTTGAAAAGTTTGAGTTGACGTTACTCGATGAGACGATCATAAAGAGCGTCAAAATCAAGCTATGTTCAACGGATAGAGCAGCATTTGGAACTAGCGCTAAGCAGGCTGAGGGAAAAGCTACTATACGCCAAGTTTTCGAAGTGTGAATTTTTGCTGGAGCGTGTAGTATTCCTTGGCCATGTTGCCAGTAGCGCGGTATCATGGTAGATCCTGCTAAAGTGGAAGCGGTGAGGCAGTGGAGTCAGCCAAAGACAGTCACTGAAATAGGGAGTTTCTTGGGTCTTGCTGGCTACTATAGGAAGTTTGTGGAATGATTCTCTAAGTTGGCCATGCCCCTAACTCAACTAACCCGTAAAGGACAGAAGTTCCTTTGGACCGAGACCTGTGAGAAGAGCTTTCAAGAGCTACAGAACAGGCTGACAACCGCCCCAATGCTCACCATTCCACAAGGAGTTGACGGATTCGCTATTTACTGCGACGCGTTTAAGCAAGGTTTGAGCGCTGTTTTGATGTAACATGGGAAGGTCATTGCTTATGCCTTGCGACAGCTGAAGGATTACGAGCCAGGTATCCTACCCATGATCTAGAGCTTGCTGCTGTAGTGTTTGCACTCAAGTTATGGCGACACTACCTGTACGGAGTCCATTGTGACATCTATATAGAGCACAAAACGTTAAAGTATTTCTTCACTCAGAAGGAGTTGAATATGCTCTAAGGACGTTGGATGGAACTCCTGAATGACTATGACTTTGATTTGCATTATCATCCTGGTAAGGCAAATAAAGTCGCAGATGCGCTAGCCGCAAATCTGTAGCGTCCTTAGCAAGTTTGGTTGAAACATCTCTTCAACTGAAGGATGATGTTCATCAGCTAGAACTTCAGCTGATCACTGGGAGATTAGCTGCTCTCACCGTACGTCCGATGTTGCTGGAACAGATCAAAGATAGTCAGTACGCAGACGAATATCTTCTTGGGAAGATGTTTGAGGCTCAAAACGGTAAAGAGGGTGACTTCAAGTTGGATGAGAACGAGGTTCTAAGGTGCAACAGAAGAGTTTGTGCACCATCCAACGAGGAGGTCAGAAAGCAGTTGATGGTAGAAGCTCACGGGACACCCTATTCGATACATCCAGGTGTGACAAAGATGTATCAAGACTTGAAAAAGGTTTATTGATGGCCATGAATGAAGAGAGATGTAGCTAAATTTGTTCAAAAGTGCCTAACTTATCAACAAGTTAAGGCAGAGCATCAAAAACCAGCCGGACTGCTGCAACCACTTGAGATTCCACAGTGGCAGTGGGAGCAGATAACGATGGATTTCGTGTCAGGTTTGCCAGAAACCACAGCTGGTCATGACTCAGTCTGGGTCATTGTCGACAGATTGACCAAATCAGCTCATTTTCTGCCCATCAAGACTATTCACACTGTGGATAAGCTCGCTGAACTCTACATAAAAGGGATTGTTCGTCTACATGGAGTTCCCAGCTCAATCGTCTCTGACCGTGATGCTCGTTTTACGTCCAAAATTTGGAAGAGTGTACAACAGCATTTGGGGACGCGACTGAAATTCAGCACTACATTTCATCCCCAAACTGATGGCCAGAGTGAACGCACGATCCAAGTGTTAGAAGATATGCTCCGAGCGTGTGTTTTGGAGTTCCACAGCTCTTGGAGTCGTTATCTTCCCATGGTCGAGTTCTCGTACAACAACAGTTATCAAGCGACGATTGGGATATCACCCTATGAAGCTCTTTATGGGCGAAAGTGTCGCTCTCTAGTTCATTGGGATGAAGTTGGTGAGAGCGAGTTCATCGGGTCTGGATTGCTCGAGCAGACCACCGAAGCGATCAAGAAAATTCAAGCCCGGATGAAGACAGCACAGAGTCGTCAGAAGAGCTATGCAGATAAGCGTAGAAGACCTCTAGAGTTTGAGGCAGGAGAGAAAGTCTTTTTGAAAGTTTCCCCGATGCGTGGTGTCATGAGATTCGGGAAGAAAGGAAAGCTCAGCCCGAGATATGTTTGACCTTTTGAGATTCTGGAACGAGTAGGCAAGGCAGCGTACCGTCTATGTCCAACCTCTATGATGACTTTCACGTATCGATGTTGCGGAAATACTTGTCTGATCCTTCACATGTACCGCAAGATCAAGAGGTTGAGATTTCTCCTGACATCAGATATGAAGAACCAGCTGTTGCAATCATAGATCACAAGGAGAAAGTCTTGAGGAATAAGACTATACCTCTAGTCAAAGTACTATGGAAGAAACACTCCGCAGAAGAAGCTACTTGAGAGCTTGAGAGCGAAATGCAAAAGAAATACCCTACCTTGTTCTAAGTTTCGAGGACGAAACTCTTCTAAGTGGGTAGGGATTGTAATATAAAAACTTTTGCAACGCTCGACTTGTGAATTTGAATAAAATAAACGAATTTTATTTTGAATCAAATTCTTGTTGCACATGATATGTCATTAAATTTTAAATATCTTGGAGAAAAAAAATAATAATCATAAATATATTAATTTTTTTTATAAATTAAGGTCGAGTTTGAGAGGATTTATTTGGAAAGGATTAAAGTGCAACAAAGTGAGGGACGAGAGCGAAAGAAAAAGTTTTTTTAGGGGTTGTTTTTGGAGGCGTGTGGCAAGATGTGGGAGTGCCACATGGCATTCTTATCCTCTTTTTCTCTCCACTCCCACACGGCCACCTCACCCCCACTCTTTCTCTTCCTTATCTTCTTCACGTCATTTTTCTCCTTCTTCTTCATCTTCTCCACGTGATTCCTGCAAGAAGAAACAGAGAAAAAAAGATCGGCAACAACCACCACCCAAGCCATTCCTCTCGGCCACTCAACCCCATCACCACCCTCACTCATCTTCGTTCTTCTTCTTCTTCCTCTCCATCGTCGCTCTACCTCTCGCGCGGCTCACAGCCACCGCGCGCGCGCCTCGCCGAGGAGAAGAGTTGCCGCCGTCGAGCCGCCGTGGCCGCTGACCGAGAAAGGACACCGGGAACAAGGTGAGAGCACACCGGAGAGCAGATT
Source organism: Urtica dioica subsp. dioica (assembly GCF_054948205.1). NCBI lineage: Eukaryota > Viridiplantae > Streptophyta > Magnoliopsida > Rosales > Urticaceae > Urtica > Urtica dioica. The sequence goes on from NC_142758.1 coordinate 27,220,716, forward strand.
AGAGGTAAGAATTGATATGGTTGAATTGGAAAGCTCAAGTTAGGGTTCATGAGTTTGATTTGGGCCTTTTTGATCCGAGCTAAAATCAGTGGAATTGATGGGTTTTATTTGGTTGTTGGACTTGATTAATGATGTTCCTAGCTCGGATTTGTGTAATTGAGTCGATTTTTTTAATGATTTGATAATTTTGAACTCGCTGTTAACAGCATCTGTAAATTGACGTGTACAGCTCGGTACCGATTTAATTTGGATTTTTTGATATTTTTCCTGGATAATAGACGTTATGAGGTTTCTAAATTGACCTAGAACGTGTAAATCCGTTGAGAATTGAGTGAGTTATGAATTTTTGAAAACAGGGTATTGAAGCTGGAAATTATAAACGTGTGTTTGATTTTTTGGCCGAATTTTTGCTAGTGAACAAGGATTTATGGCTGATCCGTGGGGTTTTGTTTTTTCTTAAGGTGTTTTGTTGATCATGAGACGTGTATGAGGTTGATAAATGTTTGTGTAATGCTTGAGAGGCATGGTTTGATTTTTGTTGGAATTATTTTTGGACGAATTTCTTGTTATGGAGTTTTGTTTTGGCCGTGTGATGTTTTTTTGGCCGTTGTGCTTCGTGATGTGATTTTGAGCCTTGAGTTGAAATTTGTGATTTGTTGAGGTTGTGATTTGGATTTGAAATTAAATTTGGAAATGAATTTGAATTGGTCCGGATTTTGATTCGAGTATGTTTCCGAGCTCGTTGGATTGTCTCGAGAAATTTAGTTTTGATTTGAGAAAATGCATTTGATTGGATGACTCGAGAGCTGAATTTTGAAATCGATGAGTAATGTTTGAGATTGATTGTTCGTTCGGGCTCGGGTTTTTGAGATTTGAATCTTATGACGAGTCTAAAAATTTTACGACAAGTCTAGAAAATTTTGTGACGTCTAAATTTTTATGACGAGTCTAGAAATTTTATGACAAGTCTAAAGATTTTGTGACAAGTTAGTTGGATTCGTGTTTGGTTGTTGACTTGGTTGGGCTCGGGTTTTTGAGTCGAGATTTCGGATTTGGAATTTTGGAATTTGATAAGAGTTTGAAATTAAGGAATTAACTCGATGTCGGATTCCGCAGTTTGATGACAGATTTGGACGGACGAGCGGGAACCGAACGAGTCAAAGGCGACGAAGCCGGATTTTGAAGTTTTCAAAGAAAAAGAGTTATCGAAATTAAAGCTCGATTAACTCATGTGACGTTTCTACAAGTGTCAAGTGTCACGGAGAGTGTGAAAATCAAGACATCGCTGGAAGTCGTCGAACTTTCTGTCGAGCTATTCCAGGTAAGTGAGGAGACATAAGTCAACTACTTACCAAGGGAATAACCTTGTTTGTTTGTGCATTTATTTGTTAGTAAACAAGAGTAGGAAAAACCTTAAAAGACATGAACACAAAGATTAAGTCTTCGGCCACTCATTATGTAAAACTTAGTTCGGGTTTTACTCGTAGGTTCAAACGCTAACTTGAACCAACCACGTTGCTACCTTGTAATAGTTAGATCCCTTTTGCTAACCTTAGTGAGTAGGTTAGATCAGGGGTGACATGAGAGCAAAGTGGACTCTCTGATTCGAGCCGAGGGTAGAAGTACCGGGAGTTATGTCCCGAGTCTTCAACTTAAAATTTAACGAGCTAAACTAAAGTGAAATAGTAATTCATTCAGGATTTACCCCGAGACGCTCTCCTGTTTGTGTTTAGTGGTGTACTCTATATGCTAGAGTACCCAAACTTTAATTGAACTGTTGTCGATAGTACCACGAGTGTACGGACTCGGACTTCTGGCAGAGGGTCCCCACAAGCGGCATGATCAACCCCTGCTAAGCGCTTATCAACATACCCACAGAGCGTATGCGTGACCTATTGTCCACATACCCACGGGCGTACGTGTGAGTGCATTTAGGTCCACGTACCCACGGGCGTACGTGTGAGGAATCATCCATGTACCCACGGGCGTGCAGGAGATGGATTGCGTTGATGTATATGTTACTATTAGTGGATCCCAGACAAAACGAAAACTCTTAGGCCAACGGAAGACTGCTGCTCGAAGTCTGAAGTTGGTCTCTTGTCATTCCGGAGGTTATGACAGAGAGATGTATAACCTTGCAGAGTGACAAGTGTTAGCTAGTATGTGATCACACATTATGCATGCTATAGAATTAGCGATATTTGCATCTTGCATTCTTCTGTGTTTGTTTGCACGTCACATGGCTTTGCATTAGTTGTTTTCCTTTCATAGGTTAGACTCTCGCTTACTGAGTCAATCGACTCATAGTTTTATGACCCTTGGTAATGTAGAGAAGGGAAAAGCTTGTAAGCGGGAAACGAGATCGAAGACCGAGACCGAGCGCGTATTGCCTTGACCTATGGGCTATGGGGTTTCTTAACCGGGGTTAGTGTCTTTTGTTAAAACGTTTAGGAACGTATTTGTATAGGAGTCGCTATAAGACTCTAAGTTATTAAAGCGAAAAATTTCCCCGGATTTTCGCAAACTATTTTAATATATAAAAGGATTATGATCTATTGTTTAATATGTATGATATGAGAGTTGATCGGTCACGGCCCGTAGGACACCCGTCGTCCTCGGAACGCGACCTTTCCCATAACATTTTCATAAACCATTTATATTCTCAAATGAAATGAACATAAAACATTTTCAAACGTTTTTTACAAAACGTTTATAAAAAAAAATAGCGGAAATAAAATTAATTTACATATAAGGAATAACAAGGGTTCCAAGAGCTAGTCCGCTAAAAGCCGATAAAATTTTTCGTTTTTAGAGGAGTTATAAAAATGCGGACTACTCTAGCTTGCTATTCGTAAGCACGAGCCCAAAATCGTTCTTACCGAGTTCAAAACATAAAAAGAGTTTCAGGCCAATTATCTAGACGTTATTATATTATAAAATTTCTTTCAAAAACCATATAAAAACTTTCACGAGCGCATAAGCTCGGTTTTAAAAACCTGATACCCATTTCCCAAAAAGACATTTCCTATGCCACAGGTCGTCATGAGATCTACCTTGACTATGACTCCTGCTTCGCCTGAGCTTTTCCTTTATCTACAAGGAGATGGATTTATGGGGTGAGTCACACCGACTCAGTAAGCAGGATATCTAACCTAGCACTACATGAGATGCATGGTTGCAGATAATAAAATGCAGATGATAGGTTCAGAAGAATAAAGAAGTTCCATTATTCAATCAGGATAACAAAATCTCATTCAATCAACAGATACATATTCAGTTTTAGAACCCCGTTCTAAAACAATCAAACACATAATCATATAGGAATCCGGATAACAAGCGTCTTCCTAGAAACTCATCCATCTCACTCATACCGGCGCCTTACATCAGTGGACTGGCCAATCAACACTTCAGTCCGCAGCCGTTCATGAGAGATGAGTAAACCATTCTGAGAACTTGAACCTAGCCCTCAGAAGGCCGAAGTTTTAATGTCTGGGATCCACTAGCACATGTAGGAGGGCCTTAAGGCGCGCTTGGTAGAGGGGAGCAAACCTTCACCAATCCCTGGTTACTCCAGGGTTCATATCTTCCTCAGGACAGGTAAGCCACCCGTCGACTCACCTGAAGCCACCCATGGACTTCCCATTAAAGGGCCTTTCGAAATGCCACCCGCTACATTGCCGACAAGGGTTCATTACGTCTTACAGGAGCTGTCTACAGCCTACCTGTCTATCCTATTACAGGAGGAGATCTTATCGGGATAAAGCCCGTCATTAACATTATTAATTTCACTGTATGGCTCTTTAAGTATTTTAGAAGGAGTTGTCGACAGCTGTGAGGCTGGACCTTCTCCTAGAACAGTTCTTCTCGGGATTGAATCCGGAGGACACCGTCTTTCCTCCTCATGTTGTCCTCTTCATAAGGACGAAGGGGTAAAACTGTTACAGAAGCTCAACATAGTTTAAAGGCTTCAAGGTTCTTAACCCACTAATCGTTTAACCCTATCATTTTATTATCTTATTAGTTAGTGGCCGAAGCCTTATTCGGTCATCTTGTCTAACTGAGGGTTTCTCTTTGTTTTAGGATTAAACGAATAAACATAAACAATTATTCTACTAGGCACCATTCCCCTTTTGGCTCCTCAAACCTAAATCATACTTACCCGGAATAGTTCGTCAGAGAACTCGATGAATTCCGGAGGACACTTTGCTTTACACGCTTCCCGAGACCTTTAGCACGTCCTGGAGCGTCGAGAGAACTAGAATCCGAAGTTGAAACTTCGTTAGTTATCGAACTACTTGAAAAGATAATGGTCGTTGTCGGGATTAAATTCGAGTCAATTCGGAATTCGAGAATTTAATTTATTATTCTCCGGTTTTTTTCGGAAATCAAACTTATTCAAGACTCGCGTATTTTCGTATCGAGAATAATACGAAATAAAATCCAATAACATGCTTATGAGTCTCAAATAAATTGATCTGAATAAAAAGTAACCGAGAATTCCGAAGCGAATCAAATCAAATTCTTAAACGTTGTTAAATAAATAATCATAAATTATTTATTTAAATACAGGAAATACATCACATAATCAAATCCAAGAGTATTTAGACTCGAGTTTTAATTTTTGGATTTGAGATTGTATTCAGGGATTATTAATAATTTATTTAAGAATGTTCGAGAATTTAAATTCTGGTTAATTAATTCAGAATTCTCGGTTTGTATGATTTTTCGGATTATTCGTTTAATTTATTTAAGACTCGTTAAATGATGATTTGGATTTTATTTCGTACTCGTTCTCTGGTACGAACTCGCACGAGTCTTGAATAAGTTTAAATTCCAAAAAGCCGAGAAATAAGTGAATTAAATTCTCGAACCCCTGAACCGACTCGCAGTGAATCCCGATAACGAACCTTAAGCTCGTCAGCTTCTCCCGAACCATTGACTAATGAGATTTCAACATCAGGTTTTAGTTTCTCGACCCTTCAGGACGTGTTAACGCTTTAGGATGTGTAGAGTCTCGAGAAGCATGAAAAGCAAGGAAACTCCGGATGCTAGTTCTTTCGACGTTTCGACAAGAGTCAAGTGCCTCGAAGAACGTGTGAAGCAAGACATATTCGAGAATCGTCGAGCTTTCTGTCAAATAATTCCGGGTAAGTGAGGAGACCTAAGTCAACTACTTACCAAGGGAATAACCCTGTTTGTTTGTGCATTTATTTGCTAGTAAACAAGAGTAGGTGAAAGCCCTAAAATGAATAAACTTAAAAGTTAAGGCTTCGGCCACTCTTGCTTGAAAATTTAGTTCGGGTACGCCCGTTAGGTTCAAACGCTAACTTGAACCAGTCACGTTTTCTATGTGTATAGTTAGACCTCTCTTCAAACTCTAGGAAGTAGGTTAGAATCGAGAAGACGGAAGAGCGATAAGACTCTCGAATTCAATCGGGAGTAGAGAGTTCGAAAGTCACACTTCGAGCTTTCAGCTTAAAACACTTAACGAGCTTCAAAGGGAAATAATAATTTCTTTCGGGGTTTATCCCGTTACGCTCTTCCGTATATAAGTTTAATGTGTACGCTGCTAGCCGCAGAGTACCCAAACTTTAATTAACTCGAGTCGGTGGTACCCACAAGTCAACGACTTGTGTTTGTGGCAGACCTAGGTGGTCTATATGTTGCTGAGTACTCAAAACTGGAGAGAACTCAATGGTAACGGGCAGTCGCCACGAGCGAACCCGATGGTAAAGGGTAGTCGCCTCGAGCGAACCCAACGATCACAGGTAGTCGCCACGAGCGAACCCGATGGTAATGGGCAGTCGCCTATAGTGAACCCATTCAGCAATGAGCAGTCGCCTCGAGTGAACTCATTGTCGTGCCAAGGGGGCACACATGCGCCGACGTTAGATGAAGATGGTACCACTAGTGGATCCCATACAATCTTAAAACACCCAAGCCGCCGTAAGACTGCTGCTCGAGGTCTGAGGCTGGCTTATTGTTGTTGTGGAGATCGTAGCAGAAGAGGATGTACGATCTTGCAGAACGACAAGTGAATAGATAGAGTGTGATATCATGCCTCAGTCATGCTCTAATGTTATGTTCTAGTTATATCTAGCAATCATTCTGCATTCTTGTGTATTTGTTTGCACGTCACATGACATTAGTCGTTTTACTGTATAGATAGACTCCCACTTACTGAGTCAATCGACTCATAGTTTTATGACCCTTGGTAATGTAGATAAGGGAAAAGCTGGTAAGCGGGAAACGAGATTGAAGACCGAGACCGAGCGCGTATTGCCTTGACCTATGGGCTATGGAGTTTCTTAATCGGGGGTTAGTGTCTTCTGTTAAATCGTTCCGGAACATATTTGTATAGGAGTCGCTATAAGACTCTAAGTTATAAAAGCGAAAAATTTCCTCGAATTTTCGCAAACTATTTCATTATGTTTAATTTATGTGTTTATATTATGAGTTATATACATATTTGAGTTGATCAGTCGCGGTTCGTGGGCTAGCTGTCGCTCGTGGGTCGTGACAGATTTTGTGACCTATTGTCAACATACCCACGGGCGTACGTGTGAGTGCATGTAGGTCCACGTACCCACGGGCGTACGTGTGAGGAATCATCCATGTACCCACGGGCGTGCAGGAGATGGATTGCGTTGATGTATATGTTACTATTAGTGGATCCCAGACAAAACGAAAACTCTTACGCCAGCGGAAGACTGCTGCTCGAAGTATGAAGTTGGTCTCTTGTCATTCCGGAGGTTATGACAGAGAGATGTATAACCTTGCCGAGTGACAAGTGTTAGCTAGGGTGTGATCACACATTATGCATGCTATAGAATTAGCGATATTTGCATCCTGCATTCTTCTGTGTTTGTTTGCACGTCACATGGCTTTGCATTAGTTGTTTTCCTTTCATAGGTTAGACTCCCGCTTACTGAGTCAATCGACTCATAGTTTTATGACCCTTGGTAATGTAGAGAAGGGAAAAGCTTGTAAGCGGGACACAAGATCGAAGACCGAGATCGAGCGCGTATTGCCTTGACCTATGGGCTATGGGGTTTCTTAACCGGGGGCTAGTGTCTTTTGTTAAAACGTTCCGAAACGTATTTGTATAGGAGTCGCTATAAGACTCTAAGTTATAAAAGCGAAAAATTTCCCCGGATTTTCGCAAACTATTTTAATATATAAAAGTATTATGATCTATTGTTTAATATGTATGATATGAGAGTTGATCGGTCGCGGCTCGTGGGCGAGCTGTCGCTCGTGGATCGTGACACTGCTGAACTCATAACTCACTCGTTTCTCTCAAGTCTCGGCTCTCTAAACACCTAACCTCTTTTACCCACCTCAACCCCACTAATGTTGAGTGTCGGAGAGGTAAACAGAGGCACCCCCTCTATTTCCCCTTTGTAGTTCACACTCTCTTTTCCTACTTTTCAGGTGTTGAGGCGAGGCAAACATCATCTATAGCTGAGGGACGACTTGGGATACCAAGTCCGACACGCTCAAGCCTGAACGCGATCACTTGGTCCGGCCTTGGATCGAACCGTTTGGGGCTCCTAAATTGTTGTAAAAAAACGAGCGACAACATTTTGGCGCTAGAAGGAGGGCCCCTCCCGACCTTGGCGACGCTCTCCCTTCCAATCCTTTTTCTTGCTACCTCTACGACTCTGAAAAGATGAGTCAAATTCTAGCTACCTCCGTAGGCACTCGAGCGACGGGCTCGAGATACGGCCTCCGAAGCCTCGCACATCGTCTAGGAGGGCAACCTCGTGATAACGAGAGCCAGCCCCAAGACCCAGCGAATGACCCCGAGGTCGCGATCCGAGAGGACGCGGCTCGAAGGTTTGCCGAGCTCCTAGACCGCCCCGGCGTCGACGACACGCTTATCGCCGACCTTCTCGGCTACGACGTTGAGGGTAGATCTGCCTGAGGCGACTCCAACCCTGACTATTTGGGGGAGTCAAGAACCGACGAGGCAACTCCTAGCCTCACCCAGTCACGGTCCGAAAGGACAAATGGAGCCCTGGCTGGACCGTCGTACCCGGCACGGCAGCACACACGGTCGCATTCCCGAGGACTTGCCCCCTCGGTTTCAAGACGCGGCCGGACACGGCCCCTCGCCGGGGAGAGAGCTGCCCTCGGGGACGATGGGGCCGATAGCCGAAGCGCTCGCCGGACGATCCGACCAAGGGCGACCTCGCCCCGCCAAGCACCGAGTGCAGACCTGAGAGAGCGCCTCACTACGCAGAGAAACTCCCGAGGGGAGGATCTCCGCCAAAGGCTCAACTCCTGTAGGGACGCACTCCCCGCCACCACTCTTGGCCGACCTCAGGCCAATTCCGGGGACCATCCATCCAATGAGCGTCAACAGGCGACTCCTGTGGTCCTGGCGGTCAGCCCGGCTAACGGGCTCGACATGGTAACGATGATCCAGAGCCTCCAAAACCAGATCATCGAGATGAAGGAGTCAAGGAGGTAAAGGCCTTACGGAGGGATCGAGGAGTCATACTCTCCCTTCGCCGCTCAAATCCTCGCGCAGCCTTGCGTGGGGAATTTCAAACTGCCGCCCATCCATCCCTACGACGGACGGACGGACCCTAACTTCCATAACCAGCATTACGAGACATGGATGACAATGCAGGGATAGTCGGACGCCACCCTGTGTCAAGCCTTCAGCCTGACCCTCACGGGATCGGGATTTGAATGGTTTCGGAGTCTAAGACCGGGGAGTATCTCGTCCTTCCGGGCCTTCCGAGAGGCCTTCCTTGCTCGTTTCGCCACTCTTGTGGCAAAAAAGAAGTCGAAAACCTACCTCCTGTCTATCCGGCAGGGGAGAGACGAGACCTTAAGACAATACCTTGCCCGCTTCACCGAAGAATCTCACAAGGTCAAAGGGTTCGACGACAAGGACGCCATCACGACGATCACCAAGGGAGCTCACACGAGCGACTTCCTCAAATATATCGTTGGAAAGGTCCCACGGGACATGGCGGAGCTGATGTCGAGAGCCCGCACCTACATGGGAATCGTGGACTATCTCGATGGCCGAGACGGCCGAAAGTCAGGGGGCAGAACGGTCGCCGTCGCGATGATGAGGACGGAGATCGTTCTGACCCTCGAAAGAGGAGTAACAATGGAGGCCAGGCCCCTAACGGTCGCTCCCTCCATGGGCTGAGACCCTCACATGTCGATAGCTTCCAAAAGTTTTCGGCATTCACCCCTCTGAACACTCCGCAAGAGCGGATCCTAGCTCTGCACCGCGACAAGCTAGGAAGCCCCGCTCCACTTACAAAGGATCCCGCGAAGCGGGACCAAAGTAAATTTTGCGAATACCACCAAGACCACGGGCACCTGACATCCGAATGTTACCAGCTCAAATGTCAGATCGAAGCCCTCATTCAAGATGAGAAGTTGAAAGAATACGTCCTTAGAACGATCGGGACGGCCACGACAAACGGAGAACGCCCGCGGCAGGAAACGAAAGGTCCGGCAATGGTAACCGTCACAGATCCGACGCCGAACCAAGAACTAGAGAGCTCATAAATGCACGTCGTGGGCTCGATCATGGGCGGCCCAGAGTTCGGGGACTCGAGCACGCAAAGATAGAAGTACGTGCGAGAAGTCTCCCAAGGGAAGATTGCGCACTACATCAACCACACGTACGAGGCTCCCCCTCTGGCCCCGTTCGAGTGCATGTTCTTCACCAGCCAAGAGGCCGTGCGAGTTCTCCACCCGCACAATGACGCGATAGTTTTCTCGGCCCCGGTCGCCTACAATCTTGTCCGGAGGATCCTGATCGACAACGGTAGCTCTGTCGACATCATCTTCAAATTGGCGTCGGATAGGATGAAGCTGACCGGGCTGAGACCGACCCCGTTCTCGACCCCACTCTTTAGCTTCTCCGGGGAGAGGGTCATGACGGAGGGTACCATCGACCTATTGGTTACCTTCGGGACACCGGGAGGGATCGAGGTCACCCACATCGTGTCACTCCTGGTTGTGGACCAGCCCTCAGCATACAACATCATCATAGGCCGCCCGACTCTCAATCTCTTGAAGGCCATAACCTCCACCTACCACCTGATGATGAAATTCCCGACCGATAAGGGAATTGCCATAATGTTGGGAGACCAATCAATGGCAAGGATGTGCTACATCTGCGGTGTGGATGGAAAGGGGAAGGGGAAGATGGTAAGCACCGTCTTCCAGCTCGGAGATAAATTCCCGTGCAAGGTCGAGGAAGGGGGCACCTTCTGAGAGTTGGACCAAAGGGACGATGTCGAACGTCGGAAGGTGGAGACACCGGATGACCTCATTTCCGTCGTGTTGGACGACGCCAAACCTGACCAAGTAGTCAAGATAGGCGCCCAACTCCTATCCGAGATCCGACTCGAACTCGCCACCTTCCTCCGAGAGTTCAAAGACATCTTCGCGTGGACACACGCCGACATGCCGGGGATCGACCCTGAGATAATGGTCCACCGTCTCAACGACGACAAAAGGGTGATCGAGCGCGTCCAACCAAGGCGGGCATTCAGTGGAGAGAGGTACCAAGCCATTGGTGAAGAAGGTTACAAACTTCTCACTGCCAACTTCATCAGGGAGGCGGAGCACCCCAAGTGGGTGTCCAATATCGTCATGGTAAAGAAGCCGAACGGGAAGTGGCGGATTTGTATCGATTACAAAGACCTCAACAAGGTCTGCCCGAAAGATAGCTTCCCTCTCTCGAGAATTGAGCAACTCGTGGATGCCACAGTGGGCCATGAGCTGCCAAGCTTCATGGACGCCTACTCGAGCTACAATCAGATCCATATGCACGAGCCGGATCAGATCAAGACCACCTTTATTACGAGCCGCAGACTCTATTGCTACAAGGTCATGCCCTTTGGCCTAAAAAACGTAGCTGCAACGTATCAAAGGTTGGTAAACCGAATGTTTGCGAAACAGATTGGAAAAACAATGGAGGTCTACGTGGACGACAAGTTAGTAAAAAGCCTCAAAGCCCACGACCACGTCCGAGATCTCATGGAGATGTTCGCAATCCTGCGGCGCTACAAGATGCAGCTCAATCCCAACAAGTGCGCCTTCGGGGTTGAGTATGGAAAATTCCTAGGCTACATGGTGAGCTACCACGGGATCGAGGCTAATCCCGAGAAGATTAAGGCGATCTTAGAGAAGAGGTTGCCGCAAAAAGTCAAAGAAGTGCAGAGTCTAACAGGAAGAGTCGCCGCCCTGACACGATTCGTCTCCAAGGCCACCGACAGGTGCCAGCCATTCTTCAATGTGTTGAAGAAAACCGATGGGTTCGTATGGACGAAGGAGTGTGAGGAGGCATTCCGCGAAATGAAAACCTACTTTAGGTCTCCTCCGTTCCTTGCAAAGCCAAACGACGGCGAGACCTTGTATGTCTACCTCGCGGTTTCCGATAGGGCCTTGAGCGCGGTTCTAGTGCGCGAAGAAAACAAGGTTCAATGGTCGGTCTATTACATAAGCAAGGCGCTCCTCGATGTCGAGACTCGATACCCGGAAATCGAAAGATTGTCCCTCGCCCTTGTCATGAGCGCGAGAAAATTTCGCCCTTACTTCCAAGCGCATCCAATCGTGGTACGCACGGGACATCCCATCGAGAAGGCCTTACAAAAGGGGACCTCATCCCGGATGGCCATATGGTCCCAAGAGCTGGGCGAGTACGGGGTCGAGTTTCAACCAAAAACCGCCATCAAAGGCTAGGCCCTCACCGACTTCGTGGCCGAATTCACCAACGCACCCTCAACAGACAAGGGCAGCGAAGACAACGAGAACGAGGAAGACAAGGAGAACGACCACGATGGGTCGTCGAAGAAGAGGACCATTGACCCGATAGGGCCGATCTGGGACTTACATGTGGATGGCGCATCGAACGCCCGGGGGGCTGGCGCCGGCGTCGTGCTCACGAATCCCAATAGGGAAAACTGAGATACGCACTGCGATTCGAGTTCAAGGCCTCCAACAACGAGGCAGAGTACAAAGCTCTGATCGTTGGCTTGGAGTAGGCAAACAAGTTAGGAGTCCAAAACTTACGCATCCACTGTGACTCACAGTTGATCATGAACCAGGTTAAAGGCGACTATGCAGCCAAGGAGCCGAACATGATCGCATATCTGTCAAAGACTCAGAAAAATCTGGAGGCCCTGTCGTGGTTCGAGATAGTCCAGGTTCCCCGAGAGGCGAACATTGATGCCGAAGCCCTGGCACGCCTTGCGTCAGGGATAGACGAAGAGGAAGAAGGCAGCGTCCCAATAGAAGTACTAACTCGGCCCTACGTCTCGAGGAACGACGTAGGGGTGGTTGACGAAACTCCGCCCCCCTCGTGGAGTACCTCAAGCGAGGAGTCGTCCCGGAAGACAAGGAAGAGGCTAGAAAGCTGAGAAGCTTGGCACCGAAATACACTATGAGGGAGGACAACCTATTCAAGAGAGGATACTCTATGCCCCTTCTCCGATGCTTGACCGAGGTCGAGGCAAAGAAAGCGCTCCGCGAGGTGCACGAAGGGGTGTACGGAAACCACGCCGCTGGACAATCTTTGGCCCTGAAGCTGCTAAGGCTCGGATACTTTTGGCCTACCTTGAAAAAGGATTCCCATGAATGGGCATAAAGGTGCTACAAATGCCAAAGGTTTGCCCACGTCCCGCGCCAAGCGCCGGCCCGACTGTGCCCGATCGTCGTACACCGACCCTTCGCGAAGTGGGGAATCGACCTCATTGGTGAACTACCCACGGCCCCGAGACAATACGAGCATGCGATCGATTACTTCACAAAATGGGTTAAGGCCGAACCGCTAGCAAAGATCAAGGAAGCGAACACGACTAGCTTCATCTGAAAGAAAATTGTCTGCTGATTCGGGATCCCTGCATCGATTGTGACTGACAACGGAAAGCAATTCGATAATGCGCGCCTCCGAGACAAATGTGAACAGTGGGGCATCCGCAAGACTTTCTCCTCTCCCCGTCATCTTCAAGCCAAGGATCAAGTCGAGGCGGTTAACAAGACAATCAAAGAAAACTTGAAGAAGAAGCTGGAAGAGAGAAAGGGGGCGTAGGCCGAAGAGCTCCCCATGGTCCTCTGGGCGTACCGGACCACCGCGCGGAACGCAAACGGCGAAACCCCTTTCGCTCTTGCATTCGGCATCGAAGCCGTGATACCTGTCGAGACCAAGCTGCCGACCTTCCGCATCGAAGTGTACGAAGAAGCCACCAACAACGAAGCAATTAGGCTCGAGCTGGACCTCATAGACGAGAAGAGGGCGGACGCACTCACTCGCCTCACTGCACAAAAGAGGAAGGTCGAGAAGTACTAGAATTCCAAGGTCAAGCTGCGGAAATTCGCCGACGGGAGCCTCGTCCTTAGAAGGGTGTTCAAAAACACCAAACTGCAGGGAGCGAGAGTCCTGGGCCCTACCAGGGAAGGCCTGTATCGCGTACGCCGAGCCTTACACAACGGCACATACGAGCTCGAGAACCTAGAAGGGCTCGTGTTCACTCACCCGTGGAACGCGGAACATCTACGGCAATACTACCAATAGAGGCCCCGCTCCCGATTTCTTTATGTTTTATTATTTTCATCTTATTTCCGGTTTTAGTGAAAAACAATTTTAAGTTTAAGCAAGGCCCACGGTTTCGGAATTTAATTTTTAACTATTTTGACATTGTAATCGGATTACATTTCGCCTCGAAACCTTTATCTTATTTTCTAGTCTCATCTACGAGTACACAAGAAACTCGGGGGGCTAACAAGTAACAGGTAACAGGCACACATTTTTCATGCAACGCCCTCGCGTGATTCAACGCTTCGCGCACCGAAAGGTAGCGAAACTTCAACGGGTCGGATCCGCGCACCGGACCTCTGACCCTACACATCTTTCGTGCGACGCTCTCGCACGATTCCACCCCTCGCACGCCGATAGGTAGCGGGGCGTCGACTGATCGCGTCCGTGCACCGGACCATTGATCTTGGCAACCAAAACCCAAAACGTGATACGCGTACCGACAGTTATCGCACTCGCTGGGAACTGCGCTCGCCTCGAGCCCGTTCTGGCACACAACACGCACGCCGACAGGTAGCGTACGTGTCAGAAGATGGGCGCGACAGCCGTTCAGCTCGCACGCGCCGATAGGCAGCGAGTCACAAATGAACGGCAAAGACTCGCATCCGCCCGGCGAAACTGGTCTAGCCAACGTCCACGGAAAACCTCGCCGCCAAGTGTGGCACTAAGCCGTGCAAATCGGTTACGCTAGATATAGTAAGTCGGGGGTCGTAAGACACGCACTAGTCAGATTGCGTGAATCGATTACGCTAGGCATAGTACATCGAGAAAATAAGACGTGTGATAAATCGGAAAAAGCTTTAGCTAAAACAAGCAATGTTGCATAAACAACCCAACATAAATACGACAAATATCCAACTAAAGGAAATATAGAAAATATCCGAAAGGAAAAACAAGGCAAGCGCTAAACGAGTGCGTGGGAAACCGAAATAAAGTCGACTACTCGGAACCGAAGTCGATCTGCTCGTCATCGGTCTCGGGCAAAGGGACGCCCAACCCATCAATGGCCTCTCCTTAGAGCGGGCAGTTCGTCGATTGAGTGGCCTCCGCGGGAACCTGGGGACGAGGGTCCTCCACCTGCGGCGTGTCATCCAAGGGAGGAAACATGCCATCGAAGAAGGAGAAGGTGGTCCCGCGAGACGCGTTCTCCTTTGCGGTCGCATGTCGAACCCGCACGGCCACCGCGTAACGAGCCTCCTCCAAAGCAATGTCCCAGTCGTCTTCTAAATCTGACTTAGATAGCACATCATCATCCTTCTCTTCGATGAGGGTCTACATCTCCACTAACAGGGAACCCTCTCCCTCTCCGCCTTGACGCGGGAGATCTCGCTCGCCGATAGTTGGGCATGGACGTGTTAGAATTGATCTAGGGTTTAAGAAAAAGTTTAACGCTTCGCAAAGCGGCGGAATTTTAAAAATTTTATTTTCAAGTAAAAACAGTTTTTTACTAACCTAGACAAAGAGCAAGTACATATAAATAAAACCTATAATGAGCATAGAAGTTTACTAACCTTTCTTGAAGCTTGAACTTTGAGAAGCTTTTGGAAAGTTTGCAACGCTCGTCTCCCCTCGCAGCACGTCTCTCTTTCTTTCCTCGGCAACTCGAGCAACCACGATGGTTTCTATCACTAAATCACTCGAAATAAAAGGAATCAGTGAGTGGGCACTTTTAAACACTACGACTTAAGAACGAGTCTTGAAGTCGCAGAGCTAAACATTAGGTCAAATGAGGACCTAGGTGCCAAAACAAAAAATCGAAAATAAACTACAGAGAGAGAGAGGAAGGGGCGGCAACCACAAGTTCTAGAGAGAGAGGCTCTCAATCTCTAACTTATGTGGAATTAATAAAATGTGAAGAAAGGGGCTCCTATTTATAGGAGCGGTCTCACCTTCAATAAGGTAGTTTCCTCTTCTATAGAATATGACATATTCATGAGCCAATTTCCCTTTTTTTTCTTGAGATGCTCGGCCAACATAGGCTTCATTAAGATTTGGATTTGTTTCCTTTTTTGTTCCTTGCCTTGCCTTGTCTCTCTCTTGGCCGAATCCCTTATGCATCCATATGCAAATTTGTTTCCTCTTTTTCTTTTGGCAAGTATCTTGATACATTTATGCACAAAATAATCTCTCCTTATTTTCTATAGGGTAGGCGCCCAAACTCATTCTAGAAGGAGCTTCTAGAAGCTTCTTCATTTGTTCACGACAACATGAGAAAGGCCCATTAAGAATTTTCACTAAAATTCTTATGAAATGAAATTAATCCAAAAGACCCAATTATTTCAATATGGCCGAGTGACATTAAGTCATCAAATGAACTTGTCAAAAAATTTATTGACATTCATTTCATGCTATGTTTCAAAAGACAAAAATACCCTTTTGACAATTTTCGTTCTTGTTTTGACTTAGCTTCCAGTTTAACTATTCCTAATCGATGTGATTCGTAACAGTGACCTCATGGATCCAAATGAACAAAGCTTGAGCTAATATACTTGGACTCAAAAGTTCACATACCTTTTCCAAGTTTAGCTTAATGTCAACTGACTCCACTAAAGAGTTGACACTGAAAATCTCTCGGTTCAAATGAATTTATTTTCTACTCAAGAATTCAACCTAATTGTAATGAGTGGATCCACAGAATATTATCAGTGTTTACCCTTCATGAATATCATCAGCTAGTCGAGATTTACAAAATTACCATTTTACCCTTCTAGCTGTTATTTCCTCAACTCTTTTGTCGCTTGTGAATAAGTTAGAAACAATGTATTGACGAGGAGCTAACAAGTTACATTGTTTCATCCAAAAGAGTCAGGACTCAATTTGGACACTGGCCAGTTCATTTATTCACACTCCAAGGAACAAAGCATGAGGTGATATATATTGCATTTCAGCAATCTTGTACATGAATTCCATATCTATGAGAACTTCACAAAGTTACTCATGACATACTCACAACTTAGTACTTCACCAATAGGCGTTGTTCGGAATCACATAGTGAGTCCGAGCTTTGACTTTCTCAAATGAGAATACTAAGGTGTGAAATGACATGTCTCATTTCAGGATTAAGGTAAGCACGATGCAATTCATACATAGTGACTTCGAGACATAAGAGGTTAAATGGTTTGTTCTTATCTTGTCTCTAGAAGTGCACTGGTCAATTCAGTGCCTTCGGAAGATACCTAGAAGAACTATAGAGTCTCCAACTCTCAATGCCTCATAACCAGACATCATAGATTCTTCTATCAATCATACTGGGGTCAATAGTCCTTTGACCATTAGATTGCGAATATATCGTTTTAAGCAAACTACGAAGAGTTTGTTCATGCAAATCTACATTTGTCTCTTCGTAAGTTGTTTAGTTTGTTTATGGACTAATGTTTTATCATAAAGCTTCAAACAGACACAGAAGAATGAATGAACGTTTCAACTTTTTATTAATGAATAAGCAAATACAAGCAAGAGTCTTCGTAAGACTATATGACATCAAATGTACATAAATACACACTACAACTCTTCTTGTGGGCACCATTGACAACAAACTCCCACTTGACTCAAAGAAGATGTATGTAGTTGTTCATGCCTAATACCTCACGATGTTGGTCGAAGACCTTGTTGACTAGGGCCTTGGTGAATGGATCTGTCAGAGATCTACTTCACCTCCACGTCTCCGCGCTGCGCGATCTCTCGAATCAAATGGTATTTCCTCTCAATATGCTTAGAGCGCTTATGGCTTCGAGGTTCCTTTGAGTTAGCGACAGCCCCACTATTATCACAATAAAGGGTCATGGGCTCGTCGACGTTTGGAACAACTTCCAAATACTTAAGGAATTTTCTAAGCCATATAGCCTCTTTGGATGCTTCACAAGCAACCACATATTCTGCTTCCATTGTGGAGTCAGCAATGCAAGATTGCTTAATACTCCTCCACACAACAGCTCCACCATTAAGGATGAACACAGATCCCAAAGTGGATTTCCTGGAAACCTGATCCGCTTGAAAATCGGAGTCGGTATATCCCGTCATAGTCAGGTCAGTACCTGAGTATGTAAGCATCAAGTTCCTAGTTCTTCAAAGATACTTAAGATAATGCTTAACAGCAATCCAGTGCTCGGGTCCAGGGTTGGATTGGAAACGGCTAACTACGCCAGCGGCGAAACAGATGTCAGGTCTAGTGCAAATCATAGCATAGATGAGGCTTCCTAAGACAGAGGCGTAAGGAATTTTCCTCATGTCTTCAATCTCCTGTGCAGTCTTGGGAGACTGGTCCTTAGAGAGTGAAACTCCATGCCTAAAGGCTATCCAACGAACAGACACAATTCTGACCTACTAGCCAACTTGCTAGTCCTTTGCCTTATCACGTGTGCAGGGCAACCCCAAATTTTGATGCGGCCAAGATTCACTTTACGGCCAGTCCATCGTTTATAAGGAGTACCAGGAACCGTCTTGGATGGAACTTGGTTCAGAATATAAGCGGCGTTTTCGAGGGCATATCCCTAAAAGGAAAGAGGGAGTGATGAGTAACTCATCATTGATCTAACCATCTCCATAAGAGTTCGGTTTCTTCTCTCTTACACTCCGTTTTGTTGAGGTGTGCCAGGTGCGGTAAGCTGAGAAGCGATACCTTCTTCTTTAAGAAAGTCATCGAACTCTCCAGACATATACTCACCACCTCGATCAGATCGAAGGGTTTTGATCACTTTGCCAGTTTGCTTTTCCACTGAAGCCCTAAAGACCTTAAATACGTTAAAGGTCTCGGATTTGTGTTTGAGCAAATAGAAAAACCCATATCATGAGTAATGATCGGTGAAGGTAACGAAGTATTCGTATCCTCCACGTGCCTGTTGGTTGAGCGGACCACATACATCAGAATGTACTAGTTCCAGCAACTCAGTGGCTCTTCGACCCTTATCGGAGAAAGGGCGCTTAGTCATTTTTCCTTCTATGCAGGATTCACAAGTAGGTAGTGAACCTATTGCAGAGGCTTGGAGTGGACCGTCCCTCACAAGTCTCTTAATCCTATCTAGACTGATATGACCAAGTCTTAAGTGCCATATGTATGTTGATTTTGTTAGATCGGAGGATTCAAAAAGTTTGATCCTCTTTGGCTCCCTAATTAGATCATTATCTATTTTGGTGTCTAAAAGATAAGGTTGAGTGGGATAGATGTAAAAAAGACCATTCTTCATACATGCATCAGTGACAAAAGAATTAGAAAAATATATACGAATTCCATTCTTTATAAACTTTAAATAATAATTTTGCTCTAAAAGTTGAGCAACAAATATTAAGTTTTTCCCAAAGGAAGGAACATAATAAACATTATTCAAATTTAAAGTGCGATCTTCAAAAGATAGCGTCACGGATCCCACAGCCTTCGCAGACACCACGCTCCCATCACCCCACTTGAAGCAGAAGTCGCCATCCTCTAAGCTTTTGCTTTTTCTAAAACCAGTTAAGGAGCAGCAAATATGGTTAGTAGCAACGGAGTCAATAATGCACGATGATACATTATCAGCTACTAAACAAGCTTCAGTAATAAGTACAATACCTTTTACTTTGGTTTTGAGATAGGCAGGACAGTTCTTTTTATCGGCCTTGTGAGGTCTCTTCTCAGTTCCAGAGGCGTAGGCTTTGTGCTCAGTAGCATGTGCCTCTCCTTTATTCTGCTTTCTCTTAGTGAGACCTACAGCAGTGTGAAGTTCCATCATAATCTTGGTAACTGTGTACTCTAGCTTGTTTATGGAGTAGTTCATCTTGGAGGTATCAAGAGATGCAGAGAGAGTTTCTAAGATCATATCCATGACATTGTTCCCATCAATCTCAGATCCTAGGATTTCCATTTTATTCAGATAACTAATGATCAGTATCATAAAGTCTCTAACAGGAGTCGTAGCCTTCATGCGACAGTTCATAAACTGTCGGACTGCTTTTTGCCTTGCTTGACGCCTTTTCCCTTCAAACATCTCAGGGAGATTATAGAGCATGATGGCGGCAGTCTCGATGTCACAATGTTGTTGTGGCAACACATTGTTCATTGATGCTAAGATATAGCACCTCACAATCTCATCGGAGCAGAGCCAGGCCGCTAAGGTGTCATTGTCCTCTTGAGTCGAATCATCATTCGTTAGAGGAGGACATGGGGTGGTGAGTACCCATTTGTGCTTGTTAATGGTAAGGATGATATCGAGGTTATGTTTCGAATCTTGTTTTCGGTTTCGAGTTTGTTCGAGGAAAGGATGAACGAGAGAAGGTTGAGAGACATATTGCCTATATAAGTTGAAACAAGTTTATGATTAGTCTTACGTTTAGGATTTAAGTTTTATTTAAGACTTTGATAAAATCCAAAGGTGTTATAAACCAAACGATAATTTACTCCCTCAAGAGAAGGCCGCAAAAAATCTACATTTATAAGTAAATGACACATCATTAATGCTTAGCCAAGATGTCAATACATCAATTTTGACTAGCCACCTTTTAAATTGGTTTGATCACTCTCATCCTTTCGCAGATCCTCAAGGGAGGATTACTAGGGATTGAGCCTAAGTGTGCAACCAACCACTTAGTCCAAAAGATCAACTTTGAAAAACAATCCCCCAAGGGGAGGCCTTGTCATCATCGTCTCACTCTCGGACGTAGCTCATTGAGCAATGATCGAAGCAAAAACGCCTTGGAGTACTCCCATTTAAGAGAGGGTCGCAAGAGCGGCTCTTAGTCCCACGTTAATTGCTTCTTTCATTAGTGTTGGGGATCGCGGGTTACAAACAACAAGTATAACCCTCCCACTTTGTTTTTAGAGTTGGTACATCGACTCTTATAAGTTCGGAAACGGTTTTCCTAGTTATAGAGCGATAGAGCGGACACCTAGAAAAGAATCCTAGATATTCATGTTCAGAGCAGTATTAGTGCATAAAGGCACAAGGTACATACTCGATCTTTTCCTATTTTCTATTTCGGGAAAGTGCGTGAGGGAAGTGTGAACTTCAACTCACTCGAACACTTGAAAGTTTGAGATTACACATCTTTTTATTTTTCGGCTTGTCTACAAGGAGACCTCTCACTCAAATTTTCAAGAGCATATAGATTTTGAACATATGTGACATAGATATAGTTTTGAAAACATTTTGAAAATTTATTTGATTTGGGTGACAAAATATTTTTCAAGTTTGAAAGTGAAAACGGTTTTTCAAAATTCGAACTAGTTTTCTAAAAAATCAATTTCAATTAAACTTTCAAAAATCAAAACATTTTAATCTTACACATCATGTTTATAATCTTATGGAAAACATTTTTGCTCAAGAAATTTTTCTCATTAGAGTTCTATAACTCATGGTAGTGGGGCTGAAAATCCGGAATTCTAAAAAACTGGAGTTTCGGAACAGCCGCGCACCACGGAGTAAAATCGCCATAACTGGCCGTTCTGATGTCCTTTTCACCTTAAACTGGTGGAATTGAACAGAGGATAGACAGAGCTTTAATTTGGTTCAAGAATCATTAAATTTAGATTTATGAGCAGAGAGTTATGCCACTTTTACTGCAGGTTTTACTCCAGCTCGAAGAAAAATAAATAATTAAAGCTTGGTCCTTTTTAGGTGCGAAAAAGAATCGAGTGTAACGGAACGTTTTATTTGTGTTTTATTAGCAAGGTAATAATATGATATAAAATAAATAACAACAACCATAAAACGATTCAAGTAAAAATAAGAAACTAGTAAAACAAGAAAAGTAGTCACAAAAAATTACTCGAAATTTCTCAAACCTTTAAAACACGTTTTTCAATATAAAAAATTAAAAACTTTTAGAACTGATTCTAATGCGTTTTAAAACATCTCAAACTCATAGAAAATCAACATGATATTTAAAAAAAATTAGTAACTTGTCACAATTCTAACTTGTCACAAAATTAGTAAACTTTCGAAAACGATTTTCAAGCTCATAATTTTAAATACATGTACATGCTAATCTTTGACCATAGCTCTGATACCATTTGTTGGAATTGATCTAGGGTTTAAGAAAAAGTTTAACGCTTCGTAAAGCGGCGGAATTTTAAAAATTTTCTTTTCAAGTAAAAACAGTTTTTTTACTAACCTAGACAAAGAGCAAGTACATATAAATAAAACCTATAATGAGCATAGAAGTTTACCAACCTTTCTTGAGGCTTGAACTTTGAGAACCTTTTGGAAATTTTGCAACTCTCGTTTCCCCTCGCAGCACGTCTCTCTTTCTTTCCTCGGCAACTCGAGCAACCACGATGGTTTCTATCACTAAATCACTCGAAATAAAAGGAATCGGTGAGTGGGCACTTTTAAACACTACGAATTAAGAACGAGTCTTGAAGTCGCAGAGCTAAACATTAGGTCAAATAAGGACCTAGGTGCCAAAACAAAAAATCGAAAATAAACTACAAGGAGAGAGAGGAAGGGGCGGCAACCACAAGTTCTAGAGAGAGAGGCTCTCAATCTCTAACTTATGTGGAATTAATAAAATCTGATGAAAGGGGCTCCTATTTATAGGAGAGGTCTCACCTTCAATAAGGTAGTTTCCTCTTCTATAGAATATCACATATTCATGAGCCAATTTCCCTTTTTTTTCTTGAGATGCTCGGCCAACATAGGCTTCATTAAGCCTTGGATTTATTTCCTTTTTTGTTCCTTGCCTGGCCTTGTCTCTCTCTTGGCCGAATCCCTTATGCATCCATATGCAAATTTGTTTCCTCTTTTTCTTTTGGCAAGTATCTTGATACATTTATGCACAAAATAATCTATCCTATTTTTCTATAGGGTAGGCGCGCAAACTCATTCTAGAAGGAGCTTCTAGAAGCTTCTTCATTTGTTCATGACAACATGAGAAAGACCCATTAAGAATTTTCAATAAAATTTTTATGAAATGAAATTAATCCACAAGGCCCAATTATTTCAATATGGCCGAGTGACATTAAGTCATCAAATGAACTTGTCAAAAAATTTATTGACATTCATTTCATGCTATGTCTCAAAAGACAAAAATACCCTTTTGACAATTTTCGTTCTTGTTTTGACTTAGCTTCCAGTTTAACTATTCCTAATCGATGTGATTCGTGACAGTGACCTCATGGATCCAAATGAACAAAGCTTGAGCTAATATACTTGGACTCAAAAGTTCACAAACCTTTTCCAAGTTTAGCTAAATGTCAACTGACTCCACTAAAGAGTTGACAATGAAAATTTCTCGGTTTAAATTAATTTATTTTCTACTCAAGAATTCAACCTAATTGTAATCAGTGGATCCACAGAATATTATCAGTGTTTACCCTTCATGAATATCATCAGCTAGTCGGGATTTATAAAATTACCATTTTACCCTTCTAGCTGTTATTTCCTCAACTCTTTTGTCGCTTGTGAATAAGTTAGAAACAATGTATTGACGAAGAGCTAACAAGTCACATTGTTTCATCCAAAAGAGTCAGGACATGTGAAATGACATAGAGAGTCCGAGCTCTGACTTTCTCAAATGAGAATACTAAGGTGTGAAATGACATGTCTCATTTCAGGATTAAGGTAAGCACGATGCAATTCATACATAGTGACTTCGAGACATAATAGGTTAAATGGTTTGTTCTTATCTTGTCTCTAGAAGTGCACTGGTCAATTCAGTACCTTCGGAAGATACCTAGAAGAACTATAGAGTCTCCAACTCTCAATGCCTTATAACCAGACATCATAGATTTTTCTAACAATCACACTGGGGTCAATAGTCCTTTGACCCTTAGATTGCGAATATATCATTTTAATCAAACTACGAAGAGTTTGTTCATGCAAATCTACATTTGTCTTTTCGTAAGTTGTTTAGTTTGTTTATGGACTAAAGACTAATGTTTTATCATAAAGCTTCAAACAGACACGGAAGAATGAATGGACGTTTCAAATTTTTATTAATGAATAAGCAATTACAAGCAAGAGTCTTCGATAGAGTATATGACATCAAATGTACATAAATACACACTACAACTCTTCTTGTGGGCACCATTGACAACAAGACGATCTTCAGCTCTTCGTCTCGGCCTGAGAGCGCCGCCTGAAGCTTCCTCGTATCCCCCAAGAAGGTGTCGGCCGCTTGCCCTGCCTTCTCCCGAGACGCCTGTTCCGCCGCTCGCGATGATCTCTCGGCAACCAATTCTGCGCCTAGACGAGACGCCTCCTCGCGAGATCACTTTGATTCCTCCTCGAGTGCCTGGAAGTCCTGGACAGTCCAGACCCCCGCTAGAGCGACGGCGTGATCGGCCACCGCGCTCTCCATGTCCGCCTTCATGATTTGCATCCGCCGCAACAAGTCTCGGAGGATGCGATCACCTCACTCCTGGCGCGCAAGCATCTGCAAAAAAGGGTGTGACGCACGCATATTTAGGATGAGTATCGTAGCTACACACAAGTCAAGTAGCGGATCGTACCTTTCGGGTATCACTGATTTCGTTCTGAAAGTATTCAATGTCGCTCGTCGTCAGGAGTCCCTTAAAGTCTCGCAGGGAGGCTTCGAGAATTCCCCGGGAACATTGGCCCCTCAACTCCGCCATCTCCGCTAGGAGCATCGAGTCCATTCCTGTTGTCAATGGTGCCCACAAGAAGAGTTGTAGTCTTTATTTTATACATTTGATGTAATAAAGTCTCATGAAGACTCTTGCTTGTAATTGCTTATTCATTAATAAAAACTTGAAACATTCATTCATTCTTACTTGTCTGTTTGAAGCTTTATGATAAAACATTAGTCTTTAGTCCATAAACAAACTTAACAACTTACGAAGAGACAAATGTAGATTTGCATGAAAAAACTCTTCGCAGTTTGCTTAAAACGATACATTCGCAATCTAAGGGTCAAAGGACTATTGACCTCAGTATGATTGTTAGAAGAATCTATGATGTCTGGTTATGAGGCTTCGAGAGTTGGAGACTCTATAGTTCTTCTAGGTATCTTCCGAAGGTACGGAATTGACCAGTGCACTTCTAGAGACAAGATAAGAACAAACCATTTAACCTCTTATGTCTCGAAGTCACTACGTATGAATTGCATCGTGCTTACCTTAATCCTGAAATGAGACATGCCATTTCACACCTTACGTATTCTCATTTGAGAAGGTCAGAGTTCTGACTCACTATGTGATTCCGAACAAGGCCTATTGGTGAAGTACTAAGTTGTGAGAATGTCATGAGTAACTTTGTGAAGTTCTCATAGATATGGAATTCATGTACAAGATTGCTGAAATGCAATGTATATCACCTCATGCTTTGTTCCTTGGAGTGTGAATAAATGAACTGGCCAGTTTCCAAATCGAGTCCTGACTCTTTTGGATGAAACAATGTGACTTGTTAGCTCCTCGTCAATACATTGTTTCTAACTTATTCACAAGCGACAAAGGAGTTGAGGAAATAACTGCTAGAAGGGTAAAATGGTAATTTCGTAAGTCCCGACTAGCTGATGATATTCATGAAGGGTAAACATAGATAATATTCAGTGGATCCGCTCATCATAATTTGGTTGAATTCTTGGGTAGAAAATAAATTCATTTGAACCGAGAGATTTTCAGTGTCAACTCTTTAGTGGAGGCAATTGGCATTAAGCTAAAGTTGAGAAAGGTTTGTGAACTTCTGAGTCCAAGAATTTAGCTCAAGCTTTGTTCATTTGGATCCATGATGTCAATGTCACAAATCACATCGAGTAGGAATAGTTAAACTAGAAGCTAAGTCAAAACAAGTACGAGACAAGTTTTACGAAAATTGTCTAAAGGGTATTTTTGTCTTTTGGGACATAGGACGAAATGAATGTCAGTAAATTTTTTGACATTGTCATATGATGAAAAATGAAGTTAAAACCACACGGCCAAGTTAAAGAATTTGGGCTTTGATGATTAATTTCATTTCATGGAATTTTATGTGAAAATTCTTAATGGGCTTTTCTTATTTTGTCATGAACAAATAAAGAAACATCTAGAAGCATGTTCTATGCTCAAAATTTCGTGCATACCATAGAGAGAAAGAGGAAATTATTTTGTGCATTGATGTATGAAGATACTTGCCAAAAGAAAAAGAGGAAACAAATTTCCTTTAGAAGGAAAGCTAATTTCGGCCACCAAGCAAGAGAGAACAAATGAGGAAACAAATCCATGTGGCATGAGGAATATACTACACGCCCAAAATGAAAAGGGAAACAAGGGATTTGCTCATGAATATGTGATATTCAATAAAGAAGAGGAAACTACATTTTGAAGGTAAAACCTCTCCTATAAATAGAGCCCTCATTCCTCTCATTTTATTGATTCCACATAAGTTAGAGATTGAGAGACTCTCTCTCTAGACCTTGTGGCCGATTTCTCCTCTCTCTCTCTCTAGTTATTTTTCGTTTTTGTTTTGCCAGCTAGGTCCTCATTTGACCTAGTGGTTTTAACTCTTCAACTCTGAGACTTGTTCTCGTGTCGTCGTGTTTAAAAGTGCCCACTCATTAATTCCTTATTTCTCGAGTGATTCATGTGATAGAAACTTTCGTGGTTGCTCGAGTTGGCGAGGAAAGAAGAGAGACGTGCTGCGAGGGGAGACGAGCGTTGCAACTTTTCAAAAGCTTCTCAACGTTCAAGCTTCTAAGAAGGTTAGTAATCTTTAATGCTCAAATTAGTTTTTATTTACATGTTCTTGCTCTTTGTCTAGATTAGTAAAAACGTTTTACGTTAAAAAGAAAATCTTTAAAATTCCGCCGCTTACCGAAGCGTTAAACTTTTTCATAAACCCGAGATCAATTCCAACAAATGGTATCAGAGCTATGGTCAAAGATATGCATGTACATGTATTTAAAAATATGAGCTTGAAAATCGTTTTCGAAAGTTTACTAATTTTGTGACAAGTTAGAATTGTTATCTTAGATTTTTTTTTTAATTTATTGCTCTTGCCTTTAAATTAAAAATCATGTTGTTTTCTATGAGTATGGGATGTTATTAAAACACATTAGAATCAGTTCTAAAAGGTTTTAAATTTTTACATTGAAAAACGTGTTTTTTAAAGTTTGAGAAAATTTCGAGTAAATTTTGTGACTAGTTATATTGTCTTGCTAGTTTCTTTTATTTACTTGAATCGTTTTATGCATGTTGTTATTTATTCTATAACATGTTATTACCTTGCTAATAAAACACAAATAAAAGCTTTAACAACATCCTAAAACGTTCCGTTACACTCCATACTTTTTCGCACCTAAAAAGGACCTAGCTTTAATTTTTTTTTTTCTTCGAGCTGGAATAAAACCCGCAGTAAAAGTGGCATAACTCTCTGTTTAGCTTTAATTTAATGATTCTTGAATCAAATTAAAGCTCTTTCTGTCCTATGTCCAATGCCACCGGTTTCAGGTCAAAAGGACATCCGAGCCGCCAGTTATGGCGATTTTACTCCGAGGTGCGCGGCTGTTCCGAAAGTCCAGTTTTTTAGAATTTCGGATTTTCAGCCCCACTACCATGAGTTATAGAACTCTAATGAGAAAAATTTCTTGAGCAAAAATATTTTTCATAAGATTATAAAAATGATGTGTAAGATTAAAATGTTTTGATTTTTGAAAGTTTAATTGAAATTGTTTTTTTTTCAAAACTAGTTTGAATTTTGAAAAACCGTTTTCGTTTTCAAACTTGAAAAATTTTGTCATCCAAATCAAGTAAGTTTTCAAAATGTTTTCAAAACTATATCTATATCACATATGTTCAAAATCTATATGCTCTTGAAAATTTGAGTGGGAGGTCTCCTTGTAGACAAGCCGAAAAATAAAAAGATGTGTAATCTCAAACTTTCAGGTGTTCGAGTGAGTTGAAGTTCACACTTCACTCATGCACTTTCCCGAAATATAAAATAGGAAAAGATCCGAGTATGTCCCTTGTGCCTTTATGCACTAACACTTCTCTGAACATGAAAATCTAGGATTCTTTTCTGGTTGTCCGCTTTATCGCTCTATAACTAGGAAAACCGTTTCCGAACTTATAACAGTCGATGTACCAACTCCAAAAAATAAGTGGGAGGGTTATACTTGTTGTTTGTAACCCACGATCCCCAACACTAATGAAAAGTGCAATTGTCGCAAGACTAAGAGTCACCCTCGTGGTCCTCTCTTAAATGAGAGTACTCAAGGGCGCTTTGCACTGATCATTGCTCAATGAGCTAAACCCGAAAGTGAGACAATGAGACAAGACCTCCCCTCAGTGGATTGTTTTTCAAAGTCAGTCTTTTGAAATAAGTGGTTGGTTACACACTTAGACTCAATCCCTAGTAATCCTCCCTCGAGGCCCTGCGAAAGGATGTGAGTGATCAAACCAATTTAAAAGGTGGCTTGTCAAACTTGGTGTATTGACATATTGGCTAAGCATTAATGATGTGTCATTTAGTTATAAATGGAGATTTTTTGCGGCCTTCCCTCGAAGGAGTAAATTATCGTTTAGTTTATAACACCTTTGGATTTTATCAAGTCTTAAACAAACTTAAATCTTAAACCAAAGATTAATCATAAACTTGTTTCAACTTAATTAAGCAACATGTCTCTCAGCCCTCTCTCGATCATCCTTTCCTCAAACAAACTCGAAAAGAAAAACCACGTTAATTCGAAACATAACCTCGATATCATCTGTACCGTTAAGAAGCACAAATGGGTACTCACCACCCCGTGTCATCCTCTAACGAATGATGATTCGACTCAGGAGGACAATGACACCTTAGCGGACTGGCTTCGATCCGATGAGATTGCGAGATGCTATATCTTAGCATCAATGAACAATGTGTTGCAACAACAACATCGTGACATCGAGACTGCCGCCGACATGCTCAACAATCTCCATGAGATGTTTGCAGGGTAAAGGCGTCAAGCAAGGCAACAAGCAGTCCGACAGTTTATGAACTGTCATATGAAGGCTAGGACTCCTGTTGGAGACTTTATGATACTGATCATTAGTTTTCTGAATAAAATGGAAATCCTAGGATCTGAGATTGATGGGAAGAATGTCATAGATATGATCTTGGAAACTCTCCCCGCATATCTTGATGCTTCCAAGATGAACTACTCCATAAACAAGCTAGAGTACACTGTTACCAAGCTTATGAAGGAACTTCACACTGCTGTAGGTCTCACTAAGAGAAAGAGGAATCAAGGAGAGCCTCCGCCTCAGGTACTAAGAAGAGACCTCATGAGGCCGATAAAAAGAACTGTCCTGCCTATCTCAATGCAAAGGAACATAGTATTGTACTAGTTACCGAAGCATGCTTAGTAGCTAATAATGTATCAACGTGAATTCTTGACTCCGCTGCTACTAAACATATTTGTTGTTCGTTGAATGGTTTCAAGAAAACCAAAGGCTTAGAGGAAGGCGTGTTCTGTTTCAAATGGGGTGATGGGAGCCTGGTGTCCGCGAAGGCTGTGGGATCCGTGACGCTGTCTTTTGAAGACCGCATTTTAAACTTGAATAATGTTTATTTTGTTCCTACCTTTGGGAAGAACTTAATATATGTTGCTCGTCTTCTTGAGCAAGATTATTGTTTAAAGTTCGTTAAGAATGGAATTCGTATTTCAGTTCCTGATAATTCTTTTGTCACTGATGCATATATGAAGAATGCTCTTTTCTACATCTATCCCACTCAACCTTCTCTTTTAGACACCGAAATAGATAACGATCTAGTTAGGGAGCCAAAGAGGATCAAACTTTCTGAATCCTCCGATCTAACAAAATCAACATATCTATGGCACTTAAGACTTGGTCATATCTGTCTAGATATGATTAAGAGACTTGTGAGGGACGGTCCACTCCAAGCCTTTGTAATAGGTTCACTACCTACTTGTGAATCCTGCATAGAAGGAAAAATGACTAAGCGACCTTTCTCTGATAAAGTTCGAAGAGCCACTGAGTTGCTGGAACTAATACATTCTGATGTATGTGGTCCGCTCAGCCCACAGGCACGTGGAGGATACGAATACTTCGTTACCTTCACCGATGATTACTCGCGATATGGTTTTGTCTATTTGCTCAAACACAAATCCGAGACCTTTAACGTATTTAAGGTCTTTAGGGCTTTAGTGGAAAAGCAAACTGGCAAAGTGATCAAAACCCTTCGATCTGATCGAGGTGGTGAGTATATGTCTGGAGATTTTGATGACTTTCTTAAAGAAGAAGGAATCGCTTCTCAGCTTACCGAACCTGGCAATCCTCAACAAAACGGAGTTTCAGAGAGAAGAAACCGAACTCTTATGGAGATGGTTAGATCAATGATGAGTTACTCGTCACTCCCTCTTTCCTTTTGGGGATATGCCCTCGAAACAGCCGCTTATATTCTGAACCATGTTCCGTCCAAAACGGTTCCTGTGTTGGAATTGATCTAGGGTTTAAGAAAAAGTTTAACGCTTCGCAAAGCGGCGGAATTTTAAAAATTTTCTTTTCAAGTAAAAACAGTTTTTTACTAACTTAGACAAAGAGCAAGTACATATAAATAAAAACTATTATGAGCTAAGAAGTTTACTAACCTTTCTTGAAGCTTGAACTTTGAGAAGCTTTTGGAAAGTTTGCAACGCTCGTCTCCCCTCGCAGCACGTCTCTCTTTCTTTCCTCGGCACCTCGAGCAACCACGAAAGTTTCTATCACTAAATCACTCGAAATAAAGGAATTAGTGAGTGGGCACTTTTAAACACTACGACTTAAGAACGAGTCTTGAAGTCGCAGAGCTAAACTCTAGGTCAAATAAGGACCTAGGTGCCAAAACAATAAAAATGAAATTGACTAGAGAGAGAGAGGAGAGAGGCGGCAACCACAAGTTCTAGACAGAGAGGCTCTCAATCTCTAACTTATGTGGAATGAGAAAAATGAGAAGAATGAGGCTCCTATTTATAGGAGAGGCTTTACCTTCAATAAGGTAGTTTCCTCTTCTATATTGAATATCACATATTCATGAAGAAATCCCTTGTTTCCCTTTTTCATTTTGGGCGTGTAAGGCATTACCTATGCCACATGGATTTGTTTCCTCATTTATCTTCTCCCTCTTTGACTTGTCTTGGCCGAATTTCCTTGTTCCTCTTAGAGGAAATTTGTTTCCTCTTTTTCTTTTGGCAAGTATCTGGATACATTCATGCCAAAATATTCTCTCGCTCTTTGGGTATGTTGGGCGCCTAGCATCATTCTAGAAAGGCCTTCTAGAAGCTTTTCCATTTGTTCATGACAACATGAAAAAGGCCCATTAAGAATTTTCAATAAAATTCTTATGAAATGAAATTAATCCACAAGGCCCAATTAATCTTATTATGGCCGAGTGTTACTTGTCATCAAATGACCATGTCAAAAAATTTATTGACATTCATTTCATCCTATGTCTCAAAAGATAAAAATACCCTTTTGACAATTTTCGTTCTTGTTTTGACTTAGCTTCCAGTTTAACTATTCCTAATCGATGTGATTCGTGACAGTGACCTCATGGATCGAAATGAACAAAGCTTGAGCTAAAATACTTGGACTAAAAAGTTCACAAACCTTGTCCAAGTTTAGCTTAATGTCAACTGACTCCACTAAAGAGTTGACACTGAAAATTTCTCGGTTCAAATGAATTTATTTTCTACTCAAGAATTCAACCTAATTGTAATGAGCGGATCCACAGAATATTATCATGTTTACCGTTCATGAATATCATCAGCTAGTCGGGATTTACAAAATTACCATTTTACCCTTCTAGCTGTTATTTCCTCAACTCCTTTGTCGCTTGTGAATAAGTTAGAAACAATGTATTGACGAGGAGCTAACAAGTCACATTGTTTCATCCAAAAGAGTCAGGACTCGATTTGGACACTGGCCAGTTCATTTATTCACACTCTAAGGAACAAAGCATGAGGTGCTATACATTGCATTTCAGCAATCTTGTACATGAATTCCATATCTATGAGAACTTCACAAAGTTTACTCATGACATTCTCACAACTTAGTACTTCACCAATAGGCCTTGTTCGGAATCACACAGTGAGTCCGAACTCTGACTTTCTCAAATGAGAATACTAAGGTGTGAAATGACATGTCTCATTTCAAGATTAAGGTAAGCACGATGCAATTCATACGTAGTGACTTCGAGACATAAGAGGTGAAATGGTTTGTTCTTATCTTGTCTCTAGAAGTGCACTGGTCAATTCAGTACCTTCGGAAGATACCTAGAAGAACTATAGAGTCTCCAACTCTCAATGCCTCATAACAAGACATCATAGATTCTTCTAACAATCATACTGAGGTCAATAGTCCTTTGACCCTTAGATTGCGAATATATCGTTTTAAGCAAACTACGAAGAGTTTGTTCATGCAAATCTACATTTGTCTCTTCGTAAGTTGTTAAGTTTGTTTATGGAATAAAAGACTAAGGTTTTATCATAAAGCTTCAAACAGACACGGAAGAATGAATGAACGTTTCAACTTTTATTAATGAATAAGCAATTACAAGCAAGAGTCTTCATGAGACTTTATTACATCAAATGTACAATATAAAGATTACAACTCTTCTTGTGGGCACTATTGACAACAAACTCCCACTTGACTCAAAGAAGATGTGTGTAGTCCTTCATGCCTAATCCCTCTCGATGTTGCTCGAAGACCTTGTTCGCTAGGGCCTTTGTGAATGGATCTGCTAGGTTGTCCACCGTTGAGATCTTCTTCACTTCCACGTCTCCGCGCTGCATGATCTCTCGAATCAAATGGTATTTCCTCTCAATATGCTTAGAGCGCTTGTGGCTTCGAGGTTCCTTTGAGTTAGCGACAGCCCCATTATTATCACAATAAAGGGTCATGGGCTCGTCGACGTTTGGAACAACTTCCAAATACTTAAGGAATTTTCTAAGCCATACACCCTCTTTGGATGCTTCACATGCAGCCACATATTCTGCTTCCATTGTTGAGTCAGCAATGCATGATTACTTAATACTCCTCCACACAACAGCTCCACCATTAAGGATGAACACAGATCCCGAAGTGGATTTCCTAGAATCCTTATCCTCTTGAAAATCGGAGTCGGTATATCCCGTCATAGTCAGGTCAGTACCTGAGTATGTAAGCATCAAGTTCCTAGTTCTTCGAAGATACTTAAGAACATGCTTAACAACAATCCAGTGCTCGGGTCAAGGGTGGGATTGGAAACGGCTAACTACGCCAACGGCGAAACAGATGTCAGGTCTAGTGCAAAGCATAGCATACATGAGGCTTCCTCCTACGGCAGAAGCGTAAGGAATTTTCGTCATGTCTTGAATCTCTTGTGTAGTCTTGGGAGACTGGTCCTTAGAGAGTGAAACTCCATGCCTAAAGGGTGTTTGGCACTTTTTGGAGTCTTGCATCGAGAAGCGATCCATTACCTTATGAATATAAGATGCTTGAGAGAGCGACAGGGTCCGGTTTTTCCTATCTCGAAAGATTTGGATTCCCAGAATGTACGCGGCTTCTCCTAGATCCTTCATGTCGAATTTCTTTTCCAGCCAGACCTTAACCTCAGATAACTTACCCACGTCATTACCAATGAGTAGTATATCATCGACATATAGCACCAGAAACACAACTTTGCCTTCGTGTATTAACTTGTAAACACAAGGCTCATCTATTGACTGTTCAAAGCCGAAGCTCTTTACGGTTTCATCGAATCTAATATTCCATGACCTAGATGCTTGCTTTAGTCCATAAATGGATTTAAGCAACTCACAAACCTTGGTCTCTTGACCTTTATCAACAAAACTGTCTGGTTGAGCCATGTAAATGCGCTCGTCAAGATTGGCATTCAGAAAGGCTGTCTTGACATCCATTTGCCAGAACAAGCCATCGCTTGGCTATAGGAAACAGGATCATCCATGTCAGAGACAGCTACAAGAGAGTCTCCATAAGACATGTACCTGGTAGGCTTTTGAGTAGCCCTCCCACTACGTCAAAGTACTACTTGACGAGATTCTGAAGAGTTAGGTTGTGTTTCAGTTGGGGTAAGAATAGTTCTTACAGATGAGGTAGAAGCTTCCTCACCCAACTTTTCTTCAAACACAATTTTGCTTCTAGGTTTTGAATCCTTCATAAAGTCCTCCTCAAGGAAACGAGCATTCGTGCTAAAGAAAGTCTTATCGTCCTCGGGACTATAGAAAGTAAAACCCTTGGTTTCCTTTGGATATCCAACGAACAGACACAATTCTGACCTACTAGCCAACTTGCTAGTCTTTTGCCTTAGCACGTGTGCAGGGCAACCCCAAATTTTGATGCGGCTAAGATTCACTTTACGACCAGTCCATCGTTCATAAGGAGTACCAGGAACCGTCTTGGACGGAACTTGGTTCAGAATATAAGCGGCTGTTTCGAGGGCATATCCCCAAAACGAAAGAGGGAGTGATGAGTAACTCATCATTGATCTAACCATCTCCATAAGAGTTCGGTTCCTTCTCTCTGACACTCCGTTTTGTTGAGGTGTGCCAGGTGCGGTAAGCTGAGAAGCGATTCCTTCTTCTTTAAGAAAGTCATCGAACTCTCCAGACATATACTCACCACCTCGCTCAGATCGAAGTGTTTTGATCACTTTGCCAGTTTGCTTTTCCACAAAAGCCCTAAAGACCTTAAATACGTTAAAGGTCTCGGATTTGTGTTTGAGCAAATAGACAAAACCATATCGCGAGTAATCATCGGTGAAGGTAACGAAGTATTCGTATCCCCCACGTGCCTGTTGGCTGAGCGGACCACATACATCAGAATGTATTAGTTCCAGCAACTCAGTGGCTCTTCGACCCTTATCGGAGAAAGGTCTCTTACTCATTTTTCCTTCTATGCAGGATTCACAAGTAGGTAGTGAACCTATTGCAGAGGCTTGGAGTGGACCATCCCTCACAAGTCTCTTAATCCTATCTACACTGAGATGGCCAAGTCTTAAGTGCCATAGGTGTGTTGATTTTGTTAGATCGGAGGATTCAGAAAGTTTGATCCTCTTCCCTAATTAGATCATTATCTATTTCGGTGTCTAAAAGAGAAGGTTGAGTGGGATAGATGTAAAAAAGAGCATTCTTCATACATGCGTCAGTGACAAAAGAATTATCAGGAAACGAAATACGAATTCCATTCTTTATGAACTTTAAACAATAATCTTGCTCAAGAAGACGAGCAACGGATATTAAATTCTTCCCAAAGGTAGGAACAAAATAAACATTATTCAAGTTTAAAGTGCGGTCTTCAAAAGACAGCGTCACGGATCCCACAGCCTTTGCAGACACCAAGCTCCCATCACCCCATTTGAAACAGAACTCGCCTTCTTCTAAGCTATTGGTTTTCTTGAAACCATTCAAGGAACAACAAATATGGTTAGTAGCAGCGGAGTCAAGAATCCACGTTGATACATTATCAGCTACTAAGCATGCTTCGGTAACTAGTACAATACTATGTTCCTTTGCTTTGAGATAGGCGGGACAATTCTTTTTATCGGCCTTGTAAGGTCCCTTCTCAGTTCTAGAGGTGGAGGCTTTGTGCTCAGTAGCATGTGCCTCTCCTTGATTCCTCTTTCTCTTAGTGAGACCTACAACAGTGTGAAGTTCCTCCATAAGCTTGGTAACAGTGTACTCTAGCTTGTTAATGGAGTAATTCATCTTGGAGGTATCAAGAGATGCGGGGAGAGTTTCTAAGATCACATCTATGACATTCTTCCCTTCAATCTAAGATCTTAGGATTTCCATTTTATTTAGATAACTAATGATCAGTATCATAAAGTATCTAACAGGAGTCCTAGCCTTCATATGACAGTTCATAAATTGTTGGACTGCTTTTGCCTTGGTTGACGCCTTTGCCCTTCAAACATCTCATGGAGATTGGTGAGCATGTTGGCGACAGTCTCGATGTCACGATGTTGTTGTTGCAACACATTGTTCATTGATGCTAAGATATAGCACCTCACAATCTCATCGGAGCAGAGCCAGGCCGCCAAGGCGTCTTTGTCCTCTTGAGTTGAATCATTATTCGTCAGATTAGGACACGGGATGGTGAGTACCCATTAGTGCATGGTAAGGATTATGTCGAGGTTATGTTTCGAATCTACGTAGTTTTTGTTTTCGAGTTTGTTCGAGGAAAGGATGATTGAGGGATGTTTGTGAGACATGTTGCTTATTTAAGTTGAAACAAGTTTATGATTAGTCTTTGGTTTAGGATTTAAATTTCATTTAAGACTTTGATAAAATCCAAAGGTGTTATAAACAAAATGATAATTTACTTCTTCGAGGGAAGGCCGTAAAAAATCTCCAATTATAAGTAAATGACACATCATTAATGCTTAGCCAAGATGTCAATACACCAATTTTGACCAGCCACCTTTTAAATTGGTTTGATCACTCATATCCTTTCGCAGGGCCTCGAGGGAGGATTACTAGGGATTGAGTCTAAGTGTGTAACCAACCACTTAGTCCAAAAGATTGACTTTGAAAAACAATCCGCCGAGGGGAGGTCTTGTCTCATTGTCTCACTTTCGGATTTAGCTCATTGAGCAATGATCAGTGCAAAGTGCCCTTGAGTACTCTCATTTAAGAGAGAGCCACGAGGGTGACTCTTAGTCTAGCGACAATTGCACTTCTCATTAGTGTTGGAGATCGTGGGTTACAAACAACAAGTATAACCCTCCCACTTAGTTTTTGGAGTTGGTTCATCGACTCTTATAAGTTCGGAAACGGTTTTCCTAGTTATAGAGCGATAGAGCGGACAAGTACAAGAAAATCCTAGATATTCATGTTCAGAGCAGTATTAGTGCATAAAGGCACAAGGTACATACTCGATCTTTTCCTATTTTCTATTTCGGGAAAGTGCACGAGGGAAGTGTGAACTTCAATTCACTCGAACACTTGAAAGTTTGAGATTACACATCTTTTTATTTTTCGGCTTGTCTACAAGGAGACCTCCCACTCAAATTTTCAAGAGCATATAGATTTTGAACATATGTGATATAGATATAGTTTTGAAAACATTTTGAAAATTTATTTGATTTGGATGACAAAATATTTTTCAAGTTTGAAAGCGAAAACGGTTTTTCAATATTCAAACTAGTTTTGTAAAAATTCAATTTCAATTAAACTTTCAAAAAACAAAACATTTTAATCTTACACATCATGTTTATAATCTTATGAAAAACATTTTTGCTCAAGAAATTTTTCTCATTAGAGTTCTATAACTCATGGTAGTGGGGCTGAAAATCCCGAATTCTAAAAAACTGGACTTTCGGAACAGCCGCGCACCTCGGAGTAAAATCGCCATAACTGCCGGCTCC
Source organism: Urtica dioica subsp. dioica (assembly GCF_054948205.1). Taxonomy (NCBI): domain Eukaryota; kingdom Viridiplantae; phylum Streptophyta; class Magnoliopsida; order Rosales; family Urticaceae; genus Urtica; species Urtica dioica. The sequence goes on from NC_142758.1 coordinate 27,257,544, forward strand.
GATGTCCTTTTGACCTGAACCACGTGGTATTGGATAGAGGACAGACAGAGATTTAATTTGATTTAAAAATCATTAAATTTAGATTTATGAGCAGAGAGTTATGCCACTTTTACTGTGGGTTTACTCCAGCTCGAAGAAAAAGAAATAATTAAAGCTTGGTCCTTTTTAGGTGCGAAAAAGAATCGAGTGTAACGGAACGTTTTAGGATGTTGTTAAAGCTTTTATTGGTGTTTTATTAGCAAGGTAATAACATGGTATAAAAGAAATAACAACATGCATAAAACGATTCAAGTAAATAAAAGAAACTAGCAAGACAATATAACTAGTCACAAAATTTACTCGAAATTTCTCGAACCTATAAAACACGTTTTTCAATATAAAAAATTAAAAAAATTTAGAAGTGATTCTAATGTGTTTTAATAACATTCCAAACTCATAGAAAATCAATATGATTTTTAATTTAAATTCATGAGCAATAAATTGAAAAAAATCTAAGAAAACAATTCTAACTTGTCACAAAATTAGTAAACTTTCGAAAACGATTTTCAAGCTCATATTTTTAAATACATGTACCTGCTAATCTTTGACCATAGCTCTGATACCATTTGTTGGAATTGATCTAGGGTTTAAGAAAAAGTTTAACGCTTCACAAAGCGGCGGAATTTTAAAAATTTTCTTTTCAAGTAAAAACAGTTTTTTACTAACTTAGACAAAGAGCAAGTACATATAAATAAAAACTATTATGAGCTAAGAAGTTTACTAACCTTTCTTGAAGCTTGTGTTGGAATCGATCTAGGGTTTAAGAAAAAGTTTAACGCTTCGTTAAGCGGCGGAATTTTAAAAATTTTCTTTTTAAGTAAAACTAGTTTTTACTAACCTAGACAAGAGCATGTGCATGTAAATAAAAACTAATATGAGCTATTAAAGTTACTAACCTTTCTTGAAGCTTGAACCTTGTAGAAGCTTTTGGAAAGTTGCAACGCTCGTCTCCCCTCGCAGCACGTCTCTCTTTCTTTCCTCGGCACCTCGAGCAACCACGAAAGTTTCTATCACTAAATCACTCGAAAAGAAGGAATCAGTGAGTGGGCACTTTTAAACACTACGACTTAAGAACGAGTCTCGAAGTCGCAGAGCTAAACCCTAGGTCGAGTGAGGACCTAGGTGCCAAGACAAGAAAAATCGAAAATATAAACTAGAGAGAGAGAGAGGAAGGGGCGGCCAAGTCTAGAGAGAGAAGCTCTCAATCTCTAAAACTTTGCATGAATGAAAAGTGAGGAATGAGGCTCCTATTTATAGGAGAGGTCTCACCTTCAATAAGGTAGTTTCCTCTTCTATAGAATATCACATATTCATGAGCCAATTTCCCTTTTCCTTCAAAGAGTCACACGGCCAAGACTAAGCAAGTAAGTCCTTGGATTTGTTTCCTCTTTTATTTGCTTCTCTCTTGATCCTTTTGGGCGCCTACCATGCTTTCCCCTTAGGGGAAATTTGTTTCCTCTTTTTCTTTTGGCAAGTATCTTAATACATTTATGCACAAAATAAACTCTCTTTCCTCTTGGGTAATATGGGCGCCTACACCATCTAGAAAGGGCTTCTAGAAGCTTTTCCATTTTGTTCATGACAACATGAAAAAGGCCCATTAAGAATTTTCAATAAAATTCTTATGAAATGAAATTAATTCACAAGGCCCAATTAATCATATTATGGCCGAGTGACATTAAGTCATCAAATGAACTTGTCAAAATTTATTGACATCCATTTCATCCTTATGTCTCAAAAGACAAAAATACCCTTTTAACTATTTTCGTTCTTGTTTTGACTTAGCTTCCAGTTTAACTATTCCTATCGATGTGATTCGTGACAGTGACCTCATGGACCCAAATGAACAAAGCTTTAGCTAAACACTTGGACTCAAAAGTTCACAAACCTTTTCCAAGTTTAGCTTAATGCCAACTGACTCCACTAAAGAGCTGACACTGAAAATCTCTCGGTTCAAATGAATTTGTTTTCTACTCAAGAATTCGACCTAATTATAATGAGCGGATCCACTGAATATTATCTATGCTACCCTTCATGAATGTCATCAGCTAGTCGGGATTTACTAAATTACCATTTTACCCTTCTAGCTGTTATTTCCTCAACTCCTTTGTCGCTTGTGAATAAGTTAGAAACAATGTATTGACGAGGAGCTAACAAGTCACATTGTTTCATCCAAAAGAGTCAGGACTCAATTTGGACACTGGCCAGTTCATTTATTCACACTCCAAGGAACAAAGCATGAGGTGACATACATTGCATTTCAGCAATCTTGTACATGAATTCCATATCTATGAGAACTTCACAAAGTTACTCATGACAGACTCACAACTTAGTACCTCACCAATAGGCCTTGTTCGGAATCACATAGTGAGTCCGAAATTTGACTTTCTCAAATGAGAATACTAAGGTGTGAAATGACATGTCTCATTTCAGGATTAAGGTAAGCATGATGCAATTCATACATAGTGACTTCGAGACATAAGAGGTTAAATGGTTTGTTCTTATATTGTCTCTAGAAGTGCACTGGTCAATTCAGTATCTTCGGAAGATACCTAGAAGAACTATAGAGTCCCAAACTCTCAATGCCTCATAACCAGACATCATAGATTCTTCTAACAATCATACTGAGGTCAATAGTCCTTTGACCCTTAGATTGCGAATATATCGTTTTAAGCAAACTACGAAGAGTTTGTTCATGCAAATCTACATTTGTCTCTTCGTAAGTTGTTTAGTTTGTTTATGGACTAAAAGACTATGGTTTTATCATAAAGCTTCAGACAAGGAAGATTGAATGAACGTTTCAACTTTATTATTAATGAATAAGCAATTACAAGCAAGAGTCTTCATAAGACTATATGACATCAAATGTACATAAATAGACACTACTACTCTTCTTGTGGGCACCATTGACAACAAACTCCCACTTGACTCAAAGAAGATGTGAGTAGTCCTACATGCCTAATCCCTCTCGAAGTTGGTCGAAGACCATGTTCGCTAGGGCCTTGGTGAATGGATCTTCCAGAGATCTACTTCACCTCCACGTCTCCGCGTTGCGCGATCTCTCGAATCAAATGGTATTTCCTCCCAATATGTTTAGAGTGCTTATGGCTTCTAGGTTCCTTTGAGTTAGCGACAGCCCCACTATTATCACAATAAAGGGTCATGGGCTCGTCGACATTTGGAACAACTTCCAAATACTAAAGGAATTTTCTAAGCCATACAGCCTCTTTGGATGCTTCACAAGCAGCCACATATTCTGCTTCCATTGTGGAGTCAGCAATGCAAGATTGCTTAATACTCCTCCACACGACAGCTCCACCATTAAGGATGAACACAGATCCCGAAGTGGATTTCCTGGAATCCTTATCCGCTTGAAAATCGGAGTCGGTATATCCCGTCATAGTCAGGTCAGTACCTGAGTATGTAAGCATCAAGTTCCTAGTTCTTCGAAGATACTTAAGAACATGCTTAACAGCAATCCAGTGCTCGGGTCCAGGGTTTGATTGGAAACGGTTAACTACGTTAATGGCGAAACAGATGTCAGGTCTAGTGCAAAGCATAGCATACATAAGGCTTCCTACGGCAGAGGCGTAAGGAATTTTCCTCATGTCTTCAATCTCTTGTGCAGTCTTGGGAGACTGGTCCTTAGAGAGTGAAACTCCATGCCTAAAGGGTGTTTGACCCCTCTTGCAGTCTTGCATCGAGAAGCGATCCATCACCTTATCAATATAAGATGCTTGAGAGAGCGACAGGGTCCGGTTTTTCCTATCTCGAAAGATTTGGATCCCCAGAATGTACGCGGCTTCTCCTAGATCCTTCATATCAAATTGCTTTGCTAGCCAGACCTTAACCTCAGATAACTTACCCACGTCATTACCAATGAGTAGTATATCATCGACATATAGTACCAGAAACACAACTTTGCCTTCGTGTATTAACTTGTAAACACAAGGCTCATCTATTGACTGTTCAAAGCCGAAGCTTTTTACAGTTTCATCGAATCTAATATTCCATGACCTAGATGCTTGCTTTAGTCCATAAATGGATTTAAGCAACTCACAAACCTTGGTCTCTTGACCTTTATCCACGAAACCGTCTGGTTGAGCCATGTAAATGCGCTCGTCAAGATTGCCATTCAGAAAGGCTGTCTTGACATCCATTTGCCAGATCTCATAGTCGAGAACTGCAGCTATGGATAGGAGTATGCGGATGGATTTCAGCATCGCGACTGGCGAGAAGGTTTCTTCATAGTCAATCCCTTCTTGTTGGGTATAACCCTTTGCCACAAGTCGTGCTTTGAACGTCTCAATGTTCCCATCAGGACCCCTTTTCTTCTTGTATATCCACTTACACCCTACGGGTTTAATCCCTTCAGGAAGGTCTACAAGTTTCCAGACTTTGTTGACATACATCGAGTGCATCTCAACTTTCATGGCGTCAAGCCAAAGGTTTGATTCAGAACAAGCCATTGCTTGGCTATAGGAAACAGGATCATCCATGTCGGAGACGGCTACAAGAGAGTCTCCATAAGACATGTACCTGTCAGGCTTTTGAATAGCCCTCCCACTACGTCGAAGTACTACTTGACGAGATTCTGATGAGTTAGGTTGTGTTTCAGTTGGGGTAAGAACAGTTCTTACAGACGAGGTAGAAGCTTCCTCACCCAACTTTTCTTCAAGCACAATTTTGCTTCTAGGTTGAGGTGTGCCAGGTGCGGTAAGCTGAGAAGCAATACCTTCTTCTTTAAGAAAGTCGTCGAACTCTCCAGACATATACTCACCACCTCGATCAGATCGAAGGGTTTTGATCACTTTGCCAGTTTGCTTTTCCACTAAAGCCCTAAAGACCTTAAATACGTTAAAGGTCTCGGATTTGTGTTTGAGCAAATAGACAAACCCATATCGTGAGTAATCATCAGTGAAGGTAACGAAGTATTCGTATCCTCCACGTGCCTGTTGGCTGAGCGGACCACATACATCAGAATGTATTAGTTCCAGCAACTCAGTGGCTCTTCGACCTTTATCAGAGAAAGGTCGCTTAGTCATTTTTCCTTCTATGCAGGATTCACAAGTAGGTAGTGAACCTATTGCAGAGGCTTGGAGTGGACCATCCCTCACAAGTCTCTTAATCCTTTCTAGACTGATATGACCAAGTCTTAAGTGCCATAGGTGTGTTGATTTTGTTAGATCGGAGGATTCAGAAAGTTTGATCCTCTTTGGCTCCCTAATTAGATCATTATCTATTTCGGTGTCTAAAAGAGAAGGTTGAGTGGGATAGATGTAGAAAAGAGCATTCTTCATACATGCATCAGTGACAAAAGAATTATCAGGAAACGAAATACGAATTCCATTCTTAATGAACTTTAAACAATAATCTTGCTCACGAAGACGAGCAACGGATATTAAGTTCTTCCCAAAGGTAGGAACAAAATATACATTATTCAAGTTTAAAGTGCGGTCTTCAAAAGACAGCGTCACAGATCCCACAGCCTTTGCAGACACCAGGCTCCCATCACCCCATTTGAAACAGAACTCGCCTTCCTCTAAGCTTTTGGTTTTCTTGAAACCATTCAAGGAATAGCAAATATGGTTAGTAGCAGCGGAGTCAAGAATCCACGTTGATACATTATCAGCTACTAAGCATGCTTCGGTAACTAGTACAATACTATGTTCCTTTGCTTTGAGATAGGCGGGACAGTTCTTTTTGTCGGCCTTGTAAGGTCTCTTCACAGTTTCAGAGGCGGAGGCTTTTTGCTCAGTAGCATGTGCCTCTCCTTGATTCCTCTTTCTCTTAGTGAAACCTACAGCAGTGTGAAGTTCCTCCATAAGCTTGGTAGCAGTGTACTCTAGCTTGTTTATGGAGTAGTTCATCTTGGAGGTATCAAGAGACGCGGGGAGAGTTTCTAAGATCATATCTATGAGATTCTTCCCATCAGTCTCAGATCCTAGGATTTCCATTTTATTTAGAAAACTAATGATCAGTATCATAAAGTCTCTAACAGGAGTCCTAGCCTTCATATGACAGTTCATAAACTGTCGGACTGCTTTTTGCCTTGCTTGACGCCTTTGCCCTCCAAAACTCTCAAGGAGATTGTAGAGCATGTCAGCGGCAGTCTCGATGTCACGATGTTGCTTGTTCAGCATATTGTTCATAGATGCTAAGATATAGCACCTCACAATCTCATCGGATCGAAGCCAGGCCGCTAAGGCGTCATTGTCCTCTTGAGTTGAATCATCATTCGTCAGAGGAGGACACGGGGTGGTGAGTACCCATTTGTGCTTGTTAACGGTAGGTATTATGTCGAGGTTATGTTTCGAATCTATGTAGTTTTCGTTTTCGAGTTGGTTCGAGGAAAGAAAGATAGAGAGAGGGTTGAGAGACATATTGCCTATATAAGTTGAAACAAGTTTATGATTAGTCTTTGGTTTAGGATTTAAGTTTCATTAAGACTTTTGTAAAATCCAAAGGTGTTATGAACGAAATGACACTTTACTCCTTCGAGGGAAGGCCGCAACGAGTCTCCTTTCATAAGTAAATGACTCATCATTAATGCATAGCCAAGATGTCAATACATCAATTTTGACTAGCCACCTTGTAAATTGGTTTGATCACTCACATCCTTTCGCAGGGCCTCGAGGGAGGATTACTAGGGATTGAGTCTAAGTGTGTAACCAACCACTTAGTCCAAAAGATTGACTTTGAAAAACAATCCGCCGAGGGGAGGTCTTGTCATCATCGTGTCACTCTCGAACGTAGCTCATTGAGCAATGATCAGAGCAAAGCGCCCTTGAGTACTCTCATTTAAGAGAGGGCCACGAGGGTGACTCTTAGTCCGGCGACACTTGCACTTTTCATTAGTGTTGGGGATCGTGGGTTACAAACAACAAGTATAACCCTCCCACTTAGTTTTTGGAGATGGTTCATCGACTCTTTTAAGTTCGGAAACAAATTTCCTAGTTAGAGAGCGACAGAGCGGACAACTAGAAGAGAATCCTAGATCGACATGTTCAGAGCAGTATTAGTGCATAAAGGCACAAGGGACATACTCGATCTTTTCCTATTTTCTATTTCGGGAAAGTGCGTGAGGGAAGTGTGAACTTCAACTCACTCGAACACTTGAAAGTTTGAGATTACACATCTTTTTATTTTTCGGCTTTGTCTACAAAGAGACCTCCCACTCAAAATTTCAAGAGCATATAGATTTTGAACATATGTGATATAGATATAGTTTTGAAAACATTTTGAAAACTTATTTGATTTGGATGACAAAATATTTTCAAGTTTGAAAGTGAAAACGGTTTTTCAAAATTCAAACTAGTTTTGTAAAAATTCAATTTCAATTAATCTTTCAAAAATCAAATCTTTTAATCTTTACACATCATGTTTATAATCATATGAAAAACATTTTTGCTCAAGAAAGTTTTCTCATTAGAGTTCTATAACTCATGGTAGTGGGGTTTGAAAATCCGGATTTCTAAAAAACTGGAGTTTCAGACAGCCGCGCACCTCGGAGTAAAATCGCCATATCTGGCGGCTCCGATGTCCTTTTGAGCCGAAACTGGTGGCATTGGACAGAGGACAGACAGAGCTTTAATTTGATTCAAGAATCATTAAATTTTGATTTCTGAGCAGAGAGTTATGCCGCTTTTAATGCGGGTTTACATTCCAGCTCGAAGAAAAAGAAATAAATTAAAGCTTCGTCCTTTTAGGTGCGAAAAAGAATCTAGTGTAACGGAACGTTTTAAGATGTTGTTTAAAGCTTTTATTTGTGTTTTATTAGCAGGGTAATAACATAGAATAAAAGAAATAACAACATGCATAAAACGATTTCAAGTAAATAAACGAAACTAGCAAGAAAATAAAACTAGTCACAAAATTTACTCGAAAAATTCTCAAACCTTTAAAACACGTTTTTCAATATAAAAAATTAAAAACTTTTAGAACTGATTCTAATGTGTTTTAACATCATCCCAAACTCATAGAAAATCAACATGGTTTTTAATTTAAAGGCATGAGCAATAAATTAAAAAAAATCTAAGATTACAATTCTAACTTGTCACAAAATTAGTAAACTTTCGAAAACGATTTTCAAGCTCATAATTTAAAAACATGCACATGCATTCCTTTGACCATAGCTCTGATACCATTTGTTGGAATCGATCTAGGGTTTAAGAAAAAGTTTAACGCTTCGTTAAGCGGCGGAATTTTAAAAATTTTCTTTTTAAGTAAAACTAGTTTTTACTAACCTAGACAAGAGCATGTGCATGTAAATAAAAACTAATATGAGCTATTAAAGTTACTAACCTTTCTTGAAGCTTGAACCTTGTAGAAGCTTTTGGAAAGTTGCAACGCTCGTCTCCCCTCGCAGCACGTCTCTCTTTCTTTCCTCGGCACCTCGAGCAACCACGCAAGTTTCTATCACTAAATCACTCGAAAAGAAGGAATCAGTGAGTGGGCACTTTTAAACACTACGACTTAAGAACGAGTCTCGAAGTCGCAGAGCTAAACACTAGGTCGAGTGAGGACCTAGGTGCCAAGACAAGAAAAATCGAAAATATAAACTAGAGAGAGAGAGAGGAAGGGGCGGCCAAGTCTAGAGAGAGAAGCTCTCAATCTCTAAAACTTTGCATGAATGAAAAGTGAGGAATGAGGCTCCTATTTATAGGAGAGGTCTCACCTTCAATAAGGTAGTTTCCTCTTCTATAGAATATCACATATTCATGAGCCAATTTCCCTTTTCCTTCAAAGAGTCACACGGCCAAGACTAAGCAAGTAAGTCCTTGGATTTGTTTCCTCTTTTATTTGCTTCTCTCTTGATCCTTTTGGGCGCCTACCATGCTTTCCCCTTAGGGGAAATTTGTTTCCTCTTTTTCTTTTGGCAAGTATCTTAATACATTTATGCACAAAATAAACTCTCTTTCCTCTTGGGTAATATGGGCGCCTACACCATCTAGAAAGGGCTTCTAGAAGCTTTTCCATTTTGTTCATGACAACATGAAAAAGGCCCATTAAGAATTTTCAATAAAATTCTTATGAAATGAAATTAATTCACAAGGCCCAATTAATCATATTATGGCCGAGTGACATTAAGTCATCAAATGAACTTGTCAAAATTTATTGACATCCATTTCATCCTTATGTCTCAAAAGACAAAAATACCCTTTTAACTATTTTCGTTCTTGTTTTGACTTAGCTTCCAGTTTAACTATTCCTATCGATGTGATTCGTGACAGTGACCTCATGGACCCAAATGAACAAAGCTTTAGCTAAACACTTGGACTCAAAAGTTCACAAACCTTTTCCAAGTTTAGCTTAATGCCAACTGACTCCACTAAAGAGCTGACACTGAAAATCTCTCGGTTCAAATGAATTTGTTTTCTACTCAAGAATTCGACCTAATTATAATGAGCGGATCCACTGAATATTATCTATGCTACCCTTCATGAATGTCATCAGCTAGTCGGGATTTACTAAATTACCATTTTACCCTTCTAGCTGTTATTTCCTCAACTCCTTTGTCGCTTGTGAATAAGTTAGAAACAATGTATTGACGAGGAGCTAACAAGTCACATTGTTTCATCCAAAAGAGTCAGGACTCAATTTGGACACTGGCCAGTTCATTTATTCACACTCCAAGGAACAAAGCATGAGGTGACATACATTGCATTTCAGCAATCTTGTACATGAATTCCATATCTATGAGAACTTCACAAAGTTACTCATGACAGACTCACAACTTAGTACCTCACCAATAGGCCTTGTTCGGAATCACATAGTGAGTCCGAAATTTGACTTTCTCAAATGAGAATACTAAGGTGTGAAATGACATGTCTCATTTCAGGATTAAGGTAAGCATGATGCAATTCATACATAGTGACTTCGAGACATAAGAGGTTAAATGGTTTGTTCTTATATTGTCTCTAGAAGTGCACTGGTCAATTCAGTATCTTCGGAAGATACCTAGAAGAACTATAGAGTCCCAAACTCTCAATGCCTCATAACCAGACATCATAGATTCTTCTAACAATCATACTGAGGTCAATAGTCCTTTGACCCTTAGATTGCGAATATATCGTTTTAAGCAAACTACGAAGAGTTTGTTCATGCAAATCTACATTTGTCTCTTCGTAAGTTGTTTAGTTTATTTATGGACTGAAAGACTATGGTTTTATCATAAAGCTTCAGACAAGGAAGATTGAATGAACGTTTCAACTTTATTATTAATGAATAAGCAATTACAAGCAAGAGTCTTCGTAAGACTATATGACATCAAATGTACATAAATAGACACTACTACTCTTCTTGTGGGCACCATTGACAACAGCTTGAACTTTGAGAAGCTTTTGGAAAGTTTGCAACGCTCGTCCCCCCTCGCAGCACGTCTCTCTTTCTTTCCTCGGCACCTCGAGCAACCACGAAAGTTTCTATCACTAAATCACTCGAAATAAAGGAATTAGTGAGTGGACACTTTTAAACACTACGACTTAAGAACGAGTCTTGAAGTCGCAGAGCTAAACTCTAGGTCAAATGAGGACCTAGGTGCCAAAATAATAAAAACAAAATTGACTAGAGAGAGAGAGGAGAGGGGCGGCAACCACAAGTTCTAGAGAGAGAGGCTCTCAATCTCTAACTTATGTGGAATGAGAAAAATGAGAAGAATGAGGCTCCTATTTATAGGAGAGGCTTTACCTTCAATAAGGTAGTTTCCTCTTCTATATTGAATATCACATATTCATGAAGAAATCCCTTGTTTCCCTTTTTCATTTTGGGCGTGTAAGGCATTACCTATGCCACATGGATTTGTTTCCTCATTTATCTTCTCCCTCTTTGACTTCTCTTGGCCGAATTTCCTCGTTCCTCTTAGAGGAAATTTGTTTCCTCTTTTTCTTTTGGCAAGTATCTTGATACATTCATGCGAAAATATTCTCTCTCCCTTTGGGTATGTTTGGCGCCTAGCATCATTCTAGAAAGGCCTTCTAGAAGCTTTTCCATTTGTTCATGACAACATGAAAAAGGCCCATTAAGAATTTTCAATAAAATTCTTATGAAATGAAATTAATCCACAAGGCCCAATTAATCTTATTATGGACGAGTGTTACTTGTCATCAAATGACCATGTCAAAAAATTTATTGACATTCATTTCATCCTATGTCGCAAAAGACAAAAATATCCTTTTGACAATTTTCGTTCTTGTTTTGACTTAACTTCCAGTTTAACTATTCCTAATCGTTGTGATTCGTGACAGTGACCTCATGGATGCAAATGAACAAAGCTTGAGCTAAAATACTTGGACTCAAAAGTTCACAAACCTTTTCCAAGTTTAGCTTAATGTCAACTGACTCGACTAAAGAGTTGACACTGAAAATCTCTCGGTTCAAATGAATTTATTTTCTACTCAAGAATTCAACCTAATTGTAATGAGCGGATCCACAGAATATTATCATGTTTACCCTTCATGAATATCATCAGCTAGTCGGGATTTACAAAATTACCATTTTACCCTTCTAGCTGTTATTTCCTCAACTCCTTTGTCGCTTGTGAATAAGTTAGAAACAATGTAATGACGAGGAGCTAACAAGTCACATTGTTTCATCCAAAAGAGTCAGGACTCGATTTGGACACTGGCCAGTTCATTTATTCACACTCCAAGGAACAAAGCATGAGGTGATATACATTGCATTTCAGCAATCTTGTACATGAATTCCATATCTATGAGAACTTCACAAAGTTTACTCATGACATTCTCACAACTTAGTACTTTACCAATAGGCCTTGTTCGGAATCACATAGTGAGTCCGAACTCTGACTTTCTCAAATGAAAATACTAAGGTGTGAAATGACATGTCTCATTTCAGGATTAAGGTAAGCACGCTGACTTCGAGACATAAGAGGTGAAATGGTTTGTTCTTATCTTGTCTCTAGAAGTGCACTGGTCAATTCAGTACCTTCGGAAGATACCTAGAAGAACTATAGAGTCTCCAACTCTCAATGCCTCATAACAAGACATCGTAGATTCTTCTAACAATCATACTGAGGTCAATAGTCCTTTGACCCTTAGATTGCGAATATATCGTTTTAAGCAAACTACGAAGAGTTTGTTCATGCAAATCTACATTTGTCTCTTCGTAAGTTGTTATGTTTGTTTATGGAATAAAAGACTAAGGTTTTATCATAAAGCTTCAAACAGACACGGAAGAATGAATGAACGTTTCAACTTTTATTAATGAATAAGCAATTACAAGCAAGAGTCTTCATGAGACTTTATTACATCAAATGTACAATATAAAGATTACAACTCTTCTTGTGGGCACTATTGACAACACCTGGTACTCCTTATGAACGATGGACTGGCCGTAAAGTAAATCTTGGTCACATCCGAATTTGGGGTTGCCCTGCACACGTGCTAAAGCAAAATACTAGCAAGTTGGCTAGTAGGTCAGAATTGAGCTTGTTTGTGGGATATCCAAAGGAAACCAAGGGTTTCATCTTCTATAGTCCCGAGGACGATAAGACTTTCGTTAGCAAGAATGCTCATTTCCTCGAGGAGGACTTTATGAAAGATGTGAAACCTAGAAGCAAAATTGTGCTTGAAGAAAAGTTGGGTGAGGAAGCTTCTACCTCATCTGTAAGAACTATTCTTACCCCAACTAAAACACAACCTAACTCATCAGAATCTCGTCAAGTAGTACTTCGACGTAGTGGGAGGGCTACTTAAAAGCCTGACAGGTACATGTCCTATGGAGACTCTCTCGTAGCCGTCTTTGACATGGATGATCCTGTTTCCTATAGCCAAGCGATGGCTTGTTCTGAATCAAACCTTTGGCTTGACGCCATGAAAGTTGAAATGCAGTCGATGTATGTAAACAAAGTCTGGAAACTTGTAAACCTTCCTGAAGGGATTAAACCCGTAGGGTTTAAGTGGATATACAAGAAGAAAAAGGGTCCTGATGGGAACGTCGAGACGTTCAAAGCACGACTTGTAGCGAAGGGTTATACCCAACAAGAAGGGATTGACTATGAAGAAACCTTCTCGCCAGTCGCGATGCTTGAATCCATCCGCATACTCCTATCCATAGCTGCAGCTCTCGACTATGAGATCTGGCAAATGGATGTCAAAACAGCCTTCCTGAATGGCAATCTTGACGAGCGCATTTACATGGCTCAACCAGACGGTTTCGTGGAAGAAGGTCAAGAGACCAAGGTTTGTGAGTTGCTTAAGTCCATTTATGGATTAAAGCAAACATCTAGGTTATGGAATATTAGATTCGATGAAACTATAAAGGGCTTCGGCTTTGAACAGTCGATAGATGAGCCTTGTGTTTACAAGTTAATACACGAAGGCAAAGTTGTGTTTCTGGTACTATATGTCGATGATATATTACTCATTGGTAATGACGTGGGTAAGTTATTTAAGGTTAAGGTCTGGCTAGCAAAGCAATTCGATATGAAGGATCTAGGAGAAGCCGCGTACATTCTGGGGATCCAAATCTTTCGAGATAGGAAAAACCGGACATTGTCGCTCTCGCAAGCATCTTATATTGATAAGGTAATGGATCGCTTCTCGATGCAAGACTCCAAGAAGGGCCAAACACCCTTTAGGCATGGAGTTTCACTCTCTAAGGACCAGTCTCCCAATACTGCACAAGAGATTGAAGACATGAGGAAAATTCCTTACGCCTCTGCCGTAGGAAGCCTCATGTATGCTATGCTTTGCACTACACCTGACATCTGTTTCGCACTTGGCGTAGTTAGCCGTTTCCAATCCAACCCTGGACCCGAGCACTGGATTGCTGTTAAGCATGTTCTTAAGTATCTTCGAAGAACTAGGAACTTGATGCTTACATACTCAGGTACTGACCTGACTATGACGGGATATACCGACTCCGATTTTCAAGCGGATAAGGATTCCAGGAAATCCACTTAAGGATCTGTGTTCATCCTTAATGGTGGAGCTGTTGTGTGGACGAGTATTAAGCAATCTTGCATTGCTGACTCCACAATGGAAGCAGAATATGTGGCTGCTTGTGAAGCATCCAAAGAGGGTGTATGGCTTAGAAAATTCCTTAAGTATTTGGAAGTTGTTCCAAACGTCGACGAGCCCATGACCCTTTATTGTGATAATAGTGGGGCTGTCGCTAACTCAAAGGAACCTAGAAGCCATAAGCACTCTAAACATATTGAGAGGAAATAACATTTGATTCGAGAGATCGTGCAGCGCGGCGACGTGGAAGTGAAGAAGATCTCAACGGTGGACAACCTAGCAGATCCATTCACCAAGGCCCTAGCGAATAAGGTCTTCGACCAACATCGAGAGGGATTAGGCAAGAAGGACTACACACATCTTCGTTGAGTCAAGTGGGAGTTTGTTGTCAATGGTGCCCACAAGAAGAGTTGTAGTCTTTATTTTATACATTTGATGTAATAAACTCTCATGAAGACTCTTGCTTGTAATTGCTTATTCATTAATAAAAAGTTGAAACGTTCATTCATTCAACCTCGCCATGGCTGGACTGCTTTCTTGGTGTGCACTCGGCCCAAACGCGCGGCCCAACTCTTGGCGGGTTGGGTCTTCTTCACCTAGGCCCGGTCCGACGGGCTCTAGGGTTTGGAAGGGCCCTAGGCCGGCCGCCACCCGTTCTCCGGCGACGGGCGGCTGGCGCTCCTCGCCCCCTGCACCGGCGTCCCCGCCAGCAGCATCGCCCACCTCCGGCGGCCCGCCACCGCCACACGCACCCTCAGGCACGGCCGTGGCGTCCACCCTTCCGAGCCTCTATCGCCGCCGTCCACTTGCAAAACAGCCCCACCCGAGAGGGTGGCGTCCCTCCCAGCGCCGACATCGGCCCTGGCGTCGCCGCCCGGGGCCGACTTACCATCTCCAGCGCTCGACTCGCCGGGCGTGGCTCCTCCCGAGGTGTGCGCACCACCTGCATCGCCTGGCGCGGCCAGTCACCCCTTCCCGGCTGGGAGGGATCTCCCCCGACACCGGCGGCGGCCTACGCGGCGCCGCCCGCGGCCGACTCGCCTTCCCCGATGCCAGCCTCGCCGGGGGCGGCCTCCCCCGCGCTGGGTGAATCGCCAGCGACCTCTTGGGCGGCCAGACCTGCGCGCGCGACATCGCCAGCGCGTCCCTCGACCAGGCCGGCCCCGCACTGGTCGGCTCGGCTTTCCTCAGCGACCGGCGCGCTTGGGCTGGTGTCCCCCTGACGGCATGGGCCGTCTCCGGCGCGCGCATCCTCATCCCCGCCAACCAGCCACGATTCTATCGAAGAAAAATCACCCCCGACCATGTCTACCACGTTATTGCTCGAAGAAAACGAAGGCGGTGCGTTGTAGGTGACCGAGGGAGACGAGAATTGTGCCCAAAAACTATCCAAGTCCACGTTTTGATTCCCAAGTAGAGGAAAAAGATCGTCCTCGATGTTCCTACACCTCGATAGGTGGTTGGTAGGGTCCATGGAGACGTGCGTCGAAAAAAATAGACAAACACCAAAGACGAAGGCGAATAAAAAAATAATAAAGCCATACCTCACTGCGGTAAAGGGGATAGCGCTCCGATGGGCCAGCGATGACAGAATATTTTAAGTTTACCACACGGGTTGCACCTGGTGATAAACTCGGGGGGCTAATGTGACCGGCCAGACGCGGGAGTGGCCAAACGAAAGTAAAACGGCGTTGAGCGCGCCCCGATAGCTTGCCCCGGCCATTGGCCGGCCCAAGGTACCCTCGGCTGTTGGCCGGCCCAAGGGCCAACCTCGGCCAATGGCGGAGCCAAGATTATACCCGGCCATTGCGGCAGGGGCCAGCCTCGGCCAATGGCCGGGCCAAGTTATCCTCGGCCGTTGGCCGGCCCAAGGGCCAGCCTCGGCCAATGGTCGGGCCGAGTTATCCTCGGCCAGTGGCCGGCCCAAGGGCCAGCCTCGGCCAATAGCCGAGTCAAAGTTACACCCGGCCATTGGCCGGCCCAAGGGCCAGCCTCGGCGAATGGCCGGGCCAAGTCCACACCCGACCATTGGTCGGCCCAAGGGCCAGCCTCGACCAATAGTCGAGTCAAGGCTATACCCGGCCATTGGCCGGCCCAAGGCTTGCCTCAGCCAATGGCCGAGCCAGATGTGTCCAGTCGGCCAAGAGGTTGCTCAAAACGCCCCTTGGTCGCCTATAAATACAGAGGTCCGCCCTCTGCCAAAGTTAATCCGAATTTGAGTACTGAAACGATGCTGAACTCATAACTCACTCGTTTCTCTCAAGTCTCGGCTGTCTAAAAACCTAACCTATTTTACCCACCTCAACCTCATTAATGTTGAGCGTCGGAGAGGTAAACAGAGGCCCCCCCTCTGTTTCCCCTTTGTAGTTCACACTCTCTTTTCTTACTTTTCAGGTGTTGAGGCGAGGCAAACATCATCTACAGCTAAGGGACGACTTGGAATACCAAGTCCGACACGCGCGAGCCCGAACGCGATCACTTGGTCCAGCCTTGGATCGAACCGTTTGGGGCTCTTAAATAGTTGTCTGAAAACGAGCGACAATAATGGCAACCTTGACGAGCGCATTTATATGGCTCAACCTGACGGTTTCGTGGAAGAAGGTCAAGAGACCAAGGTTTGCGAGTTGCTTAAGTCCATTTATGGATTAAAGCAGGCATCTAGGTCATGGAATATTAGATTCAATGAAACTGTGAAGAGCTTCGGCTTTGAGCAGTCGATGGATGAGCACTACTACAAATAAGCCTTTCTGGTGCGGAGGGGCATTAGGTGCGACTTGTCGCACCTAAAAGTCGCACCTAAATGGGCAACAGGTGCGACTTGTCGCACCCAAAGGGCTCCAAAAATGAAAAAAATTTCGCTGATTTTAAGTGGTATTGGGTGCGACTAGTCGAACCCAATAGTTTTGAAAACTTTCAGGTGCGACTAGTCGCACCTGAAAGTCTTAAAAAATAAGCGCTCAACTTCTCCCCCTCATTTTTTTCATTTGTCTGACGTGGTATTTATTTTTTTTTTAATTTTTTTTGTTTACTTTCAGGTGCGACTAGTCGCACCTATCATCTTTTTTAGGTGCGACTAGTCGCACCTACTCGAGTATCAGGTGCGACTTTGTCGCACCTGATTACTAGGGTTAGTTTTTAAAGCTGCGTCTTCTTCATCTTCTTCACAACAGCCCCAACACCCAACAGCCCCTCTGCGACTCTCCCTTCCTCTCTCTCTCCCTCTGCGACTCTCCCTCCCTCGCTCCCTCCCTCTGCGACCTCGCTCCCTCTCTGCCTCTCTCTTCTCCGAGCCACCACGCGTACCGATCTTCTCCGACGTCCAAGTCCGCGCCGGTCCTCTCCTCCGTGCCGGTCCTCCGTAGCCGCTCCTCCGCGCCGGTCCTCTCCTCTGCGCCGGTCCTCCGCGCCGATCCTCCGCAGCCGTGCCTTGTGATGCTCCGCCGCCACCTCACCACCACAATATCTCTCTCCGACCAAGCCACCACCGAGACCACCACGCCGGAATCTCAACTCCTAGAACCACCACCGAGTGCAAGATTGTCGCCACCACCGAGTAAGCACCACCACCAACCGTGCCCTGCGAAGCTCCGCCGCCACCTCACCTCCACCATCTTTACTTTTTTTTTGTTTCTCCGACCACAATCTCTCCGTCACCACCACCTCCGACCACCATCCCTCCGCCACGACCACCTCCGACCACTATCTTCTCAGCCTCGGTATGTTTTTTATTTTATTTTATTTTTGTATATTATGGCCTTGATTTCTGACTCCTTGACCTTTAGTCGTGCCTCGCCAGCCCTGGCCATCATCCCGTCCTCTCCGCATCGCCTCAGCCTGGTCGAGCGCCGCGTCGCCTCCGCGTTGCCGCGCCTTGTACCTCGCAGCCCCGTCGGTGAAGGTTAGTGGTTATTTATGTTAATTACATTAATTGATTAGTTATAGTAATTAGTTAGTTAAGTTGTTATTTACGTAATTAATTCACATGTTTATAAAAATGTAATTAGTTATTACATTTTAATAAGTATAATAATATGTTAGGTTAATAAGTAGTTAATTTAATTAACTTGTTGATTAATTTGTTAATTATATGAATGAAGTATATTTGTGTTTAATAAGTACATGTATTAATTAATGTAATTATAATTTTTAATACATATAGTGTTTATAATTAGTTTAGTTAACTAATTAATTTGTAGTGGAAATCAAATTGGTTAATAAGTTGTTAGTTTAGTTAATTAATTACATTGTAGTTTAATTGTTAACAATTTGTACTTAATAATGAAATTGGTTATGTAACTAATTTTAAATTTTAAATGTTAGTTTAATTAACATTGAAATTGGTTAATTGTTTAAACTATTTTATTAGATTAGTTGTTTATGATATTGTAATTAATTAATTACTGAGTGATTGTTTTATAGATATTGATAAAATATTGTGACCGAGCCACGGAGGCTCGGTTTAGGACTTAGTTAATTAATATGATAGTTTCTGGATGGATTTTAAATGTTTTTAAAGTAGTTTGCAGGTTTTTGGTTTAACAATATTATAGGGGAAACTCTGACAAAATTTCGGTAGAGTTTTGAACCAATTAGAATCGAAATCCACTAGAAACAGTCCATTTTAAAAAACAATCCATTTTCCAGGATTGTTTCCAGGATTTTGAGGTGCTTTAGTATATTTCCCATAATTTATACAATCCATTTTAAAAAAATAAGATACCTTTCACAGTCTCTCTCTCATTCCTTCTAAATTCGCTCTCGGTCCTTTAGTAAGATCGAACTTTCAATGCTAATTAATAATTCTCGTTGTCTTTCTCGTTCAGCGAAATCAATGTCTAATCCAAGTAGAGATTGGGTTACCGAGAACGAGAGGTTGAGCTTGCAGTATAAAACAGGGGTTAACGAGCTTATCCGCATTGCAAGCAGACAACCGAACGAAAATGGCCAATATCGTTGTCCTTGCAAGTCTTGCAACAACGTGAGATGGCACCAAAGAGGTGTTCAACAAGTTTTGCGGGAAAATAGAGCTCGCCAGAGAAGAAACACCAAAGGGCTATACGCACGAGGCTTGGTTGAAGGCTATAGAGGTGTTCAACACACCGGAACATAAGGTATGAGTTGAACATGATTTTTTTTTCTCATCGAATCGAATTAAATGAATTTATGTCTCGCAGGCAAAGGCTGACCGCAACCGACAAAATGTGAAGAAGAAGCTGACAAAGGCCAGACAAGGGTCGATACCTTTTTTCGCTCATCGACAGAAGAGCGTAAGTTGCTTAATTTTTATTAACATTAGAGACATTAGTCTTATTTTGATGAATAAAACTTGCAGAGGAAGGAGGATGGGACATTGTCCTCAGCATTAGCGACGTGGGAGAAAAAGCATCAAGATATTAACGGCAACTAGACAACGCCCTTCGCGAGTCAACAATTTGTAAGTTACTTTATTTAATTACTTAATAATAATTATATAATAATTTTATTTGGTTTTTTTGTAAAGGCGTGAATCAACGCCCAAGTGGCAGATATTTTGCGAGAAGCGGAGGAGAGAGGCAATGAGGTGAGCCTCGAACGCGCAGAGGAGTATGCGATGCATGACGTTCTCGGGCCACGCCGTGATTGGGATGTCGGGATAGGATCCACGACACCAGTTGGGGCTTTGAGTGTGGCTCGAGCTCAAGATGGAAGCTCGTCTGGTTCGTCACCTCAGTCACGCGCCGAACAAGTACTGTATACCGAGTTGCAAGCTCAGTTGGCAGCACAACAAGCTCAAATGGCGGCACAACAAATGCAGATGGAAGAGATGCAGCGACAGCTGCTTTCGTTTACACAGATGCATACTCAGGCTTCCCCTACACCGCCATCAGCGGCAATGGCTGATAATGAAACGCCAGGTTCTGCGGAGTTTCAGCGTGATCGTCCTAGCGGTAGCGGCAATGGCCGAGGAGGAAGCAACAGTAGTGGCCGCGGAGGCAACTTATTTGGAGGAAGAGGAAATTCCTCTATAGATAAGTTTTATAGGCAACAACGAAAATAATTGCACTTGTATATTTTTATATTAGCGAACAAACTCGTATTAGTTGCTTGTATATTAAAAATATTTTAATATGAAATATTAATTTCTAATTCTAATTATAATTCTATTATAATTCTAATAATATTAATTTCTAATTCTAATAATATTATATTCTAATTCTAATATTTATAAAAAAAATTTAAATAAATTGGGAATCGGGTGCGACTAGTCGCACCCAATACTATGGCGGGTAGGCTATTGGGTGCGACTAGTCGCACCCAATACGTTGGCGGGTAGGGTATTGGGTGCGACATGTCGCACCCAAAAGTCAAATTCCCTCCTTATTCTTAATTTCCCAGGGAAAAATAGGCGCGACTTCAGGTGCGATAAGTCGCACCCAATAGTGTCGCACCTAATAGTATATACTATTGGGTGCGACATGTCGCACCCAATAGTATTAGCTGCGGACTTTTAGGTGCGACTCAGTCGCACCTAAAGTCGCACCCGATAGTACTATCGGGTGCGACTATGTGGGCATCAGGTGCGACTTTTGTCGCACCTGATGCCCATATTTGTAGTAGTGGAGCCGTGTGTTTACAAGTTAATACACGAAGGTAAAGTTGTGTTTCTGGTTCTATATGTCGATGATATATTACTCATAGGTAATGATGTGGGTAAATTATCTGAGGTTAAGGTCTGGCTGGCAAAGCAATTCGATATAAAGTATTTAGGAGAAGTCGTGTACATTATGGGGATCCAAGCATCTTATATTGATAAGGTGATGGATCACTTCTCGATGCAAGACTCCAAGAAGGGCGAAACACACTTTAGACATGGAATCTCACTCTCTAAGGACCAGTCTCCCAAGACTGCACAAGAGATTGAAGACATGAGGAAAATTCCTTAAGCCTCTGCCGTAGGAACCCTCATGTATGCTATGCTTTCAACTAGACCTGATATCTGCTTCACTGTTGGTGTAGTTAGCCGTTTTGAATTGAACCCTGGACACGAGCACTGGATTGCTGTTAAGCATGTTCTCAAGTATCTTCGAAGAACTAGGAACTTGATGCTTACATATTCAGGTACCGACCTGACTATGACGGGATATACCGCCTCCGATTGTTAAGCGGATAAGGATTCCAAGAAATTCACTTCAAGATCTGTGTTCATACTTAATGGTGGAGCTGTTGTGTGGAGGATTATTAAGCAATCTTGCATTGCTGACTCCACAATGGAAGCAGAATATGTGGCTGCTTGTGAAGCATCCAAAGAGGCTGTATGGCTTAGAAAATTCCTTAAGTATTTGGACGTTGTTCCAAACGTCGACGAGCCCATGACCGTTTGTTGTGATAATAGTGAGGCTGTCGATAACTCAAAGGAACCTCGAAGCCATAAGCGCTCTAAACATATTGAGAGGAAATACCATTTGATTCGAGAGATCGTGCAGCGCGGAGACGTGGAAGTGAAGAAGATCTCAACAGTGGACAACCTGGTAGATCCATTCACCAAGGCCCTAGCGAAAAAGGTCTTCGACCAATATCGAGAGGGATTAGGCATGAAAGACTACACATATCTTCTTTGAGTCAAGTGGGAGTTTGTTGTCAATGGTGCCCACAAGAAGAGTTGTAGTCTTTAGTTTTGTACATTTGATGTGATAAAGTCTCACGAAGACTCTTGGTTGTAATTGCTTATTCATTAATAAAAAGTTGAAACATTCATTCTTTATTCCGTGTGTGAAGCTTTATGATAAAACCTTAGTCTTTAGTCCATAAACAACCCTAACAATGTTGTCAATGGTGCCCACAAGAAGAGTAGTGTCTATTTATGTACATTTGATGTCATATAGTCTTACGAAGACTCTTGCTTCTAATTGCCTATCTATTCATTAATAAAGTTGAAACGTTCATTCTTTCTTTGTTTGAAGCTTTATGATAAAACCTTAGTCTTTTAGTCCATAAACAAACTTAACAACTTACGAAGAGACAAATGTAGATTTGCATGAACAAACTCTTCGTAGCTTGCTTAAAACGATATATTCGCAATCTTAGGGTCAAAGGACTATTGACCTCAGTATGATTGTTAGATGAATCTATGATGTCTGGTTATGAGGCATTGAGAGTTGGAGACTCTATAGTTCTTCTAGGTATCTTCCGAAGGTACTGAATTGACCAGTGCACTTCTAGAGACAATATAAGAACAAACCATTTAACCTCTTATGTCTCGAAGTCACTATGTATGAATTGCATCATGCTTACCTTAATCCTGAAATGAGACATGCCATTTCACACCTTAGTATTCTCATTTGAGAAAGTCAAAGTTCGGACTCACTATGTGATTCCGAACAAGGCCTATTGGTGAAGTACTAAGTTGTGAGTCTGTCATGAGTAACTTTGTGAAGTTCTCATAGATATGGAATTCATGTACAAGATTGCTGAAATGCAATGTATGTCACCTCATGCTTTGTTCCTTGGAGTGTGAATAAATGAACTGGCCAGTGTCCAAATTGAGTCCCGACTCTTTTGGATGAAACAATGTGACTTGTTAGCTCCTCGTCAATACATTGTTTCTAACTTATTCACAAGCGACAAAGGAGTTGAGGAAATAACAGCTAGAAGGGTAAAATGGTAATTTAGTAAATCCCGACTAGCTGATGACATTCATGAAGGGTAAACATAGATAATATTCAGTGGATCCGCTCATCATAATTAGGTCGAATTCTTGAGTAGAAAACAAATTCATTTGAACCGAGAGATTTTCAGTGTCAGCTCTTTAGTGGAGTCAGTTGGCATTAAGCTAAACTTGGAAAAGGTTTGTGAACTTTTGAGTCCAAGTGTTTAGCTCAAGCTTTGTTCATTTGGGTCCATGAGGTCACTGTCACGAATCACATCGATAGGAATAGTTAAACTGGAAGCTAAGTCAAAACAAGAACGAGACAGTTTTACGAAAATTGTCAAAAGGGTATTTTTGTCTTTTTGGACATAGGACGAAAAGAATGTCAATAAATTTTTTTGACATTGTCATATGATGACAAATGAAATAAATATTACTCAGCCATATTAGTGTAATTGGGCCTTGATGATTAATTTTATTTCATAGAATTTTACTTGAAAATTCTTAATGGGCTTTTCTTATGTTGTCATGAACAAATGAAGAAACATCTAGAAGCTCCTTCTAGAAGCTCAAATTTCGTCCAACCCAAGGAAAATAAGGCTGAATTTCGTTCATGCCATAGTGGGAAAGAGAGTTTATTTTGTGCATTGATGTATGAAGATACTTGCCAAAAGAAAAAGGGGAAACAAATTTCCTTAAGAAGGAAAGTGCATTTTCGGCCAACTAAGAGGAAATCAAATGAGGAAACAAATCCTAAGCCTTCATGAGGCATGTTGGACGTGCAAGGCAATAGGAAAAGAGGAAACTACCTTTTGAAGGTAATCCTCCTCCTATAAATAGGAGCCTCATTCCTCACATTTCATTCATCCAAGTTTAAGAGATTTGAGAGACTCTCTCTCTAGAACTTGGCCGAAAATCCTCTCTCTCTCTCTCTAGTTTATTTTCGATTATTTCTTGTCTTGGCACCTAGCTCCTCACTCGACCTAGTGTTTAGCTCTGCGACTTTGAGACTCGTTCTTAAGTCGTAGTGTTTAAAAGTGCCCACTCACTGATTCCTTCTTTTCGAGTGATTTAGTGATAGAAACTTTCGTGGTTGCTCGAGGTGCCGAGGAAAGAAAGAGAGACGTGCTGCGAGGGGAGACGAGCGTTGCAAACTTTCCACAAGCTTCTTCAAAGTTCAAGCTTCAAGAAAGGTTAGTAAACTTCTAGCTCATATTAGTTTTTAATTACATGTACTTGCACTTGTCTAGGTTAGTAAAAACTGTTTTACTTGTAAAAGAAAATTTTTAAAATTCCGCCGCTTACCGAAGCGTTAATTATTTTCTTAAACCCTAGATCGATTCCAACAAATGGTATCAGAGCTATGGTCAAAGATTAGCATGTACATGTTTTTAAAATTATGAGCTTGAAAATCGTTTTCGAAAGTTTACTAATTTTGTGACAAGTTAGAATTGTAATCTTAGATTTTTTTTTTAATTTATTGCTCTTGCCTTTAAATTAAAAAAAAAAACATATTGATTTACTATGAGTTTGGGATGTTTTTAAAACACATTAGAATCAGTTCTAAAAGTTTTTAATTTTTTATATTGAAAAACGTGTTTTAAAGGTTTGAGAAATTTCGAGTAAAATTTTGTGACTAGTTTTGATATCTTGCTAGTTTCTTATTTTTACTTGAATCGTTTTATGCATGTTGTTATTTATTTTATTCTATGTTATTACCCTGCTAATAAAACACAAATAAAAGCTATAAACAACATCTTAAAACGTTCCGTTACACTCGATTCTTTTTCGCACCTAAAAAGGACCAAGCTTTAATTTATTTCTTTTTCTTCGAGCTGGAGTAGACCCGCATTAAAAGTGGCATAACTCTCTGCTCTGAAATCGAAATTTAATGATTCTTGAATCACATTAAAGCTCTGTCTGTCCTCTGTCCAATGCCACCGGTTTCGGCTCAAAAGTACATTGGAGCCGCCAGATATGGCGATTTTACTCCGAGGTGCGCGGCTGTCTGAAACTCCAGTTTTTTAGAAATCCGGATTTTCAAACCCCACTACCATGAGTTATAGAACTCTAATGAGAAAATTTTCTTGAGCAAAAATGTTTTTCATATGATTATAAACATGATGTGTAAGATTAAAATGTTTTGATTTTTGAAAGTTTAATTGAAATTGAATTTTTACAAAACTAGTTTGAATTTTGAAAAACCGTTTTCACTTTTAAACTTGAAAATATTTTGTCATCCAAATCAAATAAATTTTCAAAATGTTTTCAAAACTATATCTATATCACATATGTTCAAAATCTATATGCTCTTGAAAATTTGAGTGGGAGGTCTCCTTGTAGACAAGCCGAAAAATAAAAAGATGTGTAATCTCAAACTTTCAAGTGTTCGAGTGAGTTGAAGTTCACACTTCCCTCACGCACTTTCCCGAAATAGAAAATAGGAAAAGATCGAGTATGTACCTTGTGCCTTTATGCACTAATACTGCTCTGAACATGTCGATCTAGGATTCTCTTCTAGTTGTCCGCTCTGTCGCTCTCTAACTAGGAAATTTGTTTCCGAACTTAAAAGAGTCGATGAACCAACTCCAAAAACTAAGTGGGAGGGTTATACTTGTTGTTTGTAACCCACGATCCCCAACACTAATGAAAAGTGCAAGTGTCGCCGGACTAAGAGTCACCCTCGTGGCCCTCTCTTAAATGAGAGTACTCAAGGGCGCTTTCCTCTGATCATTGCTCAATGAGCTACGTCCGAGAGTGAGACGATGATGACAAGACCTCCCCTCGGCGGATTGTTTTTCAAAGTCAATCTTTTAGACTAAGTGGTTGGTTACACACTTAGACTCAATCCCTAGTAATCCTCCCTCGAGGCCCTGCGAAAGGATGTGAGTGATCAAACCAATTTACAAGGTGGCTAGTCAAAATTGATGTATTGACATCTTGGCTATGCATTAATGATGAGTCATTTACTTATGAAAGGAGACTCGTTGCGGCCTTCCCTCGAAGGAGTAAAGTATCATTTCGTTCATAACACCTTTGGATTTTATAAAGTCTTAAACAAACTTAAATCCTAAACCAAAGACTAATCATAAACTTGTTTCAACTTTTATAGGCAATATGTCTCCCAACTCTCTCTCTTTCATTCTTTCCTCGAACAAACTCGAAAACGAAAACTACATAGACTCGAAACGTAACCTAGACATAATACCTACCATTGAAAAGCGCAAATGGGTACTCACCACCCCGTGTCCTCCTCTGACGAATGATGATTCAACTCAAGAGGACAATGACGCCTTAGCGGCATGGCTTCGATCCGATGAGATTGTGAGGTGCTATATCTTGGCATCTATGAACAATATGCTGAAAGAGCAACATCGTGACATCGAGACTGCCGCCGAAATGCTCTACAATCTCCTTGAGATGTTTGGAGGGCAAGGACGTCAAACAAGGCAACAAGCAGTCCGACAGTTTATGAACTGTCATATGAAGGCTAGGACTCCTGTTAGAGACTTTATGATACTGATCATTAGTTTTCTAAATAAAATGGAAATCCTAGGATCTGAGACTGATGGGAAGAATGTCATAGATATGATCTTAGAAACTCTCCCCACATCTCTTGATACCTCCAAGATGAACTACTCCATAAACAAGCTAGAGTACACTGTTACCAAGCTTATGAAGGAACTTCACACTGCTGTAGGTCTCACTAAGAGAAAGAGGAATCAAGGAGAGGCACATGCTACTGAGCAAAAAGCCTCCGCCTCTAGAACTAAGAAGAGACCTCACAAGGCCGATAAAAAGAACTGTCCTGCAAGTCTCAAAGCAAAGGAACATAGTATTGTACTAGTCACCGAAGCATGCTTAGTAGCTGATAATGTATCAACATGGATTCTTGACTCCGCTGCTACTAACCATATTTGTTGTTCCTTAAATGGTTTCAAGAAAACCAAAAGCTTAGAGGAAGGCGAGTTCTGTTTCAAATGGGGTGATGGGAGCCTGGTGTCTGCAAAGGCTGTGGGATCCGTGACGCTGTCTTTTGAAGACCGCACTTTAAACTTGAATAATGTTTATTTTGTTCCTACCTTTGGGAAGAACTTAATATCCGTTGCTCGTCTTCGTGAGCAAGATTATTGTTTAAAGTTCATTAAGAATGGAATTCGTATTTCGTTTCCTGATAATTCTTTTGTCACTGATGCATGTATGAAGAATGCTCTTTTTTACTTCTATCCCACTCAACCTTCTCTTTTAGACACCGAAATAGATAACGATCTAATTAGGGAGCCAAAGAGGATCAAACTTTCTGAATCCTCCGATCTAACAAAATCAACATACCTCTGGCACTTAAGACTTGGTCATATCAGTCTAGATAGGATTAAGAGACTTGTGAGGGATGGTCCACTCCAAGCCTCTGCAATAGGTTCACTACCTACTTGTGAATCCTGTATAGAAGGAAAAATGACTAAGCGACCTTTCTCCGATAAGGGTCGAAGAGCCACTGAGTTGCTGGAACTAATACATTCTGATGTATGTGGTCCGCTCAACCAACAGGCACGTGGAGGATACGAATACTTCGTTACCTTCACTGATGATTACTCAAGATATGGGTTTGTCTATTTGCTCAAACACAAATCCGAGACCTTTAACGTATTTAAGGTCTTTAGGGCTTTAGTGGAAAAGCAAACTGGCAAAGTGATCAAAACCCTTCGATCTGATCGAGGTGGTGAGTATATGTCTGGAGAGTTCGATGACTTTCTTAAAGAAGAAGGTATCGCTTCTCAGCTTACCGCACCTGGCACACCTCAACAAAACGGAGTGTCAGAGAGAAGAAACCGAACTCTTATGGAGATGGTTAGATCGATGATGAGTTACTCATCACTCCCGCTTTCCTTTTGGGGATATGCCCTCGAAACAGCCGCTTACATTCTGAACCAAGTTCCGTCTAAAACGGTTCCTAGTACTCCTTATGAACGATGGACTGGCCGTAAAGTGAATCTTGGCCGCATCCGAATTTGGGGTTGCCCTGCACACGTGCTGAGGCAAAAGACTAGCAAGTTGGCTAGTAGGTCAGAATTGTGCCTGTTTGTAGGATATCCGAAGGAAACCAAAGGTTTTACTTTCTATAGTCCCGAGGACGATAAGACTTTCGTTAGCACGAATGCTCGTTTCCTCGAGGAGGACTTTATGAAAGATGCAAAACCTAGAAGCAAAATTGTGCTTGAAGAAAAGTTGGGTGAGGAAGCTTCTACCTCATTTGTAAGAACTGTTCTTACCCCAACTGAAACACAACCTAACTCATCAGAATCTCGTCAAGTAGTACTTAGACGTAGTGGGAGGGCTACTCAAAAGCCTGACAGGTACATGTCTTATGGAGACTCTCTTGTAGCCGTCTCCGACATGGATGACCCTGTTTCCTATAGCCAAGCGATGGCTTGTTCTGAATCAAACCTTTGGCTTGACGCCATGAAAGTTGAAATGCACTCGATGTATGTCAACAAAGTCTGGAAACTTGTAGACCTTCCTGAAGGGATTAAACCCGTAGGGTGTAAGTGGATATACAAGAAGAAAAGGGGTCCTGATGGGAACGTCGAGACGTTCAAAGCACGACTTGTGGCGAAGGGTTATACCCAACAAGAAGGGATTGACTATGAAGAAACCTTCTCGCCAGTCGCAATGCTTAAATCCATCCGCATACTCATATCCATAGCTGCAGCTCTCGACTATGAGATCTGGCAAATGGATGTCAAGACAGCCTTTCTGAATGGCAATCTTGACGAGCGCATTTACATGGCTCAACCAGACGGTTTCGTGGATAAAGGTCAAGAGACCAAGGTTTGTGAGTTGCTTAAATTCATTTATGGACTAAAGCAAGCATCTAGGTCATGGAATATTAGATTCGATGAAACTGTAAAGAGCTTTGGCTTTGAACAGTCAATAGATGAGCCTAGTGTTTACAAGTTAATACACGAAGGTAAAGTTGTGTTTCTTGTACTATATGTCGATGATATACTACTCATTGGTAATGACGTGGGTAAGTTATCTGAGGTTAAGGTCTGGCTGGCAAAGCAATTCGATATGAAGGATCTAGGAGAAGCCGCATACATTCTGGGAATCCAAATCTTTCGAGATAGGAAAAACCGGACCCTGTCGCTCTCTCAAGCATCTTATATTGATAAGGTGATGGATCGCTTCTCGATGCAAGACTGCAAGAGGGGTCAAACACCTTTTAGGCATGGAGTTTCACTCTCTAAGGACCAGTCTCCCAAGACTGCACAAGAGATTGAAGACATGAGGAAGATTCCTTACGCCTCTGCCGTAGGAAGCCTCATGTATGCTATGCTTTGCACTAGACCTGACATCTGTTTCACCATTGGCGTAGTTAGTCGTTTCCAATCCAACCCTGGACCCGAGCACTGGATAGCTGTTAAGCATGTTCTTAAGTATCTTCGAAGAACTAGGAACTTGATGCTTACATACTCAGGTACTGACCTGACTATGACGGGATATACCGACTCCGATTTTCAAGCGGATAAGGATTCCAGGAAATCCACTTCGGGATCTGTGTTCATCCTTAATGGTGGAGCTGTTGTGTGGAGAAGTATTAAGCAATCTTGCATTGCTGACTCCACAATGGAAGCAGAATATGTGGCTGCTTGTGAAGCATCCAAAGAGGCTGTATGGCTTAGAAAGTTCCTTAAGTATTTGGAAGTTGTTCCAAACGTCGACGAGCCCATGACCCTTTATTGTGATAATAGTGGGGCTGTCGCTAACTCAAAGGAACCTCAAAGCCATAAGCGCTCTACACATATTGAGAGAAAATACCATTTGATTCGAGAGATTGCGCGACGCGGAGACGTGGAGGTGAAGTAGATCTCTGGCAGATCTATTCACCAAGGCCCTAGCGAACATGGTCTTCGACCAACTTCGAGAGGGATTAGGCATGTAGGACTACTCACATCTTCTTTGAGTCAAGTGGGAGTTTGTTGTCAATGGTGCCCACAAGAAGAGTAGTGTCTATTTATGTACATTTGATGTCATATAGTCTTACGAAGACTCTTGCTTGTAATTGCCTATCTATTCATTAATAAAGTTGAAACGTTCATTCTTTCTTTGTTTGAAGCTTTATGATAAAACCTTAGTCTTTTAGTCCATAAACAAACTTAACAACTTACGAAGAGACAAATGTAGATTTGCATGAACAAACTCTTCGTAGCTTGCTTAAAACGATATATTCGCAATCTTAGGGTCAAAGGACTATTGACCTCAGTATGATTGTTAGATGAATCTATGATGTCTGGTTATGAGGCATTGAGAGTTGGAGACTCTATAGTTCTTCTAGGTATCTTCCGAAGGTACTGAATTGACCAGTGCACTTCTAGAGACAATATAAGAACAAACCATTTAACCTCTTATGTCTCGAAGTCACTATGTATGAATTGCATCATGCTTACCTTAATCCTGAAATGAGACATGCCATTTCACACCTTAGTATTCTCATTTGAGAAAGTCAAAGTTCGGACTCACTATGTGATTCCGAACAAGGCCTATTGGTGAAGTACTAAGTTGTGAGTCTGTCATGAGTAACTTTGTGAAGTTCTCATAGATATGGAATTCATGTACAAGATTGCTGAAATGCAATGTATGTCACCTCATGCTTTGTTCCTTGGAGTGTGAATAAATGAACTGGCCAGTGTCCAAATTGAGTCCCGACTCTTTTGGATGAAACAATGTGACTTGTTAGCTCCTCGTCAATACATTGTTTCTAACTTATTCACAAGCGACAAAGGAGTTGAGGAAATAACAGCTAGAAGGGTAAAATGGTAATTTAGTAAATCCCGACTAGCTGATGACATTCATGAAGGGTAAACATAGATAATATTCAGTGGATCCGCTCATCATAATTAGGTCGAATTCTTGAGTAGAAAACAAATTCATTTGAACCGAGAGATTTTCAGTGTCAGCTCTTTAGTGGAGTCAGTTGGCATTAAGCTAAACTTGGAAAAGGTTTGTGAACTTTTGAGTCCAAGTGTTTAGCTCAAGCTTTGTTCATTTGGGTCCATGAGGTCACTGTCACGAATCACATCGATAGGAATAGTTAAACTGGAAGCTAAGTCAAAACAAGAACGAGACAGTTTTACGAAAATTGTCAAAAGGGTATTTTTGTCTTTTTGGACATAGGACGAAAAGAATGTCAATAAATTTTTTTGACATTGTCATATGATGACAAATGAAATAAATATTACTCAGCCATATTAGTGTAATTGGGCCTTGAGGATTAATTTTATTTCATAGAATTTTACTTGAAAATTCTTAATGGGCTTTTCTTATGTTGTCATGAACAAATGAAGAAACATCTAGAAGCTCCTTCTAGAAGCTCAAATTTCGTCCAACCCAAGGAAAATAAGGCTGAATTTCGTTCATGCCATAGTGGGAAAGAGAGTTTATTTTGTGCATTGATGTATGAAGATACTTGCCAAAAGAAAAAGGGGAAACAAATTTCCTTAAGAAGGAAAGTGCATTTTCGGCCAACTAAGAGGAAATCAAATGAGGAAACAAATCCTAAGCCTTCATGAGGCATGTTGGACGTGCAAGGCAATAGGAAAAGAGGAAACTACCTTTTGAAGGTAATCCTCCTCCTATAAATAGGAGCCTCATTCCTCACATTTCATTCATCCAAGTTTAAGAGATTTGAGAGACTCTCTCTCTAGAACTTGGCCGAAAATCCTCTCTCTCTCTCTCTAGTTTATTTTCGATTATTTCTTGTCTTGGCACCTAGGTCCTCACTCGACCTAGTGTTTAGCTCTGCGACTTTGAGACTCGTTCTTAAGTCGTAGTGTTTAAAAGTGCCCACTCACTGATTCCTTCTTTTCGAGTGATTTAGTGATAGAAACTTTCGTGGTTGCTCGAGGTGCCAAGGAAAGAAAGAGAGACGTGCTGCGAGGGGAGACGAGCGTTGCAAACTTTCCACAAGCTTCTTCAAAGTTCAAGCTTCAAGAAAGGTTAGTAAACTTCTAGCTCATATTAGTTTTTAATTACATGTACTTGCACTTGTCTAGGTTAGTAAAAACTGTTTTACTTGTAAAAGAAAATTTTTAAAATTCCGCCGCTTACCGAAGCGTTAATTATTTTCTTAAACCCTAGATCGATTCCAACAAACAATACATGAAGAGACAAATGTAGATTTGCATGAATAAATGCACTTCTACGGACAGAATAAGAACAAACCATTTAACCTCCTATGTCTCGAAGTCACTATGTGTGAATTGCATCATGCTTACCTCAATCCGGAAATGAGACATGCCATTTCACACCTTACGTATTCTCACTTGAGAAAGTCAGAGTTCGGACTCACTATGTGATTCCGAACAAGGCCTATTGGTGAAGTACTAAGTTGTGAGAATGTCATGAGTAACATTGTGAAGATCTCATAGATATGGAATTCATGTACAAGATTGCTGAAATGCAATGTATATCACCTCATGCTTTGTTCCTTGGAATGTGAATAAATGAACTGGCTAGTGTCCAAATTAAGTCTTGACTCTTTTGGATGAATCAGTGTGACTTGTTACCTCCTCGTCAATACATTGTTTCTAACTTATTCACAAGCGACAAAGGAGTTGAGGAAATAATAGCTAGAAGGGTAAAATGCTAATTTTGTAAATCCCGACTTGCTGATGATATTCATGAAGGGAAAACATAGATAATATTCAGTGGATCCACTAATCACAATTAGTTGAATTCTTGAGTAGAAAATAAATTCATTTGAACCGATAGATTCTCAGTGTCAACTCTTTAGTGGAGTCAGTTGACATTAATCTAAACTTGGAAAAGGTTTGTGAACTTTTGAGTCTAAGTATTTTAGCTCAAGCTTTGTTCATTTGGATCCATGAGGTCACTATCACAAATCATATCGAGTAGGAATAGTTAAACTAGAAGCTAAGCAAAAACAAGAACGAGACAAGTTTTACGAAAATTGTCAAAAGACTATTTTTGTCTTTTTGGACATAGGATGAAATGAATGTCAATAAATTTTTTTGACATGGTCATATGATGACTTAAATCACTCGGCGATGATGAGTTCATTGGGCCTTGTGGATTAATTTCATTTCATAGAATTTTACTTGAAAATTGTTAATGTGTCTTTCTTATGTTATCTTGAACAAATGAAGAAACATCTAGAAGCTCATTCTAATTGCTCCATGGCCGTCCAACCCAATAAAGAAAAGAGAGATTATTTTGTGCATTAATGTATGAAGATACTTGCCAAAAGAAAAAGAGGAAACAAATTTCCTATACAAGGAAGAGGGGATTTCGGCCAACATGAGTCAAGGGAGAAGCAAAAAAAAAAGAGGATACCAATCCAAGAATTCTAGAAGCCTAGTTGGCCGTGTGAATCAAGAAGGAAATAAGTCAAATTTTGCTCATGAATATGTGATATTCTATAGAAGAGGAAACTACCTTATTGAAGGTAATCCCTCCGCTATAAATAGAGGCCTTATTCTTCTCATTTCATTCATTCCAAAGTTTTAGAGATTGAGAGCTTCTCTCTCTAGAATATTGGCCGCCCCTCTCTCCTTCTCTCTCTAGTTTTCTTTCGTTTCTGTTTTGGCACGTAGGTCCACATTTGACCTAGTGTTTTTAGCTCTTCGATTCTTAGACCTGTTCTCGAGTCGTCGTGTTTAAATGTCCCCACACACTAATTCCTTTCTTTCTCAAGTGATTTTAGTGATAGAAACTTTCATGGTTGCTCGAGTTCCCGAGGAAAGAAGAGAGACGTGCTGCGAGGGGAGACGAACGTTTCAACCATCCAAAGGCTTCTCAACGTTCAAGCTTCTCAAAGGTTAGTAAACTTATAATGCTCGTTTATAATTTTAAATTATATGTACTTGCTCTTTGTCTAGGTTAGTAAAATCGTTTTACTTGTTTTCAAGAAAAATTTTAAATTCTGCCGCTTGCCCGAAGCGTTAATATTTTTCTTAACCCTAGATCAATTACAACAATACCAGACCAGACATTGGCTTCGTTGTTAGCCTAGTAAGCCAGTTCATGAGCAATCCAAAGGAGTCACACATGGAAGCAGTTTTAAGGTCTTACGGTACCTCAAAGGAGCTCCAGGAAAAGGCATCTTCTTCAATAAGAACTCAAGTCAGAGTATTGAAGTGTTTACCGATGCTGACTATGGAGGCTCTCAGACAGACAGACGATCTACATCAGCTACTGGACCTTTGTTTATGGGAATTCGGTAACCTGGAGGAGAAAAAAGCAGTCAATCGTCTCTCGTAGCAGTGCTAAAGCTGTTTACATATCACTTGCTCAGGGAATTTGTGAAGGCATTTGGCTCAGAAGATTGCTTAATAGTTTAAAGATTCCATGGGAAGAACAGATTCATCTCTATTGTGATAATGAAGCTGCCATTAGCATAGTAAAGAATCTTGTACATCACGATCGTACTAAGCACATCGAGATAGACAAGCATTTCATTAGTGAGAAGATTGATAATGAAGACATCAAGCTACATCACATTCCTCTCGTCTGCAAATAGCTGACATTTTGACTAAAGCTCTCCCATTTCCTTTGTTCAGTGAATTATGTTGCATGATAAATCTACTTAATGTGTATAGTTTAGGTTGAGGGGGAGTGTTGAAGTCTACGTGTTGTTTATTCTTGTTGCTAATTATCAGGTAGAATATGTCCTATAGGTATCCGGATATTTGTTTATTGTTATCGATTGTAGTTCCTTGGAGGTTCCTTGTATTTAGAAGTTTGTTAGCAGTTATTTCCCTGTATATATTCTACGATCAATAATGAAAGAAGGAGAACAATTTCATTCTCTCCTTGATCTCTATAATCTTCACATACATACACTTCAAAATTTGAAAGACCTCTTCCGTTTTGGAGTCGAAAAAACAAGTTAAGAACAAGTTTAGTTTTATGAAATAAACTGAGAAAGATTAAAGGAGAGGTTGACGTCATTGGTGTACCTTTTTAGCGCAGTAATGAGAATAAGAGAGTTCCAGTCTCGAGCTTAATCCAATAGTATTCTATTATTGTACATCATGACCTGTTCTAAAGCCCAAATTCACTTGGTGTAATAAAATTCATTGAAAAGGGTCCACAATCACAAATAGTGCACAAATACGAAGATAGAGGCTGGTTTTTGTTGCAATGTGCCATCAAGTACTTGCAATAGCTATTTCGTATATGTATGAAAACGAAAGACTGTTCAGATGCTCAAATTCAGTAGCAAACTACTAAAATAATGAAGGAAAGAGAAATGTATTTGACCATTTCTCTTGTTCTAAGAAGTTCTAACAAATTGTGGTGCTAAAATAATCAAGCTTAAGGACCAAGGAATTCTTAACCTCAAAAGATTAACAGTTCTTCCCATGAAAAATCTATAGTGCATGGGCAATTGAGGGCTGGTTTTCGAGAAGGAAAAAAAATTATAGAACATACGAATTAAAAAAATAATCACTACGATTCTAAGCACTGATTCTACGGTTATACATATATCTAAGAGCAGTGGCTATAGGAATTGAATGCAATTATGAAAAGAAATAAAATAAACAATGATTCTGCGGTTATACATATATTTTACGTAACATAGTCTATCCAAAAATTAAAAGAGAAACAAAAACCGTAGAGAAACGGATTGAACGAAATCGACACCTTGGGTGGTTTTGTTGTACGGGCCGATTGGAATGGGATTCCTTAGGCGCATTAATAGAGGTCCTTTCTAAGACGGTATGAGAGAAGATGAAATTAAAAGTGTTGTCAATGGTGCCCACAAGAAGAGTAGTAGTGTCTATTTGTATACATTTGATGTAATATAGTCTCACGAAGACTCTTGCTTGTAATTGCTTATTTATTAATAAAAGTCGAAACGTTCATTCATTCTTCCTTGTCTGAAGCTCTATGATAAAACCTTGGTCTTTAGTCCATAAAAAAACCTAACAACATATGAAGAGACAAATGTAGATTTGCATGAACAAAATCTACATGGTTTGCTTAAAAAAATATATTCGCAATCTAAGGATCAAATGACTATTGATCTCAGTACGATTGCTAGGAAAATCTATGATGTCTGGTTATGTGTCATTGAGAGTTGGAGACTCTAAAGTTCTTCTAGGTATCTTTCGAAGGTACTGAATTAACCAGTTCACTTCTACAAACAAAATAAGAACAAACCATTTGACCTCTTATGTCTCGAGGTCACTACGTGTGAATTGCGTCACGCTTACCTCAATCCTGAAATGAGACATGCCATTTCATAGCTTACGTATTCTCATTTAAGAAAGTCAGAGTTCGGATTCACTATGTGATTTCAAACAGGACCTATTGGTGAAGTACGAAGTTATGAAGATGTCATGTGTAACTTTGTGAAGATCTCATGGATATGGAATTCACGTACAAGATTGCTGAAATGCAATGTATATCACCTCATGCTTTGTTCATTGGAATGTGGATAAATGAACTGGCCAGTGTCCAAATTGAGTCACGACCTTTTTTTGGATGAATCAATGTGACTTGTTAGCTCCTCGTCAATACATTGTTACTAACTTATTCATAAGCGACAAAGGAGTCGAGGAAATAAGAGTTAGAAGGGTAAAATAGTAATTTCGTAAATCCCGACTAGCTGATGATATTCATGAAGGGTAAACATAGATAATATTCAGTTGATCTGCTCATCATAATTTGGTTGAATTCTTGAGTAGAAAATAAATTCATTTGAACCGAGAGATTTTCAGTGTCAACTCTTTAGTGGAGTCAGTTGACATTAAGCTAAACTGGGAAATGGTTTGTGAACTTTTGTGTCCAAGCGTTTAGCTCAAGCTTTGTTCATTTGGATCCATGAGGTCACTGTCACAAATCACATCGAGTAGGAATAGTTAAACTAGAAGCTAAGTCAAAACAAGAACGAGACAAGTTTTACGAAAATTGTCTAAAGGGTAATTTTGCCTTTTTTGACATAGAATGAAATGAATGTCAATAAATTTTTTGACATTGTCATATGATGACTTAAACCACTCGGCCAAGTTGAATAATTTGGGCCTTGATGATTAATTTCATTTCATGGAATTTTACTTGAAAATTCTTAATGGACATTTCTTATGTTGTCATGAACAAATGAAGAAAAATCTAGAAACACCTTCTAGAAGGTGTCTTGGCCGTCCAAAGAAGTGGAATAGGGAGACCAATTTTGTGAGTTAATGTATTAAGATACTTGCCAAAAGAAAAAGAGGAAACAAATTTTCTCTGAGGGAAAATGAAGTGGGCAGCCAACATGAGTCAAGGGAGAAGCAAGATAAAAGAGGAAACAAATCCAAGGACTTCCTATGTACATCCAAAGTCAAGAGAAAAAAAGGCAATATTTGCTCATGAATATGTGATATTCTATAGAAGAGGAAACTACCTTTATGAAGGTAATCCCTCCCCTATCAATAGAGGCTTCATTCTCATTGTTTTCTTAATTCCAAAGTTTTAGAGATTGAGAGCTTCTCTCTCTAGAACACTTAGCCCCCCCTCCCCTTTCTCTCTCTAATTTTTCTTTCGTTTTTGTTTTGACACCTAGGTCCACATTTGACCTAGTGTTTTAGCTCTTCGACTCTTAGACTTGTTCTTGAGTCGTCGTGTTTAAAAGTGCCCACACACTAATTCCTTTATTTTTCGAGTGATTCTTGTGATAGAAACTTTCGTGGTTGCTCGAGTTCCCTAGGAAAGAAGAGAGACGAGCTGCGTGGGTAGGCGACCGTTTCAACCTTCCTAAGGCTTCTCAAAGTTCAAGCTTCACAAAGGTTAGTAAATAAATAATTCTCTTTCGTAGTTTTAATTTATATGTACTTGCTCCTTGTCTAGGTTAGTAAAATCGTTTTACCTGTTTAAAAGAAAAATTTTATATTCCGCCGCTTACACGAAGCGATAAAACTTTTCTTAACCCTAGTTTAATTCCAACAAATGGAATCCGAGCTATCATCAAAGATATGCATGTACATGTAATTAAAATTATGAGCTTGAACATCGTTTTCAAAAGTTTACTAATTTTGTGAGAAGTTAGAATTGTTTTCTTAGATTTTTTTTTTAATTTATTGCTCATCCCTTTAAATTAAAAATCATGTTGATTTTCTATGACTTTGGGATGTTATTAAAACACATTAGAATCAGTTCTAAAAGTTTTTAATTTTTTATAATGAAAAATGTGTTTTTAAGTTTGAGAAAATTTCGAGTAATTTCGTGACTAGTTATATTGTCTTGCTAGTTTCGTTTATGTACTCGCTTCATTTTATGTTTGTTGTTATTTTCTTTTATACTTTGTTATTACCATGTTAATAAAACACATATAAAAGCATTAACAACTTCCTAAAACGTTCCGTTACAGTCGATTTTTTTTTCGCACTCAAAGTCCGAACTGTAATAATTTCCAGTATTCTTCAAGCTCGGGAAAACCCGCAGTAAAAGTGGCATAACTCTAAGCTCAAAATTCGAAATTTAATAATTCTTAAATAAAATTAAAGGTCTATTTGTCCTCTTTCTAATGCAATTTGTTTTAGGCCAAAATGACATTGGAGACGCCAGTTATGGCTATTTTACTCCGAGGTGCGCGGCTATTCCAAATGTCCAGTTTTTTAGAATTATTGAATTCCGAATTTAGGACCCCACTCCATGAGTTATAGAACTCTTATGAGAAAATTTCATAGACAAATTTTTTTTTATAAGATAATAAACATAATGTGAAAGATTAAAATGTTTTGATTTTTGAAAGTTTAATTGAAATTGAATTTTTACAAAACTAGTTTGAATTTTAAAAAACCGTTTTCATCTTCAAAATTGAAAATATTTTGTCATCCAAATCAAATGAGTTTTCAAAAAATTTTCAAAACTATATCTATATCACAGATGTTCAAAATCTATATGCTCTTGAAAATTTGAGTGGGAGTTCTCCTCGAAGACAAGCCGAAAAATAAAAGATGTGTTATCTCAAACTTTCAAGTGTTCGAGTGAGAGTTCACACTTCCCTCATGCACTTTCCCGAATAGAAAATAAGAAAATGTCCGAGTATATACCTTGTACCTTTATGCACTAACACTGCTCTTCCTTGAACATGAAGATCTAGGATTCCTTTCTGGAAGTCCACTCTATCGCTCTATAAATAGGAAATTTGTTTCCGAACTTATAATAGACGATGTGCCAACTCCAAAAACTAAGTGGGAGGGTTACACTTGTTGTTTCTAACCCACGATCCCCAACACTAATGAAATCAATTAACGTGAGATTAAGAGTCACTCTTGTGGGCCCTATCTTCAATGGGATTACTCTATGGCGTTTTTGCTTCGATCACTGCTCAATGAGCTACGTCCGAGAGTGAGATGATGAAGACAATGCCTCCTCTTGGGGGATTGTTTTTTCAAAGTTGACATTTTGGAGTAAGGTGTTGGTTGCACACTTAGGCTAAATCCCTAGTAATCCTCCCTTGAGGCTCTGCGAAAGGATGTGAGTGATCAAACCAATTTAAAAGGTGGCTAAGTCAAAATTGGTGTATTGACATCTTGGCTAAACATTAATGATGTGTCATTTACTTATAAAATGATATTTTTTGCGGTCTTCTCTTGAGGGAGTAGATTATCATTTCGTTTATAACACCTTTGGATTTAATAAATGTTAAAAACATATATCCTAAACCAAAGACTAATCATAAACTTGTTTCAATTCTTATAGGCAAAATGTCTCTCAACCCTCTCTCAACCATTCTTTCCTCGAATAAACTCGAGGGCGAAAATTACGTCGACTGGAAACCTAACCTCAACATCGTTCTTACAGTCGACAAGAACATATGGGTTCTCACCACCCCTTGTCCTCAAACGAATGAAGATTCGACATAAGAGAAGAAAGACGCCTTGGCGGCCTGACTCCAATCCGATGAGATTGTGAGGTGCTATATCTTAGCATTTATGAACAATGTGTCACAACAGCAACATCGTGTTATCGAGACTGTCGCCGACATGCTCTACAGTATGCATGGGATATTTGGAGGGCAAGGGCGTCAGGCCGGTCAACAAGTAGTCAGACAGTTTATGAACTGTCGCATGAAGGCTGGGACTCCTATCAGGGACCATATGATGCTCATCATTAGTTACCTAAATGAGATGGAAATCCTAGGATCCGAAATTGATGGTGAGACCAACATAGATATGATCTTATAAACTCTCCCCGAATAATTTGATACCTTCAAGTTGAACTACTCCATGAATATGCTAGAGTACACTGTTACCGAACTAATAAAGGAGCTTCACACTGCTGAGGGTCTTACTAAGAAAAAGAGGAATCAAGGAGAGAAACATGCTACTGAGCACAAAGCCTCCGCCTTTGGATCTAAGAAGAGACCTCACAAGTCCGAGAAGAAGAATTGCCCTGCCTATCTCAAACAAAGGAACATAGTATTGTACTAATTACCGAAGCATGCTTAGTAGCTGATAATGTATCAACGTGGATTCTTGACTCCACTGCTACTAACCATATTTTTTGTTCCTTGACTTGTTTCAAGAAAACCAAAAGCTTAGAGGAAGGCGACTTCTGTTTCAAATGGGGTGATGGGAGCCTGGTGTCTGCGAAGGCTGTGGGATCCGTGACGCTGTCTTTTGAAGACCACACTTTAAATTTGAATAATATTTATTTTGTTCCTACCTTTGGGAAAAACTTAATATCCGTTGCTCGTCTTCTTGAGAAAGATTATTGTTTAAAGTTCATGAAGAATGGAATTCGTATTTCGTTTCCTGATAATTCTTTTGTCACTAATGCATGTATGAAGAATGCTCTTTTTTACATTTATCCCCCTCAACCTTCCCTTTTAGACACTGAAATAGATAATGATTTAGTTAGGGAGCCAAAGAGGATCAAGCTTTCTGAATCCTCCGATCTAATAAAATCAACATATCTCTTGCAGTTAAGACTTGGTCATATCAGTCCAGACCGGATTAAGCGACTTGTAAGGGACGGTCCACTCCAAGCCTCTACAATAGGTTCACTACCTACTCGTATTCAGACAACTATTTAGGAGCCCAAAGTGGTTAGACCCAAGGCCAGACCAAGTGGTCTCACTCCGGCTCGAGCGTGTCGGATTTGGTATCCCAAGTCATCCCTTAGCTGTAGATGAAGCTCACCCCTTCTCTGTTGGAATTGATCTAGGGTTTAAGAAAAAGTTTAACGCTTCGTTAAGCGGCGGAATTTTAAAAATTTTCTTTTCAAGTAAAAACGGTTTTTACTAACCTAGACAAAGAGCAAGTACATATAAATAAAAACAATAATGAGCATAGAAGTTTACTAAGTTTTCTTGAAGCTTGAACTTTGAGAAGCTTCTGGAAAGTTGCAACGCTCGTCTACCTCGCAGCACGTCTCTCTTTCTTTCCTCGGCACCTCGAGCAACCACGAAAGTTTCTATCACTAAATCACTCGAAATAAAAGGAATTAGTGAGTGGGAACTTTTAAACACTACGACTTAAGAACGAGTCTTGAAGTCGCAGAGCTAAACTCTAGGTCAAATGAGGACCTAGGTGCCAAAACAATAAAACGAAATTAACTAGAGAGAGAGAGAGGAGAGGGGCGGCCACAAGTTCTGGAGAGAGAGGCTCTCAATCTCTAACTTATGTGGAATCAGAAAAATGAGAAGAATGAGGCTCCTATTTATAGGAGAGGTCTCACCTTCAATAAGGTAGTTTCCTCTTCTATAGAATGAGCCAATTTCCTCTAGAAGGCGCTTCTAGAAGCTTCTTCATTTGTTCATGACAACATGAAAAAGGACCATTAAGAATTTTCAATAAAATTCTTATGAAATGAAATTAATTCACAAGGCCCAATTATTCTAACTTGGCCGAGTGACATTAAGTCATCAAATGAACTTGTCAAAAAATTTATTGACATTCATTTCATCCTATGTCTCAAAAGACAAAAATACCCTTTTGACAATTTTTGTTCTTGTTTTGACTTAGCTTCCAGTTTAACTATTCCTACTCGATGTGATTCGTGACAGTGACCTCATGGATCCAAATGAACAAAGCTTGAGCTAAAATACTTGGACTCAAAAGTTCACAAACCTTTTCCAAGTCTTGCTTAATGTCAACTGATTCCACTAAAGAGTTGACACTGAAAATCTCTCGGTTCAAATGAATTTATTTTCTACTCAAGAATTCAACCTACTTGTAATGAGTGGATCCACAGAATATCATCAGCTAGTCAGGATTTACAAAATTACCATTTTACCCTTCTAGCTGTTATTTCCTCAACTCCTTTGTCGCTTGTGAATAAGTTAGAAACAATGTATTGACGATGAGCTAACAAGTCACATTGTTTCATCCAAAAGAGTCAGGACTCAATTTGGACACTGGCCAGTTCATTTATTCACACTCCAAGGAACAAAGAATGAGGTGATATACATTGCATTTCAGCAATCTTGTACATGAATTCCATATCTATGAGAACTTCAGAAAGTTTACTCATGACAGTCTCACAACTTAGTACTCCACCAATAGGCCTTGTTCGGAATCACATAGTGAGTCCGAACTCTGACTTTCTCAAATGAGAATACTAAGGTGTGGAATGACATGTCTCATTTCAGGATTAAGGTAAGCACGATGCAATTCATACGTAGTGACTTCGAGACATAAGAGGTTAAATGGTTTGTTCTTATCTTGTCTCTAGAAATGCACTGGTCAATTCAGTACCTTCGGAATATACCTAGAAGAACTATAGAGTCTCCAACTCTCAATGCCTCATAACCAAACATCATAGATTCTTCTAACAATCATACTAAGGTCAATAGTCCTTTGACCCTTAGATTGCGAATATATCGTTTTAAGCAAACTACGAAGAGTTTGTTCATGCAAATCTACATTTGTCTCTTCGTAAGTTGTTTAGTTTGTTTATGGACTAAAGACTGTTTTATCATAAAGCTTCAGACAAGGAAGATTGAATGAACGTTTCAACTTTTATTAACAAATAAGCAATTACAAGCAAGAGTCTTCATGAGACTTTATTACATCAAATCTACAATATAAGGATTACAACTCTTCTTGTGGGCACCATTGACAACAAACTCCCACTTGACTCAAAGAAGATGTGTGTAGTCCTTCATGCCTAATCCCTCTCGATGTTGGTCGAAGACCTTGTTCGCTAGGGCCTTTGTGAATGGATTTGCTAGGTTGTCCACCGTTGAGATCTTTTTCACTTCCACGTCTCCGTGCTACACGATCTCTCGAATCAAATGGTATTTCCTCTCGATATTCTTAGAGCGCTTATGGCTTCGAGGTTCCTTTGAGTTAGCGACAACCCCACTATTATCACAATAAAGGTCATGGGCTCGTCGACGTTTGGAACAACTTCCAAATACTTAAGGAATTTTCTAAGCCATACAGCCTCTTTGGATGCTTCACAAGCAGCCACATATTCTGCTTGCATTGTGGAGTCAGCAATGCAAGATTGCTTAATACTCCTCCACACAACAGCTCCACCATTAAGGATGAACACAGATCCCGAAGTGGATTTCCTGGAATCTTTATCCGCTTGAAAATCGGAGTCGGTATATCCCGTCATAGTCTGGACAATACCTGAGTATGTAAGGATCAAGTTCCTAGTTCTTCGAAGATACTTAAGAACATGCTTAACAGCAATCCAGTGGTCGGGTCCAGGGCTGGATTGGAAACGGCTAACTACGCCAACGGCGAAACAGATGTCAGGTCTAGTGCAAAGCATAGCATACATGAGGCTTCCTACGGCAGAGGCGTAAGGAATTTTCCTCATGTCTTCAATCTCTTGTGCAGTCTTGGGAGACTGGTCCTTAGAGAGTGAAACTCCATGCCTAAAGGGTGTTTGACCCTTCTTGGAGTCTTGCATCGAGAAGCGATCCATCACCTTATCAATACAAGATTCTTGAG
Source organism: Urtica dioica subsp. dioica (assembly GCF_054948205.1). NCBI lineage: Eukaryota > Viridiplantae > Streptophyta > Magnoliopsida > Rosales > Urticaceae > Urtica > Urtica dioica. The sequence goes on from NC_142758.1 coordinate 27,301,109, forward strand.
AGAGCGAAAGGGTCCGGTTTTTCCTATCTCGAAAGATTTGGATTCCCAGAATGTACGCGGCTGTTGGAATTGATCTAGGGTTTAAGAAAAAGTTTAACGCTTCGTTAAGCGGTGGAATTTTAAAAATTTTCTTTTCAAGTAAAAACGGTTTTTACTAACCTAGACAAAGAGCAAGTACATATAAATAAAAACTATAATGAGCATGGAAGTTTACTAACCTTTCTTGAAGCTTGAACTTTGAGAAGCTTTTGGAAAGTTTGCAACGCTCGTCTCCTCGTACGACATCTCTCTTTCTTTCCTCAGCAACTCGAGCAACCACGATAGTTTCTATCACTAAATCACTCGAAATAAAAGGAATCAGTGAGTGGACACTTTTAAACACTACGACTTAAGAACGAGTCTTGAAGTCGTAGAGCTAAACTCTAGGTCAAATGAGGACCTAGGTGCCAAAACAATAAAACAAAATTGACTAGAGAGAGAGAGGAGAGGGGCGGCCACAAGTTCTAGAGAGAGAGGCTCTCAATCTCTAACTTATGTGGAATCAGAAAACAACGAGAATGAGGGCCCTATTTATAGGAGAAGGGTTAACCTTAGAAATGGGAGTTTCCTCTTTTTTCCAAGCATTCATGAGCAATCTCTTATTGCCCATTATCTCCATATGCGCCCAACATTTCCTTTCCCATAAGGGATTTGTTTCCTAATTTGTTTCCTCTTCTTTGCTTGTCTTGGCCGCCCATATAGTTTCCCACATTGGGAAATTTGTTTCCTCTTTTTCTTTTGGCAAGTATCATGATACATTTATGCACAAAATATTCTCTCTTTCTTTGGGTATTATGGGCGCCCAACATGTCTCTAGAAGGAGCTTCTAGAAGCTTCTTCATTTGTTCATGACAACATGAAAAAAGACCCATTAAGAATTTTCAATAAAATTCATATGAAATGAAATTAATCCACAAGGCCCAATTAATCATATTATGGCCGAGTGTTACTTGTCATCAAATGACCATGTCAAAAAATTTATTGACATTCATTTTATCCTATGTCTCAAAAGACAAAAATACCCTTTTGACAATTTTCGTTCTTGTTTTGACTTAGCTTCCAGTTTAACTATTCCTACTCGATGTGATTCGTGACAGTGACCTCATGGATCCAAATGAACAAAGCTTGAGCTAAAATACTTGGACTCAAAAGTTCACAAACCTTTTCCAAGTCTAGCTTAATGTCAACTGACTCCACTAAAGAGTTGACACTGAAAATCTCTCGGTTCAAATGAATTTATTTTCTACTCAAGAATTCAACCTAATTGTAATGAGTGGATCCATAGAATATTATCAGTGTTTACCCTTCATGAATATCATCAGCTAGTCGGGATTTACAAAATTAGCATTTTACCCTTCTAGCTGCTATTTCCTCAACTCCTTTGTCGCTTGTGAATAAGTTAGAAACAATGTATTGACGAGGAGCTAACAAGTCACATTGTTTCATCCAAAAGAGTCAGGACTCAATTTGGACACTAGCCATTTCATTTATTCACACTCCAAGGAACAAAGCATGAGGTGATATACATTGCATTTTAACAATCTTGTACATGAATTCCATATCAATGAGAACTTCACAAAGTTTACTCATGACATTCTCACAACTTAGTACTTCACCAATAGGCCTTGTTCGGAATCACATAGTGAGTCCGAACTCTGACTTTCTCAAATGAGAATACTAAGTTGTGAAATGACATGTCTCATTTCAGGATTAAGGTAAGCACGATGCAATTCATACATAGTGACTTCGAGACATAAGAGGTTAAATGGTTTGTTCTTATCTTGTCTCTAGAAGTGCACTGGTCAATTCAGTACCTTCGGAAGATACCTAGAAGAACTATAGAGTCTCCAACTCTCAATGCCTCATAACCAGACATCATAGATTCTTCTAACAATCATACTGAGGTCAATAGTCCTTTGACCCTTATATTGCGAATATATCGTTTTAAGCAAACTACGAAGAGTTTGTTCATGCAAATCTACATTTGTCTCTTCGTAAGTTGTTTAGTTTGTTTATGGACTAAAGACTAATGTTTTATCTTAAAGCTTCAGACAAGGAAGATTGAATGAACGTTTTAACTTTTATTAATAAATAAGCAATTACAAGCAAGGGTCTTCATGAGACTTTATTACATCAAATGTACAGTATAAGGATTACAACTCTTCTTGTGGGCACCATTGACAACAGTCTCGATACCTGAAAAGCAGTAAAGAGCACGTGAACTACTAAGGGGAAACAGAGGGGTTGCCTCTGTTTACCTCTCCGACGCTCAACATTAGTAGGGTTGAGGTAGAATGTAGAGGGTTTAAGTATTTAGAGGCCGAGACTTGAGGGAAACGAGCGAGCTACGAGTTCGACAGCTCTTCAGTACTCAAATTCGGATTACCTGGACCGAGGGAGGGACCACGGTATTTATAGGCGACCAAGGGACGTGTTGAAGGTCCTTTGGCCGAGTGAGGTTGAGTCGGCCATTGACCGGGTGGGACTCGGTCCGCCGATGGCCGAGTGAAGTTTGGCCGCCGAGTGAGTTTCACTCGGCCATTGGCCGAGTGAACGCCAGATGAGGTTCACTCGACCATTGGCCGAGTGAACGCTGGTCGCCGGATGAGGCTCACTCGGCCGTTGGCCGAGTGAGAGCTGAACGCCTGATGAGGTTCACTCGGCCATTGGCCGAGTGAATGCTGGTCGCCGGATGAGGCTCACTCGGCCATTGGCCGAGTGAGAGCTGGACGCCGGATGAGGCTCATTCGGCCATTGGCCGAGTGAGAGTGTTGGGCCGAGAGAGGATTCACTCGGCCATTGGCCGAGCGAACCTGATGGGCCGGTAGAGATTCACTTGGCCATTGGGCGAGTGAGCATGATGGGCCGACTGAGATACACTCGGCCATTGGCCGAGTGAGCATAGTGGGCCGGTTGAGATTCACTCTGCCATTGGCCGAGTGAACTGCTTGGGACGGCCAATGGTCGAGTCAACTGGGTCGTCCATTGGCCGGATGAGCTTGTCCGGCTGCCCGAAACGTCGATCGCGTCGTCGGACGTCGTCGGGCCGATAAAATTAGCCCCCCGAGTTTGGCACCGGGTGTAGCCCGTGTGGTAAACTCAAACAAATCTCGACCTTCATCGCCTTGTTGGGCCGTCTCGTCGCTAAGTGGTAAGCTTCCCTCTTTTTAATATTATTTTATTATTTTCTGACGCGTTTTCTTGCCACACGTGTTCATGGATCCCACTAACCACCTGTCGGGGCGTGGGACCGTTGAGGACGACCTTTTTACTCTTCTCGAGAATCAAGACGTTGAGTGGGATAATTTTTGGGCACAATTTTCGTCCCCTTCGGCCAATTACAACGCACCGTCTTCGTTCGTCCCGAGCAGGAACGTGGTGGATATGACGGGCGGTGATTTTTCCTCGATAGAGGCTGTTGTCAATGGTGCCCACAAGAAGAGTAGTAGTGTCTATTTATGTACATTTGATGTCATATAGTCTTACGAAGACCCTTGCTTGTAATTGCTTATTCATTAATAAAAAGTTGAAACGTTCATTCAATCTTCTTTGTTTGAAGCTTTATGATAAAACCTTAGTCTTTTAGTCCATAAACAAACTCAACAACTTACGAAGAGACAAATGTAGATTTGCATGAACAAACTCTTCGTAGTTTGCTTAAAACGATATATTCGCAATCTTAGGGTCAAAGGACTATTGACCTCAGTATGATTGTTAGAAGAATCTATGATGTCTGGTTATGAGGCATTGAGAGTTGGGGACTCTATAGTTCTTCTAGGTATCTTCCGAAGGTACTGAATTGACCAGTGCACTTCTAGAGACAATATAAGAACAAACCATTTAACCTCTTATGTCTCGAAGTCACTATGTATGAATTGCGTCATGCTTACCTTAATCCTGAAATGAGACATGGCATTTCACACCTTAGTATTCTCATTTGAGAAAGTCAAAGTTCGGACTCACTATGTGATTCCGAACAAGGCCTATTGGTGAAGTACTAAGTTGTGAGTCTGTCATGAGTAACTTTGTGAAGTTCTCATAGATATGGAATTCATGTACAAGATTGCTGAAATGCAATGTATGTCACCTCATGCTTTGTTCCTTGGAGTGTGAATAAATGAACTGGCCAGTGTCCAAATTGAGTCCTGACTCTATTGGATGAAACAATGTGACTTGTTAGCTCCTCGTCAATACATTGTTTCTAACTTATTCACAAGCGACAAATGAGTTGAGGAAATAACAGCTAGAAGGGTAAAATGGTAATTTAGTAAATCCCGACTAGCTGATGACATTCATGAAGGGTAAACATAGATAATATTCAGTGGATCCGCTCATCATAATTAGGTCGAATTCTTGAGTAGAAAATAAATTCATTTGAACCGAGAGATTTTCAGTGTCAGCTCTTTAGTGGAGTCAGTTGGCATTAAGCTAAACTTGGAAAAGGTTTGTGAACTTTTGAGTCCAAGTGTTTAGCTAAAGCTTTGTTCATTTGGGTCCATGAGGTCACTGTCACGAATCACATCGATAGGAATAGTTAAACTGGAAGCTAAGTCAAAACAAGAACGAAAATAGTGAAAAGGGTATTTTTGTCTTTTGAGACAAATGATGAAATGAATGTCAATAAATTTTTGACAAGGTCATTTTATGACATGTTTCACTCGGCCATGACTTGATCATTGGGCCTTGTGAATTAATTTCATTTCATAAGAATTTTATTGAAAATTCTTATTGGGTCTTTTTCATGTTGTCATGAACAAATGGAAAAGCTTCTAGAAGCCCATTCTAGAAGGACATAGGCGCCCAACATACCCAACCAAGAGAGAATATTTTGTGCATAAATGTATCAAGATACTTGCCAAAAGAAAAAGAGGAAACAAATTTGCATGAGGATGCTTTAGGGTAATCGGCCAAGAGAGAACAAGGCAAGGCAAGGAACAAAAATGGAAACAAATCCAAGCCTTCTAGAAGGCATCCTTGGCCGAGCATCTCAAGTGGGAAAAGAGGAAATTGGCTCATGAATATGTGATATTCTATAGAAGAGGAAACTACCTTATAGAAGGTGAGACCTCTCCTATAAATAGGAGCCCCTTTTTCTCACAATTCATTCATCCAAAGTTTTAGAGATTGAGAGCTTCTCTCTCTAGACTTGGCCGCCCCTTCCTCTCTCTCTCTCTAGTTTATATTTTCAATTTTTCTCGTCTTGGCACCTAGGTCCTCACTCGACCTAGTGTTTAGCTCTGCGACTTCGAGACTCGTTCTTAAGTCGTAGTGTTTAAAAGTGCCCACTCACTGATTCCTTCTTTTCGAGTGATTTAGTGATAGAAACTTTCGTGGTTGCTCGAGGTGCCGAGGAAAGAAAGAGAGACGTGCTGCGAGGGGAGACGAGCGTTGCAAACTTTCCACAAGCTTCTTCAAAGTTCAAGCTTCAAGAAAGGTTAGTAAACTTCTAGCTCATATTGGTTTTAATTACATGTACTTGCTCTTGTCTAGGTTAGTAAAAACTGTTTTACTTGTAAAAGAAAATTTTTAAAATTCCCCCGCTTACCGAAGCGTTAATTATTTTCTTAAACCCTAGATCGATTCCAACAAATGGTATCAGAGCTATGGTCAAAGATTAGCATGTACATGTTTTTAAAATTATGAGCTTGAAAATCGTTTTCGAAAGTTTACTAATTTTGTGACAAGTTAGAATTGTAATCTTAGATTTTTTTTAATTTAATGCTCTTGTCTTTAAATTAAAAAGCATGTTGATTTTCTATGAGTTTGGGATGTTTTTAAAACACATTAGAATCAGTTCTAAAAGTTTTTAATTTTTTATATTGAAAAACGTGTTTTAAAGGTTTGAGAATTTTCGGTAAATTTTGTGACTAGTTACTTTGTCTTTCTACTTTCTTTTATTTACCGTATTCGTTTTATGCTTGTTGTTATTTCTTTTATTCTATGTTATTACCCTGCTAATAAAACACAAATAAAAGCTTTAAACAACATCTTAAAACGTTCCGTTACACTTGATTCTTTTTCGCACCTAAATAGGACCAAGCTTTAATTTATTTCTTTTTCTTCGAGCTGGAGTAAACCCGCATTAAAAGTGGCATAACTCTCTGCTCAGAAATCTAAATTTAATGATTCTTGAATCAAATTAAAGCTCTGTCTGTCCTCTGTCCAATGCCACCGGTTTCGGCTGAAAAGGACATCGGAGCCGCCAGATATGGCGATTTTACTCCGAGGTACGCGGCTGTCTGAAACTCCAGTTTTTTAGAAATCCGGATTTTCAAACCCCACTACCATGAGTTATAGAACTCTAATGAGAAAACTTTGTTGAGCAAAAATGTTTTTCATATGATTATAAACATGATGTGTAAGATTAAAATGTTTTGATTTTTGAAAGTTTAATTGAAATTGAATTTTTACAAAACTAGTTTGAATTTTGAAAAACCGTTTTCACTTTCAAACTTGAAAATTATTTTGTCATCCAAATCAAATAAATTTTCAAAATGTTTTCAAAACTATATCTATATCACATATGTTCAAAATCTATATGCTCTTGAAAATTTGAGTGGGAGGTCTCCTCGTAGACAAGCCGAAAAATAAAAAAGATGTGTAATCTCAAACTTTCAAGTGTTCGAGTGAGTTGAAGTTCACACTTCCCTCACGCACTTTCCCGAAATAGAAAATAGGAAAAGATCGAGTATGTACCTTGTGCCTTTATGCACTAATACTGCTCTGAACATGTCGATCTAGGATTCTCTTCTAGTTGTCCGCTCTGTCGCTCTCTAACTAGGAAATTTGTTTCCGAACTTATAAGAGTCGATGAACCAACTCCAAAAACTAAGTGGGAGGGTTATATTCGTTGTTTGTAACCCGCGATCCCCAACACTAGTGAAAGATGCAATAACGTGGGACTAAGAGCCGCTCTTGTGACCCTCACTTAAATGTGAGTACTCCAAGGCGTTATTGCTTCGATCATTGCTCGACGAGCTACGTCCGAGAGTGATGCAATGATGACAAGGCCTCCCCTTGGGGGATTGTTTTTCAAAGCTGATCTTTTGGACTAAGTGGTTGGTTACACACTTAGGCTCAATCCCTAGTAATCCTCCCTTGAGGCTCTGCGAAAGGATGTGAGTGATCAAACCAATTTAAAAGGTGGCTAGTCAAAATAGATGTATTGACATCTTGGCTTAGCATTAATGATGTGTCATTTACTTATAAATGGAGATTTTTTGCGGCCTTCTCTTGAGGGAGTAAATTATCGTTTTGTTTATAACACCTTTGGATTTTACAAAAGTCTTAATAAAACTTAAATCCTAAACCAAAGACTAATCATAAACTTGTTTCAACTTACATAGGCAATATGTCTCTCAACCTTCTCTCGTTCATCCTTTCCTCAAACAAACTCGAAAACGAAAACTACGTAGATTCGAAACGTAACCTCGACATAATACCTACCGTTAACAAGCACAAATGGGTACTCACCACCCCGAGTCCTCCTCTGACGAATGATGATTCAAACTCAAGAGGACAATGACGCCTTAGCGGCCTGGCTTCGATCCGATGAGATTGTGAGGTGCTATATCTTGGCATCTATGAACAATATGCTGAAAGAGCAACATCGTGACATCGAGACTGCCGCTGACATGCTCTACAATCTCCTTGAGATGTTTGAAGGGCAAAGGCGTCAAACAAGGCTACAAGCAGTCCGACAGTTTATGAACTGTCGCATGAAGGCTAGGACTCCTGTTAGGGACCATATGATGCTGATCATTAGTTACCTAAATGAAGTGGAAATCCTAGGATCTGAGATTGATGGGAAGAATATCATAGATATGATCTTAGAAACTCTCCCCGAGTCTCTTGATACCTTCATGCTGAACTACTCTATTACAAAGCTAAAGTACACTGTTACCGAGCTTATGAAGGAGCTTCACACTGCTGTAGGTCTCAATAAGAGAAAGAGGAATCAAGGAGAGGCACATGCTACTGAGCAAAAAGCCTCCGCCTCTGGAACTAAGAAGAGACCTCACAAGGCCGATAAAACGAAGTGTCCTGCCTATCTCAAAGCAAAGGAACATAATATTGTACTAGTTACTGAAGCATGCTTAGTAGCTGATAATGTATCAACGTGGATTCTTGACTCCGCTGCTACTAACCATATTTGTTGTTCCTTGAATGGTTTCAAGAAAACCAAAAGCTTAGAGGAAGGCGAGTTTTGTTTCAAATGGGGTGATGGGAGCCTGGTGTCTGCGAAGGCTGTGGGATCCGTGACGCTGTCTTTTGAAGACCGCACTTTAAACTTGAATAATGCTTATTTTGTTCCTACCTTTGGGAAGAACTTAATATCCGTTGCTCGTCTTCTCGAGCAAGATTATTGTTTAAAGTTCATAAAGAATGGAATTCGTATTTCGTTTCCTGATAATTCTTTTGTCACTAATGCATGTATGAAGAATTTTCTTTTCTACATCTATCCCACTCAACCTTCTCTTTTAGACACCGAAATAGATAACGATCTAATTAGGGAGCTAAAGAGGATCAAACTTTCTGAATCCTCCGATCTAACAAAATCAACATACCTCTGGCACTTAAGACTTGGTCATATCAGTCTAGATAGGATTAAGAGACTTGTGAGGGATGGTCCACTCCAAGCCTCTGCAATAGGTTCACTACCTACTTGTGAATCCTGTATAGAAGGAAAAATGACTAAGCGACCTTTCTCCGACAAGGGTCGAAGAGCCACTGAGTTGCTGGAACTAATACATTATGATGTATGTGGTCCGCTCAACCAACAGGCACGTGGAGGATACGAATACTTCGTTACCTTCACTGATGATTACTCAAGATATGGGTTTGTCTATTTGCTCAAACACAAATCCGAGACCTTTAACGTATTTAAGGTCTTTAGGGCTTTAGTGGAAAAGCAAACTAGCAAAGTGATCAAAACCCTTCGATCCGATCGAGGTGGTGAGTATATGTCTGGAGAGTTCGATGACTTTCTTAAAGAAGAAGGTATCGCTTCTCAGCTTACCGCACCTGGCACACCTCAACAAAACGGAGTGTCAGAGACAAGGAACCGAACTCTAATGGAGATGGTTAGATCAATGATGAGTTACTCATCACTCCCTCCTTCCTTTTGGGGATATGCCCTCGAAACAGCCGCCTACATTCTGAACCAAGTTTCGTCCAAAACGGTCCCTGGTACTCCTTATGAACGATGGACTGGCCGTAAAGTGAATCTTGGCCGCATCCGAATTTGGGGTTGCCCTGCACACGTGCTGAGGCAAAAGACTAGCAAGTTGGCTAGTAGGTTAGAATTGTGCCTGTTTGTGGGATATCCGAAGGAAACCAAAGGTTTTACTTTCTATAGTCCCGAGGACGATAAGACTTTCGTTAGCACGAATGCTCGTTTCCTCGAGGAGAACTTTATGAAAGATGCAAAACCTAGAAGCAAAATTGTGCTTGAAGAAAAGTTGGGTGAGGAAGCTTCTACCTCATCTGTAAGAACTGTTCTTACCCCAACTGAAACACAACCTAACTCATCAGAATCTCGTCAAGTAGTACTTAGACGTAGTGGGAGGGATACTCAAAAGCCTGACAGGTACATGTCTTATGGAGACTCTCTTGTAGCCGTCTCCGACCTGGATGACCCTGTTTCCTATAGCCAAGCGATGGCTTGTTCTGAATCAAACCTTTGGCTTGACGCCATGAAAGTTGAAATGCACTCGATGTATGTCAACAAAGTCTGGAAACTTGTAGACCTTCCTGAAGGGATTAAACCCGTAGGGTGTAAGTGGATATACAAGAAGAAAAGGGGTCCTGATGGGAACGTCGAGACGTTCAAAGCACGACTTGTGGCGAAGGGTTATACCCAACAAGAAGGGATTGACTATGAAGAAACCTTCTCGCCAGTCGCGATGCTTAAATCCATCCGCATACTCCTATCCATAGCTGCAGCTCTCGACTATGAGATCTGGCAAATGGATGTCAAGACAGCCTTTCTGAATGGCAATCTTGACGAGCGCATTTACATGGCTCAACCAGACGGTTTCGTGGATAAAGGTCAAGAGACCAAGGTTTGTGAGTTGCTTAAATCCATTTATGGATTAAAGCAAGCATCTAGGTCATGGAATATTAGATTCAATGAAACTGTAAAGAGCTTTGGCTTTGAACAGTCAATAGATGAGCCTTGTGTTTACAAGTTAATACACGAAGGCAAAGTTGTGTTTCTGGTACTATATGTCGATGATATACTACTCATTGGTAATGACGTGGGTAAGTTATCTGAGGTTAAGGTCTGGCTAGCAAAACAATTCGATATGAAGGATCTAGGAGAAGCCGCGTACATTCTGGGGATCCAAATCTTTCGAGATAGGAAAAACCGGACCCTGTCGCTCTCTTAAGCATCTTATATTGATAAGATAATGGATCGCTTCTCAATGCAAGACTCCAAGAAGGGCCAAACACCCTTTAGGCATGGATCGCTACTGACCTGACTATGACGGGATATACCGACTCCGATTTTCAAGCGGATAAGGATTCCAGGAAATCCACTTCGGGATCTGTGTTCATCCTTAATGGTGGAGCTGTTGTGTGGAGAAGTATTAAGCAATCTTGCATTGCTGACTCCACAATGGAAGCAGAATATGTGGCTGCTTGTGAAGCATCCAAAGAGGCTGTATGGCTTAGAAAGTTCCTTAAGTATTTGGAAGTTGTTCCAAACGTCGACGAGCCCATGACCCTTTATTGTGATAATAGTGGGGCTGTCGCTAACTCAAAGGAACCTAGAAGCCATAAGCGCTCTAAGCATATTGAGAGGAAATACCATTTGATTCGAGAGATCGCGCAACGCGGAGACGTGGAGGTGAAGTAGATCTCTGGAAGATCCATTCACCAAGGCCCTAGCGAACATGGTCTTTGACCAACTTCAAGAGGGATTAGGCATGTAGGACTACTCACATCTTCTTTGAGTCAAGTGGGAGTTTGTTGTCAATGGTGCCCACAAGAAGAGTAGTAGTGTCTATTTATGTACATTTGATGTCATATAGTCTTACGAAGACTCTTGCTTGTAATTGCTTATTCATTAATAAAAAGTTGAAACGTTCATTCAATCTTCTTTGTTTGAAGCTTTATGATAAAACCTTAGTCTTTTAGTCCATAAACAAACTCAACAACTTACGAAGAGACAAATGTAGATTTGCATGAACAAACTCTTCGTAGTTTGCTTAAAACGATATATTCGCAATCTTAGGGTCAAAGGACTATTGACCTCAGTATGATTGTTAGAAGAATCTATGATGTCTGGTTATGAGGCATTGAGAGTTGGGGACTCTATAGTTCTTCTAGGTATCTTCCGAAGGTACTGAATTGACCAGTGCACGTCTAGAGACAATATAAGAACAAACCATATAACCTCTTATGTCTCGAAGTCACTATGTATGAATTGCATCATGCTTACCTTAATCCTGAAATGAGACATGCCATTTCACACCTTAGTATTCTCATTTGAGAAAGTCAAAGTTCGGACTCACTATGTGATTCCGAACAAGGCCTATTGGTGAAGTACTAAGTTGTGAGTCTGTCATGAGTAACTTTGTGAAGTTCTCATAGATATGGAATTCATGTACAAGATTGCTGAAATGCAATGTATGTCACCTCATGCTTTGTTCCTTGGAGTGTGAATAAATGAACTGGCCAGTGTCCAAATTGAGTCCTGACTCTTTTGGATGAAACAGTGTGACTTGTTAGCTCCTCGTCAATACATTGTTTCTAACTTATTCACAAGCGACAAAGGAGTTGAGGAAATAACAGCTAGAAGGGTAAAATGGTAATTTAGTAAATCCCGACTAGCTGATGACATTCATGAAGGGTAAACATAGATAATATTCAGTGGATCCGCTCATCATAATTAGGTCGAATTCTTGAGTAGAAAATAAATTCATTTGAACCGAGAGATTTTCAGTGTCAGCTCTTTAGTGGAGTCAGTTGGCATTAAGCTAAACTTGGAAAAGGTTTGTGAACTTTTGAGTCCAAGTGTTTAGCTAAAGCTTTGTTCATTTGGGTCCATGAGGTCACTGTCACGAATCACATCGATAGGAATAGTTAAACTGGAAGCTAAGTCAAAACAAGAACGAAAATAGTGAAAAGGGTATTTTTGTCTTTTGAGACAAATGATGAAATGAATGTCAATAAATTTTTGACAAGGTCATTTTATGACATGTTTCACTCGGCCATGACTTGATCATTGGGCCTTGTGAATTAATTTCATTTCATAAGAATTTTATTGAAAATTCTTATTGGGCCTTTTTCATGTTGTCATGAACAAATGGAAAAGCTTCTAGAAGCCCATTCTAGAAGGACATAGGCGCCCAACATACCCAACCAAGAGAGAATATTTTGTGCATAAATGTATCAAGATACTTGCCAAAAGAAAAAGAGGAAACAAATTTGCATGAGGATGCTTTAGGGTAATCGGCCAAGAGAGAACAAGGCAAGGCAAGGAACAAAAATGGAAACAAATCCAAGCCTTCTAGAAGGAATCCTTGGCCGAGCATCTCAAGTGGGAAAAGAGGAAATTGGCTCATGAATATGTGATATTCTATAGAAGAGGAAACTACCTTATAGAAGGTGAGACCTCTCCTATAAATAGGAGCCCCTTTTTCTCACAATTCATTCATCCAAAGTTTTAGAGATTGGGAGCTTCTCTCTCTAGACTTGGCCGCCCCTTCCTCTCTCTCTCTCTAGTTTATATTTTCGATTTTTCTTGTCTTGGCACCTAGGTCCTCACTCGACCTAGTGTTTAGCTCTGCGACTTCGAGACTCGTTCTTATGTCGTAGTGTTTAAAAGTGCCCACTCACTGATTCCTTCTTTTCGAGTGATTTAGTGATAGAAACTTTCGTGGTTGCTCGAGGTGCCGAGGAAAGAAAGAGAGACGTGCTGCGAGGGGAGACGAGCGTTGCAAACTTTCCACAAGCTTCTTCAAAGTTCAAGCTTCAAGAAAGGTTAGTAAACTTCTAGCTCATATTGGTTTTAATTACATGTACTTGCTCTTGTCTAGGTTAGTAAAAACTGTTTTACTTGTAAAAGAAAATTTTTAAAATTCCGCCGCTTACCGAAGCGTTAATTATTTTCTTAAACCCTAGTTCGATTCCAACAGAGGCGTGGCTGGCTGACGGAGACGAGGACACGCGCGCCGGAGACGACCCAAGCCGCAAGGGGGCCGCCGACCCGGTGGCACCGGGCACCGGGGACAGCCGGGCCGACCAGCGCGGGGCCGGCCTAGTTGAGGGACACGCCGGGGTGGCCGCGCGTGCCAGGGGAGCCACCCAGGAAGCCGCCGGGGAGCCACCCAGCGCCGGGGGGCCGTCTCCGGCGAAACAGGATTCGAGGGAGACGGGCCGGCCATGGGTAGCGTTGTGCAGGCCGTCGCCGCTGTCGGGGGAGCCGCGCCTGGCTGGGTTGGCGCTGTGTGGGCCGAGCCGAACCCCGGAGGAGCGCCTGCTGGGCCGCGCGCGACTAGCCTAGCCGGAGCGCACGTCGAAGGCGCCGAGGGGACCAACGCCGGTGTGGAGGGCGTTGGAGTAGCGCGCGAGCAAGGGATCGCCTGGGCGGCATCGTCCGAGTCGAACCCAGCCTTGGAGAAGACCCCCCTCGGCCTGAGGGGGTTTGGCCAGCCGTGGAGGGCGTTGGAGTAGCGCGCGAGCAAGGAATCGCCGCGCCTGGCGGGCTGGGCGCTGCAGACGGCGCCGCCGGGACTGGTGCCGACGCCGGGAAGGACCCTACCCTCTCGAGTGGGGCTGTTATGCAGGTGGTTGGCGGCGCTGGAGGCCTAGGGGGCCTGGGCTTGGTCGCGTCTGAGCGCGCGCGTGCCGGCGGCGGGCGACGCTGCCGGGTGGAGCGCTGGCGCCGGAGACGAAGGGTGCCGGCCGGGGGGCGGCGGCCGAGGCGCTGATCGTCCTAGCCCTAGGGGCTGGCGGGCTAGGGCTGCGCGTGGGGAGCCCATCCGGTCACGGGTCGGGCCGTGCTACGGGGCCGGACGCGCGCGGCATCGGGCCGGGCTCGAGCCTAAGTGGCTCAGGGGGCTCCAGCGCGCGGGGAGGTGTCCCACTTGGGCCGGGTGAAGGTGGGTCCGGTTAGGTGCTCCGTGCGGGGTCCTGGATGGGCTTGCCGAGAGAGACGCGCTCGGAGGAGCCCGTTCGCTTGGGCCGAGCGCGGGCGAGGAGGAGTTTCTGGCCGGCCCGGGCGCGGGCGAAGAAGCATGCTCGGCCGGCCTGACCATCGATGGGTAAGACCGCCTGGTGACTGGTGAGTCCTAACGCGGGCAAGGGAGCCCAACCGATCAGCTCAGGCGTGGGCGCCGCTGACCCAGAGAGCTCGACGAACCCCGAAGGTTCAGGCGAGTCCCTTTTGCCTCGTCTGCCGGCGGCGAAGGTGCGCACCCCGACTGCTCGAGAGGAGGAGCGTGCCTCTTCGTTCCCTATCGGGGAGGCGACGATTCGAGGCGGCTTCGACTGTTCCGGTGTCGACTTCCCTAGCTCCATCTCACTTGCGCGCTTCATGGGTTTGAGGAAGCGGTTCAGCATTCCGTCATCCGTATTGTTGCTGCGACCATTGCTCGAAGACCTTCCGACTCGCCCTCGGAAGGGATATGCCACCGTCCACGAGGCGAGTCTTCGTGGGGGGCTGCAGTTGCCTTTCCAATCCGTGATCCAGGATCTCTTGGTCCGTCTCAACGTCCACGCGGCCCAGATGTCTCCATTCTTCTACCGCATGGTGGCTGCTTGCCACATGATGTTGCATCGAGCGAAAGGCCACGCCTTGACAGCCGATGATATAAGGAACCTCGTGTCTGTCTTCGACGTCCCTGGGAAATCCGGCTTTTACAAGGTTCAACATCGGAAGCGGTTTCCCGTCCTCACCAAGCTAACTTCTAAATATCGTTACCCTTGGGTGTGGGTATCCGAATCAGCCTTCAGGATGGCACCTCTCACCTTCGGACCCGTGGCCGATTTCCCGGCCAATTACGGCATTGAGAGCTCCGAGCTCGCACTCGTGGTCAGAGCGATACCGGATTCGAGGCGACAGGAGTTCGCAACGCCCGAAAGGTATGTTGTCGCTTTCGTTTGACCTACACGCATCGCTTGTACTTGTCGTAGTAATATGTGTACCACCATTATTTGCAGATGCTCGTGTGCCAGGAACGAGGTGAACGCATCCTCCGGGACTTACTTCGGAGAATGCAACTCATGAAGAGAGATATGGAGAGCGCGGCGGTCGATCACGCTGCCGCTTTAGTGGGGGTTCGGACCGCTCAAGAGTTTCAGGCGCTCGAGGAAGAGTCGAGGCGGACACGCGAGGAGCTGGCGGCCGAGAGATCACAACGCGTCATGACACAGGCGTTCTTGGAGAAGGCGGAGCAAGCCGCCGACACTTTCTTGGGGGAGACGAAGAAGCTCCAGGTAGCGCTCTCGAGCCGGGACGAGGAGTTGAAGATTGTTCATGCTCGACTATCGGCGAGCGAAATCTCCCGCGTCAAGGCGGAGAGGGAGAGGGATTCCCTTTTGGTGGAGATGCAGACTCTCATCGAGGAAAAGGACGACGCTGAGCGATCCAAGGCGGACCTAGAGGACGATTGGGACCTTGCGCTGGTGGTGGCTCGTTACGAGGCAGCCATACGGGTTTGAGATGCGACCGCGAAGGAGAACGCGTCCCGCGGGACTACCTTTTCCTTTTTCGATGCCATGTTCCCTCCTCTTGACGACAAGCCACCGGTGGACGACCCGCGCTCCCACGTTCCCGCGGAGGCGGCTCAATCGATGAACCGCCTGCTTGATGGAGAGGCGACTGACGGGTCGGGGGCCCCCCGCCCCGAGGACGACGAGGAGCAGATCAACTTCGGCTCAGACTAGCAAATTTCGCGCACCTGTTTAGCGCTTTCATTACGTTTCCTTCTGGATATTCGTTACGTTTTTCCTTGTTGCATATTTGTCGTACTCTTGCGTTCTTCGAGTTGTTTTATTCAATATCGTTTGCTTTCGTATTATGCGTCTTATTTTCTCGACTTACTACGCTTAGTGTAATCGATTTGCGCGATCCGATTAGTGCATGTCTTACGAATCCGGCTTACTATATCCAGCGTAACCGGTTTGCACGGCGTACTGCCATATCTGGCGGCGAAGTTTCCCGCGGACGCTGGCTACACCAGTTTCATCCGGCGGGTGCGGCTCTCTACCATCCATTCTTGACTCGCTGCCTATCGGCGTATGCGAGCTGGGCGGCCGCCGCGCCCATCCTCCGGTGGGGACGCCACCTATCGGCATGAGCATTATGCACCGGGATGGGTTTGCTGTAAATGTAGTTCCCAGTGAGCGTGGTGCCTATCGGTACGCGTGTCACGTTTTGGGTTTTGACTACTAGGATAGACGGTCCGGTGCGCAGACGCGATCGGCCGACGCCCAGCTACATATCGGTACGTGGGGCATCGTATCGTGCGATAGCGTCGCGCGAGGGTCGGAGGTCCGGTGCGCGGATCCGATTTGTTGATGTTTCGCTACCTCTCGACGCGTAAAACGTGGAGTCGCGCGAGTGCTCCACGCGAAAAATGTGCCTGTTATCCTCATTAGTCCCCCGAGTTTCTTATGTACTCGTAGAGGAGACTAGAAATTATAATATATATAATAGGATCAAGGTTTTGAAGTGAAATGTAATTCAATTATAACGTCGAAATAGTTAAAAATTACATTCCCAGGCCGTTGGCCGTACTTGAAATTTTAAATTGTCTTTGCTAAAATAAAAAATGTTGTCAATGGTGCCCACAAGAAGAGTAGTAGTGTCTATTTTTGTACATTTGATGTAATAAAGTCTCATGAAGACTCTTGCTTGTAATTGCCTATTCATTTAATAAAAAAGTTGAAACGTTCATTCATTCTATCATCGTTTGAAGCTTTATGATAAAACCTTAGTCTTTTAGTCCATAAACAAACTTAACAACTTACGAAGAGACAAATGTAGATTTGCATGAACAAACTCTTCGTAGTTTGCTTAAAACGATATATTCGCAATCTTAGGGTCAAAGGACTATTGACCTCAGTACGATTGTTAGAAGAATCTATGATGTCTGGTTATGAGGCATTGAGAGTTGGAGACTCTATAGTTCTTCTAGGTATCTTTCGAAGGTACTGAATTGACCAGTGCACTTCTAGAGACAAGATAAGAACAAACCATTTAACCTCTTATGTCTCGAAGTCACTATGTATGAATTGCATCATGCTTACCTTAATCCTGAAATGAGACATGCCTTTTCACAGCTTAGTATTCTCATTTGAGAAAGTCAGAGTTCGGACTCACTATGTGATTCCGAACAGGGCCTATTGGTGAAGTACTAAGTTGTGAGAATGTCATGAGTAACTTTGTGAAGTTCTCATAGATATGGAATTCATGTACAAGATTGCT
Source organism: Urtica dioica subsp. dioica (assembly GCF_054948205.1). Taxonomy (NCBI): domain Eukaryota; kingdom Viridiplantae; phylum Streptophyta; class Magnoliopsida; order Rosales; family Urticaceae; genus Urtica; species Urtica dioica. Next base: position 27,318,588 of record NC_142758.1, read on the forward strand.
GAAATGCAATGTATGTCACCTCATGCTTTGTTCCTTGGAGTGTGAATAAATGAACTGGCAAGTGTCCAAATTGAGTCCTGACTCTTTTGGATGAAACAATGTGACTTGTTAGCTCCTCGTCAATACATTGTTTCTAACTTATTCACAAGCGACAAAGGAGTTGAGGAAATAACAGCTAGAAGGGTAAAATGGTAATTTAGTAAATCCCGACTAGATGATGACATTCGTGAAGGGTAGCATAGATAATATTCAGTGGATCCGCTCATTATAATTAGGTGAATTCTCGAGTAGAAAATAAATTCATTTGAACCGAGAGATTTTCAGTGTCAGCTCTTTAGTGAAGTCAGTTGGCATTAAGCTAAACTTGGAAAAGGTTTGTGAACTTTTGAGTCCAAGTGTTTAGCTCAAGCTTTGGTCATTTGGGTCCATGAGGTCACAGTCACGAATCACATCGATAGGAATAGTTAAACTGGAAGCTAAGTCAAAACGAGAACGAAAATTGTCAAAAGGGTATTCTTGTCTTTTGAGACATAGGATGAAATGGATGTCAATAAATTTTGACAAGTTCATTTGATGACTTAATGTCACTCGGCCATAATATGATGAATTGGGCCTTGTGGATTAATTTCATTTCATAAGAATTTTATTGAAAATTCTTAATGGGCCTTTCTCATGTTGTCATGAACAAATGAAGAAGCTTCTAGAAGCTCCTTCTAGAGATGAAATGGGCGCCCAAACCTAAGATAGAAAGAGAGATTATTTTGTGCATAATTGTATCAAGATACTTGCCAACAGAAAAAGAGGAAACAAATTTCCTATGCATGCCATAAGGAAATTCGGCCAACTAAGCCAAAGAGGGAGAAGATAAATGAGGAAACAAATCCATGTGGCATAGGTAATGCCTTGCACGCCCAAAGTGAAAAAGGGAAACAAGGGATTTGTTCATGAATATGTGATATTCAAAATAGAAGAGGAAACTACCTTATTGAAGGTAAAGCCTCTCCTATAAATAGGAGCCTCATTCCTCTCATTTTATTCATTCCACATAAGTTAGAGATTGAGAGCTTCTCTCTCTAGAACTTGTGGTTGCCGCCCCTCTTCTCTCTCTCTCTAGTTTATTTTCGATTTTTCTTGTTTTGGCACCTAGGTCCTCACTCGACCTAGTGTTTAGCTCTGCGACTTCAAGACTCGTTCTTATGTCGTAGTGTTTAAAAGTGCCCACACACTAATTCCTTTATTTCGAGTGATTTAGTGATAGAAACTTTCGTGGTTGCTCGAGGTGCCGAGGAAAGAAAGAGAGACGTGCTGCGAGGGGAGACGAGCGTTGCAACTTTCTAAGAGCTTCTCAAAGATCAAGCTTCAAGTAAGGCTAGTAAACTTCTTAGCTTATAATAGTTTTTTATTACATGTACTTGCTCTTTTGTCTAGGTTAGTAAAAACTGTTTTTACTTGTAAAAGAACATTTTTAAAATTCCGCCGCTTACCGAAGCGTTAATTATTTTCTTAAATCTTAGATCGATTCCAACAAAAAATAAGATGAAAAACAACAAAACATAAGGCGATCGGGAACGGGCTTCTATTGGTAATATTGTCGTAGGTGCTCTGCGTTCCACGGGTGCGTGAATACGAGTCCATCTAGGTTCTCGAGCTCGTACGTGCCATCATGGATGGCTCAGCGCATGCGATATGGGCCTTCCCAGGTTGGGCCTAGAACTCCTACTCCTTGCGCCTAGGTGTTTTGGAACACCCTTCTAAGGACGAGGCTTCCATCGGCGAACTTCCGCCGCTTGACCTTGGAATTGTAGTATTTCTCGACCTTTCTCTTTTGTGCCGCGAGGCGGGAGAGTGCGTCCGCCCTCTTCTCGTCTATGAGGTCCAACTCGAGCCTGATTGCGTCGTCGTTGGTGGCTCCTTCATACTCCTCGATGCGTAAGGTTGGGAGCTTGGTTTCGATAGGTACCACGGCCTCGACACCGAATGCGAGAGCGAAAGGGGTTTCTCCGGTCGCGTTTCGTGCGGTGGTTCGGTACGCCCACAAGACCATGGGGAGCTCGTCAGCCCAAGCCCCCTTTCTTTCTTCCAGCTTCTTCTTCAGGTTCTCCTTGATCGTCTTCTTGACCGCCTCGACTTGGCCGTTGGCCTGTGGATGGCGGGGAGAAGAGAAAGTCTTGCTAATGCCGAATTGTTCACACATGTCCAGGAGACGCGCGTTGTCGAACTGCCTTCCGTTGTCGGTCACGATCGACGCGGGGATCCCAAAGCGGCAGACAATGTTCTTCCAGATGAAGCTCGTCGTGTTCGCCTCGGTGATCTTTGCCATTGGTTCGGCTTCTACCCATTTCGTGAAGTAGTCGATGGCCACGATCGCATGCTTGTATTGTCTCGGGGCCATAGGTAGTTCACCGATGAGTTTGATTCCCCATTTTGCGAAGGGTCGCGGCACAATGATCGGACATAACGGGACCGGCGCTTGGCGAGGGATGTGGGCGAATCTTTGGCATTTGTCGCACTTTTTGGCCCACTCGTGGGAGTCCTTTTTCAAGGTGGGCCAAAAATATCCGAGCCTTAGAAGCTTCAGTGCCAAAGATTGTCCGGCGGCATGGTTTCCGCATACCCCTTCGTGCACTTCGCGGAGCGCTTTCTTCATCTCGACTTCGGTCAAGCAGCGGAGAAGGGGTATGGAGTAGCCTCTCTTGAACAAGTTATCTTCCCGCATCGTGTATTTCGGCCCCAAGCTTCTCAGCTTTCTGGCCTCTTCTTTGTCTTCGGGGATGATTCCTCGTTTAAGAAATTCCACGAGCGGTGTCATCCATGAGTGGGGCGGAGTTCCGTCAACTACCCCTACGTCGCCTCTCGAGACGTAGGGTCGAGTCAGCACTTCTATCGGGACACTGCCCTCTCCCTCCTCGTCTATCCCCGACGCGAGGCGTGCCAGGGCGTCAGCGTCGATGTTCGCCTCTCGGGGAACTTCAACAATCTAAAACAATGACAGGGCCTCTAGATTCCTTTGGGTTTTTGACAAGTACGCGATCATGTTTGGTTCTTTAGCGGCATAGTCGCCCTTAACCTGGTTCACGATCAACTGCGAGTCGCAGTGGATGCGCAGGTTTCGACGCCTAGCTTGTTCGCCAGCTCCAAGCCAACGATCAGAGCCTCGTACTCCGCCTCGTTGTTGGAAGCCTTGAACTCGAACCGTAGGGCGTATCTCAGTTTTTCCCTATCGGGATTTGTGAGTACAACGCCGGCGCCAGCCCCCCGGGCGTTTGACGCGCCATCTACGTGCAAGTCCCGGACCGGCCCCATCAGGCTGTTGGTCCTTTTCTTCGACGACTCGTTGTGGTCGTTCTCCTTGTCTTCCTTGTTCTCGTTGCCTTTGTCACCCTCGTCAGTTGAGGGTGCGCCTGTGAATTCGGCTATGAAGTCGGCGAGGGCTTGGCCCTTGATGGCGGTTCTTGGTTGGAACTTGACCCCGTACTCGCCCAACTCCTGGGACCATATGGCCATTCGAGAGGAGGTCCCTTTTTGCAGAGCCTTCTCGATGGGATGTCCCGTGCGTACCGCGATAGGGTGCGCTTGGAAGTAGGGCCGAAGCTTTCTCGTGCTCATGATAAGGGCGAGGGACAATCTCTCGATATCTGGGTATCGGGTCTCGGCGTCGAGGAGCGCCTTGCTAACGTAATAGACCGGCCACTGCACCTTGTCTTCTTTGCGAATGAGAACTGCGCTCACGGCCCTATCGGAAACCGCGAGGTAGACATACAAGGTCTCGCCATCCTTCGGTTTTGCGAGGAACGCGGGGGAACTGAAGTACGCTTTCATTTCGCGGAACGCCTCCTTGCACTCCTCAGTCCACACGAATCCGTCGGTCTTCTTCAACGCCTTAAAAAACGGTTGGCACCTATCGGTTGCCTTGGAGACGAATCGCGTCAGGGCGGCGATCCTTCCCGTCAAATTCTGTACTTCTTTCCGGATTGGCCTAATCTCTAAGATTGCCCTAATCTTCTCAGGGTTGGCCTCAATCCCGCGATGGCTCACCATGTAGCCCAAGAACTTTCCGGATTCAATCCCAAAAGCGCCCTTGTTGGGGCTGAGTTTCATCTTGTAGCGTCGCAGGATCGTGAACATCTCTCTAAGGTCTCGAACGTGGTCGTGGGCTTTTAGGCTTTTGATAAGCATATCGTCCATGTAGACCTCCATAGTTTTTCCAATTTGGTAGGCGAACATTCGGTTCACCAACCTTTGATACGTTGCTCCCGCGTTTTTGAGGCCAAAGGGCATGACCTTGTAGCAGTAGAGTCCGCGGTTCGTAACAAAGGTGGTTTTGATCTGATCCGGCTCGTGCATGCAGATCTGATTGTAGCCTGAGTAGGCGTCCATGAAGCTTAACAACTCGTGGCCCGCCGTGGCGTCCACAAGTTGCTCGATCATCGGGAGAGGGAAGCTGTCTTTCGGGCAAGATTTGTTGAGATCTTTGTAGTCGATACAGATCCGCCACTTCCCGTTTGGCTTCTTGACCATCACCACATTGGACACCCACTTAGGGTTCTCCGCCTCTCTGATGAAGTCGGCGGCGAGAAGTTTGTCAACCTCTTCACCAATGGCTTGGTACCTCTCTCCGTTGAACGCCCGTCGCGGTTGAACGCGTTCAGCCACTCTCTTGTCGTCGTTGAGACGGTGAACCATTATCTCGGGGTCGATCCCCGGCATGTCGGCGTGTGTCCACGCAAAGACATCTTTGAACTCGCGGAGGAAGGCGGCGAGCTGGGTTCGGACCTCGGACGGGAGTTAGGCGCCTAGCTTGACTACTTGGTCAGGCTTGGCGTCGTCCAACACGACGGGAACGAGGTCGTCCGGTGTCTCCACCTTTCGACGGTCGACATCGTCCCTTTGGTCCAGTTCCCGAAGGTTCCTCCATCCTCTATCTTGCATGGGAGCTTGTCCCCGAGCTGGAAGACGGTGCTCACCATCTTTCCCTTTTCTTTCCCGTCCACGCCCTGGATGTAGCACATTCTTGCGATTGATTGGTCTACCAACATCATTGCGATTCCCTTGTCAGTCTGGAATGTCATCATCAGGTGGTAAGTGGACGTAATGGCCTTCAATTGATTGAGGGTCGTGCGGCCGATTATGATGTTGTAAGCAGAGGGTTGGTCCACGACCAGGAACGACATGGTGTGGGTGACCTCTAGCCCCCCCGGTGTCCCGAAGGTTACCGGGAGGTCAATGGTTCCCTCCGTCATGACCCACTCCACGGAGAAGCCAAAGTGTGGAGTCGAGATCGGGGTCGGTCTCATTCCAGACAGCTTCATCCTGTCTAGCGCCGACTTGAAGATTATATCGGCGGATCTTCCGTTGTCGATTAGGATTCTCCGGACGAGGTTGTTGGCGACCGGGGCCGAGACGACTATCGCGTGCCGCCTCTTGGCCAGTGAAAAACATGGACTCGAATGGGGACGGAGGAGGAGCCTCATACGTATGGTTGATGTAGTGCGCTATTTTCCCTTGGGAAACTTCGTGCATGTACGTCTTCCTATGCGAAGCCAAGTCTCCGAACTCCGGGCCACCCATGATTGAGCCCACGACATGAAGTTGTGAGCTCTCCGGTTCTTCAATTGCTGCTCGGTCCGTGACGGTCACCGTCGCCGGACCCTTCCTTTCTTGCCGGGGGCGTTCTCCGTGCACCGCGGCCGTCCTGATCGTTCTGAAGACATACTATTTCAATTTCCCATCTTGAATCAGTGCCTCGATCTGACGCTTGAGTTGGTAACATTCGGACGTCAGATGCCTGTGATCCTGGTGGTATTCACAGAACATGCTTCGATCCCTCTTTGCGGGATCCTTTGTGAGAAGAGTTGGACTTCCTAGCTTGTCACGGTGCAGAGCCCGGAAGGACAAAATGCTCCCCTGTCTCAAGCTTCGGAACCACTCAAATCCCGACCCCGTTAGGGTCAGGCTAAAGGCTTGACAGAGGGTCGCGTCCGACTGTCCTTGCATTGTCATCCACGTCTCGTAGTGTTGGATGTGGAAGTTTTGGTCTGTCCGCCCGTCGTAAGGGGGAATGGACGGCAGTTTGAAGTTCCCCACGCAAGGCCGCGCGAGGATTTGAGCGGCGAAGGGAGAGTATGACTCCTCAATCCCTCCGTACGGGCTTTTGCCTCCCCGATTCCCTCATCTCGATGATTTGGTTTTGGAGGCTTTGAGTCATCGTGACCATGTCAAGCCCGTTAGTTGGGCTGACCGCTAGGACCGTGTGAGTCGCCTGTTGGCGCTCGTTGGACGCTTAGTCCCCGGCGTTGGCCTGAGGTCGATCGAGAGTCACGGCGGGGAGAGCGTCCCTCCGGGAATTGAGCGTTTGGCGGAGATCCTCCCCTCGGGAGTTTCTTTGCGCCGTCAGGTGTTCTCTAAGGTCGACGCTCAGCGCTTGGCTGGGCGAGGCCGCTCTTTGCCGGATTGTCCAGCGGGCGCTTCGGCTATCGTCCCCATCATGCCCCTGTTGTCAATGGTGCCCACAAGAAGAGTAGTAGTGTCTATTTATGTACATTTGATGTCATATAGTCTTACGAAGACTCTTGCTTGTAATTGCTTATTCATTAATAAAAAGTTGAAACGTTCATTCAATCTTCCTTGTCTGAAGCTTTATGATAAAACCCTGGTCTTTTAGTCCATAAAGAAACTAAACAACTTACGAAGAGACAAATGTAGATTTGCATGAACAAACTCTTCGTAGTTTGCTTAAAACGATATATTCGCAATCTTAGGGTCAAAGGACTATTGACCTCAGTATGATTGTTAGAAGAATCTATGATGTCTGGTTATGAGGCATTGAGAGTTGGAGACTCTATAGTTCTTCTAGGTATCTTCCGAAGGTACTGAATTGACCAGTGCACTTCTAGAGACAATATAAGAACAAACCATTTAACCTCTTATGTCTCGAAGTCACTATGTATGAATTGCATCATGCTTACCTTAATCCTGAAATGAGACATGCCATTTCACACCTTAGTATTCTCATTTGAGAAAGTCAAATTTCGGACTCACTATGTGATTCCGAACAAGGCCTATTGGTGAGGTACTAAGTTGTGAGTCTGTCATGAGTAACTTTGTGAAGTTCTCATAGATATGGAATTCATGTACAAGATTGCTGAAATGCAATGTATGTCACCTCATGCTTTGTTCCTTGGAGTGTGAATAAATGAACTGGCCAGTGTCCAAATTGAGTCCTGACTCTTTTGGATGAAACAATGTGACTTGTTAGCTCCTCGTCAATACATTGTTTCTAACTTATTCACAAGCGACAAAGGAGTTGAGGAAATAACAGCTAGAAGGGTAAAATGGTAATTTAGTAAATCCCGACTAGCTGATGACATTCATGAAGGGTAGCATAGATAATATTCAGTGGATCCGCTCATTATAATTAGGTGAATTCTTGAGTAGAAAATAAATTCATTTGAACCGAGAGATTTTCAGTGTCAGCTCTTTAGTGGAGTCAGTTGGCATTAAGCTAAACTTGGAAAAGGTTTGTGAACTTTTGAGTCCAAGTGTTTAGCTCAAGCTTTGTTCATTTGGGTCCATGAGGTCACTGTCACGAATCACATCGATAGGAATAGTTAAACTGGAAGCTAAGTCAAAACAAGAACGAAAATTGTCGAAAGGGTATTTTTGTCTTTTGAGACATAAGGATGAAATGGATGTCAATAAATTATGACAAGTTCATTTGATGACTTAATGTCACTCGGCCATAATATGATTAATTGGGCCTTGTGAATTAATTTCGTTTCATAAGAATTTTATTGAAAATTCTTAATGGGCCTTTTTCATGTTGTCATGAACAAATGGAAAAGCTTCTAGAAGCCCATTCTAGAAGGACATAGGCGCCCAACATACCCAACCAAGAGAGAATATTTTGTGCATAAATGTATCAAGATACTTGCCAAAAGAAAAAGAGGAAACAAATTTGCATGAGGATGCTATATGGAATTCGGCCAAGAGAGAGACAAGGCAAGGCATGGAACAAAATAGGAAACTATTCCAAGACTTAATGAAGTCTATTTTGGCCGAGCTCCTCAAGGAAAAGAAAGAGGAAATTGGCTCATTTTATAGAAGAGGAAACTACCTTATTGAAGGTGACACCTCTCCTATAAATAGGAGCCTCATTCTTCTCACAATTCATTCATCCAAGTTTAAGAGATTTGAGAGACTCTCTCTCTAGAACTTTGGCCGAAAATCCTCTCTCTCTCTCTCTAGTTTATTTTCGATTATTTCTTGTCTTGGCACCTAGGTCCTCACTGGACCTAGTGTTTAGCTCTGCGACTTCGAGACTCGTTCTCAAGTCGTAGTGTTTAAAAGTGCCCACTCACTGATTCCTTCTTTTCGAGTGATTTAGTGATAGAAACTTTCGTGGTTGCTCGAGGTGCCGAGGAAAGAAAGAGAGACGTGCTGCGAGGGGAGACGAGCGTTGCAACTTTCCAAAAGCTTCTACAAGGTTCAAGCTTCAAGAAAGGTTAGTAACTTTAATAGCTCATATTAGTTTTTATTTACATGTACATGCTCTTGTCTAGGTTAGTAAAAACTAGTTTTACTTAAAAAGAAATTTTTTAAAATTCCGCCGCTTAACGAAGCGTTAAACTTTTTCTTACCCTAGATCGATTCCAACAGCCCCAAGGTCGCTCTCTCCCTGGCAAGGGGCCGTGTACGGCCGCCTCTTGAAGCCGAGGGGGCGAGTGACCGGGAGTGTGACCGCGCTTGTTGTCATGCCAGAAACGACGGTCCGGCCAAACCGCCGTTCATCCTCTCGGACCGCGACGGGACGGGGCTTGGCGTCGCCTCGTCGGTCCTTGATTCCCCCACATAGTCGGGGTCGGAGTCATCCCGGGCGGACCTATCCTCGACGTCGTAGCAGAGGAGATTGGCGATGAGCGAGCCGTCGACGCCGGGACGGTCTAGAAGCTCCGCGAGCCGCCGAGTCGTGTCCTCTCGGAGCGCAGCCTCGGGGTCGCTCACCGGGTCTTGGGGCTGGCTCTTGTTATCACGAGGTTGCCCTTCAAGATGGTGCGCGAGGTTTCGGAGACCGTATCTCCAGCTCGTCGCTCGAGTACCAACGGAGGTAAAGGGGATGTGACTCATCTCTCGAGAGTTTTGTCGTCGAAGGTAGAAGAAGAGTGCTAGAGGGAATGTGTCGCCAAGGTCGGGAGATCCCCTCCTTCTAGCTCCAAAATGTTATCGCTCATTTTCGGACAACTATTTAGGAGCCTAAAGTGGTTAGACCAAAGGCATGACCATGTGGTCTCACTCCGGCTCGAGCGTGTCGGACTTGGTATCCCAAGTCGTCCCTTAGCTGTAGATGAAGCTCACCTCGACTCGATACCTGAAAAGCAGTAAAGAGCAGGTGAACTACAAAGGGGAAACAGATGGGTTGCCTCTGTTTACCTCTCTGACGCTCAAGATTAGTAGGGTTGAGGTATAATGTAGATGGTTTAAGTGTTTAGAGGCCGAGACTTGAGGGAAACGAGCGAGTTACGAGTTCGACAGCGTTTCAGTACTCAAATTCGGATTACCGGGACCGAGGGAGGGACCCCGGTATTTATAGGCGACCAAGGGACGTTTTGAAGGTCCCTTGGCCGAGTGAGGTTGAGTCGGCCATTGGCCGGGTGGGACTCGGTCGGCCGATGGCCGAGTGAAGTTTGGCCGCCGAGTGAACTTTTATTGGCCTGACCCCGATCGCAGCCGAACGAGGGCGAAGCGACGTCAAGCGCGTCTCGGCAGCTACCCCCGGCCATTGGCCGGCCCTAGGGCCAGCCTCGGCCAATGGCCAGCCCAAATAGCCTCGGCCATTGGCCGGCCCAAGGGCCAGCCTCGGCCAATGGCCGAGGCAAGCTACCCCCGGCCATTGGCCGGCCCTAGGGCCAGCCTCGGCCAATGGCCGACCCAAATAGCCTCGGCCATTGGCCGGCCCAAGGGCCAGCCCCGGCCAATGGCCGAGCCGAGCTACCCCCTGCCATTGGCCGGCCCTAGGGCCAGCCTTGGCAAATGGCCGGCCGAAATAGCCTCGGCCATTAGCCGGCCCAAGGGCCAGCCTCGGCCAATGGCTGAGCCAAGCTACCCCCGGCCATTGGCCAGCCCTAGGGCCAGCCTCGGCCAATGGCCGGCCCAAAATAGCTTCGGCCATTGGCCGGCCCAATGACCAGCCCCGGCCAATGGCCGAGCCAATGCTATCCTCGGCCAAGGGGTTGCCCAAAACGCCCCTTGGTCGCATATAAATACCAAGGTCCCTCCCTTGGTCCAGGTAATCCGAATTTGAGCACGGAAACGCTGTCGAACTCGTACCTCACTCGTTTCTTTCAAGTCTCGACCTCTAAACACCTAAACTCTCTAAAATCTACCTCAACCCTACTAATGTTGAGCGTAGGAGAGGTAAACAGAGGCAACCCCTCTGTTTCCCCTTTGTAGTTCACGAACTCTCTATTGCATTTCAGGTACCGAGCCGAGGTGAGCTTCATCTACAGCTAAGGTACGACTTGGGATACCAAGTCCGACACGCTCGAGCCGAAGTGAGGCCACTTGGTCCGGCCTTGGGTCTAACCACTTTGGGCTCCTAAATAGTTGTCCGAGAACGAGCGACAACATTTTGGCGCTAGAAGGAGGGGACCACCGACCTTAGCACGCTCTCGAAAGATGAGTCACATTCCCACGACCTCCGTTAGCACTCGAGCGACGAGCTCGAGGTACGGTCTCCAAAGCCTCACTCATCGTCTTGAAGGGCAACCTCGTGATAACGAGAGCCAGCCCCAAGACCCGGCGAACGACCCCGAGGCCGCTCTCCGAGAGGACACGGCCTGGCGGCTCGCGGAGCTTCTAGACCGTCCCGGCGTCGACGGCTCGCTCATCGCCAATCTCCTCGGCTATGACGTCGAGGATAGATCCGCCCGAGATGACTCCGACCCCGACTATGAGGCAACGCCAAGCCACGCCCCGTCGCGGTCCGAGAGGGCGACCGGCGACTTGGGCGGATCGGCGCGGCAGCAGGCACGCTCATATTCCCGGGGACTCGCCCCTTCGGTTCCAAGAGGTGGCCGGACACGGCCCCTCGCCGAGGAGAGAGCGACTCTGGTGGACGATGGGGCCGATAGCCGAAGCGCCCGCCAAACGGTCCGACCAAGGGCGACCTCGCCCCGCCACGCGCCGAGTGTGGACCTTAGAGTGCGCCTGACGGCGTAGAGAAAGTGTTGTCGGCCCGTCTGGGGCCGACGAGAACTAAGGCATCACTTAGATCCACGCGACCGGTGCAAGGCCCGCACAGCGGCTCCCGGCCGGCGGCCGCCCGGCGTATGACCGGCCCAAAGCCGGCGCCCTGCCACTGGCCGGCCCAGAGCCGGCGCCCGGCCACTGACCGGCCCAGAGCCGGCGCCCGGCCGATGGCCTTACCCAAGGCCGGCGCTCCAAGGCCGGCTCTCCATGGCCGGCACTCCAAGGCCGGCGATCCAAGGCCGGCTCTCCATGGCCGGCACTCCAAGGCCGGCTCTCCAAGGCCGGCGCTGGCCAAGGCCGGCTCTCCAAGGCCGGCGCTCCAAGGCCGGCGCTCCAAGGCCGGCTCTCCAAGGCCGGCTCTCCATGGCCGGCACCCCAAGGCCGGCACTCCTCCAAGGCCGGCGCTGGCCAAGTCCGGCGCTCCAAGGCCGGCGCTCCAAGGCCGGCGCTCCAAGGCCGGCTCTCGAAGGCCGGCTCTCCATGGCCGGCACTCCAAGGCCGGCACTCCTCCAAGGCCGGCTCTCCAAGGCCGGCGCTGGCCAAGGCCGGCTCTCCAAGGCCGGCGCTCCAAGGCCGGCTCCCCAAGGCCGGCTCTCCATGGCCGGCACTCCAAGGCCGGCACTCCTCCAAGGCCGACCCAAACTTGCTCACTCGGCCAACGGGTCTCCATACCACCCCTTGGCTGCCTATAAATACAGGGGCCGCTCCCCTAGTCCAAGGTAATCCATTTTTGAGTATTGAAACGCTGCCGAACTCGTACCTCGCTCGTTTCTCTCAAGCTTTGGCCTCTAAACACCCCTAAAACCTCTATACTCCACCTCAATCACACTAATGTTGAGCGTCGGAGAGGTAAACAGGGGCACCCCCCCTGTTTCCCCTTTGTAGTTCACGTGTTCTCTACTCCTTTTCAGGTACTCTGACGAACTCAAGGGACATCCACAGCTAAGGGACGACTTGGGATACCAAGTCCGACACGCTCGAGTCAAGACGAGACCACTTGGTCCGGCCTTGGGTCTAACCGTCTTTGGCTCCTAAATAGTTGTCCGAAAAACAGCGACAACATTTTGGCGCTAGAAGGAGGGGGCCACCGACCTTGGCACGCTCTCCCTTCCATTCCACATTTTCACCACTTCTACGACTCTCGAGAGATGAGTCACCTACCCACTACCTCCGCGGGTACTCGAGCGACGAGCTCGAGGTACGGTCTCCGACTCCTCGCACACCGCCTTGAAGGGCAACCTCGCGATAGCGAGAGCCAGCCCCAAGACCCGGTGAACGACCCCGAGGCCGAGCTCCGAGAGGACACGGCCCGGCGGCTCGCGGAGCTCCTTGACCGTCCCGGCGTTGACGGCTCCCTCATCGCCGATCTCCTCGGCTACGACGTCGAGGATCGATCTGCTCAGGATTACTCCGACCCCGAATACGTGGAGGAGTCGAGGACCAACGAGGCCATCCCTAGCCTCGCTCAAGCGCGACCCGAGAGGGCCAATGGTGCGTTGGCCGATCCTTTGTACCCGGCGCGGCAACAGGCACGGTCACAGTCCCGGGGACTCGCCCCCTCGGTTTCAAGAGGTGGCCGGACACGGCCCCTCGCCGAGGAGAGAGCGACTCTGGTCGACGATGGAGCCGACAGCCGAAGCGCTCGCCGGACGACCCGACCAAGGGCGACCTCGCCTCGTCACGCACCAAGCCTGGACCTTAGAGAGCGCTTGACGGCGCAGAGAAACTCCCGAGGGGAGGATCTCCGCCAAAGGCTAAATTCTCGAACGAAACGCGCTCCCCGCCGCAACTCTTGGCCGACCTCAGGCCAATGTCGTGGACCAAGCGTCCAACGAACGCCGACCGGTGACCCCCGTGGCCCCGACAATTGGCCCTGCCAACGGGCTTGATATGGTCACAATGATCCAGAGCCTCCAAAACCAAATCATCGAGATGAGGGAATCGGGGAGGCAAAGATCATATGGAGGGATCGAGGAGTCATACTCTCCCTTCACCGCACAAATCCTCGCGCAGCCTTGCGTGGGGAACTTCAAATTGCCCTCTATCCCTCCCTATGATGGACGGACTGACCCGAACTTCCACATCCAACACTACGAGACGTGGATGTCAATGCAAGGACAGTCGGATGCGACCCTCTGTCAAGCCTTCAGCCTAACCCTCACAAGGTCGGGCTTTGAGTGGTTCCGGAGTTTGAGGCCTGGAAGCATCCCGTCCTTCTGGGCCTTGCGAGAGGCTTTCCTCGCTCGCTTTGCCACGCTTGTGGCACAAAAGAAGTCGAAGACCCACCTCCTCTCCATTCGACAAGGAAGAGATGAGACATTGAGACAATATCTCGCTCGCTTCACTGAGGAGTCTCACAAAGTCGAGGGCTTCGACGACAAGGATGCCATCACAGCGATCACCGAGGGAGTTCGCACGAGCGACTTCCTCAAGTCCATTGTCGGGCAGGTCCCACGAGACATGGCGGAGCTGATGACAAGAGCCCGCACACATATGGGAATCGAGGACTATCTCGATGGCCGCGATGGCCGAAAGTCGGGAGGACAAAATAGTCGCCACCGCGATGAACAAGACGAAGATCGTCCCGACCCTCAGAGGAAGAGGAGCAGGGGAGGCCGGGCCGCTAACAGTCGCCCCCTCTCCGATCCAAGATCGTCGCACGCTGATAGCTTCCGAGCGTTATCAACGTACACCCCACTGAACACTCCGCAAGAGCGGATCCTAGCTCTGCACCGCGACAAGCTAGGAAGTCCGGCTCCTCTTGCGAAGGATCCCGCGAAGAGGGATCGAAATAAGTTCTGTGAGTACCACCAGGATCACGGGCATCTGACGTCCGAGTGCTATCATCTTAGGCGTCAGATCGAGGCCCTGATTCAGGACGGGAAATTAAAAGAGTATGTCCTGAGAACGGTCGGGACGGCCGCTGTGCACGAAGGCCGTCCACGGCAAGGAAGGAAGGGTCCGACGACGGTGACTGTCGCGGACCAGGCAGCGATTGAAGAACCGGAGAGCTCACAGCTGCATGTCGTGGGCTCGATCATGGGTGGCTCGGAGTTTGGGGACTCGTCCACGCAAAGGAAGAAGTACGTGCGCGAGGTTTCCCGAGGAAAAGTTGCGCACTACATCAACCATACGTACGAGGCTCCCCCTCCGGCCCCGTTCGAGTCCATGTTCTTCACCGGCCAAGAGGCGACACGAGTTCTCCACCCGCACAATGACGCAATAGTCGTCTCGGCCCCGGTCGCCAACAATCTCGTCCGAAGAATCCTGATTGATAACGGCAGCTCGACTGACATTGTCTTCAAATCAGCGTTGGACAGGATGAAGCTGACCGGACTGAAACCGACCCCAATCTCGACCCCACTCTTCGGCTTCTCCGGGGAGAGGGTCATGACGGAAGGAACCATCGACCTCCCGGTCACCTTCAGAACACCGGGGGGGCTCGAGGCCACTCGCATCGTATCCTTCCTAGTTGTGGACCAGCCCTCGGCATACAACATCATCATCGGCCGCCCGACTCTCAACCGATTGAAGGCTATAACGTCCACCTATCACCTGATGATGAAGTTCCCGACTGAAAAGGGGATTGCCATCATGTTGGGAGACCAGTCGATGGCGAGGATGTGCTACATCCAAGGCCTGGACGGGAAGGGGAAGGAAAAGATGGTGAGCGCCATCCTCTAGCTCGGTCAAGCTACAGAAGTTGGCACGGCGGTGGGAGCCCGCTCCCGCTTCTCATTATGTCATTTTATTTCCAGTTTTAAGACAATCTCGAATTTCAATAAGGCCAATGGCCTAGGGATGTAATTTTTAACTATTTCTACATGGTAATTAGATTGCATTTCACCTCGAAGTCTTTATCTTTTTGCATTATAATTTCTAGTCTCCTCTACGAGTACACGAGAAACTCGGGGGGCTAATGGGAAACAATGCTCAACGAAACTAGAGCTCGCTCGCTCAACAAAAGAAAAAAAAAACAACTCAACAACGAAGACGTGCAAATCGATTATGTCTTCGTTGGCAAATCGAGAAAATAAGACACGCACAATACAAAAAAGACGTGCAAATCGATTATGCCTTCGTTGGCAAATCGAGAACATAAGACGCGCACAATACAAAAAAGACGTGCAAATCGATTATGCCTTCGTTGGCTATCGAGAACATAAGACGCGCACAATACAACGAAGACGTGCAAATCGATTATGCCTTCGTTGGCAAATCGAGAACATAAGACGCGCACAATACAAAAAAGACGTGCAAATCGATTATGCCTTCGTTGGCAAATCGAGAACATAAGATGCGCACAATACAACGAAGACGTGCTAATCGATTATGCCTTCGTTGGCAGGTCGAGAAAATAAGACGCGCACAATACGACGAAGACGTGCAAATCGATTATGCCTTCGTTGGCAGGTCGAGAAAATAAGACGCGCACAACACAACAAAGACGTGCAAATCGATTATGCCTTCGTCGGCAAATCGAGAAAATAAGACGCGCACAACACAACAAAGACGTGCAAATCGATTATGCCTTCGTCGGCAAATCGAGAAAATAAGACGCGCACAACACTACGAAGACGTGCAAATCGATTATGCCTTCGTTGGAAGGTCGAGAAAATAAGACGCGCACAACACAACGAAGACATGCAAATCGATTATGCCTTCGTTGGCAAGTCGAGAAAATAAGCCACGCACAATAAAGCCGTGCTAATCGATCACGCCCTCACTGGTAGGTCGAGAAAATAAGCCGCGCACGATCAACCCAAAACAATAAGTCGTCCCTCGCGACGCGCGAAGGCCATTCCTCATGATGCAAACACGAAAACCCGAGAGCGTTCATCCCGCATCCGTATAAAAGCGTAGATTTTGAGTTTCCACTCGATCTACGCTCGACCGGAAACTCGGGGGGCTAATGTTGTCGGCCCGTTTGGGGCCGACGAGAACTAAGGCATCACTTAGATCCACGCGACCGGTGCAAGGCCCGCACAGCGGCTCCCGGCCGGCCAAGTGCCGTCCGGCCAGCTCCCGGCCGGCGGCCGCCCGGCGTATGACCGGCTCAAAGCCGGCGCCCGGCCACTGGCCGGCCCAGAGCCGGCGCCCGGCCACTGACCGGCCCAGAGCCGGCGCCCGGCCGATGGCCTTACCCAAGGCCGGCGCTCCAAGCCCGGCTCTCCATGGCCGGCACTCCAAGGCCGGCACTCCAAGGCCGGCTCTCCATGGCCGGCACTCCAAGGCCGGCTCTCCAAGGCCGGCTCTCCAAGGCCGGCGCTCCAAGGCCGGCGCTCCAAGGCTGGCTCTCCAAGGCCGGCTCTCCATGGCCGGCACCCCAAGGCCGGCACTCCTCCAAGGCCGGCGCTGGCCAAGGCCGGATCTCCAAGGCCGGCGCTCCAAGGCCGGCGCTCCAAGGCCGGCTCTCCAAGGCCGGCTCTCCATGGCCGGCACTCCAAGGCCGGCACTCCTCCAAGGCCGGCTCTCCAAGGCCGGCACTGGCCAAGGCCGCCTCTCCAAGGCCGGCGCTCCAAGGCCGGCTCTCCATGGCCGGCACTCCATGGCCGGCACTCCAAGGCCGGCGCTCCAAGGCCGGCTCCCCAAGGCCGGCTCTCCATGGCCGGCACTCCAAGGCCGGCACTCCTCCAAGACCGACCCAAACTTGCTCACTCGGCCAAGGGGTCTCCATACCACCCCTTGGCTGCCTATAAATACAGGGGCCGCTCCCCTAGTCCAAGGTAATCCATTCTTGAGTACTGAAACGCTGCCGAACTCGTATCTCGCTCGTTTCTCTCAAGCTTTGGCCTCTAAACACCCCTAAAACCTCTATACTCCACCTCAATCACACTAATGTTGAGCGTCGGAGAGGTAAACAGGGGCACCCCCCCTGTTTCCCCTTTGTAGTTCACGTGTTCTCTACTCCTTTTCAGGTACTCTGACGAACTCAAGGGACATCCACAGCTAAGGGACGACTTGGGATACCAAGTCCGACACGCTCGAGTCAAGACGAGACCACTTGGTCCGGCCTTGGGTCTAACCGTCTTTGGCTCCTAAATAGTTGTCCGAAAAACAGCGACAACAGAAAGTCCTGAGGAGAGGATCTCCGCCAAAGGCTCAATTCTCGGAGGGACGCTCTCCCCGGCGCTACTCTCGGCCGACCTCAGGCCAACGCTGGAGACCAAGCATCCAATGAGCGCCAACAGGCAACTCACGCGGTCTCGGCGGCCAGCCCAACTAACGGGCTCGACATGGTCACGATGATTCAAAGCCTCCAAAACCAAATCATCGAGATTAGGGAATCGGGGAGGAAAAGGCCCTACGGAGGGATCGAGGAGTCACACTCTCCCTTCGCCGCTCAAATCCTCGCGCAACCTTGCGTGGGGAACTTCAAACTGCCGTCCATTCCCCCTTACAACGGGCGGACGGAGCCAAACTTCCACATCCAACACGACGAGACGTGGATGACGATGCAAGGACAGTCGGACGCGACCCTCTGTCAAGCCTTCAGCCTGACCCTTACGGGGTCAGGATTTGAGTGGTTCCGAATCTTGAGACCGGGGATCATCTCATCCTTCCGAGCTCTACGCGAGGCTTTCCTTGCGCGATTCGCCACTCTCGTGGCACAAAAGAAATCAAAGACCCACCTTCTCTCCATCCGGAAAGGGAGAGACGAGTCGTTGAGACAATACCTCGCTCGCTTCACCGAGGAATCTCACAAGGTCAAAGGTTTCGACGATAAGGATGCCATCACGGCAATCACCGAGGGAGTTCACACGAGCGACTTCCTCAAGTCTATTGTCGGAAAAGTCCCGCGGGACATGGCGGATCTAATGTCGAGAGCCCGCACGTATATGGGAATCGAGGACTATCTCGATGGCCGAGACGGCCAGAAGTCAGGGGGCAGGGTAGTCGCCGCCGCGGCGACCAAGATGGAGATCGCCCCAACCCTCGAAAGAGGAGAAACAAGGGAGGCCAGGCCCCTAATGGTCGCTCCCTCCCCGGGCCGAGACCATCGCATGTCGATAGCTTCCGAAAGTTCTCGACATTCACCCCCCTGAATACTCCGCAAGAGCGGATCTTGGCTCTGCACCGTGACATGCTAGGAAGTCCAACTCCTCTCACGAAAGATCCTGCAAAGAGAGATCGAAGCAAGTTATGTGAGTACCACCAAGATCACGGGCATCTGACGTCCGAATGTTACCAACTCAAGCGTCAGATCGAGGCCCTGATTAGGGCGATCTTAGAGATAAGGTCGCCGCAAAAGGTGAAATAAGTACAAAGTTTGGCGGGAAGGATCGCCGCCCTGACGCGATTCGTCTCCAAGGCAACCGATAGGTGCCAACCGTTTTGCAAGGCGTTGAAGAAGACTAACGGATTTGTGTGGACTAAGGAGTGTGAGGAGGCGTTCCGCAAGATGAAAGCCTACTTCAGCTCCCCCCCGTTCCTCGCAAAGCCGAAGGATGGCGAAACCTTGTATGTCTACCTCGCGGTTTCCGATAGGGCCGCGAGCGCAGTTCTCATACGCGAAGAAGACAAGGTGCAATGGCCAGTCTATTATTTAGCAAGGCGCTCCTCGACGCCGAGAACCGATACCCAGAAATCGAGAGATTGTCCCTCGCCCTTGTCATGAGCGCGAGAATGCTCCGACCCTACTTCCAAGTGCACCCCATTGTGGTACGCACGAGACATCCCATCGAGAAGGCCCTGCAAAAAGGGACCTCCTCTCGAATGGCCGTATGGTCCCAGGAATTGGGCGAATTCGGGGTCGAATTCCAACCGAGAACCGCAATCAAGGGCCATGCCCTCGTCGACTTCATAGCCGAATTCACAAGCGCACCCTCAACTGACGAGGGTGAAAAAGGCAACGAGAACAAGGAAGACAAGGAGAACGACCACAACGAGTCGTTGAAGAAGAGGACCAACAGCCCGATAGGGCCGGTCTGAGACTTTCACGTAGATAACGCGTCAAATGCCCGGGGGCTGGCGCCGGCGTTGTGCTCACAAATCCCGATAGGGAAAAATTGAGATACGCCCTGCGGTTTGAGTTCAAGGCTTCCAACAACGAGGCGGAGTACGAGGCTCTGATCGTTGGCTTGGAGCTGGCGAACAAGCTAGGCGTCCAAAACTTGCGCATCCACTGCGACTCGCAGTTGATTGTGAATCAGGTTAAGGGCGACTACGCCGCTAAAGAGCCAACCATGATCGCGTACTTGTCAAAAACCCAGAGGAATTTAAAGGCCCTGTCTTGGTTCGAGATCGTCCAAGTCCCCCGAGAGGCGAACATCGACGCTGACGCCCTGGCACGCCTTGCATCCGACATAGACGAGGAGGGAGAAGGCAGCGTTTCGATTGAAGTGTTGACTCGACCCTATGTCTCGAGGGGCGACGTAGGTGTAGTTGACGGAACTCCGCCCCCCTCATGGATGACGCCGCTCGTGGAATTTCTCAAACAAGGAGTCGTCCCCGAAGACAAAGAAGAGGCCAAAAAGTTGAGAAGCTTGGCACCGAAATACACAATGAGGGATGGAGGGCAACTTGTTCAAGAGAGGCTACTCCATGCCCCTTCTCCGCTGCTTGACCGAAGTCGAGGCGAAGAAAGCGCTACGCGAGGTGCACGAAGGAGTGTGCAGGAACCATGGCGCCGGACAATCGTTGGCACTAAAGCTACTGAGGCTCGAATATTTTTGGCCTACCATGGAAAAGGACTCCCACGACTGGGCCAAAAGATGCGGCAAATGTCAAAGGTTCGCCCACATCCCGCGCCAGGCGCCGGCCCCGTTATGCCCGATCGTCGTGCCGCGACCCTTCGCGAAGTGGGGAATCGACCTCATCAGTGAGCTACCCATGGCCCCAAGGCAATACAAGCATGCGATTGTGGCAATCGACTACTTCACAAAGTGGGTAGAGGCCGAACCGCTGGCGAAGATCACAGAGGCGAACACGATGAGCTTCATCTGGAATGTTACCAGTCCGTCTCGGCCCGGTAGAGCGGCGACGGCCGCGATAGCAGCCGTCCTAGAATTCCCCCGGTACACGGCCGACTCAGAGCCGGCACTCGGCCACGGCCAACCCAGAGCCGGCCATCGCCCGGCCATGGCCGACCCAGAGCCGGCCTTTGCCCTCACGGCCGACCCAGGGCTGGCCTTCGCCCGTCCACAGCCGACCCAGGGCAGGCCTTCGCCTCCACGGCCGACCCAGGGCCGGACTTTGCCTCCATGGCCGACCCAGGGCCGGCCCTCGCCTCCATGGCCGACCCTGGGCCGGCCTTCGCCTCCATGGCCGACCCAGGGCCGGCCCTCACCTCCATGGCCGACCCAGGGCCGGCCTTCGCCTCCATGGCCGACCCAGGGCCTGCCTTCGCCTCCATGGCCGATTCAGGGCCGGCCCTTGCCTCCATGGCCGACCCAGGGCCGGCCCTCGCCTCCATGGCTGACCCAGGGCCGGCCTTCGCCTCCATGGCCGACCCAGGGCCGGCCTTCGCCTCCATGGCCGACCCAAGGGCCGGCCTTCGCCTCCATTGTCGACCCAGGGCCGGCCTTCGCCTCCATGGCCGACCCAGGGCCGTCCTTCGCCTCCATGGCCGACCCAAGGCCGGCCTTCGCCTCCATGGCCGACCCAGGGCCGGCCTTCGGCCAAGGGGATGCCCAAAATGCCCCTTGGTCGCTTATAAATACCGGGGTCCCTCCCCTGGTCCAAGTAATCTGATTTTGATTACTTAAACGTTGTCGAACTCGTACCTCGCTCGTTTCTCTCAAGTCTCGGCCTCTAAAGACCTAAACTCTCTACAAGCTACCTCAACCCTACTAATGTTGAGCGTTAGAGAGGTAAACAGAGGTAACCCCTCTATTTCCCCTTTGTACTTCACGAACTCTCTGCTGCTTTTAAGGTACCGAGATGAGGTGAGCTTCATCTACAACTAAGGGACGACTTGGGATACCAAGTCCGACACGCTCGAGCCGAAGTGAGACCACTTGGTCCGGCCTTGGGTCTAACCACTATGGGCTCCTAAATAGCTGTCCAAAAAGCAGCGACAACATTTTGGCGCTAGAAGAAGGGGACCACTGACCTTAGCCCGCTCTCCCTTCCATTCCTCACCTTCACTACATCTACGACTCTCGAAAAATGAGTCACATTCCTGCAACCTCCATTGGCACTCGAGCGACGAGCTCGAGGTAGAGTCTCTGAAGCCTCGCTCACCGTCTTGAAGGGAAACCTCGTGATAACGATAGCCAGCCCCAAGACCCGGCGAACGACCCAGAGGCCTCGCTCCGAGAGGACATGGCCCGGCGGCTCGCGGAGCTTCTAGACCGTCCCGGCGTCGACGGCTCGCTCATCGTCAATCTCCTCGGCTACGACATCGATGATAGGTCCGCCCGAGATGACTCCGACCCCGACTATGTGGGGGAGTCAAGGACCGATGAGGCAACACCAAGCCTCGCCCCGTCGCGGTCCGAGAGGGCGAACGACGACTTGGCCGGACCGGCTCGGCAGCAGGCATGCTCATATTCCCGGGGACTCGCCCCTTCGGTTTCAAGAGGCGGCCGGACACGGCCCCTCGCCGAGGAGAGAGCGACTCTGGTGGATGATGGGGCCGATAGCCGAAGCGCTCGCCGGACAGTCCGACCAAGGGCGACCTCGCCTCGCCGAGCGCCTAGCGTGGACCTTAGGGAACGCCTGACGGCGCAGAGAAACTCCTGAGGGGAGGATCTCCGCCAAAGGCTCAATTCTCGGAGGGACGCTCTCCCCGCCGTGACTCTTGGCCAACCTCAAGCCAACGCCGGGGACCAAGCGTCCAACGAGCGCCAACAGGCGACTCCGGCGGTCAGCCCAACTAACGGGCTTGACATGGTCACGATGATTCAAAGCCTCCAAAACCAAATCATCGAGACGAGGGAGTCAAGGAGGCAATGGCCGTACGGAGGGATTGAGGAGACATACTCTCCCTTTGCCGCTCATATCCTCGCGCAGACTTGCGTGGGGAACTTCAAGCTACCGTCCATTCCCCCTACGATGGGCGGACGGACCCGAACTTCCACATCCAACACTACGAGACGTGGATGACGATGCAAGGACAGTCGGATGCGACCCTTTGCCAAGCCTTCAGCCTAACCCTCACGGGGTCGGGATTCGAATGGTTCCGAAGTTTGAGACCGGGGAGCATGTCGTCCTTCCGGGCTCTGCAAGAGGCTTTCCTTGCACGATTCGCCACTCTCGTGGCGCAAAAGAAATCAAAGACCCATCTCCTCTCCATCCGGCAAGGGAGAGACGAGACATTGAGACAATACCTCGCTCGCTTCAACGAGGAATCTCACAAGGTCGAAGGGTTCGACGACAAGGACGCCATCACGGCAATCATCGAGGGAGTTCACACGACCGACTTCCTCAAGTCTATTGTCGGAAAAGTCTCGCGGTACATGGCAGAGCTAATGTCAAGAACCCGCACGTATACGGGAATCGAGGACTATCTCGATGGCCGAGACGGCTGGAAATCAGGGGGACAGGGTAGTCGCCATCGCGACGACCAGGATGGAGATCATCCCGACCCTCGAAAGAGGAGGAACAAGGGAAGCCAGGCCCCTAACGGTCGCTCCCTCCCCGGACCGAGACCACCGCATGTCGATAGCTTCCGAAAGTTCTCGACATTTACCCCCTGAACACCCCACAAGAGCGGATCCTGGCTCTGCACCGTGACAAGCTAGGAAGTCCGACCCCTCTCACGAAGGATCCAGCGAAGAGGGATCGAAGCAAGTACTGTGAATACCATCAAGATCACGGGCATCTGACGTCTGAATGTTACCAACTCAAGCGTCAGATTGAGGCCCTGATTCAAGATGGGAAGTTGAAAGAATATGTCCTGAGAACGGTCGGGACGGCCGCGGCGCACGGAGAGCGCCCGCGGCAAGAAAGGAAGGGTCCGGCGACGGTGACCATCACGGACCAAGCAGCGATTGAAGAACCGGAGAGCTCACAACTGGATGTCATGGGCTCGATAATGGGCGGCCCGGAGTTCGGAGACTCGGCCTCGCAAAGGAAGAAGTACGTGCGTGAAGTTTCCCAGGGGAAAATAGCGCACTACATCAACCATACGTACGAGGCTCCTCCTCCGGCCCCATTCGAGTCCATGTTCTTCACTGGCCAGGAGGCGGCACGGGTCCTCTACCCATACAACGACGCGATAGTCGTCTCGGCCCCGGTCGCCAACAACCTCGTCCGGAGAATCCTAATCGACAACGGAAGCTCCGCTGACATAATCTTCAAGTCGGCTCTGGACAGGATGAAGCTCTCCGAGATGAGACCGACACCGATCTCGACTCCACTCTTCGGCTTCTCAGGGGAGAGGGTCATGACGGAGGGAACCATCGACCTCCCGGTAACCTTCGGGACACCGGGGGGGGCTCGAGGTCACCCACATCGTGTCGTTCCTGGTCGTGGACCAACCCTCTGCTTACAACATCATAATCGGCCGCCCAACCCTCAATCGGTTGAAGGCCATCACGTCCACTTACCACCTGATGATGAAATTCTCGACTGACAAGGGAATAGCCATGATGTTGGGAGACCAATCGATGGCAAGAATGGGCTACATCCAGGGCGTGGACGAGAAAGAAAAGGGAAAGATGGTGAACACCATCTTCCAGCTCGGGGACAAGCTCCCATGCAAAATAGAGGAGGGTGGCACCTTCGGAGAGCTGGACCAGAGGGACGATGTTGAGCATCGAAAGGTGGAGACACCGGATGACCTCATTCTCGTCGTGTTGGACGACGCCAAGCCTAACCAAGTAGTCAAGGTAGGCGCCCAAATCCCGTCCGAGATCCGAACCTAACTCGCCGCCTTCCTCTGCGAGTTCAAAGATGTCTTTGCGTGGACACACGCCGACATGCCGGGGATCGACCCCGAGATAATGCTTCACCGTCTCAACGACGACAAGAGAGTGGTCGAGCGCGTTCAACCGCGACGCGCGTTCAGCGGAGAGAGGTACCAAGCCATTGGTGAAGAGGTTGACAAACTTCTCGCCGCCGACTTCATCAGGGAGGCGGAGCACCCCAAGTGGGTGTCCAATGTGGTGATGGTCAAACAGGAAGTGGCGGATCTGTATCGACTACAAAGATCTCAACAAAGCCTGCCCGAAAGACAGCTTCCCTGTCCCGAGGATCGAGCAACTTGTGGATGCGACGGCTGGCCACGAGTTGTTGAGCTTCATGGACGCCTACTCGGGCTACAATCAGATCCGTATGCACGAGCCGGATCAGATAAAGACCACCTTTGTTACAAACCGCGGGCTCTACTGCTACAAGGTCATGCCCTTTGGCCTCAAGAACGCGGGAGCAACGTATCAAAGGTTGGTGAGCCGAATGTTCGCCAATCAAATTGGCAAAACTATGGAGGTCTACGTGGACGATATGCTTGTCAAAAGCCTCAAGGCCCACGACCACGTTTAAGACCTTAGAGAGATGTTCATGATCCTACGACGCTACAGGATGAAGCTCAACCCCAACAAATGCGCCTTTGGGATTGAGTCCGGTAAATTCTTGGGCTACATGGTTAGCAGCCGCGGGATCGAGGCAAACCCCGAGAAGATTAGGGCCATCTTAGAGATGAGGTCGCCGCAAAAGGTAAAAGAAGTACAGACTTTGATGGGAAGGATCGCTGCCCTGTCGCGAATCATCTCCAAGGCAACCGATAGGTGCCAACCATTTTTTAAGGCATTGAAGAAGACCGACAGGTTTGTATGGACGGAGGAGTGCGAGGAAGCGTTCCGCGAGATGAAAGCCTATTTCACCTCCCCCCCCCCCCCCCGTTCCTCGCGAAGCCGAAGGATGGCGAAACCTTGTACATTTACCTCGCGGTTTCCGATAGGGCCGTGAGCGGGATTCTCATACGCGAAGAAGACAAGGTACAATGGCCGGTCTATTACATTAGCAAGGCGCTCCTCGACGCCGAGACCCGATACCCGGAAATCGAGAGATTGTCCCTCGCCCTTGTCATGAGCGATAGAAAGCTTCGACCCTACTTCCAAGCGCACCCCATCGTGGTGCGCACGGGACATCCCATCGAGAAGGCCCTGCAAAAAGGGACCTCCTCTCGAATGGCCATATGGTCCTAGGAATTGGGCGAGTACGGGTTCGAGTTCCAACCGAGAAGCGCCATCAAGGGCCAGGCCCTCGCCGACTTCATAGCCGAATTCACAAGCACACCCTCAACTGACGAGGGTGAAAAAAGCAACGAGAACAAGAAAGACAAGGAGAACGACCATGACGAGTCGTCGAAGAAGCGCCATCAAGGGCCAGGCCCTCACCGACACGTAGATGGCGCGTCAAACGCCCGGGGGGCTGGCGCCGGCGTTATGCTCACAAATCCCGATAGGGGAAAATTGAGATACGCCATGCGGTTCGAATTCAAGGCTTCCAACAACGAGGCGGAGTACGAGGCTCTGATCGTTGCCATGGAGCTGGCGAACAAGCTAGGCGTCCAAAACCTGCGCATCCATTGCGACTCACAATTGATTGTGAATCAGGTTAAGGGCGACTACGCCGCTAAAGAGCAAAACATGATCGCGTACTTTTCAAAGACCCAGAGGAATCTAGAGGCCCTACTTGGTTCGAGATCGTCCAAGTTCCCCGAGAGGCGAACATCGACGCTGACGCCCTGGCACGCCTGGCATCCGGCATAGACGGGGAGGGAGAAGGCAGCGTTCCGATTGAAGTGTTGACTCGACCCAACGTCTCGAGGAGCGATGTAGGCGTAATTAACGGAACTCCGCCCCCTCATGGATGACGCCACTCGTAGAATTTCTAAAACGAGGAGTCGTCCCCGAAGACAAAGAAGAGGCCAAAAAGCCGAGAAGCTTGGCGCCGAAATACACAACGAGGGAGGACAACCTGTTCAAGAGAGGCTACTCCATGCCCCTTCTCCACTGCTTGACCGAAGTCGAGGCGAAGAAAGTGCTCCGCGAGGTGCACGAAGGGGTGTGTGGGAACCATGATGCCGGACAATCTTTGGCACTAAAGCTACTGAGGCTCGGATATTTTTGGCCTACCTTGAAAAAGGAATCCCACGAGTGGGCCCGAAAATGCGACAAATGTCAAAGGTTCGCCCACATCCCGCGCCAAGCATCGGCCCCGTTATGCCCGATCGTCATGCCGCGACGCTTCGCGAAGTGGGGAATCGACCTCATCGGTGAGCTACCCATGGCCCCGAGGCAATACAAGCATGCGATCGTGGCAATCGACTATTTCACGAAGTGGGTAGAGGCCGAACCGCTGGCGAAGATCACCGAGGCGAACACGATGAGCTTCATCTGGAAGAAAATTGTCTGCCGCTTCGGGATCCCCGCGTCGATTGTGACCGACAATGGAAAGCAATTTGACAACACGCGCCTCCGAGACATGTGCTAACAGTTGGGCATTAGCAAGACTTTCTCTTCTCGCCGACATCCACAAGACAACGGACAAGTCGAGGCGGTCAACAAGACGATCAAAGAGAACCTGAAGAAGAAGCTGGAAGAAAGAAAGGGGGCTTGGGCCGACGAGCTTCGCATGGTCTTGTGGCGAAACCGAACCACCGCCCAGAATGCGACCGGTGAAACCCCTTTCGCTCTCGCATTCGGCGTCGAGGCCGTGGTACCCGTCGAGACCAAGCTACCAACCTTGCGCATCAAGGAGTATGAAGAAGCCGCCCACGACGATGCAATCAGGCTCGAGCTAGATCTCATAGACGAGAAGAGGGCGGACGCACTTACCCGCTTTGCTGCACAAAAGAGGAAGGTCGAGAAGTACTACAACTCCAAGGTCAAGCTGCGAAAGTTCGCTGACAGAAGCCTCATCCTTAGAACGGTGTTCCAAAACACCAAAGTGCAAGGAGCGGGAGTCTTGGGCCCCACCTGGGAAGGCCCATACCGCGTGCGCCGAGCCATCCACAACGGCACGTACGAGCTCGAGAACTTGGAGGGACTTGTGATCACACATCCGTGGAACACGGAGCACCTGCGGCAGTACCATGGGAAGCTCGTCGGAAATACCTGCGGCACCTGCGGCAATACCATAGTAGAGGCACTGCTTCCCCGACGTTCATTTATTTTCGTTCTGTTTTCAATTTTAGCAACAAACAATTTTCAGTTTTAAATAAAGCCAATGGCTTGGAAATGTAATTTTGATCTATTTCAACATAATAATTGAATTACATTTCACTTCGAAACTTTTATCCTATTGTATTATAATTTCTAGTCTCCTCTACGAGTACCCAAGAAACTCGGGGGGCTAATAAGGATAACAGGCACATTTTTCGCGCAATGCACTCGCGTGACTCCACGTTTTACGCGCCGAAAGGTAGCGAAACGTCAACAAATCGGATCCTTTCCGGACCTCCGACCATCACGCAACACTCTTGCACGATTCGATGCCCCACGTACCGATAGGTAACGGGGCATCGGCCGATCACGTCCGTGCACCGGACCGTCGATCCCGGCAGTCAAAACCCAAAATGTGACACGCGTACCGACAGGTACCACACTCACTGGTAGCTGCACCTACGACAAGCCCGTGCCGAGGCGTAACGCGCACACCGATAGGTAGCGTGCTCGCCTGCACGCCGATAGGCAGCGAGTCGCGAGTGGATGGCAGAGAATCGCACCCGCCAGACGAAACTGGTCTAGCCAACGTCCGCGGGAAACTTCGCCGCCAGGCGAGGCAGTAAGCCGTGCAAACCGGTTACGCTAAATACAGCAAGCCGAGTTCGTAAGACACGCACTAGATGAAATACAGCAAGCCGAGTTCGTAAGGACGCGTTCTCCTTCGCGGTCGCATCTCGGACCCTTATGGCCACCTCGTAGCGGGCCACCTCCAAGGCGAGATCCCAGTTGTTTTCCAAGTCCGTCTTGGATCGCACTGTGTCATCTTTCTCCTCGACGAGGGTCTGCACCTCCGCCCGCAAAGTATCCCTCTCCCTCTCGGCCTTGACCCGGGAGATCTCGCTCGCCGACAGTCGAGCGTGGACGATGCTCAGCTCCTCGTCCCAGCTCGAGAGCACCGCCTGGAGCTTCTTCGTCTCCCCTAAGAAGGTGTCGGCCGTCTGCTCCGCCTTCTCTCAGGACGCCTGCTCTGCCACGCGAAGCGATTTCTCGGCTGCTGACTCCTCGCGAGCTCGCTTCAGTTCCTCCTCGAGTGCTTGGAACTCTCGGTCGGTTCGTACCCCCGCTAGAGCGGCAGCATGGTCGGCCGTCGCATTCTCCTTGTCCTTCTCCATGATCTGCATGCGTCGCATTAGGTCTCGGAGAATGCCATCGCTTCATTCCTAGCGCGCGAGCATCTGTGGGAACAAGTGGTACACGCACGATCGGAATGAGCATAACGATCACACACGAGACGGGCAAACGAGTCATACATTTCAGGCGTCGCCAATCCCATTTTGGAAGTGCTCAAGGTCACTCGTTTTCAGCAGACCCTTGAAATCCCGCAAGGAGGTATCAAGGATCCCCCGGGAGCACTGGTCCCTTAGCTCCGCCGCCTCCGCAAGGAGCATCGAATCCATGCTATCCGGGACCGCCGATGTGTGGGCACGCTTATGGCCGGAAGGTGATCCAAAGGAGGTCGACGACAACGGTCGCTTGTTGGAGGAGATCGCCTCGTTCCTCGCCCACGATGGCGACCCCCCGAGGCGAGCCTCATCTCGGGGGGAGCCGCGGTCGTAGCTTCGACGGTAGGCGCCACTCTCGGCACTCGTGCACGCGATCGATGTCGGGTCATGGTATCTGAAAAGGAGAAAGGACGTCAGTCGGTTAGAACGCAACAATAAGCGCAATATAACGAAAAGTGCGATAACGCGAAAGCATATGCACGACTAGTACCCCCCGCGTCGGGGGAAGGGGTGGACGAACCCCCCGCCTCAGACTCAGGATCCTCCGCAACCTCCTTGCCGAGACCGGAGCATGGAGGAGCCTCGTCACTGGGCACGAACCACCCAGTCCTCGCCAAAAGGTCCGGGGACTCAAAAAGTGATCCCTGCCGTCTCGGCTCCGGGACCGCCCTGATCACCGAGTCTATCTCGGAGTCCTCAACATCGCTCACCGGTGGGAAGTCGGCCGCAGGACCAAAGTGTTGTCAATGGTGCCCACAAGAAGAGTTGTAGTCTTTATTTTGTACATTTGATGTAATAAAGTCTCATGAAGACTCTTGCTTGTAATTGCCTATCTATTTCATTAATAAAGTTGAAACGTTCATTCATTCTTTCTTTGTTTGAAGCTTTATGATAAAACCTTAGTCTTTTAGTCCATAAACAAACTTAACAACTTACGAAGAGACAAATGTAGATTTGCATGAACAAACTCTTCGTAGTTTGCTTAAAACGATATATTCGCAATCTTAGGGTCAAAGGACTATTGACCTCAGTATGATTGTTAGAAGAATCTATGATGTCTGGTTATGAGGCATTGAGAGTTTGGGACTCTATAGTTCTTCTAGGTATCTTCCGAAGATACTGAATTGACCAGTGCACTTCTAGAGACCATATAAGAACAAACCATTTAACCTCTTATGTCTCGAAGTCACTATGAATGAATTGCATCATGCCTACCTTAATCCTGAAATGAGACATGCCATTTCACACCTTAGTATTCTCATTTGAGAAAGTCAAAGTTCGGACTCACTATGTGATTCCGAACAAGGCCTATTGCTGAAGTACTAAGTTGTGAGTCTGTCATGAGTAACTTTGTGAAGTTCTCATAGATATGGAATTCATGTACAAGATTGCTGAAATGCAATGTATGTCACCTCATGCTTTGTTCCTTGGAGTGTGAATAAATGAACTGGCCAGTGTCCAAATTGAGTCCTGACTCTTTTGGATGAAACAATGTGACTTGTTAGCTCCTCGTCAATACATTGTTTCTAACTTATTCACAAGCGACAAAGGAGTTGAGGAAATAACAGCTAGAAGGGTAAAATGGTAATTTAGTAAATCCCGACTAGCTGATGACATTCATGAAGGGTAAACATAGATAATATTCAGTGGATCCGCTCATTACAATTAGGTGAATTCTTGAGTAGAAAATAAATTCATTTGAACCGAGAGATTTTCAGTGTTAGCTCTTTAGTGGAGTCAGTTGGCATTAAGCTAAACTTGGAAAAGGTTTGTGAACTTTTGAGTCCAAGTTTTTAGCTCAAGCTTTGTTCATTTGGGTCCATGAGGTCACTGTCACGAATCACATCGATAGGAATAGTTAAACTGGAAGCTAAGTCAAAACAAGAACGAAAATAGTCAAAATGGTATTTTTGTCTTTTGAGACATATGATGAAATGAATGTCAATAAATTTTTCTGACAAGTTCATTTGATGACTTAATGTCACTCGGCCATAACTTGATTATTGGGCCTTGTGAATTAATTTCGTTTCATAAGAATTTTATTGAAAATTCTTAATGGGCTTTTCTCATGTTGTCGTGAACAAATGAAGAAGCTTCTAGAAGCTCCTTCTAGATGAGAATAGGCGCCCATAATACCCAAGGAAAGAGAGTTTATTTTGTGCATAAATGTATTTAGATACTTGCCCAAAGAAAAAGAGGAAACAAATTTGCATGTAGATGCACAAGGAATTTTGGCCAAGAGAGTAATGGGCAAGGCAAGGAACAAAAAAGGAAACAAATCCAAGCCTCTAGGAGGCAGCCTTGGGCGCCCAACATGGAATGGGAAATAAGGGATTTTTGCTCATGAATATGTGATATTCTATAGAAGAGGAAAGTACCTTATTGAAGGTAAAACCTCTCCTATAAATAGGAGCCCCATTCCTCACATTTCATTCATCCTAAGTTTAAGAGATTGAGAGACTCTCTCTCTAGAACTTGGCCGAAAATCCTCTCTCTCTCTCTAGTTTATTTTTGATTTTTTCTTGTCTTGGCACCTAGGTCCTCACTCGACCTAGTGTTTAGCTCTGCGACTTCGAGACTTGTTCTTAAGTCATGGTGTTTAAAAGTGTCCACTCACTGATTCCTTCTTTTCGAGTGATTTAGTGATAGAAACTTTCGTGGTTGCTCGAGGTGCCGAGGAAAGAAAGAGAGACGTGCTGCGAGGGGAGACGAGCGTTGCAAACTTTCCACAAGCTTCTTCAAAGTTCAAGCTTCAAGAAAGGTTAGTAAACTTCTAGCTCATATTGGTTTTTAATTACATGTACTTGCACTTGTCTAGGTTAGTAAAAACTGTTTTACTTGTAAAAGAAATTTTTTAAAATTCCGCCGCTTACCGAAGCGTTAAATATTTTCTTAAACCCTAGATCGATTCCAACAAATGGTATCAGAGCTATGGTCAAAGAGATGCATGTACATGTTTTTAAAATTATGAGCTTGAAAATCGTTTTCGAAAGTTTACTAATTTTGTGACAAGTTAGAATTGTAATCTTAGATTTATTTTAATTTAATGCTCTTGTCTTTAAATTAAAAAGCATGTTGATTTTCTATGAGTTTGGGATGTTTTTAAAACACACTAGAATCAGTTCTAAAAGTTTTTAATTTTTTATATTGAAAAACGTGTTTTAAAGGTTTGAGAAATTTCGGTAAATTTTGTGACTAGTTACTTTGTCTTTCTAGGTTCTTTTATTTACCGTATTCGTTTTATGCTTGTTGTTATTTCTTTTATTCTATGTTATTACCCTGCTAATAAAACACAAATAAAAGCTTTAAACAACATCTTAAAACGTTCCGTTACACTTGAATATTTTTCGCACCTAAGTAGGACCAAGCTTTAATTTATTTCTTTTTCTTCGAGCTGGAGTAAACCCGCATTAAAAGTGGCATAACTCTCTGCTCAGAAATCTAAATTTAATGATTCTTGAATCAAATTAAAGATCTTTCTGTCCTCTGTCCAATGCCACCGGTTTCGGCTGAAAAGGACGTCGGAGCCGCCAGATATGGCGATTTTACTCCGAGGTGCGCGGCTGTCTGAAACTCCAGTTTTTTTTTTAAATCCGGATTCTCAAACCCCACTACCATGAGTTATAGAACTCTAATGAGAAAATTTTCTTGAGCAAAAATGTTTTTCATATGATTATAAACATGATGTGTAAGATTAAAATGTTTTGATTTTTGAAAGTTTAATTGAAATTGAATTTTTACAAAACTAGTTTGAATTTTGAAAAACCGTTTTCACTTTCAAACTTGAAAATCTTTTGTCATCCAAATCAAATAAATTTTCAAAATGTTTTCAAAACTATATCTATATCACATATGTTCAAAATCTATATGCTCTTGAAAATTTGAGTGGGAGGTCTCTTTGTAGACAAGCCGAAAAATAAAAAGATGTGTAATCTCAAACTTTCAAGTGTTCGAGTGAGTTTCAGTTCACACTTCCCTCACGCACTTTCCCGAAATAGAAAATAGGAAAAGATCGAGTATGTACCTTGTGCCTTTATGCACTAATACTGCTCTGAACATGTCGATCTAGGATTCTCTTCTAGTTGTCCGCTCTGTCGCTCTCTAACTAGGAAATTTGTTTCCGAAATTATAAGAGTCGATGAACCAACTCCAAAAACTAAGTGGGAGGGTTATATTCGTTGTTTGTAACCCACGATCCCCAACACTAATGAAAGATGCAATAATGTGGGACTAAGAGCCGCTCTTGCGACCCTCACTTAAATGTGAGTACTCCAAGGCGTTATTGCTTCGATCATTGCTCAATGAGCTACGTCCGAGAGTGATGCAATGATGGCAAGGCCTCCCCTTGGGGGATTGTTTTTCAAAGCTGATCTTTTGGACTAAGTGGTTGGTTGCACACTTAGGCTCAATCCCTAGTATCCTCCCTTGAGGCTCTGTGAAAGGATGTGAGTGATCAAACCAATTTAAAAGGTGGCTAGTCAAAATAGATGTATTGACATCTTGGCTTAGCATTAATGATGTGTCATTTACTTATAAATGGAGATTTTTTGCGGCCTTCTCTTGTGGGAGTAAATTATCGTTTGGTTTATAACACCTTTGGATTTTACAAAAGTCTTAATAAAACTTAAATCCTAAACCAAAGACTAATCATAAACTTGTTTCAACTTTTATAGGCAATATGTCTCTCAACCCTCTCTCTACAATTCTTTCCTCGAATAAACTCGAAGGCGACAATTACGTCGACTGGAAACGTAACCTCGACAAAGTCCTTACTGTCGACAAGCACAAATGGGTTCTCACCACCCCCTGTCCTCAAACGAATGATGATTCGACGCAAGAGGATAAAGACGTCCTGGCGGCCTGGCTTCGATCCGATGAGATTGCGAGATGCTATATTTTGGCATCGATGAACAATGTGTTGCAACAACAACATCGTGATTATGAAACTGCCACCGATATGCTCTACAATCTCCATGAGATGTTTGGAGGGCAAGGACGTCAAGCTAGGCAACAAGCGGTCCGACAATTCATGAACTGTCGTATGAAGGCTGGAACTCCCGTTAGAGATCATATGATGCTGATCATTAGCTATCTCAACGAGATGGAGATTCTTGGATCTGAGATTGATGGGGAGACTAAAATAGATATGATCTTGGAAACTCTCCCCGAAATCTTTGATACCTTCAAGTTGAATTATTCCATGAACAAGCTAGAGTACACTGTTACCGAGCTCATGAAGGAACTTCAAACCGCTGAGGCACTCACTAAGAAAAAGAGGGCTCAAGGAGAAGTACATGCTACTGCCTCCACCTCTGGATCTAAGAAGAGACCTCGCAACGCCGAGAAGAAGAACCAACCTAAGGTTCACACGAAGAAGAAGGCGCCAAAGGCTCCAAAGGTGGACAGGTCTAACGACAAGTGCCACCACTGCAACGAGCCTGGTCACTGGCGTAGGAACTGTCCTGCGTACCTCAAAACCAAAGCAAAAGGTATTGTACTTGTTACTGAAGCCTGTTTAGTAGCTGATAATGTATCATCGTGGATTATTGACTCCGCTGCTACTAACCATATTTGCTGCTCCTTGACTGGTTTTAGGAAAAGCAAAAGCTTAGAGGATGGCGACTTCTGCTTCAAGTGGGGTGATGAGAGCGTGGTGTCTGCGAAGGCTGTGGGATCCGTGACGCTATCTTTTGAAGATCGAACTTTAAATTTGAATAATGTTTATTATGTTCCTTCCTTTGGGAAAAACCTAGTATCTGTTGCTCAACTTTTCGAGCAAGATTATTATTTAAAGTTTATAAAGAATGGAATTCGTATTTCTTTTTCTAATTCTTACGTCACTGATGCATGTATGAAGAATGGTCTTTTTTACATCTATCCCACTCAACCTTCTCTTTTAGACACCGAAATAGATAACGATCTAATTAGGGAGCCAAAGAGGATCAAACTTTCTGAATCCTCCGATATAACAATATCAACATACCTCTGGCACTTAAGACTTGGTCATATCAGTCTAGATAGGGTTAAGAGACTTGTGAGGGATGGTCCACTCCAAGCCTCTGCAATAGGTTCACTACCTACTTGTGAATCCTGCATAGAAGGAAAAATGACTAAGCGACCTTTCTCCGATAAGGGTCGAAGAGCCACTGAGTTGCTGGAACTAATACATTCTGATGTATGTGGTCCGCTCAACCAACAGGCACGTGGAGGATACGAATACTTCGTTACCTTCACTGATGATTACTCAAGATATGGGTTTGTCTATTTGCTTAAACACAAATCTGAGACCTTTAACGTATTTAAGGTCTTTAGGGCTTTAGTGGAAAAGCAAACTGGCAAAGTGATCAAAACCCTTCGATCTGATCGAGGTGGTGAGTATATGTCTGGAGAGTTCGATGACTTTCTTAAAGAAGAAGGTATCGCTTCTCAGCTTACCGCACCTGGCACACCTCAACAAAACGGAGTGTCAGAGAGAAGAAACCGAACTCTTATGGAGATGGTTAGATCAATGATGAGTTACTCATCACTCCCGCTTTCCTTTTGGGGATATGCCCTCGAAACAGCCGCCTACATTCTGAACCAAGTTCCGTCTAAAACGGTTCCTGGTACTCCTTATGAGAGATGGACTGGCCATAAAGTGAATCTTGGCCGCATCTGAATTTGGGGTTGCCCTGCACACGTGCTGAGGCAAAAGACTAGCAAGTTGGCTAGTAGGTCAGAATTGTGCCTGTTTGTAGGATATCCGAAGGAAACCAAAGGTTTTACTTTCTATAGTCCCGAGGACGATAAGACTTTCGTTAGCACGAATGCTCGTTTCCTGGAGGAGGACTTTATGAAAGATGCGAAACCTAGAAGCAAAATCGTGCTTGAAGAAAAGTTGGGTGAGGAAGCTTCTACCTCATCTGTAAGAACTACTCTTACCCCAACTGAAACACAACCTAACTCATCAGAATCTCGTCAAGTAGTACTTAGACGTAGTGGGAGGGCTACTCAAAAGCCTGACAGGTACATGTCTTATGGAGACTCTCTTGTAGCCGTCTCCGACATGGATGACCCTGTTTCCTATAGCCAAGCGATGGCTTGTTCTGAATCAAACCTTTGGCTTGACGCCATGAAAGTTGAAATGCACTCGATGTATGTCAACAAAGTTTGGAAACTTGTAGACCTTCCTGAAGGGATTAAACCCGTAGGGTGTAAGTGGATATACAAGAAGAAAAGGGGTCCTGATGGGAACGTCGAGACGTTCAAAGCACGACTTGTGGCGAAGGGTTATACCCAACAAGAAGGGATTGACTATGAAGAAACCTTCTCGCCAGTCGCAATGCTTAAATCCATCCGCATAGTCCTATCCATAGCTGCAGCTCTCGACTATGAGATCTGGCAAATGGATGTCAAGACAGCCTTTCTGAATGGCAATCTTGACGAGCGCATTTACATGGCTCAACCAGACGGTTTCGTGGATAAAGGTCAAGAGACCAAGGTTTGTGAGTTGCTTAAATCCATTTATGGACTAAAGCAAGCATCTAGGTCATGGAATATTAGATTCGATGAAACTGTAAAGAGCTTCAGCTTTGAACAGTCAATAGATGAGCCTTGTGTTTACAAGTTAATACACGAACGCAAAGTTGTGTTTTCTGGTACTATATGTCGATGATATACTACTCATTGGTAATGACGTGGGTAAGTTATCTGAGGTTAAGGTCTGGCTAGCAAAGCAATTCGATATGAACGATCTAGGAGAAGCCGCATACATTCTGGGAATCCAAATCTTTCGAGATAGGAAAAACCGGACCCTGTCGCTCTCACAAGCATCTTATATTGATAAGGTGATGGATCGCTTCTCGAAGCAAGACTGCAAGAGGGGTCAAACACCCTTTAGGCATGGAGTTTCACTCTCTAAAGACCAGTCTCCCAAGACTGCACAAGAGATTGAAGACATGAGGAAGATTCCTTACGCCTCTGCCGTAGGAAGCCTCATGTATGCTATGCTTTGCACTAGACCTGATATATGTTTCGCCGTTGGCGTAGTTAGTCGTTTCCAATCCAACCCTGGACCCGAGCACTGGATTGCTGTTAAGCATGTTCTTAAGTATCTTCGAAGAACTAGGAACTTGATGCTTACATACTCAGGTACTGACCTGACTATGACGGGATATACCGACTCCGATTTTCAAGCGGATAAGGATTCCAGGAAATCCACTTCGGGATCTGTGTTCATCCTTAATGGTGGAGCTGTTGTGTGGAGAAGTATTAAGCAATCTTGCATTGCTGACTCCACAATGGAAGCAGAATATGTGGCTGCTTGTGAAGCATCCAAAGAGGCTGTATGGCATAGAAACTTCCTTAAGTATTTGGAAGTTGTTCCAAACGTCGACGAGCCCATGACCCTTTATTGTGATAATAGTGGGGCTGTCGCTAACTCAAAGGAACCTAGAAGCCATAACCGCTCTAAGCATATTGAGAGGAAATACCATTTGATTCGAGAGATCGTGCAGCGCGGAGACGTGGAAGTGAAGAAGATCTCAACGGTGGACAACCTCGCAGATCCATTCACCAAGGCCCTACCGAACAAGGTCTTCGACCAACATCGTGAGGGATTAGGCATGAAGGACTACACACACCTTCTTTGAGTCAATTGGGAGTTTGTTGTCAATGGTGCCCACAAGAAGAGTTGTAGTCTTTATTTTGTACATTTGATGTAATAAAGTCTCATGAAGACTCTTGCTTGTAATTGCCTATCTATTTCATTAATAAAGTTGAAACGTTCATTCATTCTTTCTTTGTTTGAAGCTTTATGATAAAACCTTAGTCTTTTAGTCCATAACCAAACTTAACAACTTACGAAGAGACAAATGTAGATTTGCATGAACAAACTCTTCGTAGTTTGCTTAAAACGATATATTCGCAATCTTAGGGTCAAAGGACTATTGACCTCAGTATGATTGTTAGAAGAATCTATGATGTCTGGTTATGAGGCATTGAGAGTTTGGGACTCTATAGTTCTTCTAGGTATCTTCCGAAGATACTGAATTGACCAGTGCACTTCTAGAGACAATATAAGAACAAACCATTTAACCTCTTATGTCTCGAAGTCACTATGTATGAATTGCATCATGCCTACCTTAATCCTGAAATGAGACATGCCATTTCACACCTTAGTATTCTCATTTGAGAAAGTCAAAGTTCGGACTCACTATGTGATTCCGAACAAGGCCTATTGGTGAAGTACTAAGTTGTGAGTCTGTCATGAGTAACTTTGTGAAGTTCTCATAGATATGGAATTCATGTACAAGATTGCTGAAATGCAATGTATGTCACCTCATGCTTTGTTCCTTGGAGTGTGAATAAATGAACTGGCCAGTGTCCAAATTGAGTCCTGACTGTTTTGGATGAAACAATGTGACTTGTTAGCTCCTCGTCAATACATTGTTTCTAACTTATTCACAAGCGACAAAGGAGTTGAGGAAATAACAGCTAGAAGGGTAAAATGGTAATTTAGTAAATCCCGACTAGCTGATGACATTCATGAAGGGTAAACATAGATAATATTCAGTGGATCCGCTCATTACAATTAGGTGAATTCTTGAGTAGAAAATAAATTCATTTGAACCGAGAGATTTTCAGTGTTAGCTCTTTAGTGGAGTCAGTTGGCATTAAGCTAAACTTGGAAAAGGTTTGTGAACTTTTGAGTCCAAGTTTTTAGCTCAAGCTTTGTTCATTTGGGTCCATGAGGTCACTGTCACGAATCACATCGATAGGAATAGTTAAACTGGAAGCTAAGTCAAAACAAGAACGAAAATAGTCAAAAGGGTATTTTTGTCTTTTGAGACATATGATGAAATGAATGTCAATAAATTTTTTTGACAAGTTCATTTGATGACTTAATGTCACTCGGCCATAACTTGATTATTGGGCCTTGTGAATTAATTTCGTTTCATAAGAATTTTATTGAAAATTCTTAATGGGCTTTTGTCATGTTGTCGTGAACATATGAAGAAGCTTCTAGAAGCTCCTTCTAGATGAGAATAGGCGCCCATAATACCCAAGGAAAGAGAGTTTATTTTGTGCATAAATGTATTTAGATACTTGCCAAAAGAAAAAGAGGAAACAAATTTGCATGCAGATGCACAAGGAATTTCGGCCAAGAGAGTAATGGGCAAGGCAAGGAACAAAAAAGGAAACAAATCCAAGCCTCTAGGAGGCAGCCTTGGGCGCCCAACATGGAATGGGAAATAAGGGATTTTTGCTCATGAATATGTGATATTCTATAGAAGAGGAAAGTACCTTATTGAAGGTAAAACCTCTCCTATAAATAGGAGCCCCATTCCTCACATTTCATTCATCCTAAGTTTAAGAGATTGAGAGACTCTCTCTCTAGAACTTGGCCGAAAATCCTCTCTCTCTCTCTCTAGTTTATTTTCGATTTTTTCTTGTCTTGGCACCTAGGTCCTCACTCGACCTAGTGTTTAGCTCTGCGACTTCGAGACTTGTTCTTAAGTCGTAGTGTTTAAAAGTGCCCACTCACTGATTCCTTCTTTTCGAGTGATTTAGTGATAGATACTTTCGTGGTTGCTCGAGGTGCCGAGGAAAGAAAGAGAGACGTGCTGCGAGGGGAGACGAGCGTTGCAATCTTTCCACAAGCTTCTTCAAAGTTCAAGCTTCAAGAAAGGTTAGTAAACTTCTAGCTCATATTGGTTTTTAATTACATGTACTTGCACTTGTTTAGGTTAGTAAAAACTGTTTTACTTGTAAAAGAAAATTTTTAAAATTCCGCCGCTTACCGAAGCGTTAATTATTTTCTTAAACCCTAGATCGATTCCAACACAAAGGTGAGGGGCGCGGCCCCGAAAGCTGACTCAGACACCCACACCCAGGGGTATCGGTGCTTCGATGTGACTCTGGTAATGATAGCGAGGCGCTTCCGATGTGATACTAGGTAGGAGCCCGGCCTCCCGGGGACCCCTCGCATCGTTATGAGGTCTTGAATGTCGTCCGCGGTGACGGCCCTCTTCTTTGCTCGATAGAGCATCATGTGGCACGCCACAATCACTCGATAAAAGAACGGGGACATTGTTGGAATCGATCTAGGGTTTAAGAAAAAGTTTAACGCTTCGTTAAGCGGCGGAATTTTAAAATTTTTCTTTTTAAGTAAAACTAGTTTTTACTAACCTAGACAAGAGCATGTACATGTAAATAAAAACTAATATGAGCTATTAAAGTTACTAACCTTTCTTGAAGCTTGAACCTTGTAGAAGCTTTTGGAAAGTTGCAACGCTCGTCTCCCCTCGCAGCACGTCTCTCTTTCTTTCCTCGGCACCTCGAGCAACCACGAAAGTTTCTATCACTAAATCACTCGAAAAGAAGGAATCAGTGAGTGGGCACTTTTAAACACTACGACTTAAGAACAAGTCTCGAATTCGTAGAGCTAAACACTAGGTCGAGTGAGGACCTAGGTGCCAAGACAAGAAAAATCGAAAATATAAACTAGAGAGAGAGAGAGGAAGGGGCGGCCAAGTCTAGAGAGAGAAGCTCTCAATCTCTAAAACTTTGGATGAATTGAAAATGAGAAGAATGAGGCTCCTATTTATAGGAGAGGTCTCACCTTCAATAAGGTAGTTTCCTCTTCTATAAAATGAGCCAATTTCCTCTTTCTTTTCCTTGAGAAGCTCGGCCAAAATAGACTTCATTAAGTCCTGGAATAGTTTCCTATTTTGTTCCATGCCTTGCCTTGTCTCTCTCTTGGCCGAATTCCATATAGCATCCTCATGCAAATTTGTTTCCTCTTTTTTCTTTTGGCAAGTATCTTGATACATTTATGCACAAAATATTCTCTCTTGGTTGGGTATGTTGGGCGCCTATGTCCTTCTAGAATGGGCTTCTAGAAGCTTTTCCATTTGTTCATGACAACATGAAAAAGGCCCAATAAGAATTTTCAATAAAATTCTTATGAAATGAAATTAATTCACAAGGCCCAATGATCAAGTCATGGCCGAGTGAAACATGTCATAAAATGACCTTGTCAAAAATTTATTGACATTCATTTCATCGTTTGTCTCAAAAGACAAAAATACCCTTTTCACTATTTTCGTTCTTGTTTTGACTTAGCTTCCAGTTTAACTATTCCTATCGATGTGATTCGTGACAGTGACCTCATGGACCCAAATGAACAAAGCTTTAGCTAAACACTTGGACTCAAAAGTTCACAAACCTTTTCCAAGTTTAGCTTAATGCCAACTGACTCCACTAAAGAGCTGACACTGAAAATCTCTCGGTTCAAATGAATTTATTTTCTACTCAAGAATTCGACCTAATTATGATGAGCGGATCCACTGAATATTATCTATGTTTACCCTTCATGAATGTCATCAGCTAGTCGGGATTTACTAAATTACCATTTTACCCTTCTAGCTGTTATTTCCTCAACTCCTTTGTCGCTTGTGAATAAGTTAGAAACAATGTATTGACGAGGAGCTAACAAGTCACATTGTTTCATCCAAAAGAGTCAGGACTCAATTTGGACACTGGCCAGTTCATTTATTCACACTCCAAGGAACAAAGCATGAGGTGACATACATTGCATTTCAGCAATCTTGTACATGAATTCCATATCTATGAGAACTTCACAAAGTTACTCATGACAGACTCACAACTTAGTACTTCACCAATAGGCCTTGTTCGGAATCACATAGTGAGTCCGAACTTTGACTTTCTCAAATGAGAATACTAAGGTGTGAAATGGCATGTCTCATTTCAGGATTAAGGTAAGCATGATGCAATTCATACATAGTGACTTCGAGACATAAGAGGTTAAATGGTTTGTTCTTATATTGTTTCTAGAAGTGCACTGGTCAATTCAGTATCTTCGGAAGATACCTAGAAGAACTATAGAGTCCCAAACTCTCAATGCCTCATAACCAGACATCATAGATTCTTCTAACAATCATACTGAGGTCAATAGTCCTTTGACCCTAAGATTTAAGCAAACTACGAAGAGTTTGTTCATGCAAATCTACATTTGTCTCTTCGTAAGTTGTTAAGTTTGTTTATGGACTAAAAGACTATGGTTTTATCATAAAGCTTCAGACAAGGAAGATTGAATGAACGTTTCAACTTTATTAATGAATGAATAGGCAATTACAAGCAAGAGTCTTCATGAGACTTTATTACATCAAATGTTCAAAATAAAGACTACAACTCTTCTTGTGGGCACCATTGACAACAGACATCTGCGAAGCGTGTACCCCCAATCGAACCAGCAACTCCTGGATAACCGGTTGGAAGGGCAACCTCAGTCCTCCGCGAAGACTCGCCTCGTGGACCGCGGTGTACCCCTTTCGCGGGTGAGTCAGAAGATCATCGGGCAATGGTCTTAGGATCGACACAAACTCCGGGATGGTATAGCACTTCCTAAGGCTCATGAAGCTGAC
This sequence comes from Urtica dioica subsp. dioica, assembly GCF_054948205.1. Classification (NCBI taxonomy): domain Eukaryota; kingdom Viridiplantae; phylum Streptophyta; class Magnoliopsida; order Rosales; family Urticaceae; genus Urtica; species Urtica dioica. Next base: position 27,360,600 of record NC_142758.1, read on the forward strand.
AATCGAGAGAGAACTCGGGACGTCAACGCCAGAGTAGTCAAGGTTTTCCCGTATGACCGACTCTCCGATCGGGAAGGTTGAGGCTCGCGTTTCCTCCCGCGCAGTTGAGGAAAGTGTCGCCGCAGGTGTGACGTGACGGCTCGACGAGTCGCTCGAGCGCTCGGCGCCTAGAGCGTTGCTCCAGCAGGGGGTGACCCCCTTGCGGCCGCCCACTCAGGCCGGGTGGCTCCTCTCGACCTCGTCATGATTGCCCGCTCGCGCGCCCGGCTGCCGGCCGGCCGGGCCGCCGCCGTCAGGCCGGCCGGGCCACCGCCGTCAGGCCGGCCCAGCCCATGGCCGGTGGTGCCCCCTCCTGTGCACGCATCCAGCCCAAGGACCCAGCCCGTCTCCTGGGTGGGTGATTCTTCTACGCGCAGGCCCGGCCCGAACGTCTCCCGACCTTAGGCGCACACATCCGGCCCATTTGCATGGCTCAGCTCTCGGCCAGCAGGGTCTTCGGCCTGCGAGCCCTGCCCGTGCGTCCCAGCGCTCGCCCCAAACGTGTCTGGCCCAACGGCCCGGCCCCGCTCCCGGCCGGCAGGGCCCTCCTCGCACGCGCCCAACCCAGCGGCCCCGTCCGGCCCCTGCCCGGTTGGGCCTTCCTCGCGCGCGCCTGAACCAGCGGCATAGCCCGGTTCCTGGCCAGCTGGGCCCTCACCACACAGGCCCGGCCCAGTCGGGCCTAGGCTGGGCCCCCACCTGGCCGGGCCGCCTCTTGCCCGGTGTCGGCCACTCCCTGGGCGGTGTCGCCCGGCGCCGGCGGTCCTCCAGTGGCGCGCATCATCGCCGGCGCGGCCAGGCCCGAAGCACTCCCCTCCTGGGCGCGATCTGCAGGCCACCCGGTGGCCTCACATGGCTGAGCGAAGGTCTCCTCCGCGTAAGGACCGGTCCAGAAGCCGTCGACGCCGGCTGGCGCGCCCTTCCCGGTGCCGGCCTAGCCGGGGGCGGCCCCGGGCTCGCTCGCTCCGCCCGGGCGCTCCTCCTCACCGGCGCGCCTGGTGGCTATCCAGACGGCCCCACCCAGTCGAGTGGGGGCTCCCTCGGCGCTGGGGTCGACCCAGATCGCACCGCCCCTGGACAGGGCGTCCTCCCCGGTGACGTCCCCCTCCGATGCATCTCCTCCAGCACCGGCCGCTCCCGACGCGGCCTCCCCCGGCACGCGCGCACCACCCAGGCCGCCTTTTGGTGGTTGGGCGTCGTTCCCCGGCCTGGGTGGGTCTTCCCCGACGCCTCCAGTATCTCCGGCGCGAGGGCCATCCCCAGCGTCCACCGGCCGGCGCTGGCCGTCTCCGGCATGCGGGCCCTCTCCCTCACCGGCCAGCCATGCCTCCACCAAAGAGAGATCTTCCCCGGCCATCTCAATTGCGTCGGTTGAATTCGACGAATGCCGTACGTCGGAGATCGTTGAAGGGGGCGAAAATTCGGCCCAAAAATTATCCAAGTCTACGTGGTTGTCCTCGAACAAGTGAAGCAAGTCAACTTCAATGGTCCCACACCCCGAAAGGCGGTCGATGGGGTCCATGGGCGCGAAGAACGAGACAAAAGTGGTCGACAAAAGGTGGCCATCTCCGGCATGGGCGCGAATAACGAGACAAAAGGTGTCCTTCGCCTCCATGGCCGACCCATGGCCGGCCTTCGCCTCCATGGCCGACACAGGGCCAGCCTTCGCCTTCATGGCCGACCCAGGGCCGGCCTTCGGCCAAGGGAATGCCAAAAATGCCCTTTGGTCGCTTATAAATACCGGGGTTCCTTCCCTGGTCCTGGTAATCCAATTTTGAGTACTGAAACGCTGTCGAACTCGTACCTCGCTCGTTTCTCTCAAGTCTCGGCCTCGAAACACCTAAACTCTCTAGAAGCTACCTCAACGCTACTAATGTTGAGCGTCGGAGAGGTAAACAGAGGCAACCCCTCTGTTTCCCCTTTGTAGTTCACGCAGTCTCTGCTGCTTTTCAGGTACCGAGACGAGGTGAGCTTCATCTACAGCTAAGGGACGACTTGGGTCTAACCACTTTGGGCTCCTAAATAGTTGTCCGAAAAACAGCGACATCATGGAAGAACATTGTCTGCCGCTTCGGGATCCCCGCGTCAATTGTGACCGACAACGGAAAGCAATTTGACAACGCGCGCCTCCGAGACATGTTCGAACAATTGGGCGTTACCAAGACTTTCTCTTCTCCCCGCCATCGACAAGCCAACGGCCAGGTCAAGGCGGTCAACAAAACAATCAAAGAAAACTTGAAGAAGAAGCTGGAAGAAAGAAAGGGGGCTTGGGCCGACGAGCTTCCCATGGTCTTCTGGGCGTACCGAACCACCGCACGAAATGCGACCTGCGAAACCCCTTTCGCTCTCGCATTCGGCGTCGAGGCCGTGGTACCCGTCGAGACCAAGCTGCCAACTTTGCGCATAGAGGAGTATGAAGAAGCAACCAACGACGACACAATCAGGCTCGAGCTAGACCTCATAGACAAGAAGAGGGCGGACGCGCTCTCCCGCCTTGCTGCACAGAAGAGGAAGGTCGAGAAGTACTACAACTCCAAGGTCAAGCTGCGAAAGTTCGCCGACGGAAGCCTTGTCCTTAGAAGGGTGTTCCAAAACACCAAAGTACAAGGGGCGGGAGTCTTGGGCCCCACCTGGGAAGGTCCGTACCGCGTGCGCCGAACCATCCACAACGGCACGTACGAGCTCGAGCACTTGGAGGGACTCGTGTTCACACATCCGTGGAACGCGGAGCACCTGCGGCAATACTACCAATAGGGGCACTGCTTCCCCGACGTTCGTTTATTTTCGTCTTGTTTTTAATTTAGCAATAAACAATTTTCAGTTTCAAGTAAAGCCAATGTCTTGGGAATGTAATTTTGAACTATTCGACATGATAATTGAATTGCATTTTTTTATCTCAAAGCCTTTGTCCTATGATGATATAATTTCTAGTCTCCTCTATGAGTACACAAGAAACTCGGGGGGTTAATAAGGATAACAGGTACGCTTTTCTCGCGCGACGCACTCGCGCGATTCTGCGTTTCGCGTACCGAGAGGTAGCGAAATGTCGGCAAGTCGGATCCATGCTCCGCACCTCCGATCCCACACATCCCTCGTGCGGCGTCTTCGCACCGCTCGACAATTCGCGCACCGAGAGGTAGCGAAATGTCGACGACTCGGATCCACGCACCGGATCTCCGACCCTACATGCACGAACTGACGTTTCACGCACCAAGAGGTAGCGAAATGTCGACAAGTTGGATCCGCGCACCGGACCTCCGACCCTACATGTATCCCGCGCGGCGCTCCCGCGCGATTCCACGCCTCGCATGCCGGCGTCGGTTGATCACATACGTGCACCGGATCGTTGATCTTGGCAGCCCACCCACGATGCGATGTGCGTACCGATAGGTATCACACTCGCTGGGAACCGCGCCCGCCTCGAGCCCGTTCTGGCGCACGACACGCACGCCGACAGGTAGCATACGCACCAACAATTGGGCGCGATAGTCATTCAGCTCGCACGCGCCGATAGGCTGCGACTCATTAATGAATGGCAAAAACTCGCATCCGTTTGACGAAACTGGTCTAGCCAGCGTCCGCGGAAAGCCTCGCCACCGTGTGCGGCACTAGGCCGTGCAAACCGGTTACGCTAGATATCGTAAGCCGAGTTCGTAAGACGCGCACTAATTGGATTGCGCAAATCGATTACGCTAACGCATAGCAAGTCGAGAAAATAAGACACATAACAGATAAGAAAAGCTTTAACCAAAGCAAACAATGTCACATAAATAACCCAACAAGAAAAACACACCGAATGTCAAGCAAAAGAAACACAACGAATATCCGAAAGGAAATGTAATGCGAGCGCTAAACAAATGCGCGAAGTTGGCTACTCTGAGCCAAAGTCGATCTGCTCCTCGTCGTCCTCAGGATGGGGGGCTCCCGACCCGTCGGTCGCCTCTCCGTCAAGCAGGCGGTTCGTCGATTAAGCCGCCTCCGAGGAAACGTGAGAGAGCGGGTCGTCCGCTGGGGGCTCATCGTCCAAAGGGGGGAACATGGCATCGAAGAAGGAAAACGTAGTCCCACGAGACGCGTTCTCCTTCGCGGTCGCGTCTCGGACCCGTATGACCGCCTCATAACGAGCCACCTCCAGCGCGAGGTCCCAGTCGTCCTCCAAGTCCGTCTTGGATCGCACGGCGTCGTCCTTCTCCTCGACGAGGGTCTACACCTCCGCCCGCAAAGAATCCCTCTCCCTCTCGACCTTGACCCGAGAGATCTCGCTCGCCGATAGTCGAGCGTGGATGATGCTCAACTCCTCATCCCGGCTCGAGAGTGCCGCTTGGAGCTTCTTCGTCTCCCCTAAGAAGGTGTCAGCAGCCTGCTCCGCCTTCTCCCGGGATGCCTGATCGGCCATACGAAGCGATATCTCGGCCGCCGATTCCCCGCGGACTCGCTCCCACGAGTGTGGGCAGGGCATGGAGGAGCGTCGCCGCCCGGCACGAACCACCCAGTCCTCGCCATTAGGTCCGGGGACTCAAACAATGACCCATGCCCCCTCGAGTCCGGGATTGCCTTGATCACAGCTACAAGTTCGGAATCCTCGGCATCCCCGACGGAGGGGAAGTCGGTCGCAGGCCCAAACGATAGGGGTGCCGCCCCGAAGGCCGACTCGGACACCCACACCCAAGGGTACCGATGCTTTGAGGTAACCTTGGTAACGACAGAGATGCGCTTCCGAGTGAACGCCGAGTAGAAGCCCGGTTTCCCCGGGACCCCACGAACAACCACGAGGTCTTGAATATCATCTGCGGTGACCGCCCTTTTCTTTGCTCGATAGAGCATCATATGGCACGCAGCGATTACCCGATAGAAGGACGGAGAAATCTGTAACTCGTGCACCCCCAACCGAATCAATAGCTCCTGGATCACTGGCTGAAAGGGCAACCGTAGCCCTCCGCGAAGGCTTACCTCGTGAATGGCGGCGCATCCCTTTCGTAGGCGAGTCGGGATATTGTCGGGCAACGGTCGCAAGATCAATATGGATGACGGGATGGCAAAGCGCTTCCTCAAGCTTAGGACACTGGCAAGTGGAAGCGAGCTAGGGATATCGACGCCCGAGCAGTCCAGGTCGCCTCGGATTGCAGATTCCCCGATCGGGAAGGCCAAGGCTCAGGACTCCTCTCGCACGGTCAGAGTGACGGTGGAAATCCGTGTGGCGCGACGACCCGATGATTCGCCCGAGCATTCAACGTCCGGGGCGGTTCTCGGCTCGGCGAGTCCTTCGCGGCGGTCGCCCGGACCAACCGAACAACCCCTTGCGCGTGCGCCCAGCCTGACGGGCCTTGTCCCCCCCGGTGGCCGGCCCAGCAGTGGGCCCGTCGTCAGCGTTCGGCCCCAGGCCCGGCGGGCGATCCCCGCCAAGGGCCACCTCGTCCAAGTCCCCACGATGAGCTCCCGGGCCCATTGGGCCGTCCTCGCCGGCGCCCGGCCCGGGTGGGGAGCCCCCTTGAGCGCAAAAGGCCATCGGGCCGGCCTCACCAGTGCCCGGCCCAGGAGAGGGGCCCCTTCGCGCTCCCAGGTCACCTAGGCCCTTTGGGCTCTCGCCCGGCCCGTTGACGCGTGCATCTGGCCCGGCAGCGCAGCCCGGCCCGCCAGGTGGGCTGCCCTCGCGCGGCCCTAGCCCATCGGCCCATAGGGCTAGCGCGACCAGCGCCTCGGCCGCCGCCCCTGGTCGGCGCTGTCCGGCCGGGGTTCCTCATCTCTGGTGCCGGCGTTCTCGCCAGCGGCGCCGCCCGCCTCCAGCAGCCTTCCACCGGCGCCGCCTGTCTCCGGTCGGCCTAAACCGGCGAGCCCCTCCTCGAGGAAGGTCGGGACCAAGTTGCCCGGGCCTCCCCCGCTGCTGCTCGCCCGCCAAATAGCCCCAGCGTCGCCGCCCAGGGCCGACGCGACACTCCTGGCGCCCGACTCGGCCGGCGCGACTCCTCCCGGGGCGGGCGCTCCCCCAACGCCGCGTGGGCCTCCTCCGGCGACGCCTCCAGCGCAGACATCGCCGACAATGGCCGGCGCACCATCGTCCAGACCCGCCTCACCGGGCGTGACTCCTCCCGGGGCGGGCGCTCCCCCAGCGCCATCTGGGTCTTCTCCGGCGATGCCTCCAGCACAGACAGCGTCGACGAGGGCCGGCGCACCATCTCCTGGGCCCGCCTCGCCGAGCGCGCCTCCGCCTAGGCCGCGTGCGTCCCCAGCGCCGTCTGGGTCTCCTCCGGCGCAGACAACACCGACGACAGCCGGCGCGCCTTCACCCAGGCCTTCCTCGCCGAGCGCGCCTCCGCCCAGGCTGGCCCAGTCTGCACGCGCGGCATACCCGGCGCACCCCCCGACCAGATTAGTCCCGCGCTAGTCGGCCAAGGCCCTCTCGGCGCCCGGCGAGTCTGGGCCGAACCCCCTTCCCGGCGCAGGTAGTCACCTGCGCGCGTGCCCTCCTCCTCGTCAGCCAGCCATGCTTCGATCGAGTGAAAATCGTCTCCGACCATCTCAACCACTCTGTTGCTCGAAGAAAATGAAGGCGCTGCGTTGTGGGTAACCAAAGGGGATGAGAATTGCGCCCAAAAGTCATCTAGGTTCACATCTTGGTTCCCGAGCAAATTGGAAAGGTCGTCCTCGATGGACCCACACCGCGACAGGTGGTTGGTAGGGTCCATTGACGCGTGCAACGAGACAAAACAAAAAGTAACCAGAGAAAAGAAAAATAATAATTAAAGGGGTTCGAGCCAAACCTTTTCACGGCGGGCTGCTCCGGTGGGCCAACGACGGCGAGAATCTTGAGTTTACCGCACGTGTTTCACTCGGCAGTAAACTCGGGGGGCTAATGTTATCGGCCCGACCCAGATCACGGCCGAACGAGGGCGAAGCGACGTCAAGCGCGTCTCGGCAGTTTGCCTCGCCATTGGCCGGCTCTAGGGCCAGCCTCGGCCATTGGCCGGCCCAAATAGCCTCGGCCATTAACCGGCCCAAGGGCCAGCCTCGGCCAATGGCCGAGCCGAGCTACCCCCGGCCCTAGGGCTAGCCTCCGCCAATGGCCGAGCCAAGCTACCCCTGGCCATTGGCCGTCCCTAGGGCCAGCCTCGGCCAATGGCGGTCCTAAATAGCCTCGGCCATTGGCCGGCCCAAGGGCCAGCCACGGCCAATGGCCGAGCCGAGCTACCCCCGGCCATTGGCTGGACCTAGGGCCAGCCTCGGCCAATGGCCGGCCCAAATAGCCTCGGCCATTGGCCGGCCCAAGGGCCAGCCTCGACCAATGGTCGAGCCAAGCTACCCCCGGCCATTGGCCAGCCCTAGGGCCCGCCTCGGCCAATGGCCGGCCCAAGGGCCAGCCCCGGCCAATGGCCGAGCGAAGGCTATCCTCGGCAAAGGGGTTGCCCAAAACGCTCCTTGGTGGCCTATAAATACCAAGGTCCCTCCCTTGGTCCAGGTAATCCGAATTTGAGCACTGAAACGCTGTCGAACTCGTACCTCGCTCGTTTCTCTCAAGTCTCGACCTCTAAACACCTAAAATCTCTACTATCTACCTCAACCCTACTAATGTTGAGCGTCGGAGAGGTAAACAAAGGAAACCCCTCTGTTTCCCCTTTGTAGTTCAGTCTCTACTGCTTTTCAGGTACCGAGCCGAGGTGAGCTTCATCTACAGCTAAGGGACGACTTGGGATACCAAGTCCGACACGCTCGAGCCGAAGTGAGGCCACTTGGTCCGGCCTTGGGTCTAACCACTTTGGGCTCCTAAATAGTTGTCCGAGAATGAGCGACAACATGAACGCCGGATGAGGTTCACTCGGCCATTGGCCAAGTGAACGCTGGTCGCCGGATGAGGCTCACTAGGCCGTTCGCCGAGTGAGAGCTGAACGCCGGATGAGGTTCACTCGGCCATTGGCCGAGTGAATGTTGGTCGCCGGATGAGGCTCACTCGGCCATTGTCCGAGTGAGAGCTGGACGCCGGATGAGGCTCATTCGGCCATTGGCCGAGTGAGAGTCTTGGGCCGAGAGAGGATTCACTCGGCCATTGGCTGAGTGAACGCTGGTCGCCGGATGAGGCTCACTAGGCCGTTGGCCGAGTGAGAGCTGAACGCCGGATGAGGTTCACTCGGCCATTGGCCGAGTGAATGCTGGTCGCCGGATGAGGCTCACTCAGCCATTGTCCGAGTGAGAGCTGGACGCCGGATAAGGCTCATTCGGCCATTGGCCGAGTGAGAGTCTTGGGCCGAGAGAGGATTCACTCGGCCATTGGCCGAGTGAACTGTTGGGCCGGCAGGGAGTTCACTCGGCCATTGGGCGAGCGAACCTAATGGGCCGGCTGAGATTCACTCGGCCATTGGCCGAGTGAGCATAGTGGGCCGGTTGAGATTCACTCGGCCATTGGCCGAGTGAACTGCTTGGGCCGGCCAATGGCCGAGTGAAATGGGTCGGCCATTGGCCGGATGAGCTTGTCCGGCCGCCCGAAACGTCGATAGCGTTGTCGGACCTCGTCGGGCCGATAACAAGTACATTCTGATGTATGTGGTCCGCTCAGTCAACAGGCACGTGGAGGATACGAATACTTCGTTACCTTCACTGATGATTACTCAAGATACGGTTTTGTCTATTTGCTCAAACACAAATCCGAGACCTTTAACGTATTTAAGGTATTTAGGAGAGTTCGATGACTGGCAAACAGATCAAAACCCTTCGATCTGATTGAGGTGGTGAGTATATGTCTGGAGAGTTCGATGACTTTCTTAAATAAGAAGGTAACGCTTCTCAGCATACCGTACCTGGCACACCTCAACAAAATGGAGTGACAGAGAGAATAAACCGAACTCTAATGGAGATGGGTAGATCAATGATAAGTTACTCATTGTTGTCGCACGAAAATGAACAACTATTTAAAACCTCGGGCGGTTCGATCCAAGGCCGGACCAAGTGATCGCACCCGGGCCAAGAGTGGGAACCCGATAGTCTCGAGCTAGGGTTTTCTCCGATCAACCCGCCTCTCGGGAGAGGTAGGGGGTGAGGAGGAGGAGTGACCGTGCCTTGGTTGTCGGCTGCCTACGTACCCGTGCGTGGGATCAGGTCAGAACGTAGTTCAAGCGTGTGTGACGCAGTATGAGGCGTGGAGCCTTGGCGAAGAGGCGTGCTCGACGAAGGAGACAGGGCGCGAGGAATCCTCGGCGGCGTCTCAGGACTTCGGAGATCGCGAGCACGAGAGAGAATGTGTGTTTTCTCTCTTTTGGAGACGTGGAAGACTCTAAGTCAAGAGTTCCTTGTTGTGGCGGAGATTCCGGACGCGTAGGCGATTCCTAGTCGGAAATGCCGGACGCGTAGGCGATTTCTTGTCAGAAATGGCGGACGCGTCTAGGGGGCTAGACGCGTAGGCGATTTTCAGTAGAAAACCGTTAGAGCACTCGTGGGCTCAAGATTAATCGCTCGATCAAGAGAGGCGGCACTCGGGAGTCCCCGGAAAGCGCTTCAGAATCTCCGAGAGCGAGAAATCGTGGAGAATCCGCTTCAGGCCAAGGATGGCATCTAGAGAAGCGGAGAGAAGTCTCAAGTTCCTTGAGAAAGAATGGGATGGCTTTCCCCTCAATGGGAGGGGGTATTTATAGGTGTTTGGGGGCCTTAGAAGGCTTCTTTTTTGTCCATGTGGGACTAGGAACGCATGTGGCATCAAGCGGAGGCGCACGGCGCACAAAGAGCGGCGCACAACGCGCGGCGCAGGGGGCGCGGCGCGCGAGTCATTTGGCACGGCGCGCGGGTGCGCGGCGCATGGAGCGCGCGGCGCGGGCGCGTCTTGGCGCGGCGCGCGCCTGCCTGGCGCGGCGCGCTGTCTTGATGGCGCGGCGCGCTGCTTGCTGCGCGGCGCGCTGCTTGCTGCGCGGCTGGCCGACGCAGCTTGCAATGCGCGCAGCGAATGGTTCGACATGCCGGACCCTTGCGGGCCTTTAGGGGTCTTCGAATACCATTCTTGCCATGCAAAATATGAAGGTTTCTACTCGACGAGAGTGGCTCGACTCGAGGAGCAACTCAAGGCTCGACTCGAGGAGCGACTCGAGGCTCGACTCGAGAAGAACGACTCGAGGCTCGACTCGAGGAACGTGAGGATTTGGCACGAGGACTTGTCAGTCGACTCGTGACAGAAGGCTTGCCGCTCTTCAGGACCTCCGGCCTGACCATCGGCCCTTTGAACGACGTGTCTTCTTGGCGTCTCGGGTTTTCCGAAAACGACCGACAACATTAGCCCCCCAAGTTTATCGCTCGGGAGGCCCCGGGCGGTGAACTTTTAGTTGTTTCTGTCGGGTGTTTTGAGGAAAATTTATCTCCCAGGGCTTCGCTGTCGCGAAGCTTTTGTGAACATAGAGAATATTCTTGCGAACGCTAGTGCTCTCTCTCGCTTTTCTGTTTCTCTCGACACGAGTGTGAGATCGACACGTGGAGGAGGATCCAAGCGGATAGGAGACGTAGCTCGACGTGGGCGAGGCAGACACGCATTTGTGTAGAGGCAGCCAGGCGTGTCGCGGCTCGTTGATCTTTTGGCGAAGTCATGCCCAAGTCTTTCTTCGATGGCATTTTGCTTGATAATATCATCAATTCGTAGTTCATGGGACTCGACGGTGACTAGCAGGGCGACGATTGTGTAATTGTGACGTATTAGGGGAAGATCATGGCTTCCGTCTCGGCCAGCTTGGAAGGCGACTGCATTTTTGCATTTTGCAGAGGCGTGCTCATTCCGAGGTCTCGAAGATGGAGGTTGATGCTGCGGGCGGATGCTTCGAGAAGACGGAGTGGCACCTGGCGAAAGGCTCTGCCACACCGGAGGGCTTCGACTGTACGGGGATAAACGCTAAAAGTTTGACAACGCATCAAGCATAAGTCGGTCTCACGGGGCATCCGCCATTCCTGCCTTGGTGACGCTTCTTCGTCTGCGTTCGGAAGATCGGCCCTTATTCCCCAGGCGCGAGCGCGGGTCTCTGCTTTGGCTAACCCGTTCTTCAGGTTGCTCCAGCCGTTTGTTCGAGGAGCGGGACTCGACTCGAGGAGAATGACTCAAGGCTCGACTCGAGGAGCGAAGCTCGCCTCGAGGAGACTGACTCAAGGCTCGATTCGAGGAGCGAAGCTCGACTCGAGGAGACTGAATCAAGTCTCAACTCGAGGAGCCGACTCAAGTCTCAACTCGAGGGGCTAGGCTCGACTCAGGGAGCCGACTCAAGTCTCGACTCGAGGGGCTAGGCTCGACTCAAGGAGATTGGCTGGACTTTAAGGAATATGACTCTACTCGAGGAGCGACGCTCGACTCGAGGAGTATGACTCGATTCGAGGGGCAAGACTCAACTCGGGGAGAATGACTTGATAAGTGATGCTCGACTCGAGAGGGATGACTCGAGGAGAGCGACTCGACTCGAGGAGCATGGCTCGATTCGAGGAGGGTGTGACTCGACTTGAGGAGGATGTCTTGACTCGAGGAGCAGTGCTCGACTCAAGGAGAATGATTTGACTCAAGGAGCAAGACTCGACTCAAGGAGCGTGACTCAACTCGAGGAGCGAGGCTTGACTCGAGGAGAATGACTCGACTCAAGGAGCGAGACTCGACTCAAGGAGCGTGACTCAACTCGAGGAGCGAGGCTTGACTCGAGGAGAATGACTCGACTCAAGGAGCGAAGCTCGACTTCGAGGAGAATAACTCGATTTGAGGAGCGAAGCTCAACTCGAGGAAAATGACTCGACTCGAGAAGCGAAGCTTGACTCGAGGAGGATGACTCGATTTGAGGAGCGAAGCTCAACTCGAGGAAAATGACTCGACTCGAGAAGCGGAGCTCGACTCGAGGGGGATGACTCGACTCGAGGAGCGAAGCTCGACTCGAGGAGAATGACTCGACTCAAGGAGCGAAGCTCGACTTCGAGGAGAATGGCTCGACTCAAGGAGCGAAGCTCGACTTTGAGGTGAATGACCCGACTCAAGGAGCGAAGCTCGACTCGAGGAGATTGACTCGACCCGAGGAGCGAAGCTCGACTCGAGGAGAATGACTTGACTCGAGGAGCGAAGCTCAACTCGGGGAGACTGACTCGACTCGAGGAGCGAAACTTGACTCGAGGAGGATGACTCGACTCGAGGAGCGAAGCTCGACTCGAGAAGAATGACTTGACTCGAGGAGCGAAGCTCAACTCGGGGAGACTGACTCGACTCGAGGAGCGAAGCTCAACTCGGGGAGACTGACTCGACTCGAGGAGCGAAACTCGACTCGAGGAGGATGACTCAACTCGAGGAGCGAAGCTCGACTCGAGAAGAATGACTTGACTCGAGGAGCGAAGCTCAACTCGAGGAGGATGACTCGACTCGAGGAGCGAAGTCTCAGCTAGTTCAGGCCGAGCGAGGTTCTTGCTCAGAGGCGGGGTTCGCGAGTTTTTGCGAGCAGCTTCAATTAACTCGCATGGAATGGGGATTCTCCCAAGGTGAGGGTGATCATGTTTATTTGGCGATGGCGAAGATGGCATGAATTGCGCCTCGTACGGCGGTTCAGGTGCGTTGCGATTTAGTCATCATATGCAACGCCTCGTGGCGACTCAGAGCGCGTTGTGAGAGACGGTTTTGTGCGTCGTTTAGGTGTCTTAGGCACATCGCAAGGGATGGCCAAGATGCACCATGCAGGCTTCTTAGGTGTGCCGTATAGGCGTTTTAGATGAGCCATGTAGGCATTTTAGATGCACTATGTAGGCGTTTTGAGTTGCGCCCTGTAGGCGTCTTGGGCTGCGCCATGTAGGTGTCTTACGTGCGCCATGTAGGCGTCTTAGGTTGCGCCATGTAGGCGTCTTACGGGCTGCGCCTTTACGCAACTTACGTGAGCCATGTAGGCGTCTTAGGTTGCGCCATGTAGGCGTCTTACGAGTTGCGCCTTTACGCGACTTACGTGCGCCATGTAGGCGTCTTAGGTTGCGCCATGTAGGCGTCTTATGGGCTGCGCCTTTACGCGACTTACGTGCGCCATGTAGGCGTCTTAGGTTGCGCCATGTAGGCGTCTTATGGGCTGCGCCTTTACGCGTCTTACGTGCGCCATGTAGGCGTCTTAGGTTGCGCCATGTAGGCGTCTTATGGGTTGCGCCTTTACGCGTCTTACGTGCGCCATGTAGGCGTCTTAGGTTGCGCCATGTAGGCGTCTTACGGGTTGCGCCTTTACGCGTCTTACGTGCGCCATGTAGGCGTCTTAAGTGCGTCGCGAGGGACGGCTTTAGCCTGCATCTCGGGGATGTCTCTTGGGCGCGCCGCGGAGGCGTCTTTAGCCTGCATCTCTGGGATGTCTCTTGGGCGCGCCGCGGGGGCGTCTTTAGCCTGCATCTCTGGGATATCTCTTGGGCGCGCCGCGGGGGCGTCTTTAGCCTGCATCTCGGGGATGTCTCTTGGACGCGCCGCGGGGGCGTCTTTAGCCTGCATCTCGGGGATGTCTCTTGGGCGCGCCACGGGGGCGTCTTTAGCCTGCATCTCGGGGATGTCTTACGGCGCGCCACGGAGGCGTCTTACGTGCACGCCTGTTCCCGTTTTGTGTTCGGGTGTTTTGTTTTGATGGAGCGTGCTTTCTTTTTGTGGAGCGTACTTTCTTGAGGATTTTGAGCATACTTTCCATTGCCTATGGCACTAGCCCCCCGAGTTTTGGGTTTACAAGTGTAACCTTTGATGATTAAAAATCTTTGATAAAGTGGATTTTGAAAGAAAAACATCGAACTTTATTAATATTGCAAAAAATTTGAAATCCTAAAACGTTGGCTCGTAGGCCTTATTGAATGTTTAGAAAGCAAAGAAATAAAATGGGGGGATCGCTGGCTAGTGGTAGTACTCTCTTCCAGTGTTCCGTATTCCACAGGCGATAGATCGGTGTCTCGTCCATGTATGACCTGGTAGACCGTGTGGGGTCCCTGATGAGGACGCCGTTACCTTGCACTTGGGTGTCATGCAGGTGTCTTTATGGACTTCGCGGAGGACCTTGGTCGACTCGACGCTATCTCTGAGCTGAGAGATCGTGTTTACCGTCTTTTTAGCGGTCTTTCCATCGATTCCCTGGATGTAGCATATTCTGGCTTGGGATTGTTCTCCAGCCATGATGCCGATTCCATCCTTGGTAGGGAACTTCACCAGTAGGTGGTATGTTGAAGTGATTGCCCTTAGCCGGTTCAACGTGGGTCGCCCAACGATTACGTTGTAGGGGGACTCTTGGTCGACCACTAGGAATGGGACCATGTGAACGACTTCAATGCCTCCGGGAGTTCCGAAGGTGACCGGCAGATCGATGACGCCTTTAGTCGTGACTCTCTTCCCAGTGAACCCGAATAGAGGCGTTTGGGTCGGAGTTGGGCGTAGCCCCCCGAGCTTCATGCGCTCTAGGGTGGACTTGAAAATTATGTCGGCAGCACTGCCGTTTTCGATGAGAACTCTTTTCACCAAGTTATTAGCTACTTGGGCTTTGAGCACAATTGCGTCATTGTGCGGATGCACAACTCGCTTGGCCTCTTTGTTGGTGAAATGCATCGTCTCGTGAAGCACGGACGGAGGTTCTTCATACGTGAGGTTGACGTGCATAGCAGTGTCTTCTTGAGCCACGGCCTTTAGGAATTTTTTCCGTTGTCGGGCCGAATCTCCATCTTGTGGACCTCCCAATATGGTGGTCACAACGTGGAGTTGTGGATTGGCATTGGCAGTAGCCGTGGTTCGGTCGGCAGAAGCGGCTGTTCCTCCTCCCCTGCCAGACTGTGGTCTGTTCGAGGTGGGGCCCGCAGCGCTAATCATGCGTAACGCGAACTCTTTTAGCTCACCCCGTTGGATCAATGCCTCGATCTGCCTTTTAAGACTATAGCATTCAGAGGTCAAGTGATCGTATTCCTGATGGAACTCGCAATATTTAGATCTATCGCGAGTCGCGGGATCTTTGTTCATTGGAGCCGGGGGAGTGAACTTGTCACGCGCTAAAGCTAGGATGTGCTCCGGCGTTGTGTTCAACGGTGTGAACGACGAGTAGCCCTTAAAGTCTTCCGCAAGTCGCGGCTTCTGGGGCATCAGACGTCGTCTATTAAAAGTCTGACCTCCTCTGTTTCGCCTTTTACGGGAGTTTCCTTGCTCGTCGCTAGGCTCGTCTCGGTGGTGAGGGCTTTGATCATTGCCCTTGCGACCATCGAGGTAATCTTCGACTCCCATGAAGGTCTTGGCTCGAGTCATTAACTCGGCCATGGTAGAAGGGACACGGCCGACGATGGACTTAAGGAAGTCACTTGTGCGCAAGCCTTCAGTGATGGCGGTGATTGCGTCTTTGTCGTCAAAGCGATCGATCTTATTCGATTCTTCAGTGAATCGGGCGAGGTATCGTCTAAGAGACTCGCCATCCTCTTGCCTGATTGACCACAGGTACATCTTGGTCTTCTTTTGGACCATAGACGTAGCGAACCGTGCTAGGAACATGTCCTTCAGGTCTTTGAACGAGCGGATGCTTCCCGGCCTTAAGTTCTTGAACCACTCGAAGCCGGGTCCGGCGAGGGTAAGACTAAAAGCTTGGCACATAGCGCCGGGAGTGACACCCTGCATCGTCATCCAGGTTTCATAGTGCTGGATGTGGTAAGCAGGATCTGCTTTTCCATTATATGGAGCGAGGTTCGGGAGTTTGAAATTTCCCGTACATACCTCGGCCAATATCTGAGCCGTGAAAGGCGAGGACTTCTCCTCAACGACCCCATAGGCACTTCCGCCTATTCCGTGTTCTCGGAGATCTCGTACTTCATTTCGAAGATTGTGGATCATTGTAATCACATCGAGACCGGTAGTCGGAGTAACTCCCTGTTCGGGAGGAGTCACCTGTCGTCTTTCATTTGACCCTTGACCCGTTCGGCGGTTCCCGTTAGTTGGGGCTGCTGCGGGGATGTTTGGCCGAGAGCTTAGTCGCTCCCTTAGGTCATCGCCACGCTCGATGCATTGGGCGGTGAGGTGATCCCTAAGATCTGGGCTGGTCGTTCGGAAGCGCAGGCTTCACCTGCGACAGCGCGCTCTCCGCGTGCCCTGACTCTCCTCAACGTTCTCCCTTCGACCTAGTCGGTCGAGGGCCGAGGGTCGTGAGTTTCCCTCTTGAGAAGCAGCCGACGCGTCGCCTTTCCGGGGTAGGGGATTCGAAGGACCGGCTTCAAACATGGCGGGGAGTCCTCCGTCCTTCGTGAGAGAAGTCTCGATATCCTCCGGATCGCAAGTACCCTCATAGTCAGGGTCACGGTCGTGGCTTTCCTCGTTGAGGTTCTCAGGATCCCCGTTGGGGGTCATTGCGTTATGCGCGGGTAGCTTCGCAGCCAGTCGGCTGTGGTACCTCGCGTTCTTTGCCTTTAGTTGGCGGACGTTCTCCTCCAACTCCATGATGCGGTGGTCCCTGCTATCTGGAGATGGAGATGGTGAGCGGGTCGAGCTCTCTTCATGGAGCGACTCTTCGTCACCATGCGCTCGGGAGCGCAAGAAGTATTTCTTGGTCCCAGTGACGTTTTCGGGGTTGTTCACGCCCTCAGAACGTACGGGTGGTTGAGTACTCATCTTTTCTCAAGTTCGAGAAAGTTGAGTTTGTAGAAGAAAAGAAGAAGATGAACAGAAGGGATTTCGGGCTGAACAGGTTGGGAAGTGCCCTCCTTCTAGCGCCAAAATGTTGTCGCACGAAAATGAACAACTATTTAAAACCTCGGGCGGTTCGATCCAAGGCCGGACCAAGTGATCGCACCCGGGCCAAGAGTGGGAACCCGATAGTCTCGAGCTAGGGTTTTCTCCGATCAACCCGCCTCTCGGGAGAGGTAGGGGGTGAGGAGGAGGAGTGACCGTGCCTTGGTTGTCGGCTGCCTACGTACCCGTGCGTGGGATCAGGTCAGAACGTAGTTCAAGCGTGTGTGACGCAGTATGAGGCGTGGAGCCTTGGCGAAGAGGCGTGCTCAACGAAGGAGACGGGGCGCGAGGAGTCCACGGCAGCGTCTCAGGACTTCGGAGATCGCGAGCGCGAGAGAGAATGTGTGTTTTCTCTCTTTTGGAGACGTGGAAGACTCTAAGTCAAGAGTTCCTTGTTGTGGCGGAGATTCCGGACGCGTAGGCGATTCCTAGTCGGAAATGCCGGACGCGTAGGCGATTTCTTGTCAGAAATGGCGGACGCGTCTAGGGGGCTAGACGCGTAGGCGATTTTCAGTAGAAAACCGTTAGAGCACTCGTGGGCTCAAGATTAATCGCTCGATCAAGAGAGGCGGCACTCGGGAGTCCCCGGAAAGCGCTTCAGAATCTCCGAGAGCGAGAAATCGTGGAGAATCCGCTTCAGGCCAAGGATGGCATCTAGAGAAGCGGAGAGAAGTCTCAAGTTCCTTGAGAAAGAATGGGATGGCTTTCCCCTCAATGGGAGGGGGTATTTATAGGTGTTTGGGGGCCTTAGAAGGCTTCTTTTTCGTCCATGTGGGACTAGGAACGCATGTGGCATCAAGCGGAGGCGCACGGCGCGCGCGGCGCACAAAGAGCGGCGCACAACGCGCGGCGCGCGGCGCAGGGGGCGCGGCGCGCGAGTCATTTGGCACGGCGCGCGGGTGCGCGGCACGGGCGCGTCTTGGCGCGGCGCGCGCCTGCCTGGCGCGGCGCGCGCCTGCCTGGCGCGGCGCGCTGTCTTGATGGCGCGGCGCGCTGCTTGCTGCACGGCTGGCCGACGCAGCTTGCAATGCGCGCAGCGAATGGTTCGTCGTGCCGGACCCTTGCGGGCCTTTAGGGGTCTTCGAATACCATTCTTGCCATGCAAAATATGAAGGTTTCTACTCGACGAGAGTGGCTCGACTCGAGGAGCAACTCAAGGCTCGACTCGAGGAGCGACTCGAGGCTCGACTCGAGAAGAACGACTCGAGGCTCGACTCGAGGAACGTGAGGATTTGGCACGAGGACTTGTCAGTCGACTCGTGACAGAAGGCTTGCCGCTCTTCAGGACCTCCGGCCTGACCATCGGCCCTTTGAACGACGTGTCTTCTTGGCGTCTCGGGTTTTCCGAAAACGACCGACAACACTCATCACTCCCTCTTTCCTTTTGGGGATATGCCCTCGAAACAGCCGCATATATTATAAACCAAGTTTCATCTAAAACGATTCTTGGTACTCTTTATGAACGATTGACTGGCCGTAAAGTAAATCTAGGCCGCATCAAAATTTGGGGTTGCCCTGTACACGTGCTGAGGAAAAAGACCAGCAAGTTGGTTAGTATGTCAGAATTGTGTCTGTTCGTTGGATATACAATGGAAACCAAAGGTTTCTCATTCTATAGTCCCGAGGACGATAAGACTTTCATTAGCACGAATGCTCGTTTCCTTGAGGAGGAATTCATGAAAGATGTAAAACCTAAAAGCAAAATTGTGCTTGAAGAAAAGTTGGGTGAGGAAGCTTCTACCTCATCTGTAAGAACTATTCTTACCCCAACTGAAACACAGCCTTTGTCATCAGAATCTCGTCAAGTAGTACTTCGACGTAGTGGGAGGGAAACTCAAAAGCCTGACAGGTACATGTCTTATGGAGACACTCTCGTAGCCGTCTCTAACATGGATGATCCTGTTTCATATAGCCAAGCGATGGCTTGTTCTGAATCAAACCTTTGACTTGACGCCATGAAAGTTGAAATGCCCTCGATGTATGTCAACAAAGTCTGGAAACTTGTAGACCTTCCTGAAGGGATTAAACCCGTAGGCTGTAAGTGGATATACAAGAAGAAAAGGGGTCCGGATGAGAATGTCGAGACGTTCAAAGCACGACTTGTGGCTAAGGGTTATACCAAAAAAGAAGGGATTGACTATGAAGAAACCTTCTCGCTAATCGCGATGCTTAAATCCATCCGCATACTTCTATACATAATTGTAGCTCTCGACTATGAGATCTGGCAAATGGATGTCAAGACTATTGGAATTGATCTAGGGTTAAGAAAAAGTTTAACGCTTCGAGAAAGCGGCGGAAATTAAAAAGTTTCTTTAAGACAAGTAAAACGTTTTTACTAACCTAGACAAAGAGCAAGTACATATAAATTAAAAACTATTATGAGCAAAAAAGTTTACTAACGTTTTGGAAGCTTGAACATTGAGAAACCTTCGGAAGGTTGAAACGTTCGTCACCCCTCGCAGCGCGTCTTTCTTCTTTCCTCGGGAACTCGAGCAACCACAAAAATTTCTATCACTAATATCACTTGAGAAAGAAAGGAATTAGTGTGTGGGCACTTTTAAAAACGACGACTCGAGAACAAGTCTCAAAGTCGAAGAGCTAAAATTACTATGTCAAATTAGGACCTAGGTGCCAAAACAAAAACGAAAAGAAAACTAGAGAGAGAGAGGGAAGGGGGGGCCAAGCTAGAGAGAGAAATTCTCAATCTCTAAAACTTGGGATGAATGAAATGTGAAGAATGAGGGCTCTATTTATAGGAGAGGTTTCACCTTCAATAAGGTAGTTTCCTCTCCTATAAAATATCACATATTCATGAGCAAATTTTCCCTCCTTCTCCTCATGAGTCACACGGCCAAGAGAGACTCTCCATGACTCCATGGATTTGTTTCGTCTTTTATTTGCTTCTCCCTTGACCCATTTGGCCGAAATCCCCTATGCATCTAGATGCGAATTTGTTTCCTCTTTTTCTTTTGGCAAGTATCTTCATACATTAATGCACAAAATAATATCCCTTTTCTTTCTTTGGGTTGGGCGGCCAAGGCTCTCTAGAAGGGGCGTCTAGAAGCTTCTTCATTTGTTCATGAAAACATGAGAAAGGCCCATTAAGAATTTTTAAGTAAAATTCTATGAAATGAAGTTAATTCACAAGGCCCAATTAACTTATCATGGCAGAGTATTAATATGTCATCATATGACATTGTCAAAAAAATTTATTGACATTCATTTCATCTTATGTCCAAAAAGACAAAAATACCCTTTTGACAATTTTCGTAAAACTTGTCTCGTTCTTGTTTTGACTTAGCTTCAACTTTAACTAGCTATTCCTACTCGATATGATTTGGGACAGTGACCTCATGGATCCAAATGAACAAAGCTTGAGCTAAATACTTGGACTCAAAAGGTCAAAACCTTTTCCAAGTTTAGCTTAATGTCAACTGACTCCACTAAAGAGTTGACACTGAAAATCTCTTAGTTCAAATAAATTTTTTTTCTACTCAAGAATTCAACACAATTGTAATGAGTGGATCGACTGAATATTATCTATGTGAGGAACAAGGGAGGCCAGGCCCCTAACGGTCGCTCCCTCCCCGGGCCGAGACCACCGCATGTCGATAGCTTCCGAAAGTTCTCGATATTTACCCCCCTAAATACCCCACAAGAGCGGATCCTGGCTCTGCACCGTGACAAGCTAGGAAGTCCGACTCCTCTCACAAAGGATCCCGCGAAGATGGATCGAAGCAAGTACTGTGAATACCATCAAGATCACGGGCATCTAACGTCCTAATGTTACCAACTCAAGCGTCAGATTGAGGCCCTGATTCAAGATGGGAAGTTGAAAGAATATGTCCTGAGAACGGTCGGGACGGCCGCGGCGCACGGAGAGCGCCCGCGGCAAGAAAGGAAGGGTCCGGCGACGGTGACCGTCACGGACCGGGCAGCGATTGAAGAACCGGAGAGCTCACAACTGCATGTCGTGGGCTCGATCATGGGCGGCCCGGAGTTCGGAGACTCGGCCTCGCAAAGGAAAAAGTACGTGCGTGAAGTTTCCCAGGGGAAAATAGCGCACTACATCAACCATACGTACGAGGCTCCACCTCCGGCCCCATTCGAGTCCATGTTCTTCACTGGCCAAGAGGCGGCACGGGTCCTCCACCCACACAACGACGCGATAGTCGTCTCGGCCCCGGTTGCCAACAACCTCGTCCGGAGAATCCTAATCGACAACGGAAGCTCCGCTGACATAATCTTCAAGTCGGCTCTGGACAGGATGAAGCTATCCGGGATGAGACCAACACCGATCTCGACTCCACTCTTCGGCTTCTACGGGGAGAGGGCCATGACGGAGGGAACCATCGACCTCCCGGTAACCTTCGGGACACCGGGGGGGCTCGAGGTCACCCACATCGTGTCGTTCTTGGTCGTGGACCAACCCTCTGCTTACAACATCATAATCGGCCGCCCAACCCTCAATCGGTTGAAGCCCATCACGTCCACTTACCACCTGATGATGAAATTCCCGACTGACAACGGAATAGCCATGATGTTGGGAGACCAATCGATGGCAAGAATGTGCTACATCCAGGGCGTGGACGGGAAAGAAAAGGAAAAGATGGTGAGCACCATCTTCCAGCTCGGGGACAAGCTCCCATGCAAAATAGAGGAGGGCGGCACCTTCGGAGAACTAGACCAAAGGGACGATGTCGAGCGTCGAAAGTTGGAGACACCGGACGACGTCGTTCCCGTCGTGTTGGACGACGCCAAGCCTGACCAAGTAGTCAAGGTAGGCACCCAACTCCCGCCCGATATCCGAACCCAGCTCGCCACTTTCCTCCGCGATTTCAGAGATGTCTTTACGTGGTCACACGCCGACATGCCGGGGATCGACCCCGAGATAATGGTTCACCGTCTTAACGACGACAAGAGAGTGGCCGAGCGCGTTCAACCGCGACGGGAGTTCAGCGGAGAGAGGTACCAAGCCATTGGTGAAGAGGTTGACAAACTTCTCGCCGCCAACTTCATCAAGGAGGCGGAGCACCCCAAGTGGGTGTCCAATGTGGTGATGGTCAAGAAGCCAAACGGGAAGTGGCGGATCTGTATCGACTACAAAGATCTCAACAAAGCCTGCCCGAAAGACAGCTTCCCCCTCCCGAGGATCGAGCAACTTGTGGACGCCACGGCGGGCCACGAGTTGTTGAGCTTCATGGACGCCTACTCGGGCTACAATAAGATCCGCATGCACGAGCAGGATCAAATCAAGACCACCTTTGTTACGAACCGCGGGCTCTACTGCTACAAGGTCATGCCCTTTGGCCTCAAAAACGCGGGAGCAACGTATCAAAGGTTGGTGAACCGAATGTTCGCCAATCAAATTGGCAAAACTGTGGAGGTCTACGTGGATGATATGCTGGTCAAGAGTCTCAAGGCCCACGACCACGTTCGAGACCTTAGAGAGATGTTCATGATCCTGCGACGCTACAAGATGAAGCTCAACCCCAACGAGTGCGCTTTTAGGGTTGAATCCGGAAAGTTCTTGGGCTACATGGTGAGCCGTCGCGGGATTGAGGCCACCCCTGAGAAGATTAGGGCGATCTTAGAGATGAGGTCGCCGCAAAAGGTAAAAGAAGTACAGAGTTTGACGGGAAGGATCGCCGCCCTGACACGATTCATCTCCAAGCAACCGATAGGTGCCAACCATTTTTCAAGGCGTTGAAGAAGACCGACGGATTTGTGTGGACTGAGGAGTGGGAGGAGGCGTTCCGCAGAATGAAAGCCTACTTCAGCTCCCCCCTGTTCCTCGCAAAACCGAAGGGTGGCGAAACCTTGTATGTCTACCTCGCGGTTTCGGATAGGGCCACGAGCGCAGTTCTCATACGCGAAGAAGACAAGGTGCAATGGCCAGTCTATTACGTTAGCAAGGCGCTCCTCGAGCGCGAGAAAGCTCCGACCCTACTTCCAAGCGCACCCCATCGTGGTACCACGGGACATCCCATCGAGAAGGCCCTGCAAAAAGGGACGTCCTCTCGAATGGCCATATGGTCCCAGGAGTTGGGCGAGTACGGGGTCGAGTTCCAACCGAGAACCGCCATCAAGGGCCAAGCCCTCGTCGACTGCATAGCCGAATTCACAGGCGCACCCCCCGCAACTGACGAGGGTGAAAAAGACAATGAGAACAAGGAAGACAAGGAGAACGACCACAACGAGTCGTCGAAGAAGAGGACCAACAGCCCGATAGGGCCGGTCTGGGACTTGCACGTAGATGGCGCATCAAACGCCCGGGGGGCTGGCACCGGCGTTGTGCTCACAAATCCTGACAGGGAAAAATTGAGATACGCCCTGCGGTTCGAGTTCAAGGCTTCCAAATACGAGGCGGAGTACGAGGCTCTGATCGTTGGCTTGGAGCTGGCGAACAGGCTAGGCGTCCAAAACCTAAGCATCCACTGCGACTCGCAGTTGATCGTGAACCAGGTTAAGGGCGAGTACGCCGCTAAAGAGCCAAACATGATCGCATACTTGTCAAAGACCCAAAGGAATCTAGAGGCCCTATCATGGTTCGAGATCGTCCAAGTTCCCCGAGAGGCGAACATCGACGCTGACGCCCTGGCACGCCTTGCGTCCGGCATAGACAAGGAGGGAGAGGGCAGCGTCTCGATAGAAGTATTGACCCGACCCTACGTCTCAAGAGGTGACATAGGAGTAGTTGACAAGACTTCGCCCCCCTCATGGATGACGTCGCTCGTGGATTTCCTTAAACGAGGAGTCGTCTCCGAAGACAAAGAAGAGGCCAGAAAGCTGAGAAGCTTAGCGCCGAAATACACGATGAGGGAAGACAACTTGTTCAAGAGAAGCTACTCCATGCCCCTCCTCCGTTGCTTGACCGAAGTCGAGGCAAAGAAAGCGCTCCGCGAAGTGCACGAAGGGGTGTGCGGAAACCACGCCGCCGGACAATCGTTGGCATTAAAGCTCCTAAGGCTCGGATACTTTTGGCCTACCTTGAAAAAGGACTCCAACGAGTGGGCCAAAAAGTGCGACAAATGTCAAAGGTTCCCCCACATCCCGCGCCAAGCGCCGACCCCGTTATGCCCGATCGTTGTGCCGCGACCCTTCGCGAAATGGGGAATCGACCTCATCGGTGAGCTACCCACGGCCCCGAGGCAATACAAGCATGCGATTGTGGCGATCGACTACTTCACAAAATGGGTAGAGGCCGAACCACTGGCGAAGATCACCGAGGCGAACACGACGAGCTTCATCTGGCAGAACATTGTCTACCGCTTCGGGATCCCCGCGTCGATTGTGACCGACAATGGAAAGCAATTCGACAACGCGCGCCTCTGAGACATGTGCGAACAATTGGGCATTAGCAAGACTTTCTCTTCTCCCCGCCATCCGCAGGCCAACGGTCAAGTCGAGGCGGTCAACAAGATGATCAAGGAAAACCTGAAGAAGAAGCTGGAAGAAAGAAAGGGGGCTTGGGCCGACAAGCTTCCCATGGTCTTGTGGGAGTACCGAACCACCGCGCGAAATGCGACCGCCGAAACCCCTTTCGCTCTTGCATTCGGCGTCGAGGCCGTGGTACCCGTCGAGACCAAGCTGCCAACTTTGCGCATAGAGGAGTATGAAGAAGCCACCAACGACGACGCAATCAGGCTCGAGCTAGACCTCATAGACGAGAAGAGGGCGGACGCGCTCTCCCGCCTCGCCGCACAAAAGAGAAAGATCGAGAAGTACTACAATTCCAACGTCAAGCTACGAAAGTTCGCCGATAGGAGCCTCGTCCTCAGGAGGGTGTTCCAAAACACCAAAGTGCAAGGAGCGGGAGTCTTGGGCCCCACCTGGGAAGGCCCATACCGCGTGCGCCGAGCCATCCACAACGGCACGTACGAGCTCGAGAACTTGGAGGGACTCGTGTTCACACATCCGTGGAACGCGGAGCACCTGCGGCAATACTACCAATAGAGGCACTGCTTCCACGAGGTTCATTTATTTTCGATATGTTTTCAATTTTAGCAACAAACAATTTTCAGTTTTAAATAAAGCCACTGGCTTGGAAATGTAATTTTGATCTATTTCAACATAATATTTGAATTACATTTCACTACGAAACTTTTATCCTGCTGTATTATAATTTCTAGTCTCCTGTACGAGTACACAAGAAACTCGATGGGCTAATAAGGATAACAGGCACATTTTTCGCACAACGCACTCGCGCGACTCCACGTTTTACGCGCCGAAAGGTAGCGAAACGTCAACAAATCGGATCCGCGCACCGGACCTCCGACCATCGCACGACACTCTCGCACGATTCGATGCCCCACGTACCGACCAGCCAAGGGCCACACAACGACTCCCGGCCGGCCATGGCCCGACCGGTCGATACCCGACTGGCGGCCGCCTGGCCAATGGCCAGCGCAGAGCCGGCGCCCGGCCGGTAGCTGGCCCAGGGCCAGCGTCCGACCAAAGCCGACCCAAAGCCGGCGCCCGGCCAATAGCCGGCCCAGAGCCGGCCATTGCCTCCATGACCGGCTCAGAGGGAGCCTTCACCTCCATAGCCACCTCAGAGGCACCCCTCGCCTCCATGGCCGCCTCAGAGGCACCCCTCACCTCCATGGCCGCCTCAGAGGCACTCCTCGCCTCCATGGCCGCCTCAGAGGCACCCCTCGCCTCCATGGCCGCCTCAGAGGCACCCCTCGCCTCCATGGCCGCCTCAGAGGCACCCCTCGCCTCCATGGCCGCCTCAGAGGCACCCCTCGCCTCCATGGCCGCCTCAGAGGCATCCCTCGCCTCCATGGCCGCCTCAGAGGCACCTCTCGCCTCCATGGCCGCCATAGAGGCACCCCTCGCCTCCATGGCCGCCTCAGAGGCACCCCTCGCCTCCATGGCCGCCTCAGAGGTACCCCTCGCCTCCATGGCCGCCTCAGAGGCACCCTTCGCCTCCATGGCCGCCTCAGAGGCACCCCTCACCTCCATGGCCGCCTCAGAGGCATCCCTCGCCTCCATGGCCGCCTCAGAGGCACCTCTCACCTCCATGGCCGCCTCAGAGGCACCCCTCGCCTCCATGGCCGCCTCACAGGCACCCCTCGCTTCCATGGCCGCCTCAGAGGCACCCCTGGCCTCCATGACCGCCTCAGAGGCACCCCTCGCCTCCATGGCCGCCTCAGAGGCACCCCTCGCCTCCATGGCCGCCTCAGAGGCACCCCTCGCCTCCATGGCCGCCTCACAGGAACCCCTCGCCTCCATGGCCGCCTCACAGGCACCCCTCGCCTCCATGGCCGCCTCACAGGCACCCCTCGCCTCCATGGCCGCCTCGGAGGCACCCTTCGCCTCCATGGCTGACTCAGAGGCTCCCTCGCCTCCATGGCCGCCTCAGAGGCATCCCTCGCCTCCATGGTCGCCTCAGAGGCACCCCTCTCGTCCATGGCCGCCTCAGAGGCACCCCTCGCCTCCATGGCCGCCTCAGAGGTATCCCTCGGCCAAAGGTATGCCCCCAAAGACCCTTTGGTCGCCTATAAATACCGGGGTCCTTCCCCCGGTCTTGGTAATCCGAAATTTGAGTACTGAAACGCTGCCGAACTCATACCTCGCTTGTTTCTCTCAAGTCTCGACCCCTAAACACTTAAACCCTCTAAACCACCTCAATCCTACTAATGTTGAGCGTCGGAGAGGTAAACAGGGGCAACCCCCCTGTTTTTCCTTTGTAGTTCACACCTTCTACTTGCTTTTCAGGTGCCTGGATGGAATAGACATCACCAACAGCTAAGGGACGACTTTAGATATCAAGTCCTACACGCTTGAGTCAAGGTGAGACCACTTGGTCCGGCCCTGGGTTTAACCGCCTTTGACTCCTAAATCGTTATCTGCAAAACTGCGACAACATTTTGGCGCTAGAAGGAGGGGATCTCTCGACCTTGGCAACGCCTTCCCTCTACCACTCTTCTTCATCCTTCAACGGCAAAACTCTTGATAGATGAGTCAATTGCCCGTCACCTCCGCGGCCGACCGAGCGACGAGCTCGAGATACGGCCTCCGAAGCATCGCGCACCGTCTAGGAGGGCAACCTCCTGACAACGAGAGCCGGCCCCAAGACTCGGCGAATGACCCCGAGGCCGCGGTCCGAGGGGACGCGGCTCGAGGGCTCGTCGAGCTCCTAAACCGTCTCGGCGTCGATGGCGCACTCATCACCGATCTCCTCGGCCGTGGCATCGAGGACGACGCCAACCACGACGAGAAGGACAACGACTATGTGGCAAAACGGGACGCATATGCACGCTTCCAAGGGGACACCCTCGGGCGACCGCGTCGAGATGTCAACTTTCTAATGAGGACGCACACGCGCCCTCGAGGGGACACCCTCGGGCGACCACATCAAGGCGTCAAGTGTCGAGTAATGCTCGGGGACGCTCGACCTCTCGGTCCCGAAAGGGACGCTCCAAGCTCACCATCCACGTCCAAAACGGGAGATGACGACGTCAATGGCCATGGCGTCTGTCGAGGACGTCACTCGAATGACGTATCCTCGCCTAAAGTGACAGGGACGGCCACCGGAGACTTGAGAGATCGCCTCAATTCCCGAAGGGAATCTCACGGGAGCGACTTGAGAGAAAAACTCAACGCCCAACGCGGGATCGAGAGAGAAGTCATCTTGGGACATCAACCACCCAACGTCGCTGACCGCGCATCCAACAAGAACCGCGCCGCCACACTCATGGCACCAGCCACCGGTCGCCACTCGCAAAGGAAGAGGCATAGAAACGGTCGAGTCCCTAATGACCATCCTTCTCCAGCCCCGAAGCAATCCTTCGTCCCACTCAACACGACACCCGGCCGGATCCTGAGCTTACATAGGGAGAAGCTAGGATAGAAGCAAGCAATGCGAATATCACCGGGATCACGGACACGTGACAATCGAATACTACCAGCTTAGGAAGCGAATTGATTCCCTTATCCGAGGTGGGCACCTCAAAGAGTTCATCACATTCACTAGCGAGGTGACCCCGACCGAGCAACCAACTTGTCAAAAGGGAGAATCATTTAGCACAAAGACAATGAGATGATGAGCACTGTCTAACACGCGCCTAGCATTCACGGCCACGACCGACACAACTTTCGTCATTGAATACGCGCTTGAACTTATTGTCGTTTTATATAAGACATGTAATTTCCCTTTTCCTAAAGAGGCCACGTGCCAAGACAAGCAGTAACAACATTTTCATTCCAGTAAAAGTTGTTCTACAAGTTGTGACATCCTATGGTATATCGCCCACTCGGGAGTTTCTTGGTCTCCGTCTCATAAACACAAGAAACTCGGGGGGCTAACTAATGGGGAACGATACTCGATGAAACCCTCAAAAACAAAAAACAAAAACAAAAGTATAACAAAGTCTCAAGGGGCCGATGGTTAGGCCGGAGGTCCCAGAGAGAGACGGTCTACACGTTCCTCCTCGAGTTGAGTTCACTCCTCGAGTCGAGTACCGAGTCCATGAGTCGACAAGCTACTCCTCGTGCCGACTCTACGTTCCTCCCCGAGTTGAGTTCACTCCTCGGGTCGAGTACCGAGTCCACGAGTCAACAAGCTACTCCTCATGCAGACTCTACATGTCACCTCGAGTTGAGTCCAATCCTCGAGTCAAGTACCGAATCCGCGAGTCGACTAGCTACTCCTCGTGTCGACTCTACATGTCTCCTCGGGTCGAGTTCACTCCTCGAGTCGAGTACCGAGTAAGAATGGGCCACCTGAGTACCCAAACGTGAAACGCGCACCAGGGTGCCGCACTCGCAAAGGCACAAGGCTCGACCCAAGAGACTCAACCCGAATACACGACCAGTGCACTAAGGTGCCACACTCGCCGGGGAATGAAGTCTGCACCTAACCCCGCCTATCACATGACACGTGCACCTAAGGGTGCCACGCTCATAAGGCGGTATGGCCACACAAATGTGGCACCGCGCTCGCCGCCCAGCCCGTGAGCCGAAAGGCAGCGAGTCACAAATGGGTTTCAAAGGCTTGCGTCCGCTGGACGTATCTGGTCTAGCCAGCGTCCGCGAGAAACCCGGCCACACAAATGTGGCACCGCGCTCACCGCCCAGCTCGTGCGCCGATAGGCAGCGAGTCACAAACGGGTTTCAAAGGCTTGCGTCCGCCGGACGTATCTGGTCTAGCCAGCGTCCGCGGGAAACCCGGCCACACAAATGTGGCACCGCGCTCGCCGCCCAGCTCGTGCGCCGATAGGCAGCGAGTCACAAATGGGTTTCAAAGGCTTGCATCCGCCGGACGTATCTGGTCTAGCCAGCGTCCGTGGGAAACCCGGCCACACAAATGTGGCGCCGCGCTTGCCGCCCAGCTCGTGCGCCGATAGGCAGCGAGTCACAAATGGGTTTCAAAGGCTTGCGTCCGCCGGACGTACGTGGTCTAGCCAGCGTCCACGGGAAACCTGGCCACACAAATGTGGCACCGCGCTCGCCGCCCAGCTCGTGCGCCCATAGGCAGCGAGTCACAAATGGGTTTCAAAGGCTTGCGTCCGCCGGACGTATCTGGTCTAGCCAGCTTCCGCGGGAAACCCGGCCACACAAATGTGGCACCGCGCTCGCCGTCCAGCTCGTGCGCCGATAGGCAGCGAGTCACAAATGGGTTTCAAAGGCTTGCATCCGCCGGACGTATCTGGTCTAGCCAGCGTCCGTGGGAAACCCGGCCACACAAATGTGGCGCCGCGCTTGCCGCCTAGCTCGTGCGCCGATAGGCAGCGAGTCACAAATGGGTTTCAACGGCTTGCGTCTGCCGGACGTACCTGGTCTAGCCAGCATCCACGGAAAACTTGGCCACACAAATGTGGCACCGCGCTCGCCGCCCAGCTCGTGCGCCGATAGGCAGCGAGTCACAAATGGGTTTCAAAGGCCTGCGTCCGCCGGACGTAACTGGTCTAGCCAGCGTCCACGGAAAACCCGGTCACGCAAATGTGACACCGAGGCCCCCCGAGGCCTAAGTCATCCTAATCGATCACTCCTTCGTTGGTAGGTCGGGAAAATAAGCCACGCACAATAAAGTCGTGCTAATCGATCACGCCTTCATTGGTAAGTCGGGAACGTAAGCCACGCATCGACAAAACCGCGCGAATCGATTACGGTAATATATTGAGAACATAAGACACGTAACGCAAAGCCGTCCCGCTCGACCCAATAAAGCCGTCCAACGCGACAAACCAAAGACGTCCCTCACGACGCACAAAAGATGTCCCTCGCGATGCACCAACGCCATCCCTCGCGATGCATTAAACGCCCTTCTACGGTGCGACCACAAACTCAATTGTGGTCGTCTGGAGTCCACATGTCGACGTGATTCTTGAGTTTCCACTCGACCTACGCTCGACCAGAAACTCGGGGGGCTAATGTTGTTGGCCTGTCAACGACTGACAAGGGCAAAAGAGTCAAAACGTGCCACGATAGGCGGGACCGGCGCAACAACTCCCGACCGGCCAGCCAAGGACCACACAACGACTCCCGGCCGGCCACTGCCCGACCGGTCGATTCTCGGCCGGCGGCCGCCCGGCCAATGGACGGCGCAGAGCCGGCGCCCGGCCGGTGGCCGGCCCAGGGCCGGCGTCCGACCAAAGGCCGGCCTAAAGCCGGCGCCCGGCGAATGGCCGGCCCAGAGCCAGCCATTGCCTCCATGACCGGCTCAGAGGGAGCCTTCGCCTCCATGGCCGCCTCAGCGGCACCCCTCGCCTCCATGGCCGCCTCAGAGGCACCCCTCGCCTGCATGGCCACCTCAGAGGCACCCCTCGCCTCCATGGCCGCCTCAGAGGCACCCCTCGCCTCCATGGCCGCCTCAGAGGCACCCCTCGCCTCCATGGACGCCTCAGAGGCACCCCTCGCGTCGTCCAGCCCGTCGGCTCGGCCCAGCTCTCGGCCAACTGGGTCTCCGACTCGTGAGCCCTGCCCGGGCGTTCCATCGCTCGCCCCAAGTGCGTCGGGCCCAACGGCCCAACCCGGCTCCCGGCCGGCTGGGCCCTCCTCGGGCGCGCCCAGCTCAGCGGCCCCGTCCGGCCCCTGGCCGGTTGGGCCTTCCTCGCGCGCGCCAGCCCAGCCCGGCTCTTGGCCGGCTGGGTCCTCACCACACAGGCCAGGCCCAATGGGGCCTAGGGTTTGCCCAAGGGCTGGGCAGGTCGCCGCCACCTGGCCGGGCCGCCTCATGCCAGGCGTCGGCCCCTCCCTGGGCTGTGTCGCCCGTCGCCGGCGATCCTCCAGCGGCGTGCGCCATCGCCGGCGCGGCCAGGCCCGGGGGGCTCTCCTCCTAGGTGCGATCTGCAGGCCACCCGGCGGCCTCACCCGGCCGGGCAGCGGCCTCCCTCGCGTCGAGACCGGCCCAGAAGATGCCGACGCCAGCCGACGCACCCCTCGCGGCGCCGGATTCGCCGCGCGCGGTCCCCCTGGGCTCGCTTGCACCGCCCGGGCGTTCCTCCTCACTGGCGCGCCTAGTGACCATCCAGACGGCCCCACCTGGTCGAGTGGAGGCTCCTTCGGCGTTGGGGTCGACCTAGATCGCGCCGCCCCTGGGCAAGGCGTCCTCCCTGGCGTCGTCCCCCTCCGGCGCGTCTCCTCCAACGCCGGCCGCTCTCGGCGCGGCCTTCCCTGGCACGCACACACCGCCCAGGCCACTGGTGGGTGGTTGGGCATCGTTCCTCGGCCTGGGTGGGTCTTCCCCGACACCTCCAGCGCCGCCGACGCCGCCCTGGGCCAAGGCGCCTCCTCCGGCGCGTGGGCCGCCGTTGTCGTCCGCCTGCCGACGCTGGCCATCTCCGGCACGCGCGCCCTCTCCCTCGCCGGCCAGCCACGCCTCAACCAAAAAGAGATCCTCCCCGGTCATCTCGATTGAGTCGGATGAATTCGACGAATGTCGGATGTCGGAGATCATTGAAGGGGGCGAAAATTGAGCCCAAAAATTGTCCAAGTCTACGTGGTTGTCCCCGAACAAGTGAAGTAAGTCATGGCCTCCATGGCCGACCCAGGGCTGGCCTTCGCCTCCATGGCCGACCCAGGGCCAGCCTTCGCGTCCATGGCCGACCCAGGGTCGGCCTTCGCCTCCATGGCCGACCCAGGGCCAGCCCTCGCCTCCATGGCCGACCCAGGGCCGGCCCTCGCCTCCATGGCCGACCTAGGGCCGGCCCTCGCCTCCATGGCCGACCTAGGGCCGGTCCTTGCCTCCATGGCCGACACAGGGCCGGCCTTCGCCTCCATGGCCGACCCAGGGCCGGTCCTCGCCTCCATGGCCGACACAGGGCCGGCCTTCGGCCAAGGGGATGCCCAAAACGCCCCTTGGTCGTTTATAAATACCGAGGTCCCTCCCCTGGTCCAGGTAATCCGAATTTGAGGACTGAAACACTGTCGAACTCGTACCTCGCTCGTTTCTCTCAAGTCTCGGCCTTTAAACACCTAAGCCCTCTATATCCACCTCAATCCTACTAATGTTGAGCGTCGGAGAGGTAAACAGAGGCAACCCCTCTGTTTCCACTTTGTAGTTCATCGTTACTTTCTCTTGCAGGACAAACGACGGGCTACTCCATGGCCGACCCAGGGCCGGCCTTCGCGTCCATGGCCGACTCAGGGCCGGTCTTCGCCTCCACGGCCAACCCAGGGCCGGCCTTCACCTCCATGGCCGACCCAGGGCCGGCCTTCGCCTCCATGGCCGATCCAGGGCCGGCCTTCGCCTCCATGGCCGATCCAGGGCCGGCCTTCGCCTCCATGGCCGACCCAGGGCCGGCCTTCGCCTCCATGGCCAACCCAGGGCCGGCCTTCGCCTCCATGGCCGACCCAAGGCCGGCCCTCGCCTCTATGACCGACCCAAGGCCGGCCCTCGCCCCCATGGCCGACCCAGGGCCGGCCCTCGCCTCCATGGCCGACCCAGGACCGGCCTTCGCCTCCATGGCCGACCCAGGGCCGGCCCTCGCCTCCATGGCTGACCCAGGGCCGGTCCTCGCCTCCATGGCCGACACTGAGCCGGCCTTCACCTCCATGGCCGACCCAGGGCCGACCTTCGGCCAAGGGGATGCCCAAAACGCCCCTTGGTCGCTAATAAATACCGGGGTCCCTCCCCTGGTCTAGGTAATCCGAATTTGAGGACTGAAACGCTGTCGAACTCGTACCTCGCTCGTTTCTCTCAAGTCTCGGCCTTTAAACACCTAAGCCCTCTATATCCATCTCAATCCTACTAATGTTGAGCGTCAGAGAGGTAAACAGAGGCAACCCCTCTGTTTCCCCTTTGTATTTCATCGTTACTTTCTCTTGCAGGACAAACGACGGGCGAGGCAAACACCAACCACAGCTAAGGGAAGACTCGGGATACCGAGTCCGACACGCCCAAGCCCGAACGCGACCACTTGGTCCGGCCTTGGGTCGAACCGTTTGGGGCTTCTAAATCGTTGTCCGAAAAACAGCGACAACAACTCTAGTGGTAGAAACTATCGTGGTTACTCGGATTCAAGAAGACACGAATGAGACACGAATGCTCAAGATTTAACCGAGGTTGGTACCGAGTGAAAACTCATTATAGTTTTATTTTAGATTACATGTTCATGCACTCTGTCTAGGTAGTAAAATCGTTTTTACACGTTTTAAAGAATTTTTCATATTCCGTCGCTTACAAGAAGAGATAAATTATTCTTAATCCTAGATATATTCCAACAGTTGAAGTCTTGGGAGAACTGTTGAAGTCTTGCGGCATATAAAGTGTGTTAGGGTTTTAGTGGGTTTCGAGAGAAGAGAAATAGAGTGGAGATGAGAGATGAGAAAGAGTGATTTTGAATTGAGGCGTACATATTTTTTGTTTTTTTAGAGAAACTAGAGAAGAAGAAGGAATGGACGAAGATGAAGGAATGAACGGCAGAGAAGATGAAGTTTAAATGGGCATGACCTAACTTTTGAATGCGATAAAGTTGCATTCAAAAGTAATGAAGTTAAAATAAATCTGCGTCATCAACTGAACGAAAAAAAAATTTGAAATATATCCCGGGTTAAATTTTTTACTTGTGGATCCTAGTATTCGTATCCATTAGTCGTATCCACAGACCTGGCAGACATCGGATGCGCCTAGTTGCATTCACTGATCTCATTGGATGCGACTAGTCACACTTATAAGTCAACCGACGTCAATGACCCAAATTTTCCTAGTGCTAGGATGAAAGATTTTCTGAAGATCATTGATGAAAAAGCTTGGCAAGCAGTTGAACAAGGATGGAAATCTGTTACAGTTACAGATGCAGAAGGAAAAGTTGTTACTCTTGTACAAGACAAGTGGTTAGAAGATAGAGATGCCAAGGAATGCCATATTCTCCTCCATGTACGAGAATATATTAAAGCTAATATCAAACCGTGAGATAGCAAAGGAAGTGTTGTCGCTCGTTTTTGGACAACGATTTAGAAACCTCAAGCGGTTAGACCCAAGGCCGGACCAAGTGGTCTCACATTGGCTTGAGCGTCTCGGACTCGATATCTCGAGTCTTCCCTTAGCTGTCAATGGTCCTTGAGTTCGCCGGCGTACCTGAAAAGGATAAGAGAACCGTGAACTAGGAAGGGAAAACAGAGGGGGTGCCTCTGTTTACCTCTCCGACGCTCAACATTAGTGGGATTGAGGTAGAGTATAGAGGCTTTAGAGGGTGAGAGGCCAAAGATGAGTGAAACGAGTGAAGTATGAGTTCGACAGCGTTTCGGGACTCAAAAATGGATTACCTTTGGGAGAGGGAGGACCTCTACATTTATAGGGGACATAGGGGTGTTTCGGGAACCCCTTGGCCGAGTGAGTCCCTTGGGTCGGCCATTGGCCGAAAGAAACTTGATCGGCCGATGGCCGAGTGAGAAGCTCGGGCCGGATGAAGGTTCACTCAGCCATTGGCCGAGTGAACTGCTGGGAGGTTCACTCGACCATTGGCCGAGTGAATTGCTTGGCCGGATGAAGTTCACTCGGCCATTGGCCGAGTGAACTTCTTGGCCGAATGAAGGTTCACGTCGCAAGGGATAACTTTTTCACGTCAGGAGGGAGGACTTTGGTGCGTCGCGAGGGACGGCTTTGGTACGTCGCGAGGGACGACTTTGGTGCGTCACAAGGGACGGCTTTTGCGCGTCGCGAGGGATGGCTTTAGCGCATCGCGAGGGACGGCTTTTGTTGTCTTTCGTTACATGTGTCTTATGCTCTCGACATACTATCGTAATCGACTCGCACGGTGATGTTAATGTGCGTCTTATTCTCTCGATTTTCCGGTGAAGGCGTAATCGATTCGCGCGTCTTGTCGGTACGTGGCTTATTTTCTCGACTCACCAACGAAGGCGTAATCGATTTGCACGGCTTTATTGCTGGTGCGTGGCTTATTTTCTTGATTTACCAATGACGGCGTAATCGATTTGCACGTCTTGATGGGGGTGCGTGGTTTATTTTCTCGATTTACTAATGAAGACGTAATCGATTTGAACGGCTTGATTGTGCGCGGATTATTTTCTCGACCTACCAATGAAGGTGTCATCGATTTGCATGACTTGGTTGTGCGTGGCTTATTTTCTCGACCTACCAATGAAGGAATGATCGATTTGCACGGCTTTATTGTGCGTGGCTTATTTTCTCGACTTACCAACGAAGGCGTAATCGATTCGAACGACTTGGTTGTGCGTGGCTTATTTTTTCGACTTACTAATGAAGGCGTAATCGATTTGCACGGCTTGGGCCTCGAGTGGCCTCAGTGCCACATTGCGTGATAAGGTTTTCCGTGGACGCTGGCTAGACCAGTTTCGTCCGGACGGCGCAGGCCTTTGACACCCAGATGTGACTCGCTGCCTATTGGCGCATGACCTGGACGGCGAGCGCGACCATACGACCTCATGAGCGTGGCACCCTTGGGTGCACATGTCATGTGATAGGCAGGGTTAGGTGTAGACTTGATCCCCCAGGGAGTGTGGCACCTTAGTGCACTGGTCGCGTTTTCGGGTTGAGTCCCTTGGGTTGAGTCTCGTGCCCTTGTGAGCGTGGCGCCACGGCACGCGTGTCACGTTTGGGGACTCAATAGGCCCATTCTTACTCTCACGAGAGCGTCGTAGAGTGAATTTTGGTCGCCGTTAGGGGCGACTTAAGCACGTCGTTAGGGACTGCTTTCTTGTTGCTCGTAATAGAGCATGTAGATTTCTCATCGAGACTTGTGAGTGTATCGTTGACTCCGAAATCAACTCGAGGAGTGAACTCAACTCGAGGAGTGAACTCAAGTCGAGGAGTCATGTGTAGAGTCGACACGAGGAAGTATCAATCAACTCGTGGTCTCGAAACTCAACTCAAGGAGTGAACTTAACTCAAGGAGTCATGTGTAGAGTTGGCACGAGGACTTATCAGTCGACTCGTTGACTCGGAACTCAACTCGAGGAGTCATGTGTAGTGCCGGCACGAGGACTTATCAGTCAACTCATGGACTCGGAACTCATCTCGAGGAGTGAACTCAACTCGAGGAGCCACATGTAGAGTCGACACGAGGACTTATCAGTTGACTCGTGGACTCAGAGCTCAACTCGAGGAGTGAATTCAACTCGAGGAGTCGTGTAGAGCCAGCACCGGAGTAGTTAGTCAACTCGTGGACTCAGAACTCGACTCGAGGAGTGAACTCAACTCGAGGAGTCGTGTGTAGAGTCGACACGAGGACTTATCATCCAACTCGTGGACTCAGTACCCGACTCGAGGAGTGAACTCAAATCGAGGAGTCATGTAGAGTCAGCACGAGGAGTAGTTAGTCGACTCGTGGACTCATAACTCATCTCGAGGAGAGAAATTAACTCGAGGAGCCACGTGTAGAGTCGGCACGAGGACTTATCAGTCGACTTGTGGACTCGTAGCTCGACTCAACAGTGAACTCAACTGGAGGAGTCATTTAGAGTCGGCACGAGGAGTAGTTAGTCGACTCGTGGACTCAGAACTCAACTCGAGGAGTGAACT
Source organism: Urtica dioica subsp. dioica (assembly GCF_054948205.1). Taxonomy (NCBI): domain Eukaryota; kingdom Viridiplantae; phylum Streptophyta; class Magnoliopsida; order Rosales; family Urticaceae; genus Urtica; species Urtica dioica. The sequence goes on from NC_142758.1 coordinate 27,397,265, forward strand.
CAACTCAAGGAGTCATGTGTAGAGTTGGCACGAGGACTTATCAGCCAACTCGTGGAATTGGTACTCGACTCGAGGAGTGAACTTAACTCGAGGAGTCATGTGTAGAGTTGGCACGAGGACTTATCAGTCGACTCGTGGACTCGAAACTCAACTCGAGGAGTCATGTGTAGTGTCGGCACGACGACTTATCATGTTGTCAATGGTGCCCACAAGAAGAGTAGTAGTGTCTATTTATGTACATTTGATGTCATATAGTCTTACGAAGACTCTTGCTTGTAATTGCTTATTCATTAATAAAAAGTTGAAACGTTCATTCAATCTTCTTTGTTTGAAGCTTTATGATAACACCTTAGTCTTTTAGTCCATAAACAAACTTAACAACTTACGAAGAGACAAATGTAGATTTGCATGAACAAACTCTTCGTAGTTTGCTTAAAACGATATATTCGCAATCTTAGGGTCAAAGGACTATTGACCTCAGTATGATTGTTAGAAGAATCTATGATGTCTGGTTATGAGGCATTGAGAGTTGGGGACTCTATAGTTCTTCTAGGTATCTTCTGAAGGTACTGAATTGACCAGTGCACTTCTAGAGACAATATAAGAACAAACCATTTAACCTCTTATGTCTCGAAGTCACTATGTATGAATTGCATCATGCTTACCTTAATCCTGAAATGAGACATGCCATTTCACACCTTAGTATTCTCATTTGAGAAAGTCAAAGTTCGGACTCACTATGTGATTCCGAACAAGGCCTATTGGTGAAGTACTAAGTTGTGAGTCTGTCATGAGTAACTTTGTGAAGTTCTCATAGATATGGAATTCATGGACAAGATTGCTGAAATGCAATGTATGTCACCTCATGCTTTGTTCCTTGGAGTGTGAATAAATGAACTGGCCAGTGTCCAAATTGAGTCCTGACTCTTTTGGATGAAACAATGTGACTTGTTAGCTCCTCGTCAATACATTGTTTCTAACTTATTCACAAGCGACAAAGGAGTTGAGGAAATAACAGCTAGAAGGGTAAAATGGTAATTTAGTAAATCCCGACTAGCTGATGACATTCATGAAGGGTAAACATAGATAATATTCAGTGGATCCGCTCATCATAATTAGGTTGAATTCTTGAGTAGAAAATAAATTCATTTGAACCGAGAGATTTTCAGTGTCAACTCTTTAGTGGAGTCAGTTGGCATTAAGCTAAACTTGGAAAAGGTTTGTGAACTTTTGAGTCCAAGTGTTTAGCTCAAGCTTTGTTCATTTGGATCCATGAGGTCACTGTCACAAATCATATCGAGTAGGAATAGTTAAACTAGAAGCTAAGTCAAAACAAGAACGAGACAAGTTTTACGAAAATTGTCAAAAGGGTAAATTTGTCTTTTTGGACATAGCATGAAATGAATGTCAATAAATTTTTTTGACATGGTCATATGATGGCCTAGATCACTTGGCCATGATGTGTTCATTGGGCCTTGTGGATTAATTTCATTTCATAGAATTTTACTTCAAAATTCTCAATGGGCTTTTCTTATGTTGTCATGAACAAGTAAAGAAAAATCTAGAAAGGCTTTCTGGAAGCCCTTTGGCCGTCCAACCCAAGAGAATGGGAGACTAATTTCGTGCAGCCCCATAGAGAAAAAGAGAGTTTATTTTGTGCATTGATGTATGAAGATACTTGCCAAAAGAAAAAGAGGAAACAAATTTCCTTTAGAAGGAAAGTGCATTTTCGGCCAATAAAAGAGAAAGCAAATGAGGAAACAAATCCAAAGGCTTCTAGAAGCTCATTTGGACGTGCAAGGGGTATGAGGAAACTACCTTTTGAAGGTAATCCTCCTCCTATAAATACCCCACCTCATTCCTCTCATTTGATTCATTCCACATAAGTTAGAGATTGAGAGACTCTCTCTCTAGACCTTGTGGCCGATTTCTCCTCTCTCTCTCTCTCTAGTTATTTTTGTTTTTGTTTTGGCACCTAGGTCCTCATTTGACCTAGTGGTTTTAGCTCTTCGACTTTGAGACTTGTTCTCGAGTCGTCGTGTTTAAAAGTGCCCACTCACTAATTCCTTTATTCTCGAGTGATTCATGTGATAGAAACTTTCGTGGTTGCTCGAGTTGGCGAGTAAAGAAAGAGAGACGTGCTGCGAGGGGAGACGAGTGTTGCAAACTTTCCACAAGCTTCTTCAAAGTTCAAGCTTCAAGAAAGGTTAGTAAACTTTAATAGCTCATATTAGTTTTTATTTACATGCACATGCTCTTGTCTAGGTTAGTAAAAACTAGTTTTACTTAAAAAGAAAATTTTTAAAATTCCGCCGCTTAACGAAGCGTTAAACTTTTTCTCAAACCCTAGATCGATTCCAACAAATGGTATCAGAGCTATGGTCAAAGGAATGCATGTGCATGTTTTTAAATTATGAGCTTGAAAATCGTTTTCGAAAGTTTACTAATTTTGTGACAAGTTAGAATTGTAATCTTAGATTTTTTTTTAATTTATTGCTCTTGTCTCTAAATTAAAAACCATGTTGATTTTCTATGAGTTTGGGATGATGTTAAAACACATTAGAATCAGTTCTAAAAGTTTTTAATTTTTTATATTGAAAAACGTGTTTTAAAGGTTTGAGAATTTTCGAGTAAATTTTGTGACTAGTTTTATTTTCTTGCTAGTTTCGTTTATTTACTTGATTCGTTTTATGCTTGTTGTTATTTCTTTTATTCTATGTTATTACCCTGCTAATAAAACACAAATAAAAGCTTTAAACAACATCTTAAAACGTTCCGTTACACTCGATTCTTTTTCGCACCTAAAAGGACGAAGCTTTAATTTATTTCTTTTTTCGAGCTGGAATGTAAACCCGCATTAAAAGCGGCATAACTCTCTGCTCAGAAATCGAAATTTAATGATTCTTGAATCAAATTAAAGCTCTGTCTGTCCTCTGTCCAATGCCACCAGTTTCGGCTCAAAAGGACAACGGAGCCGCCAGTTATGGCGATTTTACTCTGAGGTGCGCGGCTGTCTGAAACTCCAGTTTCTTTTTTTTTTTTTAACTCCGGATTTTCAAACCCCACTACCAAGAGTTATAGAACTCTAATGAGAAAATTTTCTTGAGCAAAATTTTTTTTTTTATGATTATAAACATGATGTGTAAGATTAAAAAGTTTTGATTTTTGAAAGATTAATTGAAATTGAGTTTTTACAAAACTAGTTTGAATTTTGAAAAACCGTTTTCACTTTCAAACTTGAAAAATATTTTGTCATCCAAATCAAATAAGTTTTCGAAATGTTTTCAAAACTATATTTATATCACATATGTTCAAAATCTATATGCTCTTGAAAATTTGAGTGGGAGGTCTCTTTGTAGACAAAAGCCGAAAAATAAAAGGATGTGTAATCTCAAACTTTCAAGTGTTCGAGTGAGTTGAAGTTCACGCTTCCCTCACGCACTTTCCCGAAATAGAAAATAGGAAAAGATCGAGTATGTACCTTGTGCCTTTATGCACTAATACTGCTCTGAACATGTCGATCTAGGATTCTCTTCTAGCTGTCCGCTCTGTCGCTCTCTAACTAGGAAATTTGTTTCCGAACTTAAAAGAGTCGATGAACCAACTCCAAAAACTAAGTGGGAGGGTTATATTCGTTGTTTGTAACCCACGATCCCCAACACTAATGAAAGATGCAATAACGTGGGACTAAGAGCCGCTCTTGCGACCCTCACTTAAATGTGAGTACTCCAAGGCGTTATTGCTTCGATCATTGCTCAATGAGCTACGTCCGAGAGTGATGCAATGATGGCAAGGCCTCCCCTTGGGGGATTGTTTTTCAAAGCTGATCTTTTGGACTAAGTGGTTGGTTGCACACTTAGGCTCAATCCCTAGTATCCTTCCTTAAGGCTCTGCGAAAGGATGTGAGTGATCAAACCAATTTACAAGGTGGCTAGTCAAAAAGATGTACTGACATCTTGGCTTAGCATTAATGATGTGTCATTTACTTATAAATGGAGATTTTTTGCGGCCTTCTCTTGAGGGAGTAAATTATCGTTTAGTTTATAACACATTTGGATTTTACAAAAGTCTTAATGAAACTTAAATCCTAAACCAAAGACTAATCATAAACTTGTTTCAACTTACATAGGCAATATGTCTCTCAACCATCTCTCAATCTTTCTTTCCTCGATCAAACTCGAAAACGAAAACTATGTAGATTCGAAACGTAACCTCGACATAATACCTACCGTTAACAAGCACAAATGGGTACTCACCACCCCGTGTCCCCCTCTGACGAATGATGATTCAAATCAAGAGGACAATGACGCCTTAGCGGCCTGGCTTCGATCCGATGAGATTGTGAGGTGCTATATCTTGGCATCTATGAACAATATGCTGAAAGAGCAACATCGTGACTTCGAGACTGCCGCTGACATGCTCTACAATCTCCTTGAGATGTTTGGAGGGCAAAGGCGTCAAACAAGGCTACAAGCAGTCCGACAGTTTATGAACTGTCATATGCAGGCTAGGACTCCTGTTAGAGACTTTATGATATTGATCATTAGTCATCTGAGTAAAATGGAAATCCTAGGATCTGAGATTGATGGGAAGAATGTCATAGATGTGATCTTAGAAACTCTCCCCGCATCTCTTGATACCTTCAAGATGAACTACTCCATTAACAAGCTAGAGTACACTGTTACCAAGCTTATGGAGGAACTTCACACTGCTGTAGGTTTCACTAAGAGAAAGAGGAATCAAGGAGAGGCACATGCTACTGAGCAAAAAGCCTCCGCCTCTGGAACTGTGAAGAGACCTTACAAGGCCGATAAAAAGAACTGTCCCGCCTATCTCAAAGCAAAGGAACATAGTATTGTACTAGTTACCGAAGCCTGCTTAGTAGCTGATAATGTATCATCGTGGATTATTGACTCCGCTGCTACTAACCATATTTGTTGTTCCTTGAATGGTTTCAAGAAAACCAAAAGCTTAGAGGAAGGCGAGTCCTGTTTCAAATGGGGTGATGGGAGCCTGGTGTCTGCAAAGGCTGTGGGATCCGTGACGCTGTCTTTTGAAGACCGCACTTTAAACTTGAATAATGTTTATTTTGTTCCTACCTTTGGGAAGAACTTAATATCCGTTGCTCGTCTTCGTGAGCAAGATTATTGTTTAAAGTTCATTAAGAATGAAATTCGTATTTCGTTTCCTGATAATTCTTTTGTCACTGATGCATGTATGAAGAATGCTCTTTTCTACATCTATCCCACTCAACCTTCTCTTTTAGACACCGAAATAGATAATGATCTAATTAGGGAGCCAAAGAGGATCAAACTTTCTGAATCCTCCGATCTAACAAAATCAACACACCTATGGCACTTAAGACTTGGTCATATCAGTCTAGAAAGGATTAAGAGACTTGTGAGGGATGGTCCACTCCAAGCCTCTGCAATAGGTTCACTACCTACTTGTGAATCCTGCATAGAAGGAAAAATGACTAAGCGACCTTTCTCTGATAAAGGTCGAAGAGCCACTGAGTTGCTGGAACTAATACATTCTGATGTATGTGGTCCGCTCAACCAACAGGCACGTGGAGGATACGAATACTTCGTTACCTTCACTGATGATTACTCACGATATGGGTTGGTCTATTTGCTCAAACACAAATCCGAGACCTTTAACGTATTTAAGGTCTTTAGGGCTTTAGTGGAAAAGCAAACTGGTAAAGTGATCAAAACCCTTCGATCTGATCGAGGTGGTGAGTATATGTCTGGAGAGTTCGATGACTTTCTTAAAGAAGAAGGTATCGCTTCTCAGCTTACCGCACCTGGCACACCTCAACAAAATGGAGTGTCAGAGAGAAGAAACCGAACTCGTATGGAGATGGTTAGATCGATGATGAGTTACTCATTACTCCCGCTTTCCTTTTGGGGATATGCCCTCGAAACAGCCGCTTACATTCTGAACCAAGTTCCGTCTAAAACGGTTCCTGGTACTCCTTATGAACGATGGACTGGTCGTAAAGTGAATCTTGGCCGCATCCGAATTTGGGGTTGCCCTGCACACGTGCTGAGGCAGAAGACTAGCAAGTTGGCTAGTAGGTCAGAATTGTGCCTGTTTGTAGGATATCCGAAGGAAACCAAAGGTTTTACTTTCTATAGTCCCGAGGACGATAAGACTTTTGTTAGCACGAATGCTCGTTTCCTTGAGGAAGACTTTATGAAGGATGCGAAACCTAGAAGCAAAATTGTGCTTGAAGAAAAGTTGGGTGAGGAAGCTTCTACCTCATCTGTAAGAACTGTTCTTACCCCAACTGAAACACAACCTAACTCATCAGAATATCGTCAAGTAGTACTTCGACGTAGTGGGAGGGCTGTTCAACAGCCTGATAGGTACATGTCTTATGGAGACTCTCTCGTAGCCGTCTCCGACATGGATGACCCTGTTTCCTATAGCCAAGCGATGGCTTGTTCTGAATCAAACCTTTGGCTTGATGCCATGAAAGTTGAAATGCACTCGATGTATGTCAACAAAGTCTGGAAACTTGTAGACCTTCCTGAAGGGATTAAACCCGTAGGGTGTAAGTGGATATACAAGAAGAAAAGGGGTCCTGATGGGAACGTCGAGACGTTCAAAGCACGACTTGTGGTGAAGGGTTATACCCAACAAGAAGGGATTGACTATGAAGAAACCTTCTCGCCAATCGCGATGCTTAAATCCATCCGCATACTCCTATCCATAGCTGCAGCTCTCGACTATGAGATCTGGCAAATGGATGTCAAGACAGCCTTTCTGAATGGCAATCTTGACGAGCGCATTTACATGGCTCAACCAGACGGTTTCGTGGATAAAGGTCAAGAGACCAAGGTTTGTGAGTTGCTTAAATCCATTTATGGACTAAAGCAAGCATCTAGGTCATGGAATATTAGATTCGATGAAACTGTAAAGAGCTTTGGCTTTGAACAGTCAATAGATGAGCCTTGTGTTTACAAGTTAGTACACGAAGGTAAAGTTGTGTTTCTGGTACTATATGTCGATGATATACTACTCATTGGTAATGACGTGGGTAAGTTATCTGAGGTTAAGGTCTGGCTAGCAAAGCAATTCGATATGAAGGATCCAGGAGAAGCCGCGTACATTCTGGGGATCCAAATCTTTCGAGGTAGGAAAAACCGGACCCTGTCGCTCTCTCAAGCATCTTATATTGATAAGATAATGGATCACTTCTCGATGCAAGACTCCAAGAAGGGCCAAACACCCTTTAGGCATGGAGTTTCACTCTCTAAGGACCAGTCTCCCAAGACTGCACAAGAGATGGAAGACATGAGGAAAATTCCTTACGCCTCTACCGTAGGAAGCCTCATGTATGCTATGCTTTGCACTAGACCTGATATATGTTTCGCCGTTGGCGTAGTTAGCCGTTTCCAATCCAACACTGGACCCGAGCACTGGATTGCTGTTAAGCATGTTCTTAAGTATCTTCGAAGAACTAGGAACTTGATGCTTACATACTCAGGTACTGCCCTGACTATGACGGGATATACCGACTCCGATTTTCAAGCGGATAAGGATTCCAGGAAATCCACTTCGGGATCTATGTTCATCCTTAATGGTGGAGCTGTTGTGTGGAGAAGTATTAAGCAATCTTGCATTGCTGACTCCACAATGGAAGCAGAATATGTGGCTGCTTTTGAAGCATCCAAAGAGGCTGTATGGCTTAGAAAATTCCTTAAGTATTTGGAAGTTGTTCCAAACGTCGACGAGCCCACGACCCTTTATTGTGATAATAGTGGGGTTGTCGCTAACTCAAAGGAACCTAGAAGCCATAAGCGCTCTAAACATATTGAGAGGAAATACCATTTGATTCGAGAGATCGCGCAACGCGGAGACGTGGAGGTGAAGTAGATCTCTGGAAGATCCATTCACCAAGGCCCTAGCGAACATGGTCTTCGACCAACTTCGAGAGGGATTAGGCATGTAGGACTACTCACATCTTCTTTGAGTCAAGTGGGAGTTTGTTGTCAATGGTGCCCACAAGAAGAGTAGTAGTGTCTATTTATGTACATTTGATGTCATATAGTCTTACGAAGACTCTTGCTTGTAATTGCTTATTCATTAATAAAAAGTTGAAACGTTCATTCAATCTTCTTTGTTTGAAGCTTTATGATAACACCTTAGTCTTTTAGTCCATAAACAAACTTAACAACTTACGAAGAGACAAATGTAGATTTGCATGAACAAACTCTTCGTAGCTTGCTTAAAACGATATATTCGCAATCTTAGGGTCAAAGGACTATTGACCTCAGTATGATTGTTAGAAGAATCTATGATGTCTGGTTATGAGGCATTGAGAGTTGGGGACTCTATAGTTCTTCTAGGTATCTTCCGAAGGTACTGAATTGACCAGTGCAGTTCTAGAGACAATATAAGAACAAACCATTTAACGTCTTATGTCTCGAAGTCACTATGTATGAATTGCATCATGCTTACCTTAATCCTGAAATGAGACATGCCATTTCACACCTTAGTATTCTCATTTGAGAAAGTCAAAGTTCGGACTCACTATGTGATTCCGAACAAGGCCTATTGGTGAAGTACTAAGTTGTGAGTCTGTCATGAGTAACTTTGTGAAGTTCTCATAGATATGGAATTCATGGACAAGATTGCTGAAATGCAATGTATGTCACCTCATGCTTTGTTCCTTGGAGTGTGAATAAATGAACTGGCCAGTGTCCAAATTGAGTCCTGACTCTTTTGGATGAAACAATGTGACTTGTTAGCTCCTCGTCAATACATTGTTTCTAACTTATTCACAAGCGACAAAGGAGTTGAGGAAATAACAGCTAGAAGGGTAAAATGGTAATTTAGTAAATCCCGACTAGCTGATGACATTCATGAAGGGTAAACATAGATAATATTCAGTGGATCCGCTCATCATAATTAGGTTGAATTCTTGAGTAGAAAATAAATTCATTTGAACCGAGAGATTTTCAGTGTCAACTCTTTAGTGGAGTCAGTTGGCATTAAGCTAAACTTGGAAAAGGTTTGTGAACTTTTGAGTCCAAGTGTTTAGCTCAAGCTTTGTTCATTTGGATCCATGAGGTCACTGTCACAAATCATATCGAGTAGGAATAGTTAAACTAGAAGCTAAGTCAAAACAAGAACGAGACAAGTTTTACGAAAATTGTCAAAAGGGTAAATTTGTCTTTTTGGACATAGCATGAAATGAATGTCAATAAATTTTTTTGACATGGTCATATGATGGCCTAGATCACTTGGCCATGATGTGTTCATTGGGCCTTGTGGATTAATTTCATTTCATAGAATTTTACTTCAAAATTCTCAATGGGCTTTTCTTATGTTGTCATGAACAAGTAAAGAAAAATCTAGAAAGGCTTTCTGGAAGCCCTTTGGCCGTCCAACCCAAGAGAATGGGAGACTAATTTCGTGCAGCCCCATAGAGAAAAAGAGAGTTTATTTTGTGCATTGATGTATGAAGATACTTGCCAAAAGAAAAAGAGGAAACAAATTTCCTTTAGAAGGAAAGTGCATTTTCGGCCAATAAAAGAGAAAGCAAATGAGGAAACAAATCCAAAGGCTTCTAGAAGCTCATTTGGACGTGCAAGGGGTATGAGGAAACTACCTTTTGAAGGTAATCCTCCTCCTATAAATACCCCACCTCATTCCTCTCATTTGATTCATTCCACATAAGTTAGAGATTGAGAGACTCTCTCTCTAGACCTTGTGGCCGATTTCTCCTCTCTCTCTCTCTCTAGTTATTTTTGTTTTTGTTTTGGCACCTAGGTCCTCATTTGACCTAGTGGTTTTAGCTCTTCGACTTTGAGACTTGTTCTCGAGTCGTCGTGTTTAAAAGTGCCCACTCACTAATTCCTTTATTCTCGAGTGATTCATGTGATAAAAACTTTCGTGGTTGCTCGAGTTGGCGAGGAAAGAAAGAGAGACGTGCTGCGAGGGGAGACGAGTGTTGCAAACTTTCCACAAGCTTCTTCAAAGTTCAAGCTTCAAGAAAGGTTAGTAAACTTTAATAGCTCATATTAGTTTTTATTTACATGCACATGCTCTTGTCTAGGTTAGTAAAAACTAGTTTTACTTAAAAAGAAAATTTTTAAAATTCCGCCGCTTAACGAAGCGTTAAACTTTTTCTCAAACCCTAGATCGATTCCAACATATCAGTCAACTCGTGGACTCGGAACTCATCTCGAGGAGTGAACTCAACTCGACGAGCCACATGTAGAGTCGACACGAGGACTTATCAGTTGACTCCTGGACTCAGAGCTCAACTCGAGGAGTGAATTCAACTCGAGGAGTCGTGTAGAGCCGGCACCGGAGTAGTTAGTCAACTCGTGGACTCAGAACTCGACTCGAGGAGTGAACTCAACTCGAGGAGTCGTGTGTAGAGTCGGCACGAGGACTTATCAGCCAACTCGTGGACTCAGTACCCGACTCGAGGAGTAAACTCAAATCAAGGAGTCATGTAGAGTCAGCACGAGGAGTAGTTAGTCGACTCGTGGACTCAGAACTCATCTCGAGGAGAGAAATTAACTCGAGGAGCCACGTGTAGAGTCGGCACGAGGACTTATCAGTCGACTTGTGGACTCGTAGCTCGACTCGAGCAGTGAACTCAACTGGAGGAGTCATGTAGAGTCGGCACGAGGAGTAGTTAGTCGACTCGTGGACTCAGAACTCAACTCGAGGAGTGAACTCAACTCAAGGAGTCATGTGTAGAGTCGGCACGAGGACTTATCAGCCAACTCGTGGAATTCGTACTCGACTCGAGGAGTGAAGTCAACTCGAGGAGTCATGTAGAGTCAGCACGAGGAGTAGTTAGTCGACTCGTGGACTCAGAACTCAACTCGAGGAGTCGTGTGTAGAGTCGGTACGAGGGCTTATCAACCAACTCGTGGACTCGGTATTCGACTCAAGGAGTGAACTCAACACGAGGAGTAATGTATAGTCGGCACGAGGAGTAGTTAGTTGACTCGTGGACTCAACTCGAGGAGACATGTGAAGAGTCAGCACGAGGACTTATCAGTAGACTCGTGGACTCGGGACTCAACTCGAGGAGTGACCTCAACTCGAGGAGTCATGTCAAGAGTCGGCACAAGGACTCATCAGTCGACCCGTGGACTCGGAATTCAACTCGAGGAGTGACCTCAACTCGAGGAGACGCGTGAGGAGTCGGCATGAGGACTTATCAGTCGACTCGTGGACTCGGGACTCAACTCGAGGAGTTATGTAGAGTCGGCACAAGGAGTAGTTAGTCGACTCGTGGACTCATAACTCAACTCGAGGAGTTGATAGGTGTGTTAATCACGCGTAAAACTCCTATTTTCAGAGGAGCATTAGAGCGTCTACAATCAATTTCGTGGAAGGATGTTGGTATTCAGAGTCAAAATGGTCAAAATAGAGTAAAAAATGAGATGGGCAAGAAACTTGGCGACTACGCACGCCTTTCACCGCGCGCGGCAGGAAGGCAGAATCCGAGACTGCGGGCCGAGTGCCTCTAGTCGCGCGCCGCACATACGGGGACAGAAACCATGAAATCGCACAGAGTCTTATGCACGGAGCGCGCATATCCTGGAGCTGAGTCCACGCGCCGCGCATTGACTACCGCGCGCCGCGTGCCTTCGGATTACTTGATTAGGAAATTAACGATTTTTGAAGATTTTTGACCCTTGGATTGAATTGGAAGGCTTAGATGACTCCGAAAAACACACATTCAGGGCTAAAAACACCTCTTGTAACCTAATTAACTCATTCTAGTTTTGTTTTTAGTTTTTTTCTACTTTTGGCTGCACTTTTCTTTTGAGAGCTTTTGTTTGGGAGCAAAGTTGAGTCGACGATCCGATGAACAAGCAACCGTGAACTCCCGTTTTTAATAGTTTTTCTTCATTTCCCTTACTCTCCATTACTTTTATTTCTCGATTAATTGATAGTTTCATTCTTCCCGTTATGAATCTCATAGTGTTTTTCTTGGTTATGATTATGTTAATTATTGTTTTGATCATTATGTTGTTAACTATGGATTCCGTTAGAGGCTAGATTTTTTAGCGGGGTTGCGATGTAACTGGATTGAATTAGGTTAGGGGGTTTCGTTAGGGTGAAATTATGCTTTGAATTACTTAATTATTCATGCTTGTGTGGATGTGTTCTTAATGCGTTCTTTGGATTGGCCATCTTTAGGATTGTCTTTAGGAGTTTTCTGTCACTCGAGAGAGGGCAAAAACTCATGCTCATAATCCATGCTTCATTTTGTTCTTAGGTTTCTAGACGGCTTAATCTTAATGTGATCGTTTGAATTCTCGTGTTTATTGCTCGTGATTGTTGTAATAGGATTAGAGGTCGAGAGGATATATAATCCGCCAATTGCGTAGGTTGTTAGATCACTCGAGAGAGGCTAGTAATATCATAGGGAGAATGAGATTAGCGTGAGTAGAGTAGGTCAAGTTGTTGGAACCCGAAACCCCCGAGTCTTAATTTTCCGGTGAAGTCGTGATCCCCATTTTCTCTTATTCAAAGTTTCGTGTTAAGTTTCCGTTGCTGTTTTTGTTATTTTAATTATAGTTAATTCTTGCACCTCCCACTTTAATACCGTGAAATCTATTTGCTTAGGTTGTTTAACGTAGCTATAGTAACTAGTCTCTGTGGTATCAATATCCGTTACTTACGTAACACTATTACTTGTTCGATACATCCGCTTGCGTGCTAGTTATAAAAATATCGCAACAGCAATCATGTGTAGAGTCGGCACCAGGAGTAGTTAGTCGACTCGTGGACTTAGAACTCGACTCGAGGAGTGAACTCAACTCGAGGAGTCGTGTGTAGAGTCGGCACGAGGACTTATCAGCCAACTCGTGGACTCGATACCCGACTCGAGGAGTCATGTAGAGTCGGCACGAGGAATAGTTAGTCCACTCCTGGACTCAGAACTCATCTCGAGGAGTGAACTGAACTCAAGGAGCCACGTGTAGAGTTGGCACGAGGACTTATCAGTCGACTCGTGGACTCACAGCTCGACTCGAGGAGTGAACTCAACTCGAGGAGTCACGTAGAGTCGGCACGAGGAGTAGTTAGTCGACTCGTGGACTCAGAATTCAACTCGAGGAGTGAACTCAACTCAAGGAGTCATGTGTAGAGTCAGCACGAGGACTTATCACCCAACTCGTGGAATTGGTACTCGACTCGAGGAGTCATGCAGAGTCGGCACGAGGAGTAGTTAGTCGACTCGTGGACTCAGAACTCAACTCGAGGAGTGAACTCAACTCGAGGAGTCGTGTGTAGAGTTTGTACGAGGGCTTATAAGCCAACTCGTGGAGCCGGTATTCAACTCGAGGAGTGAACTTAACTCGAGGAGTCATGTAGAGTCAGCACGAGGAGTAGTTAATCGAGTCGCGGACTCAAAACCTAGCTCGACGAGTGAACTCAACTCGAGGAGTCGTGTGTAGAATCGGCACGAGGGCTTATCAGCCAACTCGTGGACTCGGTAATTGACTCGAGGAGTGAACTCAACTCGAGGAGTCATGTAGAGTAGGCACAAGGAGTAGTTAGTCGACTCGTGGACTCAGAACTCAACTCGAGGAGACACGTGAAGAGTCGGCACGAGGACTTATCACTCGACTCGTGGACTCGGGACTCAACTTGAGGAGTGACCTCAACTCGAGGAGTCATGTGAAGAGTCAGCATGAGGACTCATGAGTCGACTCGTGGACTCGGAAATTCGACTCGAGTAGTGACCTCAACTCGAGGAGACGCGTGAGGAGTCGGCACGAGGACTTATCAGTCGACTCGTGGACTCGGGACTTAACTCGAGGAGTGAACTCAACTCGAGGAGTTATGTAGAGTCGGCATGAGGAGTAGTTAGTCGACTCATGGAATCATAATTCACATCGAGGAGTGAACTCAACTGGAGGAGTCGTGTGTAGAGTCGGCACGAGCAGTAGTTAGTCGACTCGTGACCTCAGAACTCAACTCGAGGAGTGACCTCAACTTGAGGAGACACGTGAAGAGTCAGCATGAGGACTTATCAGTCGACTCGTGGACTCGGGACTCAACTCGAGAAGTGAACTCAACTCGAGGAGTTATGTGTAGATTACGCTTCTCTTTGGGACATTCGGCCTAACCATCGGCCCCTTGAGACTTTGTTATGCTTTTATTTTTTGTTTTGTTTTTGTTTTTGAGGTTGGTTTTCATTGAGTACTATTCCCCATTAGCCCCCCGAGTTTCTTGTGTTTGTGAGATGAAAACAAGGAAACTTTCGTGTAGGGGATATACAATAATATGTGACAATGGGCAGAACACCATTTTATTGAAACGAGGAGGTTGTTTACAGCTTGCCTTGGCGCTTGGTCTTTTTTAGGAAAAGGAAAACAGCATATTTGGAATAAAATGATCACAGAGTTGAGCAAGTTCATGAACGAATTTATGGCAAAAACTATGTCGGTCATGGCCGCAAGCGGTGGGAGCTTGTTCTTTAGTTGATAGACAGTGCTCACCGTCTCATTGTCTTTATGCTCGAGGATTTTCCCCTTTGACACGTTGGGCGCTCAGTTGGGGTTGTCACCTCGCTAGCGAATGCGATGAACTCTTTGAGATTCCCACCTCGAATGAGGGAATCAATTTGCTTCCTAAGCTGGTAGGATTCGACCGTCACGTGTCCATGGTCCCGGTGATACTCACATTCTTCGCTCCTATCCCGCGTTGCGGGGTCCCTCTTCATTGGAGGCGGGGATCCCAGCTTCTTTCTGCGTAAGCTCAGGATCTTGTCGGGCGTCGTGTTGAGAGGGACGAAGGATTGCTTCGGGGTCGGAGAAGGATGGTCATTATGGACCTGACCATTTCCACGCCTCTTCCTTCGCGAGTTGGGACTGACGGCCGGTGTGACGAGTGTGGTAACGCGCTTCTTGTTGGATGCTCGATCAACAACGTTGGGTCGTTGGTCTCCCACGACGACCTATCTCGCGATCTCGCGTCGGGCGTTGATTTTTTCCTTTAAGTCGCTTCCATGATTCTCCCTTTGGGAATTGAGGCGGTCTCTCAAGTCTCTGTTGGCCGTTCCTATCACCCTTGCCAAGGGTGTGCTATTCAAGCGACGTCCTCGACGGACGCCGCGACCATCGATGTCGTCATCTGTCCGGGTGTTTCGGACGTAAATGGTGAACTTGGAGCATCCCTTTCTGGACCTTGAGATTGAGCATCCTTGAGCATTGCTCGATCTTTGACGCATTGAGGTGGTTTTCTTGAGGGTGTCCCCTCGAGGGCGCATGAGTGTGTTCACTCGACGATTGATGTCTTGACGCGGTCGCCTGAGGGTGTCCCCTTGAAGGCGCGCGTGCGCGCTCACTTTCATGAATATCGTGGTTAGGGCTAGTTTTTTGTTTCGCCACATGGTTGGTGTCATTCTCATCGTTGTTGACGCCGCCGACGATGTCGTAGCCGAGGAGGTCGGCGATGAGAGCGCCATTTACCCCTGGCTGCCAGAGCAATACAGAGAGTTTACGGGCGTGTCTTCACGGAGAGCGTTGTTAGCGTCGGTTCATGGAAGGCTGGTTCGAGGGGTAGGCTCTCATTATCACGAGGCCCTTGATTCCCAATCCGGCATGCCAAGTTTCCCAAAGCGTATCTCGAGCTAGTCGCTCGGTCGACCGCGGAGGTGACAGATAATTGACTCTATATCGAGAGTTTTGTCGTCGACGGTGGAAGAAGAGTAGTAGAGGGAATGTGTCTCCAAGGTCGGGAGATCCCCTCCTTCTAGTGCCAAAATGTTGTCGCTCGTTTTAGGACAACGATTTAGAAGCCTCAAGCGGTTAGACCAAAGGCCGGACCAAGTGTTCTCGCTTTGTCTTGACCATGTCAGACTAGATATCTCGAGTCTTCCCTTAGCTGTCAATGGTCCTTGAGATCACAGGCGTACCTGAAAAGGAGAAGAGAACCGTGAACTAGGAAGGAAAAACAGAGGGGGTGCCTCTGTTTACCTCTCCGACGCTCAACATTAGTGGGATTGAGGTGGAGTATAGAGGTTTTAGAAGGTGAGAGGCCAAAGATGAGTGAAACGAGTGAAATATGAGTTCGACATCATTTCGGGACTAAAAAATGGATTACCTTTGGGAGAGGGAGGACCTTTGCATTTATAGGCGACCAAGGGGTTTTTGGGGAACCCCTTGCCCGAGTGAGTCCCTTGGGTCGGCCATTGGCTGAATGAGACTTGATCGGCCAATGGCCGAGTGAGTAGCTCGGGCCGGATGAAGGGTCACTCGGCCATTGGCCGAGTGAACTGCTGGTAGGTTCACTTGGCCATTGGCCGAGTGAACTGCTGGGAGGTTTACTCGGCCATTGGCCGAGTGAACTGCTTGGCCGGATAAAGGTTCATTCGGCCATTGGCCGAGTGATTTGCTGGGAGGTTCACTCGGCCATTGGACGAATGAACTGCTTGGCCGGATGAAGGTTCACTCGGCCATTGGCCGAGTGAACTGCCTAGACGGGTGAAGGTTTCACTCGGCCATTGGCCGGGTGAAGGGTGTGGGCCGGCCAATGGCCGAGTGCGC
This sequence comes from Urtica dioica subsp. dioica, assembly GCF_054948205.1. Taxonomy (NCBI): domain Eukaryota; kingdom Viridiplantae; phylum Streptophyta; class Magnoliopsida; order Rosales; family Urticaceae; genus Urtica; species Urtica dioica. Next base: position 27,413,806 of record NC_142758.1, read on the forward strand.
TTGGGCCGGCCATTGGCCGTCGAGACTTGGGCCGGCCGGGAGGCTATTGGCCGGGAGGTGCCCTGACGGTCCTTGTCCGGCCACGGTTCGGCCGGACAAGCCTTTGTCGGCCAGGAGCCGGCCGGGACGTGGCGTGACGGTTTTGCCCCTGTCGGTCATGGATAGGCCGACAACAACAAGCATTGGATATCTTACTTATAGCTCATGACGGAACTCAAAAGGTCAGAGAACAACGTCTTCAAATTCTCACTACTAGGTTTGAGAATATCATGATGAAGGAATATGAAACTATCTCTCAATACCGTGCTAGAATATAAGATATCACTAATGAGTCCTTCTGTTTTGGAGAGCCTTGTTGTCGGTCATTTTCGGAAAACCCGAGACGCCAAGAAGGCACGTCGCTCAAAGGGCCGATGGTCAGGCCGGGGGTCTTGAAGAGCGGCAAGTTTTCAAGCCCTCGCCCAAACTCTTGACTCTTTGAGTCGAGCCTAGCCCCTCGAGTTGAGACTTGAGTCGGCTCCCCGAGTTGAGCCTCGCTCCTCGATTTGAGACTTCATTCAGTCTCCTCGAGTCGAGCTTTGCTCCTCGAGTTGAGCCTTGAGTCAGTCTCCTCGAGTCGAGCTTCGCTCCTCGAGTCGAGCCATGAGTCAGTCTCCTCGAGTCGAGCTTCGCTCCTCGAGTCGAGCCACTCTCGTCGAGTAGAGACCTTTATATTTCGCGTGGCAAGCATGGTATCTAAGACCCCTAAGGACCACACAAGAGTCCGATTAAACGGCCCATGCACCGCACACCCCTCAGGGAAACCGCGCGCCGCGCAGCCCTCACCTCGCGCCGCGCCAGGCAGACAGCGCGCCGCGCGATCCATGCGCCGCGCATCCTGCGCCGTGCGTCCTGCGCCGCGCATCCCACGCTGCGCCCGGTGACCTGCGCGCCGAGCCCCCTGCGCCGCGCGCCGCGCGCCGCGCGTTGTGCGCCGCGCTTTGTGCGCCGTCCACCTCCAATTGACGGCGCGCGCGCCCGTAGTCCCACATGGACGAAAAAAGGACCTTCTAAGGCCCTCAAACACCTATAAATACCCCTCTCATTGAGGGGAAAGCCATCCCATTCATTCTCAAGGAACTTGAGACTTCTCTCTGCTTCTCTGGATGCCATCCTTGGCCTGAAGCAGATTCTCCTCGATTTCTCGTTCTCAGAGATTCTGAAGCGCTTTCCGGGGACTCCCGAGCGCCGCCTCTCTTGATCGAACGATTAATCTTGAGCCCACGAGTGCTCTAACGGTTTTCGACTGAAAATCGCCTACGCGTCTAGCACCCTAGATGCGTCCACCATTTCTGACAAGAAATCGCCTACGCGTCCGGCATTTCCAACTAGGAATCGCCTACGCGTCCGGAATCTCCGCCACAACAAGGAACTCTTGACTTAGAGTTTTCCACGTCTCCAAAAGAGAGAAAACACACATTCTCTCTCGCATATGCGATCTCCGAAGTTCTGAGACGTCACCGAGGACTCCTCCGCGCCTCGTCTCCTTCGTCGAGCACGCGTCTCCACCAAGGCTCCGCGCCTCATACTGCGTCTCACACGCTTGAACTACGTTCTGACCTGATCCCACAAACGGGTACATAGGCAGCCGACACCCAAGGCACGGTCACTCCTCCTCCTCACCCCCTACCTCTCCCGAGAGGCGGGTTGATCGGAGAAAACCTAGCTCGAGACTATCGAGTTCACACTCTTGGCCCGGGTGCGATCACTTGGTCCGGCCTTGGATCGAACCGCCCGAGGTTTTCAATAGTTGTTCATTTTCGTGCGACAACATTTTGGCGCTAGAAGGAGGGGACTTCCCGACCTGTACAGCCCGAAATCCCTTCTGTTCATCTTCTTCTTTTCTTCTACAAACTCAACTTTCTCGAACTTGAGAAAAGATGAGTAGTCAACCACCCGTACATACTGAGGGCGTTGACGACCCCGATAATGTCACGGGGACCAAAAAGTACTTCTTGCCCTCCCGAGCGCATCGTGACGAAGAGTCGCTCCGTGAAGAGAGCTCGACCCGCTCACGATCTCCATCTCCTGATAGCAGGGACAACCGCATCATGGAGTTGGAGGAGAGTATCCGCCGACTAAAGGCAAGGAACGCAAGGTACCACAGCCAACTGGCTGCGAAGCAACCTATGCGTGACACGATAATCCAAAACGGGGATCCTGAGAACGTCAATGAGGAAAGCCGCGACCGCGACCATGATTACGAGGGTATTGGCGATTTGGAGGATATCGAGACTTCTCTCACGAAGGACGGGGAACACCCCGCCGTGTTTGAAGCCGGTCCTTTGAATCCCCTACCCCGGACAGGCGACGTGCCGGCTGCTTCTCAAGAGGGAAATTCCCGACGTTCGGCCCTCGACCGACTAGGTCAAAGGGAGAATGTTACGGAGAGTCAGGGCAGGCGGAGAGCGCGCCGTCGCAGACGAAGTCTGCGCCTCCGTACGACCAGCCCTGATCTTAGGGATCACCTCACCGCCCAACGCATCGAGCGTGGCGATGACCTTAGGGAGCGACTAAGCTCTCGGCCAAACATCCCCGTAGCAGCCCCAACTAATGGGAACCGCCGAACGAGTCAAGGGTCAAATGAAAGACGACATGTGACTCCTCTCGAACAGGGAGTTACTCCGACTACCGGTCTCGATGTGATCACAATGATCCACATTCTTCGAAATGAAGTACGAGATCTCCGAGAACACGGAATAGGCGGAAGTGCCTATGGGGTCGTTGAGGAGAAGTCCTCGCCTTTCACGGCTCAGATATTGGCCGAGGTATGCACGGGAAATTTCAAACTCCCGAACCTTACTCCATATGATGGAAAAGCGGATCCCGCTTACCATATCCAGCACTATGAAACCTGGATGACGATGCAGGGTGTCGCTCCCGGTGCATGGTGCCAAGCTTTTAGTCTTACCCTCGCCGGACCCGGCTTCGAGTGGTTCAAGAACTTAAGGCCGGGAAATATCCGATCGTTCAAAGACCTGAAGGACATGTTCCTAGCACGATTCACTACATCTATGGTCTAAAAGAAGACCAAGATGTACCTGTGGTCAATCAGGCAAGAGGATGGCGAGTCTCTTAGACGATACCTCGCCCGATTCACTGAGGAATCGAATAAGATCGACCGCTTTGACGACAAAGACGCAATCACTGCCATCATTGAAGGCTTGCGCACAAGTGACTTCCTTAAGTCCATCGTCGGCCGTGTCCCTTCTACCATGGCCGAGTTGATGACTCGAGCCAAGACCTTCATGGGAGTCGAAGATTACCTCGATGGCCGCAAGGGCAATAATCAAAGCCCTCACCGCCGAGACGAGCCTAGCGACGAGCAAGGCAACTCTAGTAAAAGACGAAATAGAGGGGGTCAGACTTCTAATAGCCGACCTCCGATGCCCCAAAAGCCGCGACTTGCGGAAGACTTTAAGGGCTACTCGTCGTTCACGCCATTGAACATGACACCGGAGCGAATCCTAGCTTTGGCACGTGACAAATTCAGTCCCCCGGCTCCAATGAGCAAAGATCCCGCAATTCGCGATCGATCTAAATGTTGCGAGTTCCATCAGGAATACGGTCACTTGACCTCTGAATGCCATAGTCTTAAAAGGCAGATCGAGGCATTGATCCAACGGGGTGAGTTAAAAGAGTTCGTGTTACGCATGATTAGCGCTGCGGACCCCACAACAAACAGAAAACAGTCTGGAAAGGGAGGAGGAACAGCCGCTTCTACCGACCGAACCACGACTACTGCCAACGCCAATCCGCAACTCCACGTTGTAACCACCATACTGGGTTGCACACAAGATGGAGATTCAGCCCGACAACGAAAAAAATTCCTAAGGGCCGTAGCTCAAGAAGACGCTGCTATGCACGTCAACCTCACCTATGAAGAACCTCCGTCCGTCCCTCACGAGACGATGCATTTCACCAACAAAGAGGCCAAGCGCGTTGTGCATCCGCACAGTGACGCGATTGTGCTCAAAGCCCAAGTGGCTAATAATTTGGTGAAAAGAGTTCTCATCGACAACGGCAGCGCTGCCGACATAATTTTCAAGTCCACCCTAGAGCGCATGAAGCTCGGGGGGCTACGCCCAACTCCGACCCAAACTCCTCTATTCGTGTTCACTGGGGAGAGAGTCATGACCGAAGGCATCATCGATTTGCCGGTCACCTTCGGAACTCCCGGAGGCATTGAAGTCATTCACATGGTCCCATTCCTAGTGGTTGATCAAGAGTCACTACTACAAACATTACATTTTAAGACATCGAAATGGTGACTTAAAAAACATTCAAAGTCGTACCAGAAAACGACCTCTAGGTGAGTGACTTAAAAAGTCTATATATTTGAAGACGTTTAAGAAACGTCTTCAATTCCCCTATAAAAATGACTTAAAATCTAAATAAAACGTCTTAAAAAAGTTTCCACGTAGGCAAAAATATGCTGACGTGGATATGTCTTTGAAGACGTTTTTTAGATGTCTCTAAAGAACTTAAAAAAATGACTCCAATTCCTCTAGAAAACGACTTCAAATGGGTCCACGTCAGCAGTAGATGATGACGTGGAGAAGTGTTTGAAGACGTTTTTTAGATGTCTCTAAAGAACTAAAAAAAACGACTCCAATTCCCGTAGAAAACGACTTCAAATTGGCCCACGTCAGCAGTAGATGATGACGTGGAGAAGTGTTTGAAGACGTTTTTTAGATGTCTCTAAAGAACAAAAAACCACTCCAATTCCTCTAGAAAACGACTTCAAATGGATGCTTTAATTTTACTATTTTTGAGAAATTTAAATAATTATAATCATATATTTAATACCTCGTCAATATTAAAAAAATAACACCACAAAAAAAAAAATCATTTATAATATTCAAATTCACAATAGCAATCCAAAATGCACAATAACAATTCAAAATGCAACATATCGTTCCAAAATGCAAACGTAGGGAAACCAAAAATAACAGCCACAATTTTATATTCAAAAGAAAACAGTAGAAAAAAAATTATATGTCTTCTGCCTTGCAAATTAACAAAAAACAACAGCCACAATGCTATATTCAAAAGAAAAGAGTGTAAAAAGAGCCTGCCTTGAGCCTTGCAGATGAACGTTTCTAGATATGCCAATCAACCTTCGGCCCCATAAACGTTTCCAGCTAACTGCTTTCATTTTCCTTGCATAACACAAGTAACATTATCTTTTTCGAATTGCCTGATCTCTTGTTGTTGTTTCTCATGTTTCCTGATATAGCCCGAGACTTCGTGTTGCTCCGTGCTTTGATCTTCAACGGAATCTTCAACAATTAACAGAGAATCAGAAACTTGCCCTTCTGTGCGTAAAGGCGAGTCTAGAAACGAATAGACGTCTAATGGTGTCTCGGGCACTCTCTCATCGATGTCTTCAACTTCCTGTTTGCAAGCAAAGATAGTAAATGGAATGTAAATTTCTAATCATTTTCAAAGGCTCACTGAGTTTTGATTTACTGTACTCAATGTTGAAGAGCAATGCACGGAGATATAGCTCTTTGTCATGGTAAGCATGAAAAGAATGTTCTGCGTAGATGCTTATACCATAAATGAGGCTCCAGTTCACAGAAAACAATAATCATATTTGAAGATAACCCAGAAATTAATAGCATGTTCTTGATTAAAGTCTCGATGCAAAAAAAAAAAGTATTTTGCTGTCAAATATAAATACAAAAAATTTACCTTGAACTGTAATGTGGCGAGCCCAGGAGCCGGTGATTGCTGGTAATTCGCGCCAGTATATGAGCTCGAAGAAGGTCCTAGTTCAGATAAATTCGATGAAACCAAGCCCGATTTTCCAAAGCACAAATCACCTCTTGGCTCAGACAACGATTCTCTGACTTCATGACCGTTTATCCGTTCAAGAACTACTACTTCAGTTTCTTGATCACATGTCTCGCTGGGTGTCGTAGAAGGATCTCGATCAATGCTATCAGCTTTTGGCATATTTCGAGAGCGATTTTCAAAGATCTTGTATATTAACTTCTTGATTTTTTGTCTTTTGAGAGAAGCCTCCTTAGGCAGGAACCAGTTTCTGCTTAACTGGAAATACGTGAACTGGTAAGTTATTCTACGAATGTCATTCGCATAGAGAGTATGTTATAATTGAAAAACAGTAATGTAAAAACCAAAAATATATATATATATATTATTCAGTTATAGTGTGAATGGTAAAAGTTTATAAACAACGTTCTACAAAGTATGATTAAAAGAGAAGTACTGCAGGGTACTGATTCCCACTCTTAAAATCCTAACCGGGGAACTACTGAAAAATAAATAAATTTATCAAAATGTAAATTGGAATATATGAAAACTTACAAAATTGGATGACTTTGTGACATTGAAGGGGCAGAAGTTAAAAGGGGCTTCTTCCAGAAAGCGCTCCACATAATGGAGCAAGAATACACCACAGTCAAAGAAATTCTCCTGCTGTGGTAACTAATGAAGATGAAAAACAATGAAACTGTAAATAAGAAATGCCTTCTTCATAAACAGTGAGTAATGATGGTTGGATAACTACATTACAGACACAATGAGAAAAATTGGTCACAATTAGCATCTACTGCTATAATAACAGCTTCTTACTTGAGAACTAAATAGTTAGTTTAAGCAAAAATATAAAACATAGTATCCTTTAGCTTAGTTATCAGGCAAATGTCAAAAGCTACCTCTGGATGAGATTCTTAAGGCCCTTGTGACTTCCTCAGATAGAATCCATGTGCAATATGCACGGTACCTTGGATACACTTTCAGATTCTTCATCTATGATAATGAAACATAAAATGACCGAGAGATAACTATTATTCAAGAAAAAAGATAACAGTGTATCAATATTTATTCTTACCTACTGAATTTTGCACTTCACCGGGATGGCAAATGACAAGCAAACTCCAGTGAAAACTGTAACCATGTTGCATTGGTTAATCGCATAGTAAAAAAATTCAGGCAATACAACACTGAAACCATTCTTACCTGTAATTTACTGGAATGAATATGTAATCTTTTCTGAAAAGGTCTACTTTTCTTGTCCACTTACGAACACTCTGATAAACAGAAACGCAGACCAACAATATTCCCTGGCTCATAACCCAGCCAACAACAAAAAATAGACAGAATTGAATAATAATAATAGTAATAATAGGCTATGTTTCTCTTTGGAAAATACTGGATTGAATAGACAAACGTATTTATGGAATAGAGTATTATACATGACGACCATCAAATTTTTTTATTAGCATAATGAAATCTAGTTAATAGAAAGAGTTGCACATCGTTTGTCAAATATTATTCCCCTGTTTCAAACAAGTAATGATCTCAGTCACAATCATTCGAACCTCTACCTACAAATCGATACATATATACATACACACGTTATGATATTATTATTCTTTTGAAATTTGTATGTATATATACACACATGTTATACATGCTTGTTTAATGGCTATTTTTATTTTCTTGAAGGGTCATGGCTCATGTTAGCATATGTAATTTACCATATTCAGATATTTGATGGTTAGTATGACTGATTAATGAGATATGGGGCCAAACACAGAGTATAAAAAAAACAACCAGAAACGGAGACCATATATAGTCGTGTACAGAGATATACTAACTGTTAGAATCAGCAAATGTCAGCCAAAGAGAAACATTGTGTTTGCTCGTACTCGACGAACAATGGGAAGGACTGAAAAAAATCGTGAAGGACGGGCACAAAGTGAATGCACAAAACGTGGAAAACTGTTTCAGAATAAAAAAAATTAGGTTTCCCTTTTTTTATACTTTATTTTCTGCAACACTAATAAAAAAAATTGAATATATGAGTTTAGAAGGAAAGTAATTAAGTTAATAAAAAAAAGTCCTCAAAATAATCTTCAGAGGAAAAAAAAAGGAAACTGATAAATTGATGCTTACGTGGGTATTTAGAAGTTGTTCTTTGCTGTTTTTTCGTTCAGACATTTCGTCGAGCACCTAGAGGATTCCACTGCCTTTGGGTTTCGAAGCACACTTTCCCACCGCCGGTTTTGCAATTTGATGTCCGTCCGCCAAGATAACAAATCAATCTTCCTTCCTAGTCTATGTCTCTGTACTCAAAATCCTTCGTACTCAACCGTAGCTTACAAATCAATCTTGCCGACCGCCCAATCCTAGTGTGACTGAGGTAATTAGAACCGTACCGTGCCGCCGCAGCCAAGGCCTTTTTAAACTCTCCGTTGGTATAGAAGACGAACCGGTTCGCCCAAATCCAGACCGGATATTGCCTCGCCGGAATCACCATCGGATGGTGGAAGTGGAACCACAACGCTCACCACATCGCCTGCAACAACCTCTTTGGACAGTCCTTCGCTATGCTCTCCTCTTCGAGAAAAGTCCCCGATCGGGGACAGAAAATCCTTGGCCTCATCGTGTTGTGGATCTGGTACCCGATCTTGGTGTCAGCGTTGCCGAATTAGAGTGAGAGATTGACGTTCGTGGTGGTGAGCTTCGCGGTGACGGGGATTATTAGAGTGAGAGATTGACGTTCGTGGTGGCATCTCTTCTCTTCCTGTTGAAACTATGGATGATTATTTTTTTTATTTATTTTTTTTTGCTCACAACAGGGTAAATGATAAGAAAGAATGACAAGCAATACGACAGTGGATTTAGTATATAATATGTGCATAGTTGGAAGTTCAGATGCATCTATCATGGTGGAATTTTTTTTCATTGCCACATGGAATTTATTTGTGTACGTGGAAATAACAAATCAATTTACAGTAATTTGAAAATACAACATTTGAAGAAATTTGTAAAACTATTTCCATATATATTACAAGACGTTTATTAAATGACTTAAATGATATGATTTAATTTATTAAGTCGTCTAATAAATAACTTCAAATACATTATTAAGTCATTTTTTAAACGTCTTAAAAATATGTATGTATTTCAAGTCATTTTTTAATTGACTCAAAATATTTTTTATACACCCTTTAAAGACGTTATTTTAATGACTTAAAAGGTTTGTTTGAGACGTTTTTTAAATGACTTGTAAAGCCAAACGAAAATTTAGATTATTAAAGTCGTGCATTTTAGAGAACGTCTTAAATCTCATGTCTTCTAATGTGCTTTATGTAGTAGTGAGTCGCCCTACAATGTAATCATCGGGCGACCCACGCTGAACCGACTAAGGGCTATTACTTCAACATACCATCTACTGGTGAAGTTCCCAACTGAGGATGGAATCGGCATCATGGCTGGAGACCAATCCCAAGCCAGAGTATGCTACATCCAAGGAATCGATGGAAAGACCGCTAGAAAGACGGTTAACACGATCTCCCAATTCAGAGATAGCGTCGAGTCGACCAAGGTCCTCCGCAAAATCCACGAAGACCTCTGCATGACACCCAAGTGCAAGGTGCTGGCGTCCTCATCCCAAACAGGGGGAGACCCTTCAAAGTCTGCCAAGTCATACATGACGGGACATACTTCACGGACGAGACACCGATCCGTCGCCTGTGGAATGCGGAAAACTTGAGAGACTACTACCACTAGCCAGCACTCCCCCCATTTTATTTCTTTGCTTTCCAACATTCAATAAGGCCTACGAGCCAATGTTTTAGGATTTCAAATTTTTGCAATATTAATAAAGTTCGAGGTTTTTCTTTCAAAATCCACTTTATCAGAGATTTTCAGTCATCAAAATACGATCGTAAACCCAAAAACTAGGGGGGCTGGTGACATAGGCAACGACAAGTACACTCAAAACCCTAAAAAAAGTACTCTCCACAAATAGAAAGAACGCTCCACCAAAACAAAATACCCGAACACAAACGGGGACAAGCGTTCAACTAAGACACCTTCGCGGCGCGCCGTAAGACATCCACGAGATGCAGGCTAAGACGCCTCCGCGGCGCGTCATAAGCCATCCCTAAGATGCAGGCCAAGACGCCTCCGCGGTGCGCCATAAGACATCCCTGAGATACAGGCCGAAGACGTCTCCGCGGCGCGCCATAAGACATCCCAGAGATGCAGGCTCAAGACGCCTCCGCGGCGCGCCATAAGCCATCCCAGAGATGCAGGCTAAGACGCCTCCGCGGCGCGCCATAAGCCATCCCAGAGATGTAGGCTAAGACGCCTCCGCGGCGCGCCATAAGCCATCCCAGAGATGCAGGCTAAGACTTTTCCGCGGCGCGCCATAAGCCATCCCTGAGATGCAGGCTAAGACGCCTCCGCGGCGTGCCATAAGACGTCCCAGAGATGCAGGCTAAAGTCGTCCCTCGCAACGTGCCTAAGACGCCTACATGGCGTACTTAAGACGCCTACATGGCGCACCAAAGCCGTCCCTCGCGACGCACCAAAGCCGCCTACATGGCGCACCCAAGATGCCTACATGGCGCACTTAAGACGCCTACATGGCGCACCAAAGCCATCCCTCGCGACGCACCAAAGCCGCCTACATGGCGCACACAAGACGCCTACATGGCGGACCTAAGACGCCTACATGGCGCAACGTAAGACGCCTACATGGCGCAACCTAAGACGCCTATATGGCGCAACCTAAGATGCCTACATGGCGCAACGTAAGACGCCTACATGGCGCAACCTAAGACGCCTACATGGCGCAACTAAGACGCCTACATGGCGCAACCTAAGATGCCTACATGGCGCAACGTAAGACGCCTACATGGCGCAACCTAAGATGCCTACATGGCGCAACCTAAGACGCCTGCATGGCGCAACGTAAGACGCCTACATGGCACAACCAAGATGCCTACATGGCACATCTAAAACGCCTATACGGCACACCTAAGAAGCCTGCATGGTGTATCTTGGCCATCCCTTGCGGCGTGCCTAAGACACCTAAATGACGCATAGAACCGTCTCTCACAACGCGCTCTGAGTCGCCACGAGGCGTTGCATATGATGACTAAATCGCAACGCACCTGAACCGCCGTACGAGGCGCAGTTCATGCCATCTTCGCCACCGCCAACTAAACACGATCACACTCACCTTGGGAGACTCCTCATTCCATCCGAGTTAATTGAAGCTGCTCGCAAAGACTCGCGAACCCCGCCTCTGAGCAAGAACCTCGCTCGGCCTGAACTAGCTGAGACTTCGCTCCTCGAGTCGAGCCATTCTCCTCGAACCGAGCCTCGCTTCTCGAGTTGAGTCATTCTCCTCGAGTCGATCCTTGCTCCTCAAATCGAACCATTCTCTTCGAGTCGAACTTCGCTCCTCGAGTCGAGTCATTCTCCTCGAGTCGAGCTTCGCTCCTCGAGACAAGTCACTCTCCTCGAGTCGAGCTTCGCTCCTCGAGTCAAGTCATTCCCCTTAAGTCGAGACTCGCTCCTCGCATTGAGTCATTCTCCTCGAGTCGAGCCTTGCTCCTCAATTCGAGTCACGCTCCTCGAGTCGAGCCATTCTCCTCGAACCGAGCCTCGCTCCTCGAGTTGAGTCATTCTCCTCGAGTCGATCCTTGCTCCTAAAATCGAACCATTCGCCTCGAGTCGAGCTTCGCTCCTCGAGTCGAGTCATTCTCCTCGAGTCGAGCTTCGTTCCTCGAGTCGATCTTCGCTCCTCGAGACAAGTCACTCTCCTCGAGTCGAGCCTTGCTCCTCGAGTCGAGTCATTCTCCTCGAGTCGTGCTTCGCTCCTCGAGTTGAGACATTCTCCTCGAGTTGAGCCTCCCTCCTCGAGTCGAGTCACTCTCCTCGAGTCGAGCCTTGCTCCTCGAGCCGAGTCATCCTCCTCGAGTCGAGCCTCGAGTCGTCCTCCCCGAGTCGAGCCTCGAGTTGTTCTCCTCGAGTCGAGCCTTGAATCATGCTCCTCGAGCCGAGCCTCGAGTCGCTGCTCGAGTCGATCCTTGAGTCGTTCTCCTCGGGTCGAGCCTCGAGTCGTTCTCTTCGAGTCGAGCATCGAGTCGTCCTCCTCGAGTCGAGCCTCGAGTCGCTCCTCGAGTCGAGCCTCGAGTCGCTCCTCGAGTCGAGCCTTGAGTCGTTCTCCTTGGGTCGAGCCTCTAGTCGTTCTCCTCGAGTCGAGCCTCGAGTCGTCCTCCTCGAGTCGAGCCTCGAGTCATCCTCCTCGAGTCGAGCCTCGAGTCGTCCTCCTCGAGTCGAGCCTCGAGTTGTCCTCCTCGAGTCCAGCCTCGAGTTGTTCTCCTCGAGTCGAGCCTTGAGTTGTGCTCCTCGAGTAGAGCCTTGAGTCGTTCTCCTCGAGTCGAGTCCCGCTCCTCGAACAAACACCTGGAGCGACCTGAAGAACATGTCAGCCAAAGTAGAGACCCGCGCTCGCGCTTGGGGAATAAGGGCCGATCTTCCGAATGTAGACAGGGAAGCGTCACCAGGGTGGGAATGGCGGATGCCCCGTGAGACCGACTTATGCTTGATGCGTGGTCAAACTTTTAGCGTTGATCCCCGAGTAGTCGAAGCCCTCTGGTGCGGCAGAGCCTCCCACCACGTGCCACTCCGTCTTCTCGAAGCATCAGCCCGCATCATCAACCTCCATCTCCGAGACCTCGGAATGAGCACGCCATTGCGGAACACAAAAGTGCAGTCGCCTTCCAAGCTGGCCGAGATGGACTCCATGATCTTCCCCCAATAGGTCACGATTAGACAATCTTCGCCCTGCTAGTCACCGTCAAGTCCCATCGAAGAAAGACTTAGGCGTGACTTCACCAAAAGATCAACAAGCCGCGACACGACGGGCCGCCTCTACACAAATGCGTGCCCCGCTTGCTCACGCATGTCCCCTTTGCTCCGGGGCTAGACCGACAGACGCAAACGCGTCTGCCTCGCCCACGTCGAGCTACGTCTCCTATCCGCTTAGATCCTCCTCCACGTGTCGATCACACACTCGTGTCGACAGAGACGGAAAAGCGAGAGAGAGCACTAGCAATTGTTAGAATATTCTTTATAGCCACAAAAGCTTCGTGACAGTGAAGCTCTGGGAAGTCTATTTTCCTCAAACACCCGGCGGAAACAACTAAAAGTTCACCGCCCTGGGCCTCCCGAGCAATGAACTTGGGGGGCTAATGTTGTCGGTCGTTTTCGGAAAACCCGAGACGCCAAGAAGGCACGTCGCTCAAAGGGCCGATGGTCAGGCCGGGGGTCCTGAAGAGCGGCAAGTCTACAAGCCCTCGCCCAAACTCTTGACTCCTTGAGTCGAGCCTAGCCCCTCGAGTTGAGACTTGAGTCGGCTCCCCGAGTTGAGCCTCGCTCCTCGAGTTGAGACTTCATTCAGTCTCCTCGAGTCAAGCTTTGCTCCTCGAGTTGAGCCTTGAGTCAGTCTCCTCGAGTCGAGCTTCGCTCCTCGAGTCGAGCCTTGAGTCAGTTTTCTCGAGTCGAGCTTCGCTCCTCGAGTCGAGCCACTCTCGTCGAGTAGAGACCTTTATATTTCGCGTGGCAAGCATGGTATCTAAGACCCCTAAGGACCACACAAGAGTCCGATAAGACGGCCCATGCACCGCACACCACTCGGGGAAACCGCGCGCGCAGCACCTCGCGCCGGCCTATCAGCACAGCAAGCAGCGCGCCGGGCGCGCGCCGCGCCAGGCAGACAGCGCGCCACCCGATCCATGCGCCGCGCATCCTGCGTCGCGCGTCCTGCGCCGCGCATCCCGCGCCGCGCCCGGTGACCTGCGCCGCGCGCCGTGCGCCTCCAATTGACGGCGCGCGCGCCCCTAGTCCCACAAGGACAAAAAAGGGACCTTCTAAGGCCCTCAAACACCTATAAATACCCCTCTCATTGAGGGGAAAGCCATCCCATTCATTCTCAAGGAACTTGAGACTTCTCTCTGCTTCTCTGGATGCCATCCTTGGCCTGAAGCAGATTCTCCTCGATTTCTCGTTCTCAGAGATTCTGAAGCGCTTTCCGGGGACTCCCGAGCGCCGCCTCTCTTGATCGAACGATTAATCTTGAGCACACGAGTGCTCTAACGGTTTTCGACTGAAAATCGCCTACGCGTCTAGCACCCTAGAGGCGTCCACCATTTCTGACAAGAAATCGCCTACGCGTCCGGCATTTCCAACTAGGAATCGCCGACGCGTCCGGAATCTCCGCCACAACAAGGAACTCTTGACTTAGAGTCTTCCACGTCTCCAAAAGAGAGAAAACACACATTCTCTCTCGCATACGCGATCTCCAAAGTTCTGAGACGTCGCCGAGGACTCCTCCGCGCCTCGTCTCCTTCGTCGAGCACGCGTCTCCACCAAGGCTCCGCGCCTCATACTGCGTCTCACACGCTTGAACTACGTTCTGACCTGATCCCACACACGGGTACGTAGGCAGCCGACACCCAAGGCACGGTCACTCCTCCTCCTCACCCCCTACCTCTCCCGAGAGGCGGGTTGATCGGAGAAAACCTAGCTCGAGACTATCGAGTTCACACTCTTGGCCCGGGTGCGATCACTTGGTCCGGCCTTGGATCGAACCGCCCGAGGTTTTCAATAGTTGTTCATTTTCGTGCGACAACAAGCCTATTGATAACACTAAGCTTGTATGCAAAATTATGAGTACACTTGAAAAGATAGTTACTATGAAAGTTGTTGCAGTTGAAGAAACTCACACTCCAAAGGTGATGAAGCTCAACGAGCTCCTGGGGTCTCTCAAAACCTATGATATGAATCTAAAAGAAAGAGAGCCGTAGAAGAAGTGCAAAAGTGTAGCACTAAAAGTTGAAACCTTCACAAAGTCTGAAGACGATCAAGACTTTGCAGAGCACCTTGCCCTAATTTCTAAGAACTTTGGTAAATTCATAAGGAGGTTCAATCAAAGGAATAGAGATCAAAGTCAAAACTGATCTTCAAACGAACAGAACCGAAGAACCAAAAACTTTCAAAACAAGAATATATTCGGCGACAACAACCAAGATACTGGAGGACAAAAGCCTAAGGAATCCAGTGTAGGGAGTGCGAGGGATTTGGCCATATCCAGGCTGAGTGCGCCAATACACGAAAATATAACAAATCTATTGTGGTTATCTTGGGTAATGAGGAGTCGGATAGTAGCATACAGGATGACAAAACCTCTAACTATTGATGAAGAATCTAATGTCATAAAAGAGGAAATCATCAAGAACTATTCATTGTTGAATGAAAAGTAAGTCATTGTAGTCGAAAATAACAAAAACCTGAGCAAGAATGTTGCTTATTTGAAAATTTAGAAGATATATCTTGAGAAGAAGATAGCTGATCTTATCTCTGATAAAACCAAGGTCACAATTTATGATTAAGTCTTTGGTTTAGGGTTTAAGTTTGTTTAAGACTTGTGTTACCGGTCAATCCCGGCCCGGTAGGGCAACGACGGCCACGATAGAGGCTTCCCCGAGTCTCTCCCGGCGCACGACCACCCCAGAGCTGGCCCTCGTCACCGTGGCCGTCTCAGAGCCGTCCATGGCCGAGTCAGAGACGTCCATGGCCTCCATGGCCGGGTCAAAGGCGTCCAAGGCCGAGTCAGAGCCATCCATGGCCTCCATGGCCGGGTCAGAGGCGTCCAAGGCCGAGTCAGAGCCGTCCATGGCCTCCAGGGCCGGGCCAGAGGCGTCCAAGGCCGAGTTAGAGACGTCCATGGCCTCCAAGGCTGGGTCAGAGGCATCCAAGGTCGAGTCAGAGCCGTCCATGGCCTCCATGGCCGGGTCAGAGGCGTCCAAGGCCGAGTCAGAGCCGTCCATGGCCTCCATGGCCGGGTCAGAGGCATCCATGGCCGGGTCAGAGGCGTCCATGGCCGAGTCAGAGCCATCCATGGCCAAGTCAGAGCCGTCCATGGCCTCCATGGCCGAGTCAGAGGCAGCCCTCGGCCAAGGGACCCTCAAAACGTCCCTTGGTCGCCTATAAATACCGGGGTCCCTCCCCTGGTCCAGGTAATAAAACCTGGAAGGACTCGTGTTCACGCACCCGTGGAACGCGGAGCACCTGCGGCAATACTACCAATAGAGGCGCCGCATCCCCGACCTGCAATTATTTTCATTTCATTTTTTATTTTTGCAAAGACAATTTCATATTTCAAGTACGGCGAACGGCTTGGGAATGTAATTTTTAACTATTTCAACATTATAATTGAATTACATTTCGCTTCGACACTTTTACTTTATTGTATTACAATTTCTCGTCTCCTCTACGAGCACCCAAGAAACTGGGGGGGCTAACGGGGATAAGTTGAGGGTAACAAACTCGTTTTTTTTCACCCGACACACTCGCGGAATAACACGTTTTACGCGCCAAAAGGTAGCAAAACGCCAACAAATCGGATCCGCGCAGCGGACCTCCGACCCTCGGGCGATGCTCTCGCACGATTCCGTGCCCCGTACACCGATAGGCAGCGGGGCGACGGTGGATCGCGTCCGCGCACCGGACCGTCGATCCCGGCAGTCAAAACCCAAAATGTGACACGCGTACCGACAAGTACCACGCTCACTGGGAACTGTGTCCACAACAAGCTCGTCCCAATATGCATGCCGATAGGTAGCGTACTCGCCAAAAGATGAGCGCGACGGCCGCCCAGCTCGCACACGCCGATAGGCAGTGAGTCACGAATGGATGGCCGAGAGTCGCACCCGTCGGGCGAAACTGGTCTAGCCAGCGTCCGTGGGAAACCTCGCCGCTAAGTGCGGCAGTAAGCCGTGCAAACCGGTTAGGCTAGATATAGTAAGCCGAGTTCGTAAGACACGCATTAATCAAACTACGCGAATCGATTGCGCTAAGCATGGCAAGTCAAGAAAATAAGACGCGCAACAAACAAAAAAGCTTTAACTAAAGCAAACAATGTTGTACGAACAACCCAACAAGGAAAGTACGAGAGTACGGCACATGTCAAACATAACAAAAATCCAAAAGAAAGCGTAAAGCAAGCGCTAAACAGGTGCTCAAAAAACCAAAGTAAATTCGACTATTCTGAGCCGAAGTCTATCTGCTCTTCGTCATCCTCAGGGCGAGGAGCGCCCGACCCGTCGGTAGCCTCTCCGCCGAGTGGACGGTTCGTCGATTAGGCGGCCTCCGCAGCGTCATGGGGGCGCGGGTCGTTCACCTCTTGTTCGTCATCTAAAGGAGGGAACATGGTATTAAAAAAGGAAAAGGTTGTTCCTCGAGACGCGTTCTCCC
The DNA here is from genome assembly GCF_054948205.1 of Urtica dioica subsp. dioica. NCBI lineage: Eukaryota > Viridiplantae > Streptophyta > Magnoliopsida > Rosales > Urticaceae > Urtica > Urtica dioica. The sequence continues at coordinate 27,430,933 of NC_142758.1, forward strand.
TCGCGGTCGCGTCTCGGACTCACCTAGCCGCTTCGTAACGAGCCGCCTCCAACGCCAATCCCAAGCGTCCTCCAGGTCCGTCTTGGATCGCACGGCATCTTCTTTCTCCTCAGTGAGGGTCTGCACCTCCGCCAGCAAAGAATCCCTCTCCCTCTCGGTTTGGACCCGAGAAATCTCGCTCACCAACAGTCGACCGTGAACGATCTTCAACTCCTCATCCCGACTCGACAGCGCCGACTGAAGTTTCTTCGTCTCCCCCAAGAAAGTGTCGGCGGCTTGCTCCGCCTTCTCCAGAGACGTCTGTGCCGCCATGCGCTGCGATCTCTCGGCCGCCAACTCCTGGCGGGCCCCCTCGACTCTTCCTCGAGCGCCTGAAACTCTTGGGCGGTTCGAACCCCCACTAGTGCGGCAGCATGGTCGGCCGCCGCGCTCTCCATGTCTCTCTTCATGATCTGCATCCTACGGAGCAAGTCTCAGAGGATGCGATCGCTCCGTTCTTGACATGCGAGCATCTGCAAAGGATGATGGTGCACGTATTATCATAACAAGTACGAGGGTCACGCATAGATCGAATGGACGGGCCATACCTTTCGGGCGTTGCGAACTCCATTTTGGAAATGGTCGAGGTCACTTGTTGTCAGCAGACTCTTGAAATTCGCTAAAGGGGTCTCAAGAATTCCTTGGGAGCATTGGCCTCGCAGTTCTGCCGCCTCCGCTAGGAGCATCGAGTCCATGCAGTCCGGTGCCGCCGACGTGTGGGCACGCTTATGACCGGAGGATGGTCCGAAGGAAGTCGACGATGACGGTCGCTTGTTAGAAGAGATCACCTCATTCCCCGATCTCGGTGGTGACCCCCGGTGGCGAGCCTCAGCTTGGGGATGAGCCGCGGTCGTAACTTCGACGGTAGGTGCCACCTTCGGCACTTGTGTACGTGGTCGGTGACGTCGGGTCATGGTATCTGAAAACAAGAAAGAAACGACGATAAGTTAGAACGCGAACGATAAGCATGAATATAACAAAAAGGAACGCGAAAACGCGAAAGCATATGCACGGCTAGTACCCCCCACATCTGGGGAAGGGGCTGACGACCCCCCCGCCTCGGATTCGGGATCCTCCGTAGCCCCCGCATTGAGGCCAGGGCATGGAGGAACGTCGTCGCTAGGCACGAACCACCCAGTCCTCGCCATTAGGTCTGGGGACTCGAAGAGCGTTCCTTGCTGCCTCGATTCCGGGACCGCTCTGATGACTGCGTCGAGCTCGGATCCTTCGATGTCGCCCACGGGTAGGAAGTCGACCGCAGGGCCGAAGATGAGAGGCGCGATCCCGAAAGCTGACTCAGACACCTACACACAAGGGTATTTGTGCTTCGAGTTCACCTTGGTGAGGACGGCGAGGCGCTTTCGATGTGACGCTAGGTAGAAGCCCGGCTTCCCGGGCACCCCTCGTACCATCATAAGGTCCTGAATGTTGTCAGCAGTGATAGCCCTTTTCTTCGCTCGATAAAACATCATGTGGCACGCCGCAACCACTCGATAAAAGGACGGGGACATCTGCGAGGCATGTACCCCTAATCGAACAAGCAATTCCTGGATAATCAGCTGGAAGGGCAGTCTTAGTCCTCCGCGGAGACTCGCCTCGTGGACCGCGGCATACCCCTTTCGCGGGCGAGTCGGAAGATCGTCGGGTAATAGTCTCAGGATCGACACGGACTCTGGGATGCTGTAACGTTTTCTCAGGCTCATGAAGCTGATAATCGAGAGTGAACTCGGGACGTCGACGCCCGAGCAGTCAAGCTCGCCTCGTATGGGCGACTCTCTGATCGGGAAGGCCGAGGCCCGCGTTTCCTCCCGCACGGTTGAGGAAAGTGTCGCTGCAGGTATGGCGTGACGGTTCGGCGAATCGCTCGAGCGCTCGGCGTCGGGAGCGTCGCTTGGGCAGGGCGGGACCCCCTCATGGCCGCCCTCGCAAGCTGGCCAGTTCCCCTCGACCTCGGCATGGTCGCCCGGGCGCGCGCCCGATTGCCGTCCGGCCGGGCCGCCTCCGTCGGGCCGGCTCAGCTCCCGACCGGCCGTGCTCCCCCCAGCGTGCGCGTGCAGCCCAAGGACCCAGCCCGTCTCCTGGCTGGGCGATTCCTCCGTGTGCGGGCCCGGCACGAGCGACCCCTTGCATCCAGCGCGTGCATCTGGCCCGCCGGCCCGGCCCGGCTCCCGGCTACATAGGCCTTCGGCCCGTGGGCTCTTCCCGGGCGTCTCGACGCTCGCCCCGTGCGCGTCCGGCCTGGCGGTCTGGCTCGGATCCCGGCCGGTTGGGTTTTCCTCGCGCGCGCCCGGCCCGGTGGCCCAGTCCGGTCCCTGCCCGGGCGGGCCATCTTCCCGCGCGCCTAACCCAGCAGCCCGACCCAGTTCCTGGCCGGCTGGGTTCTCGCCACACAAGACCGGCCCATTCGGGCCTAGGGTTTCCCCAGGGGTCGGGCAAGCTGCCGCCCCCTGGCCGGCGCCGCCAGGCCGGGCCGCCCCCTGCCTAGTGCCGGCTCCTCCATGGGCGGCGTCCCCCAACGCCGGCGACTCCCCGGCGGCAGTCGTCTTCACCGGCGCGGCTGGGCCCGAGGGGCTCTCCCCTTGGACGCAATCTCCAGGCCACCCGACGACCTCCCCCGCGTCGGGGCCGACCCAAGACACGCCGACGCTGGCCGGCGAGCCCCTCTTGGCGCCGGTTTCTCCGCCCGGGCGGTCTTCCCCGCCGACGCGCCATGTGGGCATCCAGTCGTCCTCGCCCGAGCGGGTAAGGGTTTCCTCGGGGTCGGGGTCGACCCAGGTCACGCCCCCCCGGGACGAGGCACTCTCCCCGGAGCCGTCCTCCTCCGGCGTGCCTCTTCCAATGTCGGCCGCTCCAGGCGCGACTGCCTCCAGCACGCGTGCGCCACCCAGGCCACCAGTGGGCGCCAGGGCGCTGTTCCTCGACCTAGGTGGATCTTCCCCGACGTCTCCGGTGCCGCCGGCGCCGCTTCGAGCCCAGACACCTCCTCCGGCGCACACACTATCTCCGGCGCCCACCTACCGGCGCTGGCCGTCTCCGGCACGCGCGCCCTCTCCCTCGCCGGTCAACCACGCTTCAACCAAGGCAAGGTCTTCCCCGGCCAACGTAACGATGTTGCTCGTGCCCGATGAGTGAGGCGCGTTAGGAACGCTTGGGAGAGATGAGAATTGAGTCCAAAAAGTTTCCAAATCCACATGTTGATCCCCAAGCAAGTGAAACAACTCGTCTTCAATGGTCCCACACCCCGATAGGCAGTAAATGGGGTCCATGGGCGTGAATAACAAGACGAGGGTGACTGACAAAAAAGAAAATAATAATATTAAAAGGCGTCGGAACATACCTCTTGGCGGCGGGCTACTCCGATAACGGTAGAGGCTTCGAGTTTATCACACGAGTTACACTCGATAATAAACTCGGGGGGCTAATGTTACCGGTCTGTCCCGGCCCGGTAGGGCAACGACGGCCACGATAGCGGCTTCCCCGAGTCTCTCCCGGCGCACGACCACCCCAGAGCCGGCCCTCGTCACCGTGGCCGTCTCAGAGCCGTCCATGGCCGAGTCAGAGACGTCCATGGCCTCCATGGCCGGGTCAGAGGCGTCCAAGGCCGAGTCAGAGCCGTCCATGGCCTCCATGGCCGGGTCAGAGGCGTCCAAGGCCGAGTCAGAGCCGTCCATGGCCTCCAGGGCCGGGCCAGAGGCGTCCAAGGCCGAGTCAGAGCCGTCCATGGCCTCCAGGGCCGGGTCAGAGCCGTCTAAGGCCGAGTCAGAGCCGTCCATGGCCTCCATGGCCGGGTCAGAGGCGTCCAAGGCCGAGTCAGAGCCGTCCATGTCCATGGCCGGGTCAGAGGCGTCCATGGCCGGGTAAGAGGCGTCCATGGCCGGGTCAGAGGCGTCCATGGCCGAGTCAGAGCCATCCATGGCCGAGTCAGAGGCAGCCTAAATCGTTGGGTCTGACCGTCTGTGACTCCTAAATCGTTGTCCGAAAAACTGCGACAACAACTTGATAAAATCCAAAGGTGTTATAAACCAAACGACAATTGACTCCCTCAAGAGAAGGCCGCACAAAATATCCATTTATAAGTAGATGACACATCATTAATGCTTAGCCAAGATGTCAATACACCAATTGTTGACGGCCCGTCAACGACCGACAGGGGCAAAGAAGTCGATACACGTCACGATTCGAAGAACCACCTGGAAGCGAGGTGTTGTTGGCCTATCTAGACAAACAAGGGCAAAACCCTCCCAGCCAGCCAAGTCCCGTCCGGTCGACTCTCGGCCAGCCAAGACCTGTCCGGTCGACTCTCGGCCAGCCAAGACCCGTCCGGTCGACTCCCGGCCGGCCAAGTCCCGTCGGGCGAACTCCCGGCCGGCAGCCTCCCGACCGGCAAAAGGCTTGCCTCGGCCAGTGGTCGGCCCAAGGCTTGCCTCGGCCATTGACCAGCCCAAGGCTTGCCTCGACCGTTGGCCGGCCCAAAGGCCTGCCTCGGCCGTTGGCCGGCCCAAGGCTTTCCTCGGCCATTGGCCGGCCCAAAGGTTTGCCTCGGCCATTGGCCGGCCCAAGGCTTACCCCGACCATTGGCCGGCCTAAAAGTTTGCCTCAGCCGTTGGCCGACCCAGAGGCTTGCCTCGGCCATTGGCCGGCCCAAGGCTTGCCTCGGCCATTGGCCGGTCCAAGGCTTGCCTCGGCCCTTGGCCGGCCCAAGGCTTACCTCGGCCAATGGCCGACCCAAAAACTCACTCGGCACCCCTTTGGTCGCCTATAAATACAGAGGTCCGTCGTCTCCCAAAGGTAATCCATTTTTGAGTCATGAAACGCTGCCGAACTCATACTTCACTCGTTTCGCTCATCTTTGGCCTCTCTAAACACCTAACCTCTTTTACCCACCTCAATCCTACTAATGTTGAGCGTCGGAGAGGTAAATAGAGGTACCCCCTTTGTTTCACCTTTGTAGTTCACACATTCTTTCCTGCTTTTCAGGTGTTGAGACGAGGTAGTCATCATAGACAACTAAGGGACGATTTGGGATACCAAGTTCGACACGCTCGAGCCAAAGCGAGATCACTTGGTCCAGCGTTGAATCTAACCGCTTTTGGCTCCTAAATAGCTGTCCGAAAACGAGCGACAACATTTTGGTGCTAGAAGGAGGGGGATCTCCCGACCTTGACAACGCATTCCCTCTACTACTCCTCTTCCACCTTCGACGACAAAACTCTCGATATTTGAGTCAATTGTCTGTCACCTCCGCAGCCGACCGAGCGACTAGCTCGAGAAACACCTTGGAAAGCTTGGCACGCCGGATTGGGGATCAAGGGCCTCATGATAACGAGAGCCTACCCCTCGAACCTGCCATCCATGAACCGGCCGGCAACATCAACGACGCCCTCCCTGAAGACCCGGCATGGAGATTCTCTTAATTGCTCGAGCAGCTAGGGGTGAATGGTGCACTCATCGCCGACCTCCTCGGCTACAATATCGTCGATGACGTCAACCCCGACGAGAAAGACCCCAACCATGTGGCAAAAAAAAAACCATCGAGACTAACCTCGACCACATTATTCACAAAAGTGAGCGCGCATAAGCGCCTTCAAGGGGACACCCTCAGGCAACCGTGGCAAGACATCAATCGCCGGGTGAACACACTCATGCGCCCTCGAGGGGACACTCTTGAGAGACCACATCAATGCGTCAAATATCGCGCAATAACCGAGGACCCTCAATCTCAGGGTCTCGAAAGGGATGCTCCGAGCTAACCATTTGCGTCCAAAACCCCCGAAGAGGTGACGACATTAATGGTCGCGACGTCCTCGAGTTGAGGTCACTCCTCGAGGTGAGTTCCAAGTCCACAAGTCGACTGAAAAGTCCTCGTGCCGACTCTACACATGACTCCTCGAGTTGAGGCCACTCCTCGAATTGAGTTCCGAGTCCACGAGTCGACTGATAAGTCCTCGTGCCGACTCTACACACGACTCCTTGAGTTGAGGTCACTCCTTGAGTTGAGTTCCGAGTCCACGAGTCGATAGACAAGTCCTCGTGCCGACTCTACACATGACTCCTCGAGTTGAGGTCACTCCTCGAGTTGAGTTCCGAGTCCACGAGTCGACTGATAATTCGTCGTGCTGACTCTACACATGACTCCTCGAGTTGAGTTCCGAGTCCACGAGTCGACTGATAGTTCCTCGTGCCAACTCTACACACGACTCCTCGAGTTGAGTCCCGATTCCACGAGTCGACAGATAATTCCTCCTGCCGACTCTATACACGACTCCTCGAGTTGAGTTCACTCCTCGAGTTGAGTTTCGAATCGATTGATAATTCCTCGTGTCGACTCTACACACGACTCCTCAAGTTTAGTTCACTCCTCGAGTTGAGTCCCGAGTACACAAGTCGACTTATAATTCCTCATGCCGACTCTACACGTGACTCCTCGAGTTAAGTTCACTCCTCGAGTTGAGTCCCGACTCCACGATTCGACTGATAATTCCTCGTGCCGACTCTACACACGACTCCTGAAGTTCAGTTCACTCCTCGAGTTGAGTTCTGAGTCCATGAGTCGAGTGATAATTCCTCGTGGCGACTCTACACACGACTCCTCGAGTTGAGTTCACTCCTCGAGTTGAGTTCCGAATCCACGAGTGGACTGATAAGTCCTCCTGCCGACTCTACACACGATTCCTCGAGTTGAGTTCACTCCTCGAGTTGAGTCCCTAGTCAACGAGTCGACTGATAAGTCCTCGTGCTGACTGTACACACGACTCCTCGAGTTGAGTCCCAAGTCCACGAGTCGACTGATAAGTCCTTGTGCCGATTCTACACACGACTCCTCGAGTTGAGGTGACTCCTCGAATTGAGTTCCGAGTCCACGAGTCGACTGATAAGTCATCGTGCCGACTCTACACATAACTCCTCGAGATGAGTTCACTCCTCGAGTTGAGTTCTAAGTCCTTGAGTCGACTGATAAGTCATCATGCAAACTCTACACATAACTCCTCGAGTTGAGTCCGCTCCTCGAGCCGAGTCTCGATTCGCACGTCGATTGACAAATCCTCTCCTCAACTTTACGCGTAACTCCTCAAGTTGAGTTCCAAGTCAAAGATTCGACTTACGAGTCCTCGGATCAAACATCCACGATTTCTTGACTCACCAATCAACGATAGACTCACAAGTCTCTATGACAAATCTACATCCTCTCCTACAAGCAACAGAAAAATCGTCCCTAACGACATGCTTAAGTCGCCCCTAACGACGTACAAAAATTCGCTCCACGACCCTCTTGAGAGAGAAAGAATGGGCCAATTGAGTCCCCAAACGTGACACGCACGCCCTGGCGTTGCGCTCACAAGGGCATAAGACTCGACCCAAGAGACTCAACCCAAAAACGCGACCACTGCACTAAGGTGCGACACTCGCCGGGGGATCAAGTCCACGCCTAACCCCGTCTATCACATGACACGCGCACCCAAGGGTGCCACGCTCATGTGGTATAGTCACGCTCGCCTCCCAGCTCATGCGCTAATAGGCAGCAAGTCACATATGGGTTTCAAAGGCCGGCGTCCGCCGGACAAAACTGGTCTAGCTAGCGTCGACGAAAAACCTGGTCACGCAATATGGCACCGAGGCCCCTCGAGGACAAGACGTGCAAATCGATTACACCTTCATTGGTAGGTCGAGAAAATAAGCCACGCACCCCTAAGACGTGCAAATCGATTACGCCTTCATTGGTAAGTCGAATAAATAAGCCGCACACCCCAAGACGTGCGAATCGATTACGCCTTCATTGGTAAGTCGAGAAAATAAGCCGCGCACCTCCAAGACGTGCGAGTCGATAAAGCCTTCATTGATAAGTCGAGAAAATAAGTCCCGTCCGGCCAACTCCCGGCCGGCAAAAGGCTTGCCTCGGCCAGTGGCCAGCCCAAGGTTTACCTCGGCCATTGACCGGTCCAAGGCTTGCCTCGGCCGTTTGCCAGCCCAAAGGCTTGCCTCGGCCGTTGGCCGGACGAAGGCTTGCCTCGGCCATTGGCCGGCCTAAAGGCTTGCCTCGGCCATTGGCCGGCCCAAGGCTTGCCTCAGCCATTGGCCGGCCCAACGCTTCCCTCAGCCATTGGCCGAACCAAGGCTTGCCTCAGCCATTGGCCGGCTCAAGGCTTGCCCCGGCCATTGCCTGGCCCAAAAGCTTGCCCCGACCATTGGCCGGCCCAAGGCTTGCCCGGGCCATTGGCCGGCCCAAGGCTTGCCTCGGCCATTGGCCAGCTCAAGGCTTGCCTCGGCCGTTGGCCAGCCTAAAGGCTTGCCTCAGCCATTGGCCGGCCGAAGGCTTGCCTCTGCCATTGGCCGACCCAAAGGCTTTCCTCGGCCATTGGGCGGACCAAGGCTTGCCTCAACCATTGGCCGGCCCAACGCTTCCCTCGGCCATTGGCCGGCTCAAGGCTTGCCCTGGCCATTGGCCGGCCCAAAGGCTTGCCCCGGCCATTGGCTGGCCAAGGCTTGCTTCAGCCCTTGGCCGGCCGAAGGCTTGCCTCGGCCATTGGCCGGCCCAAGGCTTTCCTCGGCCATTGGCCGGCTCAAGGCTTGCCTCGGCCATTTGCCGCCCCAAAGGCTTGCCTCGGCCATTGGCCGGCCCAAGGCTTCCCTCGGCCATTGGCCGGCCCAAGGCTTGCCCAAAACACCCCTTTGGTCGCCTATAAATAGAGAGGTCCATCCTCTCCCAAAGGTAATCCATTTTTTAGTCCAGAAACGCTGCCGAACTCATACTTCACTCGTTGTGCTCATCTTTGGCCTCTCTAAAGACCTAAAACACCCCTTTGGTCGCCTCTGTTTCCCGTTTGTCGTTCACACATTCTTTCCTTCTTTTCAGGTGTTGAGACGAGGTAGTCATCATCGATAGCTGAGGGACGACTTGGGATACCAAGTTCGACACGCTCGAGCCAAAGCGAGATCACTTGGTCCGGCCTTGGATCTATCTGCTTTTGGCTCCTAAATAGGTATCCGAAAATGAGCGACAACACAAATTTTGACTAGCCACCTTTTATATTGGTTTGATCACTCACATCCTTTCGCAGAGCCTCAAGGGAGGATTACTAGGGATTGAGCCTAAGTGTGCAACCAACCACTTAGTCCAAAAGGTCAACTTTGAAAAAACAATCCCCTATGAGGAGGCCTTGTCTTCATCGTCTCACTCTCGGACGTAGCTCATTGAGCAATGATCAGAGCAAAGCACCTTTGAGTACTCTTTTCATTAGTGTTGGGGATCGTGGGTCACAAACAACAAGTATAACCCTCCCACTTAGTTATTGGAGATGGTGCAACGACTCTTATAAGTTCGGAAACAGATTTCCTAGTTATGGAACGATAGAGTGGACAACTAGAAAAGAATCATAGAGGTTCATGTTCAGAGCAGTGTTAGTGCATAAAGGCACAAGGTACATACTCAGATCTTTTCCTTTTTTCTATTCGGGAAAGTGCATGAGGGAAGTGTGAACTTCAACTCACTCGAACACTTGAAAGTTTGAGATTACAAATCTTTATTTTTCGGCTTGTCTACGAAGAGACCTCCCACTCAAATTTTTCAAGAGCATATAGATATTGAACATATGTGATATAGATATAGTTTTGAAAACATTTTTAAAACTTATTTGATTTGGATGACAAAATATTTTCAAGTTTGAAAACTAAAACGGTTTTTCAAAATTCAAACTAGTTTTGTAAAAATTCAATTTCAATTAAACTTTCAAAAATCAAAAAATTTTAAACTTTCACATTATGTTTATAATCTTACAAAAAAACATTTTTACTCAAGAAAATTTTCTCAGTAGATTTCTATAACTCATGGTAGTGGGGCTGAAAATCCGGATTTCTAAAAAACTAGACTTTCGGAACAGCCGCGCACCTCGGAGTAAAATCGCCATAATTCGCGGCTCCAATGTCATTTTGACCCGAAACCAATTGCATTGGAAAGAGGAGAAACAGACCTTCAATTTGATTTAAGAATAATTAAATTTAGAATTCTGAGTTAAGAGTTATGCAACGTTTACTGCAGGTTTTCTCGAGCTCGTAGAAAACTTGAAATAATTAAAGGTCTGTCTTTGAGTGTGAAAAAAAAATAATCGAGTGTAACATAACGTTTTTGGAAGTTGTTAAAACTTTTATTTGTGTTTTATTAACATGGTAATAACATGGTATAAAAAAATAACAACAAGCATAAAACGATTCACGTAAATTAAAGAAACTAGCAAGACAAGAAAACTAGTCACAAAATTTACACGAAATTTTCTCAAAGTTAAAAACCCGTTTTTCAATATAAAAAATTAAAAACTTTTAGAACTGATTCTAATGTGTTTTAATAACATCCCAAACTCATAGAAAATGAACAAGATTTTTAATTTATAGGCAAGAGCAATAAATTAAAAAAAATCTAAAAAAACAATTCTAACTTCTCAGAAAATTAGTAAAGTTTCGAAAACGATTTTCAAGCTCATAATTTTAATTACATGTACATGCATATTTTTTACCATAGCTCTGATACCATTTATTGGAATTGATCTAGGGTTAAGAAAAGATTTAACGCTTCGAGCAAGTGGCGGTATTTAAAAATTTTCTTTAAAAGAAGTAAAACGATTTTACTAACCTAGACAAAGAGCAAGTACATATAAATTAAAATTATAAACGAGAAATACATGTTTGCTAACCTTTGAGAAGCTTGAACGTTGAGGAGCCTTTGGAAGGTTGAAACGTTCGTCTCCGCTCATAGCACGTCTCTCTTCTTTCCTCGGGAACTCGAGCAACCACGAAAGTTTCTATCACTAGAATCACTAGAGAAAGAAAGGAATTAGTGTGTGGGCACTTTTATTCACGACGACTCAAGAATAAGTCTAAGAATCGAAGAGCTAAATCACTAGGTCAAATGTGGACTTAGGTGCCAAAACAAAAACGAAAAGAACTAGAGAGAGAGAGAGAGGTTCGGGCGCCCACAATGTCTAGAGTGAGAAGCTCTCAATCTCTAACTTATGTGGAATGAGAAAACAATGAGAATGTGGCCTCTATTTATAGGGGAGGGATTACCTTCATGAAGGTAGTTTCCTCTTCTATAGAATATCAAATATTCATGAGCAAATATTGCCTCTCTTTCTCTCCATGTGGACGTCCAAGGTATTTGTTTCCTCTTTTATCCTGCTTCTCCTTGACCCTGATTGCCGCCGATACGAATTTCCTTCTAGAGGAAATTTTTTTCCTCTCTTTCTTTTGGCAAGTATCTTCATACATGAATGTATCGTTTTAAGCAAACTACGAAGAGTTTGTTCATGCAAATCTGCATTTGTCTCTTCGTATGTTGTTAGGTTTGTTTATGGACTAAAGACTAAGGTTTTATCATAAAGCTTCACAAAGGAATAATGAATGAACGTTTCAACTTTTTATTAATGAATAAGCAATTACAAGCAAGAGTCTTCGTGAGACTTTATTATATCAAATGTACAAAAGTAAAGACTACAACTCTTCTTGTGGGCACCATTGACAACAGAGTCTTCATCAGCAATTCTAGTAGATGTACCAGAAGATGTTCCAGAAGATGTTCAATAGGATGCTCCACAAACTTTTCAAGATGATCTTGCAACAACACTTGCAACAATAGCAGCATCGGAAGCCGATTCTGTTGGAATAGATCTACGAGTAAGAAAACATTTATCACTTCTAGCTAGCGGCGGAATATAATAAATTTCTTTAAAACTCGTAAAACGTTTTTACAACCTAGACAAAGTGCATGAGCGTATAATTTAAAATTTTAAAACTACATTTAGTTTTTACTCGGTACCAACCTTGAATGAAGCTTGAATGTTGAGAAGCCTTAGGAAAGGTTGAAACGCTCGTCACCCCATGCAGCTCGCCTCTCCCACTAGTCTTCTTTGAACCTGTGTGTAACCATAAAACTTTCTACCACTAGAGTCTTTGAGTATGGTTAGGATTTAGTGTGTGGGCACTTTTAAACACAATCAGTCAAGAACAAGTCTTTGAGCCAAAGAGCTAAAACAAAATGCTAGGTCTAATGAGGACCTAGGTGCCAAAACAAAAAGGACAATAAGAGATTCTAGAGAGAGAGGGTGGGCGGCCAACATAGAGAGAGAAGATCTCAATCTCTAAAATTGTGTGTTGTGAATTGTGGATGAGGTGAGGTATTTATAGGAGGAGGTTTGCCTTGAAAAGGTAGTTTCCTCTTTTCCATTGAATATCACATATTCATGAGCAAATCCTAATTTCCTCTTTTCCCTTCCTTTGCATGTCTAACATGCCCTTATTGCCTCATGGATTTGTTTCCTCTTTTGCTTGCTCTCTCTTGGCCGAAAATCCCATTAATTCTAGAAGCAAATTTGTTTCCTCTTTTTCTTTTGGCAAGTATCTTCATACATAAATGCACAAAATAAATTCCCCTTCTCTTCTATGATGGCCACGGTCTTGGGGCTCTAGAACAAGCTTCTAGATGTTTGTTTATTGGTTCATGACAACATAAGAAAAGCCTATTAAGAATTTTCAAATAAAATTCCATGAAGTGAAGTTCAATCCTCAAGGCCCAAACACTCAATTTGGCCGTGTGACATGATTTCATTGTCATCATATGACAATCTCCAAAAACTTATTTATAGACATTCATACCATCCCATGTCAAAAAGACAAAATAACCCTTTAGCCAATTTTTGTAAAACTTGTCTAGTTCAACATTTGAACTTATTTTGACTTAGCTTTCATATTTAACTAATCCTACTATAAAGACTTGTGGTAGTGACCTTATGGATCCAAATGAACAAGACTTGAGCAAGCATACTTGGACTCAAAAGTTCACAAACCTTTTCCAAGTTCTAGCTTAATGTCAACTGACTCCACTAAAGAGTTGACACTGAAATCTCTCGATTCAAATGAATATATTTTCTACTCAAGACTTCTACTTAATTGTAATAAGTGGATCCATTGAATATTATCTCTGTTTACCCTTCATGAACATCATCAACTAGATGGGATTTACAAACTTATCATTTTACCGTTCTAGTTGTTATTTCCTCAACGCCTTTATCGCTTGTGAATAAGTTAGAAACAATGTATTGATCACGAGCTAACAAGTCACATTGATTCATCCAAAAGAGTCATGACTCAGTTTGGACACTGGCCAGTTCATTTATTCACATTCAAAGGAACAAAGCATGAGGTGATATACATTACATTTCAGCAATCTTGTACATGAATTCCATATCTATGAGATCTTCACAAAGTTACTCATTACATCTTCATAACTTAGTACTTCACCAATAGGTCTCGTCTATATCACATAGTGAATCTAGAACTCCGACTTTCTCAAATGAGAATATGTAAGCTATGAAATGACATGTCTCATTTCAGGATTGACGTAAGCATGATGCAATTCATACATAGTGACTTCGAGACATAGGAGGTTAAATGGTTTGTTCTTTTTCTGTCTGTAGAAGTGCAAGGTCGAGTGGCCTTCTGGACGGCCGAGCTACCTGCTGGACGGCCGAGCGGCCCGCTGGATGGCCATGTGGCCTTCTGGACAGTCAAGCTGCCTGCTGGATGGCCGAGCGGCCTGTTGGACGGCCGAGATGCCTACAGGTTGGATGAGTGGCCTTTTGGATGGCCGAGTGACCTACTAGACGGCCAAGTCGCCTGCTGGACGGCCGAACGGTCACTTGGCGAAGGATCAGGAAGCGCTGCGTGGCTGAGCCGTCCTTGGGCAATGGTCTAGAGTCTCTACCCAGTCTTTTTGTCGGGATGATTGGTTACTCCGGCCGAGCCATGGAGGGTGCCTTGTGGCAACTGTTTTTAAATCTCGTCGGCTCGAGATGTGCCGACAACATTATCCATTTGAGTTTGCTTCGAAATTGCAAATTCGGACGGCAAACTCAATACCATGATGATGCGCTGGGCTAACGAGATGCGTCGCGGTTGCAAATCCAGGAAAGCCGACACGAAACGTTATGTCCCGCTATTCCTTATCATCTTCTCCTTTTTTATTTCTCTTTTAAGTCGTGATGCATGCGTAACACGTGCCGCTCATGTGCTATGGGATCCCCGAATCATCTTCACGAGGGTCCAATCGATGGGGATACATTTTCCTTTCTCTTATTCTCTCAACCCCATCTAGACAAGTTTTGGGAACAATTCCAAACTCCCTTTTTTCCTCCCCCTTACAACTCGGGCCTTAGGCGAGACATGCACATCGGGGAGGACAATCACTCAATGGTGGATGCTTGGATTGGTGGTGTGGAGATGCTGGCGGCGGAGGGCGAGGCTGCCAGGGGCGCTGGAGCGCGTAGTCTGTCCGAGGCGGTGGGAGCACCATTGGCTCGGATCTACGTGGGCGCCGGCGCTGGAGCATGCGAGCCGGCGGGTCTAGACGGGGCGCTGTCGACCAAGATCGCAAGGCGGCGCGAGTCGAATGGGCTGGACGAAGCGCGGGCGACCGGGAGCGTCATGTTGTGTGGACCAGCCGGACCAGGGGGACCGTCGGTGATCGAGGGCGCCGGGACGCGCGGGTCGACCAGGTCGGGCGAGATGCGGGCGGCCAGGGGTTCTGGGCTGCGCGGGTCGGCAATGTTGGAGGAGGCGTCGGCTACCGAGGATGCTGGGACGCGCGAGCCGAGCAGGCCGGGCGAGGTGCATTCGGCCATGGGCACTAGGCTGCGCGGCTCGGCCGGGCCGGAGGGGGCGTCAGTGGCCGAGGGTGCCGGGGCACACGGGCCGGCGGTCTCGGACTTCTTCCGCGGCACCGGCGAGGGTTGAGGCGGTGGCAGCTTGGCCGTTTCCGGCGATGAGGGCCGGGGAGGCCTAGGAGATGGCGGCCCGGCGTTAACCCTAGGGTTGGTGGGCGCGACGAGCTTGGCCCAAATGATCGAGATCGACCGGGCGTGGGCTGTGCCCACTTGTGGAGGCCAAGGCCGCGCGCATAGGAAGCCCGGGCCGTGCCCACGACACCGAGGTGAGCGAGGCGCGTGTTGGAATTGATCTAGGGTTTAAGAAAAAGTTTAACGCTTCGCAAAGCGGCGGAATTTTAAAAATTTTCTTTTCAAGTAAAAACAGTTTTTTACCAACCTAGACAAAGAGCAAGTACATATAAATAAAAACTATTATGAGCATAGAAGTTTACTAACCTTTCTTGAAGCTTGAACTTTGAGAAGCTTTTGGAAAGTTTGCAACGCTCGTCTCCCCTCGCAGCAAGTCTCTCTTTCTTTCCTCGGCAACTCGAGCAACCACGATGGTTTCTATCACTAAATCACTCGAAATAAAAGGAATTAGTGAGTGGGCACTTTTAAACACTACGACTTAAGAACGAGTCTTGAAGTCGCAGAGCTAAACACTAGGTCAAATGAGGACCTAGGTGCCAAAACAATAAAACGAAATTCACTAGAGAGAGAGAGGAGAGGGGCGGCCAAACTTCTAGAGAGAGAGTCTCTCAAATCTCTTAAACTTGGATGAATGAAATGTGTGGAATGAGGCTCCTATTTATAGGAGAGGTTTCACCTTCAATAAGGTAGTTTCCTCTTCTATAGAATATCACATATTCATGAGCAAAAATCCCTTATTTCCCATTCCCTTCTTGGAATAAGTTGTTATTTCCTCAAAAATCCCTTATTTACAAAAATTACCATTTTACCCTTCTAGCTGTTATTTCCTCAACTCCTTTGTCGCTTGTGAATAAGTTAGAAACAATGTATTGACGAGGAGCTAACAAGTCACATTGTTTCACCCAAAAGAGTCAAGACTCAATTTGGACACTGGCCAGTTCATTTATTCACACTCCAAGGAACAAAGCATGAGGTGATATACATTGCATTTCAGCAATCTTGTACATGAATCCCATATCTATGAGAACTTCACAAAGTTACTCATGACATTCTCACAACTTAGTACTTCACCAATAGGCCCTGTTCGAAATCACATAGTGAGTCCGAACTCTGACTTTCTCAAATGAGAATACTAAGGTGTGAAGTGACATGTCTCATTTCAGGATTAAGGTAAGCACGATGCAATTCATACGTAGTGACTTCGAGACATAAGAGGTTAAATGGTTTGTTCTTATCTTGTCTCTAGAAGTGCACTGGTCAATTCAGTGCCTTCGGAAGATACCTAGAAGAACTATAGAGTCTCCAACTCTCAATGCCTCATAACCAGACATCATAGATTCTTCTAACAATCATACTGAGGTCAATAGTCCTTTGACCGTAGATTGCGAATATATCATTTTAAGCAAACTACGAAGAGTTTGTTCATGCAAATCTACATTTGTCTCTTCGTAAGTTGTTTAGTTTGTTTATGGACTAAAGACTAATGTTTTATCATAAAGCTTCAGACAAGGAAGATTGAATGAACGTTTCAACTTTTTATTAATGAATAAGCAATTACAAGCAAGTGACTTCATGATACTTTATTACATCAAATGTAGAATATAAAGATTATAACTCTTGTTGTGGGCACCATTGACAACAAACTCCCACTTGACTCAAAGAAGATGTGTGTAGTCTTTCATGCCTAATCCCTCTCGATGTTCGTCGAAGACCTTGTTTGCTAGGGCCTTTGTGAATGGATCTGCTAGGTTGTCCACCGTTGAGATCTTCTTCACTTCCACGTCTCCGCGCTGCACGATCTCTCGAATCAAATGGTATTTCCTCTCAATATGCTTAGAGCGCTTATGGCTTCTAGGTTCCTTTGAGTTAGCATTAGCCCCACTATTATCACAATAAAGGGTCATGGGCTCGTCGACGTTTGGAACAACTTCCAAATACTTAAGGAATTTTCTAAGCCATACAGCCTCTTTGGATGCTTCACAAGCAGCCACATATTCTGCTTCCATTGTGGAGTCAGCAATGCAAGATTGCTTAATACTTCTCCACACAACAGCTCCACCATTAAGGATGAACACAGATCCTGAAATGGATTTCCTGGAATCCTTATCCGCTTGAAAATCGGAGTCGGTATATCCCGTCTTAGTCAGGTCAGTACCTGAGTATGTAAGCATCAAGTTCCTAGTTCTTCGAAGATACTTAAGAACATGCTTAACATCAATCCAGTGCTCGGGTCCAGGGTTGGATTGGAAACGGCTAACTACGCCAACGGCGAAACAGATGTCAGGTCTAGTTCAAAGCATAGCATACATAAGGCTTCCTACGGCAGAGGCGTAAGGAATTGTCCTTGTTGGAATCGATCTAGGGTTTGAGAAAAAGTTTAACGCTTCGTTAAGCGGCGGAATTTTAAAAATTTTCTTTTTAAGTAAAACTAGTTTTTACTAACCTAGACAAGAGCATATGCATGTAAATAAAAACTAATATGAGCTATAAAAGTTACTAACCTTTTTGATGCTTGAACGTTGATGAGCCTTTGGAAGGTTGGCAACGTTCGTCTCCCCTCGCAGCACGTCTCTCTTTTCTTTCCTCGGGAACTCGAGCAACCACGATAGTTTCTATCACTAAATCACTCGAAAAGAAGGAATTAGTGAGTGGGCACTTTTAAACACTACGACTTGAGAACGAGTCTCGAAGTCGCAGAGCTAAAGACTAGGTCGAGTGAGGACCTAGGTGCCAAGACAAGAGAAAACCGAAAATAAACTAGAGAGAGAGAGAAGAGGACTTCGGCCAAGTTCTAGAGAGAGAGTCTCTCAAATCTCTTAAACTTGGATGAATGAATTGTGAGGAAATGGGGCTCCTATTTATAGGAGAGGTCTCACCTTCAATAAGGTAGTTTCCTCTTCTATAGAATATCACATATTCATGAGCAAAAATCCTTCATTTCCCATTCCATGTTGGGCGCCCAAGGCTGCCTCCTAGAGGCTAGGATTTGTTTCCTTTTTTGTTCCTTGGCTTTCCCTTTTCTCACTTGGCCGAATTTCCTACAAGCATGTGTGGGAAATTTGTTTCCTCTTTTTCTTTTGGCAAGTATCTAAATACATTTATGCACAAAATAAACTCTCTTTCCTTGGGTATTATGGGCGCCCATTTCACTTCTAGAAGGAGCTTCTAGAAGCTTCTTCATTTATTCATGAGAACATGAAAAAGGCCCATTAAGAGTTTTCAATAAAATTCTTATGAAATGAAATTAATTCACAAGGCCCAATTAATCATATTATGGCCGAGTGACATTAAATCATCAAATGAACTTGTCAAAATTTATTGACATCCATTTCATCCTTATGTCTCAAAAGACAAAAATACCCTTTTAACTATTTTCGTTCTTGTTTTGGCTTAGCTTCCAGTTTAACTATTCCTATCGATGTGATTCGTGACAGTGACCTCATGGACCCAAATGAACAAAGCTTTAGCTAAACACTTGGACTCAAAAGTTCACAAACCTTTTCCAAGTTTAGCTTAATGCCAACTGACTCCACTAAAGAGCTGACACTGAAAATCTCTCGGTTCAAATGAATTTATTTTCTACTCAAGAATTCGACCTAATTATGATGAGCGGATCCACTGAATATTATCTATGTTTACCCTTCATGAATGTCATCAGCTAGTCGGGATTTACTAAATTACCATTTTACCCTTCTAGCTGTTATTTCCTCAACTCCTTTGTCGCTTGTGAATAAGTTAGAAACAATGTATTGACGAGGAGCTAACAAGTCACATTGTTTCATCCAAAAGAGTCAAGACTCAATTTGGACACTGGCCAGTTCATTTATTCACACTCCAAGGAACAAAGCATGAGGTGACATACATTGCATTTCAGCAATCTTGTACATGAATTCCATATCTATGAGAACTTCACAAAGTTACTCATGACAGACTCACAACTTAGTACTTCACCAATAGGCCTTGTTCGGAATCACATAGTGAGTCCGAACTTTGACTTTCTCAAATGAGAATACTAAGGTGTGAAATGGCATGTCTCATTTCAGGATTAAGGTAAGCATGATGCAATTCATACATAGTGACTTCGAGACATAAGAGGTTAAATGGTTTGTTCTTATCTTGTCTCTAGAAGTGCACTGGTCAATTCAGTACCTTCGGAAGATACCTAGAAGAACTATAGAGTTCCTAACTCTCAATGCCTCATAACCAGACATCATAGATTCTTCTAACAATCATACTGAGGTCAATAGTCCTTTGACCCTAAGATTGCGAATATATCGTTTTAAGCAAACTACGAAGAGTTTGTTCATGCAAATCTACATTTGTCTCTTCGTAAGTTGTTAAGTTTGTTTATGGACTAAAAGACTATGGTTTTATCATAAAGCTTCAGACAAGGAAGATTGAATGAACGTTTCAACTTTATTAATGAATGAATAGGCAATTTCAAGCAAGAGTCTTTATGAGACTTTATTACATCAAATGTTCAAAATAAAGACTACAACTCTTCTTGTGGGCACCATTGACAACAAACTCCCACTTGACTCAAAGAAGGTGTGTGTAGTCCTTCATGCCTAATCCCTCACGATGTTGGTCGAAGACCTTGTTCGCTAGGGCCTTGGTGAATGGATCTGCGAGGTTGTCCACCGTTGAGATCTTCTTCACTTCCACGTCTCCGCGCTGCACGATCTCTCGAATCAAATGGTATTTCCTCTCAATATGCTTAGAGCGCTTATGGCTTCTAGGTTCCTTTGAGTTAGCGACAGCCCCACTATTATCACAATAAAGGGTCATGGGCTCGTCGACGTTTGGAACAACTTCCAAATACTTAAGGAACTTTCTAAGCCATACAGCCTCTTTGGATGCTTCACAAGCAGCCACATATTCTGCTTCCATTGTGGAGTCAGCAATGCAAGATTGCTTAATACTTCTCCACACAACAGCTCCACCATTAAGGATGAACACAGATCCCGAAGTGGATTTCCTGGAATCCTTATCCTCTTGAAAATCGGAGTCGGTATATCCCGTCATAGTCAGGTCAGTACCTGAGTATGTAAGCATCAAGTTCCTAGTTCTTCGAAGATACTTAAGAACATGCTTAACAGCAATCCAGTGCTCGGGTCCAGGTTTGGATTGGAAACGGCTAACTACGCCAACGGCGAAACATATATCAGGTCGGGTGCAAAGCATAGCATACATGAGGCTTCCTACGGCAGAGGCGTAAGGAATTTTCCTCATGTCTTCAATCTCTTGTGCAGTCTTGGGAGACTGGTCCTTAGAGAGTGAAACTCCATGCCTAAAGGGTGTTTGACCCCTCTTGCAGTCTTGCATCGAGAAGCGATCCATCACCTTATCAATATAAGATGCTTGAGAGAGCGACAGGGTCCGGTTTTTCCTATCTCGAAAGATTTGGATTCCCAGAATGTATGCAGCTTCTCCTAGATCCTTCATATCGAATTGCTTTGCCAGCCAGACTTTAACCTTAGATAACTTACCCACGTCATTACCAATGAGCAGTATATCATCGACATATAGTACCAGAAACACAACTTTGCCTTCGTGTATTAACTTGTAAACACAAGGCTCATCTATTGACTGTTCAAAGCCGAAGCTCTTTATAGTTTCATCGAATCTAATATTCCATGACCTAGATGCTTGCTTTAGTCCATAAATGGATTTAAACAACTCACAAACCTTGGTCTCTTGACCTTTATCCACGAAACCGTCTGGTTGAGCCATGTAAATGCGCTCGTCAAGATTGCCATTCAGAAAGGCTGTCTTGACATCCATTTGCCAGATCTCATAGTCGAGAGCTGCAGCTATGGATAGGAGTATGCGGATGGATTTAAGCATCGCGACTGGCGAGAAGGTTTCTTCATAGTCAATCCCTTCTTGTTGGGTATAACCCTTCGCCACAAGTCGTGCTTTGAACGTCTCAACGTTCCCATCAGGACCCCTTTTCTTCTTGTATATCCACTTACACCCTACGGGTTTAATCCCTTCAGGAAGGTCTATAAGTTTCCAGACTTTGTTGACATACATCGAGTGCATTTCAACTTTCATGGCGTCAAGCCAAAGGTTTGATTCAGAACAAGCCATCGCTTGGCTATAGGAAACAGGGTCATCCATGTCGGAGACGGCTACAAGAGAGTCTCCATAAGACATGTACCTGTCAGGCTTTTGAGTAGCCCTCCCACTACGTCGAAGTACTACTTGACGAGATTCTGATGAGTTAGGTTGTGTTTCAGTTGGGGTAAGAACAGTTCTTACAGATGAGGTAGAAGCTTCCTCACCCAACTTTTCTTCAAGCACAATTTTGCTTCTAGGTTTCGCATCCTTCATAAAGTCCTCCTCAAGGAAACGAGCATTCGTGCTAACGAAAGTCTTATCGTCCTCGGGACTATAGAAAGTAAAACCTTTGGTTTCCTTCGGATATCCTACAAACAGGCACAATTCTGACCTACTAGCCAACTTGCTAGTCTTTTGCCTTAGCACATGTGCAGGGCAACCCCAAATTCGGATGTGGCCCAAACTTACTTTACGGCCAGTCCATCTTTCATAAGGAGTACCAGGAACCGTTTTAGACGGAACTTGGTTCAGAATGTAAGCGGCTGTTTCGAGGGCATATCCCCAAAAGGAAAGCGGGAGTGATGAGTAACTCATCATCGATCTAACCATCTCCATAAGAGTTCGGTTTCTTCTCTCTGACACTCCGTTTTGTTGAGGTGTGCCAGGTGCGGTAAGCTGAGAAGCAATACCTTCTTCTTTAAGAAAGTCGTCGAACTCTCCAGACATATACTCACCACCTCGATCAGATCGAAGGGTTTTGATCACTTTGCCAGTTTGCTTTTCCACTAAAGCCCTAAAGACCTTAAATACGTTAAAGGTCTCGGATTTGTGTTTGAGCAAATAGACAAACCCATATCGTGAGTAATCATCAGTGAAGGTAACGAAGTATTCGTATCCTCCACGTGCCTGTTGGCTGAGCGGACCACATACATCAGAATGTATTAGTTCCAGCAACTCAGTGGCTCTTCGACCTTTATCAGAGAAAGGTCGCTTAGTCATTTTTCCTTCTATGCAGGATTCACAAGTAGGTAGTGAACCTATTGCAAAGGCTTGGAGTGGACCATCCCTCACAAGTCTCTTAATCCTTTCTAGACTGATATGACCAAGTCTTAAGTGCCATAGGTGTGTTGATTTTGTTAGATCGGAGGATTCAGAAAGTTTGATCCTCTTTGGCTCCCTAATTAGATCATTATCTATTTCGGTGTCTAAAAGAGAAGGTTGAGTGGGATAGATGTAGAAAAGAGCATTCTTCATACATGCATCAGTGACAAAAGAATTATCAGGAAACGAAATACGAATTCCATTCTTAATGAACTTTAAACAATAATCTTGCTCACGAAGACGAGCAACGGATATTAAGTTCTTCCCAAAGGTAGGAACAAAATATACATTATTCAAGTTTAAAGTGCGGTCTTCAAAAGACAGCGTCACAGATCCCACAGCCTTTGCAGACACCAAGCTCCCATCACCCCATTTGAAACAGAACTCGCCTTCCTCTAAGCTTTTGGTTTTCTTGAAACCATTCAAGGAACAACAAATATGATTAGTAGCAGCGGAGTCAATAATCCACGATGATACATTATCAGCTACTAAGCATGCTTCGGTAACTAGTACAATACTATGTTCCTTTGCTTTGAGATAGGCGGGACAGTTCTTTTTATCGGCCTTGTAAGGTCTCTTCACAGTTCCAGAGGCGGAGGCTTTTTGCTCAGTAGCATGTGCCTCTCCTTGATTCCTCTTTCTCTTAGTGAAACCTACAGCAGTGTGAAGTTCCTCCATAAGCTTGGTAACAGTGTACTCTAGCTTGTTAATGGAGTAGTTCATCTTTAAGGTATCAAGAGATGCGGGGAGAGTTTCTAAGATCACATCTATGACATTCTTCCCATCAATCTCAGATCCTAGGATTTCCATTTTACTCAGATGACTAATGATCAATATCATAAAGTCTCCTATAGGAGTCCTAGCCTGCATATGACAGTTCATAAACTGTCGGACTGCTTGTTGCCTTGCTTGACGCCTTTGCCCTCCAAACATCTCAAGGAGATTGTAGAGCATGTCAGCGGTAGTCTCGATGTCACGATGTTGCACTTTCAGCACATTGTTCATAGATGCCAAGATATAGCACCTCACAATCTCATCGGATCGAAGCCAGGCCGCTAAGGCGTCATTGTCCTCTTGAGTTGAATCATCATTTGTCAGAGGAGGACACAGGGTGGTGAGTACCCATTTGTGCTTGTTAATGGTAGGTATTATGTCGAGGTTACGTTTCGAATCTACGTAGTTTTCGTTTTCGAGTTTGATCGAAGAAAGATTGAGAGATGTTTGAGAGACAAGTTGCTTATTTAAGTTGAAACAAGTTTATGATTAGTCTTTGGTTTAGGATTTAAGTTTCATTAAGACTTTTATAAAATCCAAAGGTGTTATAAACCAAACGATAATTTACTCCCTCAAGAGAAGGCCGCAAAAAATCTCCATTTATAAGTAAATGACACATCATTAATGCTAAGCCAAGATGTCAGTACATCATTTTGACTAGCCACCTTGTAAATTGGTTTGATCACTCACATCCTTTCGCAGAGCCTTAAGGAAGGATACTAGGGATTGAGCCTAAGTGTGCAACCAACCACTTAGTCCAAAAGATCAGCTTTGAAAAACAATCCCCCAAGGGGAGGCCTTGCCATCATTGCATCACTATCGGACGTAGCTCATTGAGCAATGATCGAAGCAATAACGCCTTGGAGTACTCACATTTAAGTGAGGGTCGCAAGAGCGGCTCTTAGTCCCACGTTATTGCATCTTTCACTAGTGTTGGGGATCGCGGGTTACAAACAACGAATATAACCCTCCCACTTAGTTTTTGGAGTTGGTTCATCGACTCTTATAAGTTCGGAAACAAATTTCCTAGTTAGAGAGCGACAGAGCGGACAACTAGAAGAGAATCCTAGATCGACATGTTCAGAGCAGTATTAGTGCATAAAGGCACAAGGTACATACTCGATCTTTTCCTATTTTCTATTTCGGGAAAGTGCGTGAGGGAAGTGTGAACTTCAACTCACTCGAACACTTGAATGTTTGAGATTACACATCTTTTTATTTTTCGGCTTTGTCTACAAAGAGACCTCCCACTCAAAATTTCAAGAGCATATAGATTTTGAACATATGTGATATAGATATAGTTTTGAAAACATTTTGAAAATTTATTTGATTTGGATGACAAAATATTTTCAAGTTTGAAAGTGAAAACGGTTTTTCAAAATTCAAACTAGTTTTGTAAAAATTCAATTTCAATTAATCTTTCAAAAATCAAAACTTTTAATCTTTACACATCATGTTTATAATCATATGAAAAACATTTTTGCTCAAGAAAATTTTCTCATTAGAGTTCTATAACTCATGGTAGTGGGGTTTGAAAATCCGGATTTCTAAAAAACTGGAGTTTCAGACAGCCGCGCACGTCGGAGTAAAATCGCCATATCTGGCGGCTCCGATGTCCTTTTGAGCCGAAACCGGTGGCATTGGACAGAGGACAGACAGAGATTTAATTTGATTCAAGAATCATTAAATTTAGATTTCTGAGCAGAGAGTTATGCCGCTTTTAATGCGGGTTTACATTCCAGCTCGAAGAAAAAGAAATAAATTAAAGCTTTGTCCTTTTAGGTGCGAAAAAGAATCGAGTGTAACGGAACGTTTTATGAAGTTGTTTAAAGCTTTTATTTGTGTTTTATTAGCAGGGTAATAACATAGAATAAAAGAAATAACAACATGCATAAAACGATTCAAGTAAATAAACGAAACTAGCAAGAAAATAAAACTAGTCACAAAATTTACTCGAAAATTCTCAAACCTTTAAAACACGTTTTTCAATATAAAAAATTAAAAACTTTTAGAACTGATTCTAATGTGTTTTAACATCATCCCAAACTCATAGAAAATCAACATGGTTTTTAATTTAAAGGCATGAGCAATAAATTAAAAAAAAAATCTAAGATTACAATTCTAACTTGTCACAAAATTAGTAAACTTTCGAAAACGATTTTCAAGCTCATAATTTTAAAAACATGCACATGCATTCCTTTGACCATAGCTCTGATACCATTTGTTGGAATCGATCTAGGGTTTGAGAAAAAGTTTAACGCTTCGTTAAGCGGCGGAATTTTAAAAATTTTCTTTTTAAGTAAAACTAGTTTTTACTAACCTAGACAAGAGCATATGCATGTAAATAAAAACTAATATGAGCTATAAAAGTTACTAACCTTTTTGATGCTTGAACGTTGATGAGCCTTTGGAAGGTTGGCAACGTTCGTCTCCCCTCGCAGCACGTCTCTCTTTTCTTTCCTCGGGAACTCGAGCAACCACGATAGTTTCTATCACTAAATCACTCGAAAAGAAGGAATTAGTGAGTGGGCACTTTTAAACACTACGACTTGAGAACGAGTCTCGAAGTCGCAGAGCTAAAGACTAGGTCGAGTGAGGACCTAGGTGCCAAGACAAGAGAAAACCGAAAATAAACTAGAGAGAGAGAGAAGAGGACTTCGGCCAAGTTCTAGAGAGAGAGTCTCTCAAATCTCTTAAACTTGGATGAATGAATTGTGAGGAAATGGGGCTCCTATTTATAGGAGAGGTCTCACCTTCAATAAGGTAGTTTCCTCTTCTATAGAATATCACATATTCATGAGCAAAAATCCTTCATTTCCCATTCCATGTTGGGCGCCCAAGGCTGCCTCCTAGAGGCTAGGATTTGTTTCCTTTTTTGTTCCTTGGCTTTCCCTTTTCTCACTTGGCCGAATTTCCTACAAGCATGTGTGGGAAATTTGTTTCCTCTTTTTCTTTTGGCAAGTATCTAAATACATTTATGCACAAAATAAACTCTCTTTCCTTGGGTATTATGGGCGCCCATTTCACTTCTAGAAGGAGCTTCTAGAAGCTTCTTCATTTATTCATGAGAACATGAAAAAGGCCCATTAAGAGTTTTCAATAAAATTCTTATGAAATGAAATTAATTCACAAGGCCCAATTAATCATATTATGGCCGAGTGACATTAAATCATCAAATGAACTTGTCAAAATTTATTGACATCCATTTCATCCTTATGTCTCAAAAGACAAAAATACCCTTTTAACTATTTTCGTTCTTGTTTTGGCTTAGCTTCCAGTTTAACTATTCCTATCGATGTGATTCGTGACAGTGACCTCATGGACCCAAATGAACAAAGCTTTAGCTAAACACTTGGACTCAAAAGTTCACAAACCTTTTCCAAGTTTAGCTTAATGCCAACTGACTCCACTAAAGAGCTGACACTGAAAATCTCTCGGTTCAAATGAATTTATTTTCTACTCAAGAATTCGACCTAATTATGATGAGCGGATCCACTGAATATTATCTATGTTTACCCTTCATGAATGTCATCAGCTAGTCGGGATTTACTAAATTACCATTTTACCCTTCTAGCTGTTATTTCCTCAACTCCTTTGTCGCTTGTGAATAAGTTAGAAACAATGTATTGACGAGGAGCTAACAAGTCACATTGTTTCATCCAAAAGAGTCAAGACTCAATTTGGACACTGGCCAGTTCATTTATTCACACTCCAAGGAACAAAGCATGAGGTGACATACATTGCATTTCAGCAATCTTGTACATGAATTCCATATCTATGAGAACTTCACAAAGTTACTCATGACAGACTCACAACTTAGTACTTCACCAATAGGCCTTGTTCGGAATCACATAGTGAGTCCGAACTTTGACTTTCTCAAATGAGAATACTAAGGTGTGAAATGGCATGTCTCATTTCAGGATTAAGGTAAGCATGATGCAATTCATACATAGTGACTTCGAGACATAAGAGGTTAAATGGTTTGTTCTTATCTTGTCTCTAGAAGTGCACTGGTCAATTCAGTACCTTCGGAAGATACCTAGAAGAACTATAGAGTTCCTAACTCTCAATGCCTCATAACCAGACATCATAGATTCTTCTAACAATCATACTGAGGTCAATAGTCCTTTGACCCTAAGATTGCGAATATATCGTTTTAAGCAAACTACGAAGAGTTTGTTCATGCAAATCTACATTTGTCTCTTCGTAAGTTGTTAAGTTTGTTTATGGACTAAAAGACTATGGTTTTATCATAAAGCTTCAGACAAGGAAGATTGAATGAACGTTTCAACTTTATTAATGAATGAATAGGCAATTTCAAGCAAGAGTCTTTATGAGACTTTATTACATCAAATGTTCAAAATAAAGACTACAACTCTTCTTGTGGGCACCATTGACAACAGTCCTCATGTCCTCAATCTCTTGTGCAGTCTTGGGAGACTGGTCCTTAGAGAGTGAAACTCCATGCCTAAAGGGTGTTTGGCCCTTCTTAGAGTCTTGCATCGAGAAGCGATCCATTACCTTATCAATATAAGATGCTTGAGAGAGCGACAGGGTCCGGTTTTTCCTATCTCGAAAGATTTGGATTCCCAGAATGTACGCGGCTTCTCCTAGATCCTTCATATCGAATTGCTTTGCCAGCCAGACCTTAACCTCAGATAACTTACCCACGTCATTACCAATGAGTAGTATATCATCGACATATAGCACCAAAAACACAACTTTGCCTTCGTGTATTAACTTGTAAACACAAGGCTCATCTATTGACTGTTCAAAGCCGAAGCTCTTTACAGTTTCATCGAATCTAATATTCCATGACCTAGATGCTTGCTTTAGTCCATAAATGGACTTAAGTAACTCACAAACCTTGGTCTCTTGACCTTCTTCCACGAAACCGTCTGGTTGAGCCATGTAAATGAGCTCGTCAAGATTGCCATTCAGGAAGGCTGTCTTGACATCCATTTGCCAGATCTCATAGTCGAGAGCTGCAGCTATGGATAGGAGTATGCAGATGGATTTAAGCATCGCGACTGGCGAGAAGGTTTCTTCATAGTCAATCCCTTCTTGTTGGGTATAACCCTTCGCCACAAGTCCTGCTTTGAACGTCTCGACGTTCCCATCAGGACCCGTTTTCTTCTTGTATATCCACTTACAGCCTACGGGTTTAATCCCTTCAGGAAGGTCTACAAGTTTCCAGACTTTGTTGACATACATCGAGTGCATTTCAACTTTCTTGGCGTGAAGCCAAAGGTTTGATTCAGAACAAGCCATCGCTTGGCTATAGGAAACAGGATCATCCATGTCAGAGACGGCTACAAGAGAGTCTCCATAAGACATGTACCTGTCAGGCTTTTGAGTAGCCCTCCCACTACGTCTAAGTACTACTTGACGAGATTCTGATGAGTTAGGTTGTGTTTCAGTTTGGGTAAGAACAGTTCTTACAAATGAGGTACAAGCTTCCTCACCCAACTTTTCTTCAAGCACAATTTTGCTTCTAGGTTTTGCATCCTTCATAAACTCCTCCTCAAGGAAACGAGCATTCGTGCTAACGAAAGTCTTATCCTCCTCGGGACTATAGAAGATGAAACCCTTGGTTTCCTTTGGATATCCCACAAACAAGCACAATTCTGAACTACTAGCCAACTTGCTAGTCTTTTGCCTTAGCATGTGTGCAGGGCAACCCCAAATTCGAATGTGGCCCAAACTTACTTTACGGCCAGTCCATCGTTCATAGGGAGTACCAGGAACCGTCTTGGATGGAACTTGGTTCAGAATGTAGGCGGCTGTTTCGAGGGAATATCCCCAAAAGGAAAGAGGGAGTGATGAGTAACTCATCATTGATCTAACCATCTCCATAAGAGTTCGGTTCCCTCTCTCTGACACTCCGTTTTGTTGAGGTGTGCCAGGTGCGGTAAGCTGAGAAGCGATTCCTTCTTCTTTAAGAAAGTCATCGAACTCTACAGACATATACTCACCACCTCGATCAGATCGAAGTGTTTTGATCACTTTGCCAGTTTGCTTTTCCACTAAAGCCCTAAAGACCTTAAATACGTTAAAGGTCTCGGATTTGTGTTTGAGCAAATAGACAAAACCATATCGCGACTAATCATCGGTGAAGGTAACGAAGTATTCGTATCCCCCACGTGCCTGTTGGCTGAGCGGACCACATACATCAGAATGTATTAGTTCCAGCAACTCAGTGGCTCTTCGACCCTTATCGGAGAAAGGTCGCTTAGTCATTTTTCCTTCTATGCAGGATTAACAAGTAGGTAGTGAACCTATTGCAGAGGCTTGGAGTGGACCATCCCTCACGAGTCTCTTAATCCTATCTAGACTGATATTACCATGTCTTAAGTGCCATAGGTGTGTTGATTTTGTTAGATCGGAGGATTCAGAAAGTTTGATCCTCTTTGGCTCCCTAATTAGATCATTATCTATTTCGATGTCTAAAAGAGAAGGTTGAGTGGGATAGATGTAGAAAAGAGCATTCTTCATACATGCATCAGTGACAAAAGAATTATCAGAAACGAAATACGAATTCCATTCTTAATGAACTTTAAACAATAATCTTGCTCACGAAGACGAGCAACAGATATTAAGTTCTTTCCAAAGGAAGGAACGAAATAAACATTATTCAAGTTTAAAGTACGGTCTTCAAAAGACAGCGTCACGGATCCCACAGCCTTCGCAGACACCAGGCTCCCATCACCCCATTTGAAACAGAACTCGCCTTCCTCTAAGCTTTTGGTTTTCTTGAAACCATTCAAGGAACAACAAATATGGTTAGTAGCAGCGGAGTCAAGAATCCACGTTGATACATTATCAGCTACTAAGCATGCTTCGGTAACTGTTGTCGGTCGTTTTCGGAAAACCCGAGATGCCAAGAAGGCACGTCGCTCAAAGGGCCGATGGTCAGGCCGGAGGTCCTGAAGAGCGGCAAGTCTCCAAGCCCTCGCCCAAACTCTTGACTCCTCGAGTCGAGCTTCGCTCCTCAGGTCGAGCCTTGAGTCAATCTCCTCGAGTCGAGCTTCGCTCCTCGAGTCGAGCCTTGAGTCAATCTCCTCGAGTCGAGCTTCGCTCCTCGACTCGAGCCTTGAGTCAATCTCCTCGAGTCGAGCCTCGAGTCATTCTCGAGTCGCTCCTCGAGTCAAGCCACTAGTCACTCTCGTCAAGAGGAAATCCTCATATTTCACGTGGGAAGGATGACATTCGAAGGCCCGCAAGAGCCCGGCAAGACGAGCCGCCCACTACGCACACAACGCGCTGTGCCGGCCAGCCGGGCAGCAAGCAGCGCGCCGTGCCGGCCAGGCAGCGCGCCGCGCCAGTCAAGGCACCCTGCGCCGCGCGTCCCGCGCCGCGCCCGGTGACCCGCGCGCCGCGCCCCCTGCGCCGCGCACCGCGCGTTGTGCGCCGCCCTTTGTGCGCCGCGCGCGCCGTGCGCCTCCACTTGATGCCACACGCATTCCTAGTCCCACATGGACGAAAAAGGGACCTTCTAAGGCCGCCAAACACTATATAAACCCCCTCCCATTGAGGGGAAAGCCATCCCATTCAATCCAAGAATTCTCTTCATCTCCTATCGACACGCTCGATTTCTCTGCTTCTCTGGATGCCATATTTGGCCTGAAGCAGTCTCTCTTCTCCCTCCCTCGTTCTCAGAGGTTCCGAAGCACTCACGGGGACTTCCCGGACGTCGCTCCCTCTGACCGAACATTCTCCGGTGCTCAAGCACGCCCCTAGGGTTCTCAACTAGAGTTACCCTCGCGCGTCTAACACGCTAGACGCACGCGCGATCTACGCGTCCGGCATTTCCAACTAGGAATCGCCTACGCGTCCGGAATCTCCGCCACAACAAGGAACTCTTGACTTAGAGTCTTCCACGTCTCCAAAAGAGAGAAAACACACATTCTCTCTCGCATACGCAATCTCAGAAGTTCTGAGACGTCGCCGAGGACTCCTCCGCGCCTCGTCTCCTTCATCGAGCACGCCTCTCCACCAAGGCTCCGCGGCTCATACTGCGTCTCACGCGCTTGAACTACGTTCTGACCTGATCCCATGCACGGGTACGTAGGCAGCCGACAACCAAGGCACGGTCACTCCTCCTCCTCACCCCCTACCTCTCCCGAGAGGCGGGTTGATCGGAGAAAACCCTAGCTCGAGACTATCGAGTTCCCACTCTTGGCCCGGGTGCGATCACTTGGTCCGGCCTTGGATCGAACCGCCTGAGGTTTTAAATAGTTGTTCATTTTCGTGCGACAACATTTTGGCGCTAGAAGGAGGGGACTTCCCGACCTATTCAGCCCGAAATCCCTTCTGTTCATCTTCTTCTTTTCTTCTGCAAACTCAACCTTCTCGAACTTGAGAAACGATGAGTAACCAACCACCTGTACGTTCTGAGGGCGAGAACAACCCCGAAAACGTCACTGGGACCTAGAAATACTTCTTGCGCTCCCGAGCGCATGGTGACGAAGAGTCGCTCCACGAAGAGAGCTCGACCCGCTCACCATCTCCATCTCCTGATAGCAGGGACAACCGCATCATGGAGTTAGAGGAGAGTATCCGCCAACTAAAGGCGAGGAACGCAAGGTACCACAGCCAACTGGCTATAAAGCAACCTATGCGTGACGCGATAATCCCCAACGGGGATCCTGAGAACCTCAACGAGGAAAGCCGCGACCGCGACCCTGATTACGAGGGTACTGGCGATTTAGAGGATATCGAGACTTCTCTCACGAAGGACGGGGAACACCCCGCCGTGTTTGAAGCCGGTCCTTCGAATCCCCTACCCCGGAAAGGCGACGCACCGGCTGCTTCTCAAGAGGGAAACTCCCGACGCTCGGCCTTCGACCGACTAGGTCAAAGGGAGAATGTTACGGAGAGTCAGGGCACGCAGAGAGCGCATCGTCGCAGACAAAGCCTGCGCCTCCGTATGTCCAGCCCCAATCTTAGGGATCACCTCACCGCCCAACGCATTGAGCGTGGCGATGGCTTAAGAGAGCGACTAAGCTCTCGGCCAAACGTCCCCGTAGCAGCCCCAACTAACGGGAACCGCCGCACGGGTCAAGGGTCAAATGAAAGACGACAGGTGACTCCTCCCGAGCAGGGAGTTACTCCGACTACCGGTCTCGATGTGATCACAATGATCCACAATCTTCGAAATGAAGTACGAGATCTCCGAGAACACGGAATAGGTGGAAGTGCCTATGGGGTCGTTGAGGAGAAGTCCTCGCCTTTCACGGCTCAGATATTGGCCGAGGTATGTACGGGAAATTTCAAACTCCCGAACCTCGCTCCATATAATGGAAAAGCAGATCCTGCTTACCACATCCAGCACTATGAAACCTGGATGACGATGCAGGGTGTCACTCCCGGCGCTATGTGCCAAGCCTTTAGTCTTACCCTCGCCGGACCCGGCTTCGAGTGGTTCAAGAACTTAAGGCCGGGAAGCATCCACTCGTTCAAAGACCTGAAGGACATGTTCCTAGCACGGTTCGCTACGTCTATGGTCCAAAAGAAGACCAAGATGTACCTGTGGTCAATCAGGCAAGAGGATGGCGAGTCTCTTAGACGATACCTCGCCCGATTCACTGAAGAATCGAATAAGGTCGACCGCTTTGACGACAAAGACGCAATCACCGCCATCACTGAAGGCTTGCGCACAAGTGACTTCCTTAAGTCCATCGTCGGCCGTGTCCCTTCTACCATGGCCGAGTTAATGACTCGAGCCAAGACCTTCATGGGAGTCGAAGATTACCTCGATGGTCGCAAGGGCAATGATCAAAGCCCTCACCACCGAGACGAGCCTAGCAACGAGCAAGGAAACTCCCGTAAAAGGCGAAACAGAGGAGGTCAGACTTTTAATAGACGACCTCCAATGCCCCAGAAGCCGCGACTTGCGGAAGACTTTAAGGGCTACTAGTCGTTCACACTGTTGAACACAACGCCTGAGCAAATCCTAGCTTTAGCGCGTGACAAGTTCACTCCCCCGGCTTCAACGAACAAAGATCCCGCGACTCACGATAGATCTAAATATTGCGAGTTTCATCAGGAATACGGTCACTTGACCTCTGAATGCTATAGTCTTAAAAGGCAGATCGAGGCATTGATCCAACGGGGTGAGCTAAAAGAGTTCGTGTTACGCATGATTAGCACTGCGGGCCCCACCTCGAACAGACCACAGTCTGGCAGGGGAGGGGGAACAGCCGCTTCTGCCGACCGAACCACGGCTACTGCCAATGCCAATCCACAACTCCACGTTGTGACCAGCATATTTGGAGGTCCACAAGATGGAGATTCGGCCCGACAACGGAAAAAATTCCTAAGGGCCGTGGCTCAAGAAGACGCTGCTGTGCACGTCAACCTCACGTATGAAGAACCTCCGTCCGTGCCTCACGAGACGATGCATTTCACCAACAAAGAGGCCAAGCGAGTTGTGCATCCGCACAAAGACGCAATTGTGCTCAAAGCCCAAGTAGCTAATAACTTGGTGAAAAGAGTTCTCATCGACAACGGCAGTGCTGCCGACATAATCTTCAAGTCCACCCTAGAGCGCATGAAGCTCGGGGGGCTACGCCCAACTCCGACCCAAACGCCTCTATTCGGGTTCACTGGGGAGAGAGTCATGACCGAAGGCATCATCGATCTACCGGTGACCTTCGGAACTCCCGGAAGCATTGAAGTCGTTCACATGGTCCCATTCCTAGTGGTCGACCAAGAGTCCCCCTACAACGTAATCGTTGGGCGACCCACGTTGAACCGGCTAAGGGCAATCACTTCAACATACCACCTACTGGTGAAGTTCCCTACCAAGAATGGAATCGGCATCATGGCTGGAGACCAATCCCAAGCCAGAAAATGTTACATCCAAGGAATCAATGGAAAGACCGCTAAAAAGACGGTTAACACGATCTCTCAACTTAGAGATAGCGTCGAGTCGACCAAGGTCCTCCACAAAGTCCATAAAGACACCTGCATGACACCCAAGTGCAAGGTAACGGCGTCCTCATCAGGGACCCCACACGGTCTACCACGTCATACATGGACGAGACACCGATCTATCGCCTGTGGAATGCGAAACACTGGAAGAGAGTACTACCACTAGCCAGCGATCCCCCCATTTTATTTCTTTGCTTTCTAAACATTCAATAAGGCCTACGAGCCAACGTTTTAGGATTTCAAATTTTTTGCAATATTAATAAAGTTCGATGTTTTTCTTTCAAAATCCACTTTATCAAAGATTTTCAATCATCAAAGATTACGCTTGTAAACCCAAAACTCGGGGGGCTAGTGACATAGGCAATGGTAAGTACGCTCAAAATCCTCAAGCAAGTACGCTCCGCAAAAAGAAAGCACGCTCCATCAAAACAAAACAACCGAACACAAAACGGGAGCAAGCGTGCATGTAAGACGCCTCTGTGGCGCGCCGTAAGACATCCCAGAGATGCAGGCTAAAGACGCCCCCGCGGCGCGCCCAAGAGACATCCCAGAGATGCAGGCTAAAGACGCCCCCGTGGCGCGCCCAAGAGACATCCCCGAGATGCAGGCTAAAGACGCCCCCGCGGCGCGCCCAAGAGACATCCCCGAGATGCAGGCGAAAGACGCCCCCGCGGCGCGCCCAAGAGACATCCCAGAGATGCAGGCTAAAGACGCCCCCGCGGCGCGCCCAAGAGACATCCCAGAGATGCAGGCGAAAGACGCCCCCGCGGCGCGCCCAAGAGACATCCCCGAGATGCAGGCTAAAGACGCCCCCGCGGCGCGCCCAAGAGATATCCCCGAGATGCAGGCTAAAGACGCCCCCGCGGCGCGCCCAAGAGACATCCCAGAGATGCAGGCTAAAGACGCCCCCGCGGCGCGCCCAAAAGACATCCCCGAGATGCAGGCTAAAGACGCCCCCGCGGCGCGCCCAAGAGACATCCCCGAGATGCAGGCTAAAAGACGCCCCCGCGGCGCGCCCAAGAGACATCCCAGAGATGCAGGCTAAAGACGCCCCCGCGGCGCGCCCAAGAGACATCCCAGAGATGCAGGCTAAAGACGCCTCCGCGGCGCGCCCAAGAGACATCGCCGAGATGCAGGCTAAAGCCGTCCCTCGCGACGCACTTAAGACGCCTACATGGCGCACGTAAGACGCGTAAAGGCGCAACCCGTAAGACGCCTACATGGCGCAACCTAAGGCGCCTACATGGCGCACGTAAGACGCGTAAAGGCGCAACCCGTAAGACGCCTACATGGCGCAACCTAAGACGCCTACATGGGGCACGTAAGACGCCTACATGACGCACCTAAGATGCCTACATGGCGCACTTAAGACGCCCACATGGCGCAACCAAGTCGTCCCTCGTGACACACCTAAGTAACCTACATGCCGCATCTAGGCCATCCCTCACGACGTGCCTACGATGCCTAAAACAACGCACGCAGCCGCCTCTAATGACGCGCTCTGAGTCACCGCAAGGCGTTGTGTATGATGACTAATCGGAACGCACCTGAACAGCCATACAAGGCGCAACTCATGTCATCTTCATCACCGCCGACTAAGCACAATCACACCCGCCTCTGAGCAAGAACCTCGCTCGGCCTGAACTAGCTGAGACCTCGCTCCTCGAGTTGAGTCATTCTCCTCGAGTCGAGCCTTGTTCCTCAAATCGAGTCAGTCTCCTCGAGTCGAGCTTCGCACCTTGAGTCGAGTCATCCTTCTCGAGTCGAGCTTCGCTTCTCGAGTCGAGTTAGTCTCCTCGAGCTGAACTTCGCTCCTCGAGTCGAGCCTTGCTCCTCAAATCGAATCATTCTACTCGAGTCGAACTTCGCGCCTCGAGTCGAGTCTCCTCGAGTAGAGCTTTGCTCCTCGAGACAAGTCACTCTCCTCGAGTTGAGCTTCGCTCCACGAGTCGAGTCATCCTCCTCGAGTCGAGCTTCGCTCCTTGAGTCGAGTTATTCTCCTCGAAGTCGAGCTTCGCTCCTTGAGTCGAGTCATTCTCCTCGAGTCAAGCCTCGCTCCTCGAGTTGAGTCACGCTCCTTGAGTCGAGTCTTGCTCCTTGAGTCAAATCATTCTCCTTGAGTCGAGCACTGCTCCTCGGGTCAAGACATCCTCCTCAAGTCGAGTCACACCCTCCTCGAATCGAGCCATGCTCCTCGAGTCGAGTCACTCTCCTCGAGTCATCCCTCTCGAGTCGAGCATCACTCATCAAGTCATTCTCCCCGAGTTGAGTCTTGCTCCTCGAATCGAGTTATACTCCTCGAGTCGAGCATCACTCCTCGAGTGGAGTCATATTCCTTAATGACCAGCCAGTCTCCTTGAGTCGAGTCTAGCCCCTCGAGTTGAGACATGAGTCGGCTCCCCGAGTCGAGCCTATCCCCTCGAGTTGAGACTTGAGTCGGCTCCCCGAGTTGAGCTTCGCTCCTTGAGTTGAGACTTGATTCAGTCTCCTCAAGTCGAGCTTCGCTCCTCGAGTCGAGCCTTGAGTTAGTATCCTCGAGTCGAGCTCCGCTCCTTGAATCGAGCCTTGAGTCAGTCTCCTCGAGTCGAGTCCCACTCCTCGAACAAACACCTGGAGCGACCTAAAGAACAGGTCAGCCAAAATAGAGACCCGCGCTCGCGCCTGGGGAATAAGGGCCGATCTTCCGAACGCAGACGAAGAAGCGTCACCAAGGCGAGAATGGCGGATGCCCCGTGAGGCCGACTTATGCTTGACGCGTGGTCAAACGTTTAGCCATTATCCCCGAGCAGTCGAAGTCCTCTGGTGCGGCAGGGCCTTCCGCCAGGTGCCACTCCGTCATCTCGAAGCATCAGCCCGCAGCATCAACCTCCGTCTTCGAGACCTCGGAATGAGCACGCCTTTGCAAAATGCAAAAGTGCAGTCGCCTTCCAAGCTGGCCGAGACGGAAGCCATGATCTTCCCCTAATAGGTCACGATTACACAATCGTCGCCCTGCTAGTCACCATCGAGTCCCATGGACTCCGGATTGATGATATTATCAAACGAAACGCCATCGAAGGTTAACTCAGGCGTAACATTGCCAAAAGATCAATAAGCCGCGACACGCCGGCACGCCTCTACACAAATGCACGCCCCATATGCGCATGCATATCCCATTTGCTCTGGGGCTAGAGCGACGGACGCAAGCGCGTTTGCCTCGTCCACGTCGAGCTACGTCTCTTATCCGCTTGGATCCTCCTCCATGTGTCGATCACACACTCGTGTCGAGAAAGACGGAAAAGCGAGAAAGAGCACTTGCAATTGTGAGAGTATTCTTTATAATCACAAAGGCTTCGCAACAGTGAAGCTCTGGAAAGTCTATTTTCCTCAAACACCCGGCGGAAACAACTAAAAGTTCACCGCCCGGGGCCTCCCGAGCAATGAACTTGGGGGGCTAATGTTGTCGGTCGTTTTCGGAAAACCCGAGATGCCTAGAAGGCACGTCGCTCAAAGGGCCGATGGTCAGGCCGGAGGTCCTGAAGAGCGGCAAGTCTCCAAGCCCTCGCCCAAACTCTTGACTCCTCGAGTCGAGCTTCGCTCCTCGGGTCGAGCCTTGAGTCAATCTCCTCGAGTCGAGCTTCGCTCCTCGAGTCGAGCCTTGAGTCAATCCCCTCGAGTCGAGCTTCGCTCATCGAGTCGAGCCTTGAGTCAATCTCCTCGAGTCGAGCCTCGAGTCATTCTCGAGTCGCTCCTCGAGTCAAGCCACTAGTCACTCTCGTCAAGAGGAAATCCTCATATTTCACGTGGGAAGGATGGCATTCGAAGGCCCGCAAGAGCCCGGCAAGACGAGCCGCCCACTACGCACACAACGCGCTGCGTCGGCCAGCCGGGCAGCAAGCAGCGCGCCGCGCCGGCCAGGCAGCGCGCCGCGCCAGTCAAGGCACCCTGCGCCGCGCGTCCTGCGCCGCGCGTCCCGCGCCGCGCCCCCTGCGCCGCGCGCCGCGCGTTGTGCGCCGCCCTTTGTGCGCCGCGCGCGCCGTGCGCCTCCACTTGATGCCACACGCATTCCTAGTCCCACATGGACGAAAAAGGGACCTTCTAAGGCCCCCAAACACTATATAAACCCCCTTCCATTGAGGGGAAAGCCATCCCATTCAATCCGAGAATTCTCTTCATCTCCTATCGACACGCTCGATTTCTCTGCTTCTCTGGATGCCATATTTGGCCTGAAGCAGTCTCTCTTCTCCCTCCCTCGTTCTCAGAGGTTCCGAAGCACTCACGGGGACTTCCCGGACGTCGCTCCCTCTGACCGAACGTTCTCCGGTGCTCAAGCACGCCCCTAGGGTTCTCAACTAGAGTTACCCTCGCGCGTCTAACACGCAAGACGCACGCGCGATCTACGCGTCCGGCATTTCCAACTAGGAATCGCCTACGCGTCCGGAATCTCCGCCACAACAAGGAACTCTTGACTTAGAGTCTTCCACGTCTCCAAAAGAGAGAAAACACACATTCTCTCTCGCATACGCGATCTCCGAAGTTCTGAGACGTCGCCGAGGACTCCTCCGCGCCTCGTCTCCTTCGTCGAGCACGCCTCTCCACCAAGGCTCCGTGCCTCATACTGCATCTCACGCGCTTGAACTACGTTCTGACCTGATCCCACGCACGGGTACGTAGGCAGCCGACAACCAAGGCACGGTCACTCCTCCTCCTCACCCCCTACCTCTCCGGAGAGGCGGGTTGATCGGAGAAAATCCTAGCTCGAGACTATCGAGTTCCCACTCTTGGCCCGGGTGCGATCACTTGGTCCGGCCTTGGATCGAACCGCCCGAGGTTTTAAATAGTTGTTCATTTTCGTGCGACAACAGTAACTAGTACAATACTATGTTCCTTTGCTTTGAGATAGGCGGGACAGTTCCTTTTATCGGCCTTGTAAGGTCCCTTCTCAGTTCTAGAGGCGGAGGCTTTGTGCTCAGTAGCATGTGCCTCTCCTTGATTCCTCTTTCTCTTAGTGAGACCTACAGCAGTGTGAAGTTCCTTCATAAGCTTGGGAACAGTGTACTCTAGCTTGTTTATGGAGTAGTTCATCTTGGAGGAATCAAGAGATGCGGGGAGAGTTTCTAAGATCATATCTATGACACTCTTCTCATCAATCTCAGATCCTAGGATTTCCATTTTATTTAGAAAACTAATGATCAGTATCATAAAGTGTCCAACATGAGTCCTAGCCTTCATGTGACAGTTCATAAACTGTCGTACTGCTTGTTGCCTTGTTTGACGCCCTTGCCCTCCAAACATCTCAAGGAGATTGTAGAGCATTTCGGCGGCAGTCTCGATGTTACGATGTTGCTCTTTCAGCATATTGTTCATAGATGCCAAGATATAGCACCTCACAATCTCATCAGATCGAAGCCAGGCCGCTAAGGCGTCATTGTCCTCTTGAGTCGAATCATCATTCGTCAGAGGAGGACACGGGGTGGTGAGTATCCATTTGTGCTTGTTAATGGCAAGGATGATGTCGAGGTTAAGTTTCGAGTCTATGTAGTTTTCGTTTTCGAGTTTGTTCGAGGAAAGGATGAACGAGAAAAGGGTGAGAAACATATTGCCTATAAAAGTTGAAAGAAGTTTATGATTAGTCTTTGGTTTAGGATTTAAGTTTTATTTAAGACTTTAATAAAATCCAAAGGTGTTATAAACTAAACGATAATTTACTCCTTCGAGGGAAGGCCGCAAAAAATCTCCATTTATAAGTAAATGACACATCATTAATGCTTAGCCAAGATGTCAATACACTAATTTTGACCAGTCACCTTTTAAATTTGTTTGATCATTCGCATCCTTTCGCAGGGCCTCGAGGGAGGATTACTATGGATTGAGTCTAAGTGTGTAACCAACGACTTAGTCCAAAAGATTGACTTTGAAAAACAATCCGCCGAGGGGAGGTCTTGTCTCATTGTCTCACTTTCGGATTTAGCTCATTGAGCAATGATCAGTGCAAAGCGCCATTGAGTACTCTCATTTAAGAGAGGGCCACGAGGGTGACTCTAAGTCTAGCGACAATTGCACTTTTCATTAGTGTTGGGGATCGTGGTTTACAAACAACAAGTATAACCCTCCCACTTAGTTTTTGGAGTTGGTTCATCTACTCTTATAAGTTCGGAAACGGATTTCCTAGTTAGAGAGCGATAGAGTGGACAACTAGAAGAGAATCCTAGATCGACATGTTCAGAGCAGTGTTAGTGCATAAAGGCACAAGGTACATACTCGATATTTTCCTATTTTCTATTTCGGGAAAGTGCATGAGGGAAGTGTGAACTTCAACTCACTCGAACACTTGAAAGTTTGAGATGACAAAACACTTTGAAAATTTATTTGATTTGGATGACAAAATATTTTTCAAGTTTGAAAGTGAAAACGGTTTTTCAAAATTCAAACTAGTTTTGTAAAAATTCAATTTCAATTAAACTTTCAAAAATAAAAACATTTTAATCTTACACATCATGTTTATAATCTTATGAAAAACATTTTTGCTCAAGAAATTTTTCTTATTAGAGTTCTATAACTCATGGTAGTGGGGCTGAAAATCCGGAATTCTAAAAAACTGGAGTTTCGGAACAGCCGCGCACCTCGGAGTAAAATCACCATAACTGGCGGCTCCAATGTCCTTTTGACCTGAAACGGTAGCATTGGACAGATGACAGACAGAGATTTAATTTGATTCAAGAATCATAAAATTTCGATTTCTGAGCAGAGAGTTATGCCACCTTTACTGCGGGTTTACTCAAGCTCGAAGAAAAAGAAATAATTAAAGCTTGGTCCTTTTTAGGTGCGAAAAAGAATCGAGTGTAACGGAACTTTTTAGGATGTTGTTAAAGCTTTTATTGGTGTTTTATTAGCAAGGTAATAACAAGGCATAAAAGAAATAACAACAAGCATAAAACGATTCAAGTAAAAATAAGAAACTAGTAAGACAAGAAAACTAGTCACAAAATTTTACTCGAAATTTCTCAAACCTTTAAAACACGTTTTTCAATATAAAAAATTAAAACTTTTATAACTGATTCTAATGTGTTTTAATAACATCCCAAACTCATAGAAAATCAACATGATTTTTAATTTAAAGGCAAGAGCAATAAATTAAAAAAAATCTAAGACGATTTTCAAGCTCATATTTTTAAATACATGTACATTCTAATCTTTGACCATAGCTCTGATACCATTTGTTGGAATTGATCTAGGGTTTAAGAAAAAGTTTAACGCTTCGCAAAGCGGCGGAATTTTAAAATTTTCTTGAAAACAGTTTTTTACTAACCTAGACAAAGAGCAAGTACATATAAATAAAAACTATTATGAGCATAGAAGTTTACTAACCTTTCTTGAAGCTTGAACTTTGAGAAGCTTTTGGAAAGTTTGCAATGCTCGTCTCCCCTCGCAGCACGTCTCTCTTTCTTTCCTTGGCAACTCGAGCAACCACGATGGTTTCTATCACTAATTCACTAGAAATAAAAGGAATCAGTGAGTGGGCATTTTTAAACACTACGACTTAAGAACGAGTCTTGAAGTCGCAGAGCTAAACACTAGGTCAAATGAGGACCTAGGTGCCAAAACAATTAAACGAAATTCACTAGAGAGAGAGAGGAGAGGGGCGGCCAAAGTTCTAGAGAGAGAGTCTCTCAAATCTCTTAAACTTGGATGAATGAAATGTGTGGAATGAGGTGTTGTCAATGGTGCCCACAAGAAGAGTTGTAGTCTTTATTCTGAACATTTGATGTAATAAAGTCTCATGAAGACTCTTGCTTGTAATTGCCTATTCATTCATTAATAAAGTTGAAACGTTCATTCAATCTTCCTTGTCTGAAGCTTTATGATAAAACCATAGTCTTTTAGTCCATAAACAAACTTAACAACTTACGAAGAGACAAATGTAAATTTGCATGAACAAACTCTTCGTAGTTTGCTTAAAACGATATATTCGCAATCTTAGGGTCAAAGGACTATTGACCTCAGTATGATTGTTAGAAGAATCTATGATGTCTGGTTATGAGGCATTGAGAGTTAGGAACTCTATAGTTCTTCTAGGTATCTTCCGAAGGTACTGAATTGACCAGTGCACTTCTAGAGACAAGATAAGAACAAACCATTTAACCTCTTATGTCTCGAAGTCACTATGTATGAATTGCATCATGCTTACCTTAATCCTGAAATGAGACATGCCATTTCACACCTTAGTATTCTCATTTGAGAAAGTCAAAGTTCGGACTCACTATGTGATTCCGAACAAGGCCTATTGGTGAAGTACTAAGTTGTGAGTCTGTCATGAGTAACTTTGTGAAGTTCTCATAGATATGGAATTCATGTACAAGATTGCTGAAATGCAATGTATGTCACCTCATGCTTTGTTCCTTGGAGTGTGAATAAATGAACTGGCCAGTGTCCAAATTGAGTCCTGACTCTTTTGTATGAAACATTGTGACTTGTTAGCTCCTCGTCAATACATTGTTTCTAACTTATTCACAAGCGACAAAGGAGTTGATGAAATAACAGCTAGAAGGGTAAAATGGTAATTTAGTAAATCCCGACTAGCTGATGACATTCATGAAGGGTAAACATAGATAATATTCAGTGGATCCGCTCATCATAATTAGGTCGAATTCTTGAGTAGAAAATAAATTCATTTGAACCGAGAGATTTTCAGTGTCAGCTCTTTAGTGGAGTCAGTTGGCATTAAGCTAAACTTGGAAAAGGTTTGTGAACTTTTGAGTCCAAGTGTTTAGCTAAAGCTTTGTTCATTTGGGTCCATGAGGTCACTGTCACGAATCACATCGATAAGAATAGTTAAACTGGAAGCTAAGCCAAAACAAGAACGAAAATAGTTAAAAGGGTATTTTTGTCTTTTGAGACAAAGGATGAAATGAATGTCAATAAATTTTTTTGACAAGGTCATTTTGTGACATGTTTCACTCGGCCATGACTTGATCATTGGGCCTTGTGAATTAATTTCATTTCATAAGAATTTTATTTGAAAATTATAAATGGGCCTTTTCTTATGTTGTCATGAACAAGTGAAGAAAATTCTAGGAGTCTTTTCTAGAAATGTTGGGCGCCCATAATACCCAAGAAAGAGAGAATATTTTGTGCATAAATGTATCAAGATACTTGCCAAAAGAAAAAGAGGAAACAAATTTGCATGAGGATGCTTAAGGGAATTCGGCCAAGTGAGTCAAAGGCAAGGCAAGGAACAAAAAAGGAAACAAATCCAAGCCTTCTAGAAGGCTGCCTTGGCCGAGTGACTCATGAGGAAATAAGGCAATATTTTCTCATGAATATGTGATATTCTATAGAAGAGGAAACTACCTTATTGAAGGTGAGACCTCTCCTATAAATAGGAGCCTCATTTCCTCACAATTCATTCATCCAAGTTTAAGAGATTTGAG
Organism: Urtica dioica subsp. dioica; assembly: GCF_054948205.1. Lineage (NCBI taxonomy): Eukaryota > Viridiplantae > Streptophyta > Magnoliopsida > Rosales > Urticaceae > Urtica > Urtica dioica. The sequence continues at coordinate 27,474,092 of NC_142758.1, forward strand.
AGACTCTCTCTCTAGAACTTGGCCGAAGTCCTCTTCTCTCTCTCTCTAGTTTATTTTCGGTTTTCTCTTGTCTTGGCACCTAGGTCCTCACTCGACCTAGTCTTTAGCTCTGCGACTTCGAGACTCGTTCTCAAGTCGTAGTGTTTAAAAGTGCCCACTCACTGATTCCTTCTTTTCGAGTGATTTAGTGATAGAAACTATCGTGGTTGCTCGAGTTCCCGAGGAAAGAAAAGAGAGACGTGCTGCGAGGGGAGACGAACGTTGCCAACCTTCTAAAGGCTCATTAACGTTCAAGCATCAAAAGGTTACTAACTTTTATAGCTCATATTAGTTTTTATTTACATGCATATGCTCTTGTCTAGGTTAGTAAAAACTAGTTTTACTTAAAAAGAAATTTTTTAAAATTCCGCCGCTTAACGAAGCGTTAAACTTTTTCTTAAACCCTAGATCGATTCCAACATGAGGCTCCTATTTATAGGAGAGGTTTCACCTTCAATAAGGTAGTTTCCTCTTCTATAGAATATCACATATTTATGAGCAAAAATCCCTTACCTTGGGCGCCCACTTTGATTCCTCTTAGGGGAAATTTGTTTCTTCTTTTTCTTTTGCCAAGTATCTTCATACATTCATGCACAAAATATTCTCTCTCCTTTGGGTATTATGGGCGCCTATTACTCTCTAGAAAGGCCTTCTAGAAGCTTTTGCATTTGTTCATGACAACATGGAAAAGGCCCATTAAGAATTTTCAATAAAATTCTTATGAAATGAAATTAATCCACAAGGCCCAATTATTTATATTATGGCCGAGTATTACTTGTCATCAAATGACCATGTCAAAAAATTTATTGACATTCATTTCATCATATGTCTCAAAAGACAAAAATACCCTTTTGACAATTTCCGTTCTTGTTTTGACTTAGCTTCCAGTTTAACTATTTCTATTCGATGTGATTCGTGACAGTGACCTCATGGATCCAAATGAACAAAGCTTGAGCTAAAATACTTGGACTCAAAAGTTCACAAACCTTTTCCAAGTTTAGCTTAATGTCAACTGACTCCACTAAACAGTTGACACTGAAAATCTCTCGGTTCAAATGAATTTATTTTCTACTCAAGAATTCAACCTAATTATGATGAGCAGATCCACTGAATATTATCTGTGTTTACCCTTCATGAATATCATCAGCTAGTCGAGATTTACAAAATTACCATTTTACCCTTCTAGCTGTTATTTCCTCAACTCCTTTGTCTCTTGTGAATAAGTTAGAAACAATGCATTGACGAGGAGCTAACAAGTCACATTGTTTCATCCAAAAGAGTCAAGACCCAATTTGGACACTGGCCAGTTCATTTATTCACACTCCAAGGAATAAAGCATGAGGTGATATACATTGCATTTCAGAAATCTTGTACATGAATTCCATATCTATGAGAACTTCACAAAGTTACCCATGACATTCTCACAACTTAGTACTTCACCAATAGGCCCTGTTCGGAATCACATAGTGAGTCCGAACTCTGACTTTCTCAAATGAGAATACTAAGGTGTGAAATGACATGTCTCATTTCAGGATTAAGGTAAGCACGATGCAATCCATACGTAGTGACTTCGAGACACAAGAGGTTAAATGGTTTGTTCTTATCTTGTCTCTAGAAGTGCACTGGTCAATTCAGTACCTTCGGAAGATACCTAGAAGAACTATAGAGTCTCCAACTCTCAATGCCTCATAACCAGACATCATAGATTCTTCTAACAATCATACTGAGGTTAATAGTCCTTTGACCCTTAGATTGCGAATATATCGTTTTAAGCAAACTACGAAGAGTTTGTTCATGCAAATCTACATATGTCTCTTCGTAAGTTGTTTAGTTTGTTTATGGACTAAAGACTAATGTTTTATCATAAAGCTTCAGACAAGGAAGATTGTATGAACGTTTCAACTTTTTATTAATGAATAAGCAATTACAAGCAAGAGTCTTCATGAGACTTTATTACATTAAATGTAGAATATAAAGATTACAACTCTTCTTGTGGGCACCATTGACAACAGCGCGAGGCGGGCCCGTCCGGGACGTTTATGCCTGGTGTGAGGAGAGTCCAAGCCGGGCCCTTTTAGGCCGCGCTTCCATGGACGACGCCACCCTCGACTAGCGGGCGGGTGGCAGCCCCGACTCAGCACCGGCTGCGACACTTCGGCATTTTCCGTACGCTCGGGAGGAGGAGGAGCGCGCGTAGCTATCTGGTGGGCGTCTCAGCAGCCTCGAGTCTTGCGATCTTTCGGGAGTCGACGTCCCGAGTGTTATCCGGATCACGTCTTTCCATTCTATGATGAGCGACTTTGGAATTCCGAAAATCGTCGAGCTCTTACGGTCGGCGTCCGAGGATCGTCCCACGCTCCGTCGGGAGGGTTTTGCGGCCGTGCATGTGGCGAGTCTTCGGGCAGGCTTGACGTTACCCTTCCAGCCCATTATTCAAGATCTGCTAGCTTCCCTTGGTGTTCATTCGGTCCAAATGTCTCTCACATTTTACCGAATCGTGGTGGACTGCCACATGATGCTTCACAGGGAGACGGGCCACGACGTCACTGTAGAACATATGATGAAACTCGTGTTGGTATATTCTATTAATGGGAAACCGGGTTTTTACTTCGTCCGTCATCGAAAGTAACTCGCGATTGTCACGAAAGCGACAACGAAGTCCCCATATTCTTGGGTGTGGGTTTCTGCGAGTGCCTTTTGACTTGCTCCTTTGACTTTTTGGCATGCAATTGGGTTCTCGAGTGACGAGGATGCGGATACGACCGAGCTCGGGATGTTGCTTAGGAGGCTCCCAAGTTGCAGGCGCCAGGCTTCGATCTTTGAGTCACCCGACCTGATGGCGACCATGGGGTGGTTTACCGGTGGGGCACCATCGCTACCACGGGGTCGCTCATCTCGGAGTGACCATTCGGAGTTAGATTCTGAGGGAGAGGACTCGGGCGCCATCTTGATGGCGCCGGCGGTACAAAGCGTAGTTCTATTCTTATTGTTTGCTTCATCCTTCATGCCTTTAGTATCATGTGTTTGCTAACCCCTGGTTCCTTTGTGCAGATGAGTTGGCTAGTGAGCGTCCTCGTGCTAGGTCCTCATGACCTCGCTCCCCGACCAACGTGATGCCCATGGCCTGATCGCGAGTGGCTGAGAGGTGGGAGAAAACTTGGTCGAGGACTCCTTCCTGAGAGGAGCGCGGTGAGCATCCCTCAAAGTGGCATCCCACTTCGTCTTTAACGGGCAATGTTTCCTCGACCTCTTGGTGCCCTTCTGACGCGTCAGCTATTGGTGGCGCTAAGTCACTGCTCCTTTCTGGCTTCCCGAGGAGTCCACGAGTCTTCTTTGAAGAACTTCAAGCAGCTCATTCTGGTCGACGATGTGGAGTTCTTCCAGTAGGGGGTCCACGATGCGAGGAAGGTATGCTTTAATTCCGTTTTTTTCGTTATTCTTACGTGCTAACCGTTCCCTTATCACAAATGCTTGCGCGCCACGAGCGGGGGCAGCGCATTGTTGATGACATGTGTTGGCGAATGCGTCTCATGAGAGACGAGGCGGACCGCATTGTAGTGGAGCATGCAAAAGCCTTGGAGGGATGGTAACCAGCCCAGGAATTTGCGGATCTTGGAGTGGACCTGAAGCGGGTTCGCGAAGACGCCACCCTTGCGAGGTCGGGAATAGAGGATGAGAAGGCTGCTTGTGCGGCATTCGAGGAGTCCACCGAGGCATTTATGAAGGAGGTCAAGGAATCTGAAGCACGAGCCGCAACCATCGTAGAGGATCTGCTGGTGGCGCACATACAGTTGAGTCAGAGTAAGGCCCGACGCTTGAAGGCGGAGGAGGAGAACGACTCCCTACTTGGAGAGATGCAGGTGGTCCTCGATGACCGAGACAGAGTCGCACGTGCGAAGGCCCAGCTAGAAGAGAATTTGGATGTTGCTCTATACGAGGCGCGCCACGCGGCCGCGGTCCGAGTGCGGAACGCAATGGCGGAGGAGAATGCCTCGCGGGGGATCACCTTCCACTTCTTAAACACCATGTTTCCCGCCCTTGAAGATGTGTCGTGCCACGAAGGGTTGGCCGACCCTCTCCGCCCACTTCTCCGTCGGGAACTCTCTCGAGCACCCGAACGCCTCGCCGTCCGAGGAGGACGAGGAGCACGTGCACTTTGGATCCAAGTAGTTCTTATTACATTTTTGTTTGCGCACCTTTTTAGCTCCTTTCTCTTTGTTTCCTTTTCTGGATTCTTGTCATGGATTACGCGCTTCCATTTTGCGCTTATTGCTTCTTTTTGGATTTATCGTATTTTTTCTTACTTCGAACTCTCTTTGGTTGTACACGCACCTTGTGTTCTTGACCGGGTGTTAGGGGTCCGATTGACTTACGCGAGAAGCCTTTGGCCGTGAATAGCGTCACATTGAACGACTTTGTTTCCCGTGGACGCTGGTCGAGCCAGTTGTTCATCATGCGCGTGCAAATGTTGATCCCGACATGGTCGGACACCTATCGGCGCGCGACTTGTCCCGTCGGGTGGCCAATGTGTTACCCATCTTTGCAAATGCTGCGCTTTGGCACGCATGTTGTGTATGAGGATGAGCCTTTGATTATGTTCCCGTGCGCAATGGCCGAGCCAGTTGTTCGTCCTGAGGACGCATGCGTTGAACCCGGTGTGCCTGATGACCTATCGGCATACGAGTCGCTTGATCGGGCAGCGAGCGCAGCCTTAAACCTGACGAGCCCGATGGCCTGTCGGCTTAAGAATCGCTTGATCGGGCGGCGAGTGTTACCTTGAACCCACAAGGCCCGATGGCCTATCGGCTTGCGAGTCGCTTGATCGGGTTGCGAGTGTTACCTTGAACCCGGTGTGCCCGATGGCCTATCGGCTTACGGGTTGCTTCATTGGGCGCCGAGTCTAGTGGCCCCTCGGAGGCATGGCGCTTGTCGACATTCGTAGCCATGCATCCCATTGTGCCTTTTGCAGACTTGGTATTTTCAGTGGTTGCATTCACCTATCGGTGTTTGCGTTGCGTGGCCAAATTAAGCCCTTTGTTGACTTGATCCCTTGGCGAGCGTGAGACCTTAGTGCGCCGGCCGTTCTCCGGGGTCGTCGTATCGCGCAAACCTGGCACCTTCATGCGTTGGTCGCATTTTCTTTAGAGATCTCTACATTCCTACATTGTCCCCATTAGCCCCCCGAGTTTCTCGGGTTTGCTGGGCAAAGTTTGGAAACTAGAATGTACAAGATATGTAATGGCATCTTCGGGTTCAAAAAACTCTCCATTGCAATTCGAAAAATTGTAATATCAAAGTCTCGGCGTATAGCCTTTTAAGTAATAACGACAAAACCCAAAATAGAAGATGATAACAAAGGAAAGTAAAAATAGGGTGGCCGTTGATGCTAATTGGCCTCCTATTGATGGTATTGCCTTAGGTGTTCGGCATTCCATGGGTGGACGAAGGCATGTCCCTCCATACTCTCGAGCTCGTAGGTGCCATATGGCCCTTCGGACCTGGTACAGTCCTTCCCAAGCAGCTCCCAGGACTTCATCGCCTTTGATCTTCGTATTTTGGAACACCTTCCTAAGAACATGGCTTCCATTTGTTAAATTTTTGTTGTCAATAGTGCCCACAAGAAGAGTAGTAGTCTTAACTTATGTACATTCGATGTAATAAAGTCTCACGAAGACTCTTGCTTGTAACTGCTGAATTATTAATAAAAGTTGAAACGTTCATTCATTCTTCTTTGTCTGTTTGAAGCTTTATGATAATCTATAGTCTTTAGTCCTTAAAAAAACCTAACAACATATGAAGAGACAAATGAAGATTTGCATGAACAAACTCTTTATGGTTTTCTTAAAACAATATATTCGCAATCTAAGGATAAAAGGACTATTGATCTGAGTACGATTGTTTGGAGAAACTATGATGTCTGGTTATGGGGCATTGAGAGTTGGAGACTCTATAGTTCTTCAAAGTATCTTCTGAAGGTACTGAAATTACCAGTGCACTTCTAGAGACAAAATAAGAACAAACCATTTAACCTTTTACAAATCCAAGGTGTCATGAAGACATTTTGGCCGTGTGACTTAAGGGGAAGGAAGGGCAATATTTTCTCATGAATATATGATATTTGTTGGAATCGATCTAGGGTTTAAGAAAATGTTTAACGCGTCGGTAAGCGGCAGAATTTTAAAAATTTTCTTTTGATAAGTAAAACGTTTTTACTAACCTAGAAGAAGAGCAAGCACATGTAAATAAAAACTAATATGAGCATTAAAGATTACTAACCTTTTTAGAAGCTTGAACGTTGAGAAGCTTTTGGAAAAGGTTGCAACGTTCGTCTCCCCTCGCAGCACGTCTCTCTTCCTTCCTCGGCAACTCGAGCAACCACGAAAGTTTCTATTACTAAATCACTCGAGAGAAAAATGAATTAGTGTGTGGGCACTTTTAAACACTACGACTTACGAACAAGTCTTAAACTCGAAGAGCTAAACACTAGGTCAAATGAGGACCTAGGTGCCAAAACCAAAAAAAGAAATTGATTAGAGAGAGAGAGAGAGGAGTCGGCCAAGCTAGAGAGAGAAGCTCTCAAATCTCTAAACCTTGGATGAATGAAATGTGAGGAAATGAGGCTCCTATTTATAGGAGAGGTCTCACCTTCAATAAGGTAGTTTCCTCTTCTATAGAATATCACATATTCATGAGCCAATTTCCTCTTTTCCTTCTTGAGACACACGGCCAAACAAGCCTTCTAGAAGCCTTGATTTGTTTCCTATTTTGATCCTTCTCTAGGTTGGCCGATTTCCCTAATGCATCCACATGCAAATTTGTTTCCTCTTTTTCTTTTGGCAAGTATCTTGATACATTTATGCACAAAATATTCTCTCTTTCTCTTGGGTAGTAGGCGCCCATATGGTCTCTAGAAAGGGCTTCTAGAAGCTCCTTTATTTGTTCATGACAACATGAAAATGTCCTATTAAGAATTTTCAATAAAATTCTTATGAAATGAAATTAATCCACAAGGCCCAATAAGACTAATATTGGCCGAGTGATACATGTCATTAAATGACCTTGTCAAAAAATTTATTGACATTCATTTCATCATATGTCTCAAAAGACAAAAATACCATTTTTACTATTTTCAAAAAACTTGTCTCGTTCTTGTTTTGACATAGCTTCTAGTTTAACTATTCCTAATCGATGTGATTCATGACAGTAACCTCATGGATCCAAATGAACAAAGCTTGAACTAAACACTTGTTACCGGTCCGTCCCGGCCTGGTAAAACGATGACGGCCGCGATAGCGGTCGCCCCGGGACTCTCCCGACACACGGCCGGCTCAGAGGGAACCCTCGCCTCCACGGCCGGCTCAGCGAGAGCCCTTGCCTCCACGGCCGGCTCAGAGGGAGCCCTCGCCTCTACGGCCGGCTCAGAGCCGGCCCTTGCCTCCACGGCCGGCTCAGAGGGAGCCCTCCCCTCCACGGCCGGCTCAGAGGGAGCCCTCGCCTCCACGGCCGGCTCAGAGAGAGCCCTTGCCTCCATGGCCGGCTCAGAGGGAGCCCTCGCCTCCACGGTCGGCTCTGAGAGAGCCCTGCCCTCCACGGCCAGCTCAGAGAGACCCCTTGCCTCCACGGCCGGCTCAGAGGGAGCCCTCGCCTCCACGGCCGGCTCAGAGGGCACCCTTGCCTCCACGGCCGGCTTAGAGAGGGCCCTTGCCTCCACGGCCGGCTCAGAGGGAGCCCTCGCCTCCACGGCTGGCTAAGAAGGAGCCCTCGCCTCCACGGCCGGCTCAGAGAGAGCCCTCGCCTCCAAGGCCACCTCAGAGCCGGCCCTTGCATCCACGGCCGCCTCAGAACCGGCCCTCACCTCCACGGCCGCCTCAGAGCCGGCCCTCCTCTCCATGGCCGGCTCAGAGCCGGCCCTCCTCTCCACGGCCGGCTCAGAGCCGGCCCTTGCCTCCACGGCCGGCTCAGAGGGAGCCTTCGCCTCCACGGCCGGCTCAGAGGGAGCCCACGCCTCCACGACCGGCTTAGAGAGAGCCCTTGCCTCCACGGCCGGCTCAGAGGGAGCCCTAGCCTCGACGCCCGGCTCAGAGCCGGCCCTTGCCTCCACGGCCGGCTCAGAGGGAGCCCTAGCCTCGACGGCCGGCTCATAGCCGGCCCTTGCCTCCTGTTGTCGCAGTTTTTCGGACAACGATTTAGGAACCGGAAATGGTTAGACCCAAGGCCGGACCAAGTGGTCTCACTCCGGCTCGAGCGTGTCGGGCTTGGGATCCCAAGCCGTCCCTTAGCTGTGGATGTCCCTTGAGTTCGCCGGAGTACCTGAAAAGGAGTAGAGAACACGTGAACTACAAAGGGAAAACAGGGGGGGTGCCCCTGTTTACCTCTCCGACGCCCAACATTAGTGGGATTGAGGTGGAGTATAGAGGTTTTAGGGGTGTGCAGAGGCCAAAGCTTGAGAGAAACGAGCGAGGTACGAGTTCGGCAGCGTTTCAGTACTCAAGAATGGATTACCTGGGTCAAGGGAAGGACCCTTGTATTTATAGGCAGCCAAGGGGTGGCTTGAAGACCCCTTGGCCGAGTGAGCAAGGTTGGGCCGGCCTTGGAGGAGGGCCGGCCTTGGAGTGCCGGCCGTGGAGGGCCGGTCTTGGAGCGCCGGCCGAGGAGGGCCGGTCTTGGAGCGCCGGCCGAGGAGGGCCGGTCTTGGAGCGCCGGCCGAGGAGGGCCGGCCTTGGAGCACCGGCCGTGGAGGGCCGGCCTTGGAGCGCCGGCCGAGGAGGGCCGGCCTTGGAGCGCCGGTCGTGGAGGGCCGGCCTTGGAGCGCCGGCCGTGGAGGGCCGGCCTTGGAGCGCCGGCCGAGGAGGGCCGGCCTTGGAGCGCCGGCCGTGGAGGGCCGGCCTTGGAGCGCCGGCCGTGGAGGGCCGGCCTTGGAGCGCCGGCCGAGGAGGGCCGGCCTTGGAGCGCCGGCCGTGGAGGGCCGGCCTTGGAGCGCCGGCCGTGGAGGGCCGGCCTTGGAGCGCCGGCCGTGGAGGGCCGGCCTTGGAGCGCCGGCCTTGGCTAGCGCCGGCCGTGGAGGGCCGGCCTTGGAGCGCCGGCCGTGTAGGGCCGGCCTTGGAGCGCCGGCCTTGGCCAGCGCCGGCCTTGGAGAGCCGGCCGTGGAGGGCCGGCCTTGGAGCGCCGGCCTTGGCTAGCGCCGGCCGTGGAGGGCCGGCCTTGGAGCGCCGGCCGTGTAGGGCCGGCCTTGGAGCGCCGGCCTTGGCCAGCGCCGGCCTTGGAGAGCCGGCCTTGGCCAACGCCGGCCTTGGGCCGGTCATACGCCGGGCGGCCGCCGGCCGGGAGCTGGCCGGACGGCACTTGGCCGGCCGGGAGCCGCTGCGCGGGCCTCGCACCGGTCGCGTGGATCTAAGCGATGCCTTAGTTCTCGTCGGTCCGAGACGGACCGACAACACCTCCACGGCTGGCTCAGAGGGAGCCCTTGCCTCCACGGCTGGCTCAGAGGGGGCCCTCGCCTCCACGGCCGGCTCAGAGGGAGCCCTCGCCTCCACGGCCGGTTCAGAGGGAGCCCTTGCCTCCACGGCCGGCTCAGAGGGATCCCTCGCCTCCACGCCCGGCTCAGAGAGAGCCCTGGCCTCCACGGCCGGCTCAGAGAGAGCCCTTGCCTCCACGGCCGGCTCAGAGGGAGCCCTCGCCTCCACGCCCGGCTCACCCTTGCCTCCACGGTCGGCTTAGAGGCGGCCCTTGCCTCCACGGCCGGCTCAGAGGGGGCCCTTGCCTCCACGGCCGGCTCAGAGGGAGCCCTCGCCTCCACGACCGGCTCAGAAGGAGCCCTCGCCTCCACGGCAGGCATAGAGCCGGCCCTTGCCTCCACGGCCGGCTCAGAGGGAGCCCTAGCCTTCACGGCCGCCTCAGAGTCGGCCCTCGCGTCCACGGCCGCCTCAGAACCGGCCCTCACCTCCACGGCCACCTCAGAGCCGGCCCTCCTCTCCATGGCCGGCTCAGAGTCGGCACTCGCCTCCACGGCCGCCTCAGAGCCGGCCCTCCTCTCCACCTCCGTGGACGTCCGAGCGACTAGCTATAGGTACGGCCTCCGAAGCCCTGCGCATCGTCTAGGAGGGCAACCTCGTGATAACGAGAGCCAGCCCCGAGACCCGGCGAATGACCCTGAGGTTGTAGTCCGAGAGGACACGGCTCGAAGGCTCGCCGAGCTCTTAGACCGCCCCGGCGTCACCAGCGCGCTCATCGCCGACCTCCTCGACTCCAACAATGTCGATGACGTCAATCACGACGAGAAAGACCCCGATTACGTGGCGAAGTCGAGAACCTACGAGACCAACCTCGACCACGCTGTTCACGAAAGTGAACGCGCACGCAAGCCTTCGAGGGGACACCCTCAAGCGACCGCACCAAAACATTAATCAATGGTTGAACGCACACATACGCTCTTGAGGGGACACCCTCGAGAGACCACGTCGGGGCGTCGAGGATCGCACAATACCCGAGGACGCTCAATCTCAAGGTCCCGAGAGGGATGCTCCGAGCTCACCATTCGCGTCCAAGGTCCCCGGACGGACGAAGACACCGAATGTCGTGGCGCCCGTCGAGGACGTCGCTCGAACGATATATCCTTGCCAAGGGTGATAGGGACGGCCAATGGAGACCTGAGAGACCACCTCGATTCTCGAAGGGAATCCCATGGATGCGACTTGAGAGAGAAACTCAACACCCGGCGCGAGACCGCGAGAGAGGCTGCCTTGGGACACCAATCACCCAACATTGCTGACCGCGCATCCAACAAAAAGCGCGCCACCACACTCATGGCATCGGCCACCGATCTCGGCTTGCGAAGGAAGAGGCGTAGAAATGGTCAAGTCCCTAATGACCATCCTTCTCCAGCCCCGAAGCAATCCTTCGTCCCTCTTAATGCGACACCCGACAGGATCCTGAGCTTACACAGAGAGAAGCTGGGATCCCCGGCCCCGTTGAAGAAGGACCCCGCAACGCGAGACAAGAGCAAACAGTGCGAATATCACCATGACCATGGGCACGCGACAACAGAATGCTACCAGCTTAGGAAGCAAATTGATTCCCTAATTCGAAGTGGGGACCTCAAGGAATTCGTCGCGTCTGCTAGCAAGCAGTGATTGTCACGGCTTCCGCCCTCAAACTCACGCCCGAACTCACTCGACTTTGTAATCGCTTCATTTCAATTATGTAATTTTCTTTTTCCAAAGAAGGCCAAGTTCCATGGAAACCTGTAACGACCTCCTTACTGCAATAAAAAGTTATTCTACACATGTCAACACACACTATTGTACACCTCCAACACGAGAGTTTCTTGGTCTTCGTCTCACAAACGCAAAAAAATCGGGGGGCTAACAGGGAGCAATAATTGATCAAAACAACTCAAAAACAAAAAAAAAATAAAAGTGTAACAAAGTCTCAAGGGGCCGATGGTTAGGACAGACGTCCCAAAGAGAGACGATCTACACATTTCTCCTCGAGTTGAGTTCACTCCTCGAGTCGAGTACCGAGTCCACAAGTCAACTAGCTACTACTCGTGCCGACTCTACATTTCTCCTCGAGTTGAGCTCACTCCTCGAGTCGAGTACCGAGTCCACGAGTCGACAAGCTACTACTCGTGCCGACTCTACATTTCTCCTCGAGTTGAGATCACTCCTCGAGTCGAGTACCGAGTCCACGAGTCGACAAGCTACTCCTCGTGCCGACTCTACATTTCTCCTCGAGTTGAGTTCACTCCTCGAGTCGACTACCGAGTCCACAAGTCAACAAGCTACTCCTCGTGCCGACTCTACATGCCACCTCGAGCTGAGTTCACTCCTCGAGTCGAACACCGAGTCCACGAGTCGTCTAGCTACTCCTCGTGCCGTCTCGACATGTCACCTCGAGTTGAGTTCACTCCTCGAGTCGAATACAGAGTTCACGAGTCGACTAGCTACTCCTCGTGCCGACTCAACATGTCACCTCGAGTTGAGTTCACTCCTCGAGTCAAATACCGAGTCAACGAGTCGACAAGCTACTCCTCGTGCCCACTCTACATGACTCCTCGAGCCGAGTTCACTCCTTGAGTTGAGTTCCGAGTCCACGAGTCGACTGGCAAGACTTCGTGTCGACTTTTCACGTGACTAACCCTCGAGTCAACCTCAAGCGCAGATCCTCGGGTTGGGTCTATTCCGAAATTCTCAACCTGAAAGTCCTCATGTCAGACATGCATGACTTGTTGACTCATCAATAACCGATAGACTCACAAGTCTCGATGACAAACCTGCATGCTCTCATACGAGGAACACAAGAACCGTCCCTAACGACACGCTTATGTCGCCCCCAATGACGCACCAAAACTCACTCTACGACGCTCTTGTGAGAGGAAGAACGGGCCAATTAAGTCCCCAAACCTGACATGCGCGCCTTGGCGCCGCACTAACAAGGGCACGAAACTTGACCCAAGGGACTCAACCCGAATAAGCGACCAGTGCACTAAGGTGCCACACTCGCCGGGGGATCAAGTCTGCACCTAACCCCGCCTATCACATGACACGCGCACCTAAGGGTGCCACGCTCATAAGGCGGTATGGCCACACAAATGTGGCACCGCGCTCGCCGCCTAGCTCGTGCGCCGATAGGCAGCGAGTCACAAATGGATTTCAAAGGCTTGCGTCCGCCGGACGTACCTGGTCTAGCCAACGTCCACGGGAAAGGCCACACAAATGTGGCACCGCGCTCGCCGCCCAACTCGTGCGCCGATAGACAGGGAGTCAGAAATGGGTTTCAAAGGCTTGCGTCAGCCGGATGTACCTGGTCTAGCCAGCGCCCACGGGAAACCTGGCCACACAAATATGGCACCGCGCTCGCGGCCCAGCTAGTGCACCGATAGGCAGCGAGTCACAAATGGGTTTCAAAGGCTTGCGTCCGCCGGACGTACCTGGAAACCTGGCCACACCAATGTGGTACCAGGCTCGCCGCCATCTCGTGCGCCGATAGGTAGCGAGTCACAAATGGGTTTCAAAGGCTTGCGTCCGCTGGACGTACCTGGTCTAGCCAGCGTCCACTGGAAACCTGGCCACACCAATGTGGCACCGCGCTCGCCGCCCAGCTCGTGCGCCGATAGGCAGCGTGTCACAAATTGGTTTCAAAGGCTTGCATCCGCCGGACGTACCTTGTCTAGCCAGCGTCCACGGGAAACCTGGCCACACCAATGTGGCACCGCGCTCGCCGCCCAGCTCGTGCGCCGATAGGTAGCGAGTCACAAATGGGTTTCAAAGGCCTGCGTCTACCGAACGTAACTGGTCTAGCCAGCGTCCGCGGAAAATCTGGTCACACAAATGTTACATCACGCTCGCCGCCCAGCTCGTGCACCGATAGGCAGCGAGTCACGTATGGGTTTCAAAGTCCTGCGCCCGCCGGACGTAACTTGTCTAGCCAGCATCCATGAAAAACTCAGTCACACAAACGTGACACCGAGGTCCCCGAGGCCCAAGCCGTGCAAATCGATCACGCCTTCATTGGTAGGTCGAGAAAATAAGCCACGCACGTTAAACCCGTGGTAATCGATCACGCCCTCATCGGTAGGTTGAGAAAATAAGCCACGCACCCCCAAGACGTGTAAATCGATTACGCCTTCATTGGTAAGTCGAGAAAGTAAGACGGGCACCGAAAAAATCGTGCGTATCGACTACGATAGTATGTCGAGAACATAAGACACGTAAAAAGCCGTCTCTCGCAACGCACAAAGGCAGTCCCTCGCGACGCACAAAAGCCGTCCCTCGCGACGCACCAAAGCCGTCCCTCGCGACGCACCAAGGCCGACCCTCGCGACGCACGAAAGTCATCCCTCGCGATGAACAAAAGCCGTCCCTCGTGATGCGCTAGACCTGCTCTGCGACGCACTCGCGAACCCGAGACTGATTGTCTGAAGTCCTCGTGTCGATGTGATTCTTGAGTTTCCACTCGACCTACGCTCGACCAGAAACTCGGGGGGCTAATGTTACCGGTCCGTCCCGGCCCGGTAGAACGATGACGGCCGCGATAGCGGTCGCCCCGGGACTCTCCCGCCACACGGTCGGCTCAAAGGGAGCCCTCGCCTCCATCGCCTGCTCAGCGAGAGCCCTTGCCTTCACGGCCGGCTCAAAGGGAGCCTTCTCCTCCACGGCCGGCTCAGAGTTGGCCCTTGCCTCCACGGCCGGCTCAGAGGGAGCCCTCGCCTCCACGGCCGGATCAGAGGGAGCCCTCGCCTCCACGGCCGGCTCAGAGAGAGCCCTTGCCTCCACGGCCGGCTCAGAGGGAGCCCACGCCTCCACGGCCGGCTCAAAGCCGGCCCTTGCCTCCACGGCCGGCTGAGAGAGAGCCCTGGCCTCCACGGCCGACTCAGAGAGAGCCCTTGCCTCCATGGCCGGCGCAGAGGAAGCCTTCACCTCCACGGCCGGCTTAGAGCCGGCCCTTGCCTCAACGGCCGGCTTAGAGGGTGCCCTTGCTTCCACGGCCGGCCTAGAGGGGGCCCTTGCCTCCATTGCCGGCTCAGAGGGAGCCCTCACCTCCATGGCCGGCTCAGAAGGAGCCCTCGCCTCCACGGCCCGCTCAGAGCCGGCCCTTGCCTCCACGGCCGGCTCAGAGGGAGCCCACGCCTCCACGGCCGCCTCATAGCCGGCCCTCGCATCCACGGCCACCTCAGAACCGTCCCTCACCTCCATGGCCGCCTCAGAGCCGACCCTCCTCTGCATGGCCGGCTCTGAGCCGGCCCTCGCCTCCATGGTCGGTTCAGAGACGGCCCTTGCCTCCACGGCCGGCTCAGAGGGAGCCCTCGCCTCCACGGCCGGCTCAGAGGGAGCCCTCGTCTCCACGGCCGGCTCAGAGGGAGCCCTCGCCTCCACGGCCGACTCAGAGAGAGCCCTTGCCTCCACGGCCTGCTTAGAGGGAGCCCTCGCCTCCACGGCTGGCTCAGAGCCGGCCCTTGCCTCCACGGCCGGCTCAGAGGGAGCCCTTGCCTCCACGGCCGTCTTAGAGGGGGCCCTCGCCTCCACGGCCGGCTCAGAGGGAGCCCTCGCCTCCACGGCCGGCTCAGAGGGAGTCATCGCCTCCACGGCCGGATCAGAGGGGGCCGTCGCCTCCACGGCCGGCTGAGAGGGAGCCCTGGCCTCCACGGCCGGCTCTGAGAGAGCCCTGGCCTCCACGGCCGGCTCTGAGAGAGCCCTGGCCTCCACGGCCGGCTCAGAGAGAGCCCTTGCCTCCACGGCCAGCTCAGAGGGAGCCCTCGCCTCCACGAGCAGCTCAGATGGAGCCCTTGCCTCAACGGGCGGCTAAGAGGGCCCTCTTGCCTCCACGGCTGGCTCAGAGGGGGCCCTTGCCTCCATGGCCAGCTCAGAGGGAGCCCTTGCATCCACGGCCGGCTCAGAAGGAGCCCTCGTCTCCACAACCGGCTCAGAGCTGGCCCTTGCCTCCACAACCGCCTCAGAGCCGGCCCTCGCGTCCACGGCCGCCTCAGAGCCGGCCCTCACGTCCACGGCCGCCTCAGAACCGGCGCTCACCTCCACGGCCACCTCAGAGCCGGCCCTCCTCTCCATGGCCGGCTCAGAGCCAGCCCTCACCTTCACGGCCGCCTCAAAGCCGGCCCTCGGCCAAGGGGACGCCCGAAAGGCCCCTTGGTCACCTATAAATACCAGGGTCCCTCCCCTCGTCCAGGTAATCCGAATTTGAGTACTGAAACGCTGTCGAACTCGTACCGTGCTCGTTTCTCTCAAGTCTCGGCCTCTAAACACCTAACTCTCTACAATCTACCTCAACCCTACTAATGTTGAGCGTCGGAGAGGTAAACAGAGGCAACCCCTCTCTTTACCCTTTTGTAGTTCATCGTTACCTTCTCTTGCAGGACGAACGACGGATGAAGCAAACACCAATCACAGCTAAGGGAGGACTCGGGTTACCGAGTCCGACACTCTCAAGCCCGAACGCGACCACTTGGTCCGGCCTTGGGTCGAACCATTTGGGGCTTCTAAATAGTTGTCCGAAAAACAGCGACAACAACACTTGGACTCAAAAGTTCAGAAACCTTTTCCAAGTTTAGCTTAATGTCAACTGACTCCACTAAAGAATTGACACTGAAAATCTATCGGTTCAAATGAATTTATTTTCTACTCAAGAATTTAACCAAATTATGATGAGCGGATCCACTGAATATTATCTATGTTTACCCTTAATGAATATCATCAGCTAGTCGGGATTTAAGAAATTACAATTGTACCCTTCTAGCTGTTATTTCCTCAACTCCTTTGTCGCTTGTAAATAAGTTAGAAACAGTGTATTGACGAGGAGCTAATAAGTCACATTGTTTCATCCAAAAGAGTCAAGACTCAATTTGGACACTGGCCAGTTCATTTATTCACACTCCAAGGAACAAAGCATGAGGTGATATACATTGCTATTCAGCAATCTTGTACATGAATTCCATATCTATGAGAACTTCATAAAGTTACTCATGACATTCTCACAACTTAGTACTTCACCAATAGTTCCTGTTCCGAATCACATAGTGAGTCCGAACTCTGACTTTCTCAAATGAGAATACGTAAGGTGTGAAATGGCATGTCTCATTTCAGGATTAAGGTAAGCACGATGCAATTCATACGTAGTGACTTCGACACATAAGAGGTTAAATGGTTTGTTCTTATCTTGTCTGTAGAAGTGCACTGGTCAATTCAGTACCTTCGGAAGATACCTAGAAGAACTATAGAGTCTCCAACTCTCAATGCCCCATAACCAGACATCATAGATTCTCCTAACAATCGTACCGAGGTCAATAGTCCTTTGACCCTTAGATTGCGAATATATCGTTTTAAGCAAACTACGAAGAGTTTGTTCATGCAAATCTACATTTGTCTCTTCGTAAGTTTTTTAGTTTGTTTATGGACTAAAGACTAATGTTTTATCATAAAGCTTCAGACAAGGAAGAATGAATGAATGTTTAAACTTTTTATTAATGAATAAGCAATTACAAGCAAGAGTCTTCGTAAGACTTTATTACATCAAATGTAGAATATAAAGATTACAACTCTTCTTGTGGGCACCATTGACAACAAACTCCCACTTGACTCAAAGAAGATGTGTGTAGTCTTTCATGCCTAATCCCTCTCGATGTTGGTCGAAGACCTTGTTCGCTAGGGCCTTTGTGAATGGATCTGCCAGGTTGTCCACCGTTGAGATCTTCTTCACTTCCACGTCTTCGCGCTGCACGATCTCTCGAATCAAATGGTATTTCCTCTCAATATGCTTAGAGTGCTTATGGCTTCGAGGTTCCTTCGAGTTAGCGACAACCCCACTATTATCACAATAAAGGGTCATGGGCTCGTCGACGTTTGGAACAACTTACAAATACTTGAGGAATTTTCTAAGCCATACAGCCTCTTTGGATGCTTCACAAGCAGCCACATATTCTGCTTCCATTGTGGAGTCAGTGTTGTCGCACGAAAATGAACAACTATTTAAAACCTCGGGCGGTTCGATCCAAGGCCGGACCAAGTGATCGCACCCAGGCCAAGAGTGTGAACTCGATAGTCTCGAGTTAGGGTTCTCTCCGATCAACCCGCCTCTCGGGAGAGGTAAGGGGTGAGGAGGATGAGTGACCGTGCCTTGGGTGTCGGCTGCCTACGTACCCGTGTGTGGGATCAGGTCAGAACGTAGTTCAAGCGTGTAGGACGCAGTATGAGGCGCGGAGCCTTGGTGGAGAGGCGTACTCAACGAAGGAAACGGGGCGCGAGGAGTCCTCGGCGGCGTCTCAGGACTTCGGAGATCGCGTGCGCGAGAGAGAATGTGTGTTTTCTCTCCTTTGGAGACGTGGAAGACTCTAAGTCAAGAGTTCCTTGTTGTGGCGGAGATTCCGGACGCGTAGGTGATTCCTAGTCGGAAATGCCGGACGCGTAGGCGATTTCTTGTTAGAAATGGCGGACGCGTAGGCGATTTCTTGTTAGAAATGGCGGACGCGTCTAGGGGGCTAGACGCGTAGGCGATTTTCAGTAGAAAACCGTTAGAGCACTCGTGGGCTCAAGATTAATCGCTCGATCAAGAGAGGCGGCACTCAGGAGTCCCCGGAAAAGCGCTTCAGAATCTCCGAGAGCGAGAAATCGTGGAGAATCCGCTTCAGGCCAAGGATGGCATCTAGAGAAGCGGAGAGAAGTCTCAAGTTCCTTGAGAAAGAATGGGGTGGCTTTCCCCTCAATGGGAGGGAGTATTTATAGGTGTTTGGGGGCCTTAGAAGGCTTCTTTTTCGTCCATGTGGGACTAGGAACGCATGTGGCATCAAGTGGAGGCGCACGGCGCGCGCGGCGCACAATGCGCGGCGCGCGGCGCAGGGGGCGCGGCGCGCGGGTCACCAGGCGCGGCGCGCGGTCTGCTTGGCGCGGCGCGCGGCCTGTCTGGCGCGGCGCGCGGGCTGCTGTGCTTGGTTGGCCGGCGCGGCTGCGCGCGCGGCGCATGGCCCGCCTCGTCGGGCTCTTGCGGGCCTTCGAATACCATTCTTGCCACATGAAATATGAAGGTTTCTACTTGGCGAGAGTGACTCGATTCGAGGAGCGACTCGAGGCTCGACTCGAGGAGTGAAGCTCGACTCGAGGAGGCCGACCCGAGGCTCGACTCGAGGAACAACCCAAGGCTCGACTCGAGGAACGACTCGGGGCTCGACTCGAGGGGCATGAGGATTTGGCACGAGGACTTGTCAGTCGACTCGTGAGAGAAGGCTCGCCGCTCTTTAGGACCTCCGGCCTGACCATCGGCCCTTTGAATGGCGTGTCTTCTTGGCGTCTCGGGTTTTCTGAAAACGACCGACAACATTAGCCCCCCAAGTTCATTGCTCGGGAGGCCCCGGGCGGTGAACTCTTAGTTGTTTCCGCCGGGCGTTTGAGGAAAATAGACTTTCCAGAGCTTCACTGTTGCGAAGCCTTTGTGATTATAAAGAATACTCTCGCAATTGCTAGTGCTCTCTCTCGCTTTTCCGTCTCTCTCGACACGAGTGTGTGATGTACACGTGGGGGAAGATCCAAGCGGATAGGAGGCGTAGCTCAACGTGGGCGAGGCGAACGCGCTTGCGTTCGTCGCTCTAGCCCGGAGCAAATGGGATATGCATGCACAAGTGGGGCGTGCATTTGTGTAGAGGTGTGCCGGCGCGTCGCGGCTTATTGATCTTTTGGCAATGTTACGCCCGAGTTAACCTTCGATGGCGTTTTGTTTGATAATATCATCAATCCGGAGTCCATGGGACTCGATGGTGACTAGCAGGGTGACGATTGTGTAATCGTGACCTATTAGGGGAAGATCATGGCTTCCGTCTCGGCCAGCTTGGAAGGCGACTGCACTTTTGCATTTTGCAAAGGCGTGCTCATTCCGAGGTCTCGAAGACGGAGGTTGATGCTGCGGGTTGATGCTTCGAGAAGACGGAGCGGCACCTGGCGGAAGGCTCTGCCGCACCGGAGAGCTTCGACTGCTCGGGGATAAGCGCTAAAAGTTTGACCACGCATCAAGCATAAGTCGGCCTCACGGGGCATCCGCCATTCCCGCCTTGGTGACGCTTCTTCGTCTGCGTTCGGAAGATCGGCCCTTATTCCCCAGGCGCGAGCGCGGGTCTCTACCTTGGCTGACCTGTTCTTCAGGTCGCTCCAGGCGTTTGTTCGAGGAGTGGGACTCGACTCGAGGAGACTGACTCAAGGCTCGATTCGAGGAGCGAAGCTCGACTCGAGGAGACTGACTCAAGGCTCGACTCGAGGAGCGAAGCTCGACTTGAGGAGACTGAATCAAGTCTCAACTCAAGGAGCGAAGCTCAACTCGGGGAGCCGACTCGAGTCTCAACTCGAGGGGCTAGGCTCGACTCGGGGAGCCGACTCAAGTCTCAACTCGAGGGGCTAGACTCGACTCAAGGAGACTGGCTGGACATTAAGGAATATGACTCTACTCGAGGAGCGATGCTCGACTCGAGGTGTATGACTCAATTCGAGGAGCAAGACTCAACTCGGGGAGAATGACTTGATGAGAGGGGTGATGCTCGACTCGAGGGGGATGACTCGAGGAGAGTGACTCGACTCGAGGAGCATGGCTCGACTCGAGGAGGGCGTGACTCGACTTGAGGAGGATGTCCTGACTAGAGGAGCAATGCTCGATTCAAGGAGAGCGGCTCGACTTTAAGGAGCGATGCTCGACTCAAGGAGAATGGCTCAACTCAAGGAGCGAAGCTCGACTCGAGGAGGATGACTCGTCTCGAGGAGCAGAGCTCGACTCGAGGAGAATGGCTCAACTCGAGGAGCGAAGCTCGACTCGAGGAGGATGTCTCGTCTCGAGGAGCAGAGCTCGACTCGAGGAGAATGGCTCAACTCGAGGAGCGAAGTTCGACTCGAGGAGAATGGTTCGATTTGAGGAGCAAGGCTCGACTCGAGGAGAGTGACTCAACTCGGGGAACGAGGCTCGACTCAAGGGGAATGACTCGACTCAAGGAGCGAAGCTTGACTCGAGGAGAATGACTCGACTCGAGGAGCGAAGTCTTAGCTAGTTCAGGCTGAGCGAGGTTCTTGCTCAGAGGCGGGGCTCGCGAGTTTTTGCGAGCAGCTTCAATTAACTCGCATGGAACGGGGATTCTCCCACGGTGATCGTGTTTAGTTGGCGATGGCGAAGATGGCATGAACTGCGCCTCGTACGGCGGTTCAGGTGCGTTGCGATTTAGTCATCATATGCAACACCTCGTGGCGACTCAGAGCGCGTTGTGAGAGACGGTTTTGTGCGTCGTTTAGCTGTCTTAGGCTGCGCAATGTAGGCGTCTTAAGTGCGCCATGTAGGCGTCTTAGGTTGCGCCATGTAGGCGTCTTACGTGCGCCATGTAGGCGTCTTAAGTGCGCCATGTAGGCGTCTTAGGTTGCGCAATGTAGGCGTCTTACGGGCTGCGCCTTTACGCGTCTTACGTGCGCCATGTAGGCGTCTTAGGTTGCGCCATGTAGGCGTCTTAGGTTGCGCCATGTAGGCGTCTTACAGGCTGCGCCTTTACGCGTCTTACGTGCGCCATGTAGGCGTCTTAGGTTGCGCCATGTAGGCGTCTTACGGGCTGCGCCTTTACGCGTCTTACGTGCGCCATGTAGGCGTCTTTGGTGCGTCGCGAGGGACGGCTTTAGCCTGCATCTCGGGGATGTCTCTTGGGCGCGCCGCGGAGGCGTCTTTAGCCTGCATCTCGGGGATGTCTCTTGGGCGCGCCGCTGGGGCGTCTTTAGCCTGCATCTCGGGGATGTCTCTTGGGCGCGCCGCGGGGGCGTCTTTAGCCTGCATCTCTGGGATGTCTCTCGGGCGCGCCGCGGGGGCGTCTTTAGCCTGCATCTCTGGGATGTCTCTTGGGCGCGCCACGGGGGCGTCTTTAGCCCGCATCGCGGGGATGTCTCTTGGGCGCGCCGCGGGGGCGTCTTTAGCCTGCATCTCGGGGATGTCTCTTGGGCGCGCCGCGGGGGCGTCTTTAGCCTGCATCTCGGGGATGTGTCTTGGGCGCGCCGCAGGGGCGTCTTTAGCCTGCATCTCGGGGATGTCTCTTGGGCGCGCCGCGGGGGCGTCTTTAGCCTGCATCTCGGGGATGGCTTATGGCGCGCAGCGAAGGCGTCTTTAGCCTACATCTCGGGGATGTCTCTTGGGCGCGCCGCGGGGGCGTCTTTAGCCTGCATCTCGGGGATGTCTCTTGGGCGCGCCGCGGGGGCGTCTTTAGCCTGCATCTCGGGGATGTCTCTTGGGCGCGCCGCGGGGGCGTCTTTAGCCTGCATCTCGGGGATGGCTTATGGCGCGCCACGGAGGCGTCTTACGTGCACGCTTGTTCCCGTTTTGTGTTCGGGTGTTTTGCTTTGATGGAGCGTGCTTTCTTTTTGTGGAGCGTACTTTCTAGAGAATTTTGAGCGTACTTACCATTGCCTATGGCACTAGCCCCCCGAGTTTTGGGTTTACAAGTGTAATCCTGATGATTAAAAATCTTTGATAAAGTGGATTTTAAAAGAAAAACATCGAACTTTATTAATATTGCAAAAAATTTAAAATCCTAAAACGTTGGCTCGTAGGCCTTATTGAATGTTTAGAAAGCAAAGAAATAAAATGGGGGGGAGCGCTGGCTAGTGGTAGTACTCTCTTCCAGTGTTCCGCATTCCACAGGCGATAGATCGGTGTCTCGTCCATGTATGACCTGGTAGACCGTGTGGGGTCCCTGATGAGGACGCCGTTACCTTGCACTTGGGTGTCATGCAGATGTCTTTATGGACTTCGCGGAGGACCTTGGTCGACTCGACGCTATCTCTGAGCTGAGAGATCGTGTTAACTGTCTTTTTAGCGGTCTTTCCATCGATTCCCTAGATGTAGCATATTCTGCCTTGGGATTGATCTCCAACCATGATGTCGATTCCATCCTTGGTAGGGAACTTCACCAGTAGGTGGTATGTTGAAGTGATTGCCCTTAGCCGGTTCAACGTGGGTCGCCCAACGATTACGTTGTAGGGGGACTCTTGGTCGACCACTAGGAATGGGACCATGTGAACGACTTCAATGCCTCCGGGAGTTCCGAAGGTGACCGGCAGATCGATGACGCCTTTAGTCATGACTCTCTTCCCAGTGAACCCGAATAGAGGCGTTTGGGTCGGAGTTGGGCGTAGCCCCCCGAGCTTCATGCGCTCTAGGGTGGACTTGAAAATTATGTCTGCAACACTGCCGTTGTCGATGAGAACTCTTTTCACCAAGTTATTAGCTACTTGGGCTTTGAGCACAATTGCGTCATTGTGCGGATGCACAACTCGCTTGGCCTCTTGTTGGTGAAATGCATCGTCTCGTGAGGCACGGACGGAGGTTCTTCATACGTGAGGTTGACGTGCATAGCAGCGTCTTCTTGAGCCACGGCCTTTAGGAATTTTTTCCGTTGTCGGGCCGAATCTCCATCTTGTGGACCTCCCAATATGGTGGTCACAACGTGGAGTTGTGGATTGGCATTGGCAGTAGCCGTGGTTCGGTCGGCAGAAGCGGCTGTTCCTCCTCCCCTGCCAGACTGTGGTCTGTTCGAGGTGGGGCCCGCAGCGCTAATCATGCGTAACACGAACTCTTTTAGCTCACCCCGTTGGATCAATGCCTCGATCTGCCTTTTAAGACTATAGCATTCAGAGGTCAAGTGACCGTATTCCTGATGGAACTCGCAATATTTAGATCTATCGCGAGTCGCGGGATCTTTGTTCATTGGAGCCGGGGGAGTGAACTTGTCACGCGCTAAAGCTAGGATTTGCTCCGGCGTTGTGTTCGACGGTGTGAACGACGAGTAGCCCTTAAAGTCTTCCGCAAGTCGCGGCTTCTGGGGCATCGGAGGTCGTCTATTAAAAGTCTGACCTCCTCTGTTTCGCCTTTTACGGGAGTTTCCTTGCTCGTTGCTAGGCTCGTCTCGGTGGTGAGGGCTTTGATCATTGCCCTTGCGACCATCGAGGTAATCTTCGACTCCCATGAAGGTCTTCGCTCGAGTCATTAACTCGGCCATGGTAGAAGGGACACGGCCGACGATGGACTTAAGGAAGTCACTTGTGCGCAAGCCTTCAGTGATGGCGGTGATTGCGTCTTTGTCGTCAAAGCGGTCGACCTTATTCGATTCTTCAGTGAATCGAGCGAGGTATCGTCTAAGAGACTCGCCATCCTCTTGCCTGATTGACCACAGGTACATCTTGGTCTTCTTTTGGACCATAGACGTAGCGAACCGTGCTAGGAACATGTCCTTCAGGTCTTTGAACGAGCGGATGCTTCCCGGCCTTAAGTTCTTGAACCACTCGAAGCCAGGTCCGGCGAGGGTAAGACTAAAAGCTTGGCACATAGCGCCGGGAGTGACACCCTGCATCGTCATCCAGGTTTCATAGTGCTGGATGTGGTAAGCAGGATCTGCTTTTCCATTATATGGAGCGAGGTTCGGGAGTTTGAAATTTCCCGTACATACCTCGGCCAATATCTGAGCCGTGAAAGGCGAGGACTTCTCCTCAACAACCCCATAGGCACTTCCGCCTATTCCGTGTTGTCGGAGATCTCGTACTTCATTTCGAAGATTGTGGATCATTGTGATCACATCGAGACCGATAGTCGGAGTAACTCCCTGTTCGGGAGGAGTCACCGGTCGTCTTTCATTTGACCCTTGACCCGTGCGGCGGTTCCCGTTAGTTGGGGCTGCTACGGGGACGTTTGGCCGAGAGCTTAGTCGCTCTCTTAGGTCATCGCCACGCTCGATGTGCTGAGCAGTGAGATGGTCCCTAAGATCAGGGCTGGACATACGGAGACGCGGGCTTCGTCTGCGACGGCGCGCTCTCCGCGTGCCCTGACTCTCCGTAACATTCTCCCTTTGACCTAGTCGGTCAAAGGCCGAGCGTCGGGAGTTTCCCTCTTGAGAAGCAGCCGGTGCGTCGCCTTTCCGGGGTAGGGGATTCGAAGGACCGGCTTCAAACACGGCGGGGGGTTCCCCGTCCTTCGTGAGAGAAGTCTCGATACCCTCCGAATCGCCAGTACCCTCGTAATTAGGGTCGCGGTCACGGCTTTCCTCGTTGAGGTTCTGAGGATCCCTGTTGAGGGTTATTGTGTCATGCGCGGGTCGCTTCGCAGCCAGTCGGCTGTGGTACCTCGCGTTCTTCGCCTTTAGTTGGCGGATACTCTCCTCCAGCTCCATGATGCGGTTGTCCCTGCTATCAGGAGATGGAGATGGTGAGCGGGTCGAGCTCTCTTCGTGGAGCGACTCTTCGTCACCATGAGCTCGGGAGCGCAAGAAGTATTTCTTGGTCCCAGCGACGTTTTCGGGGTTGTTCACGCCCTCAGAACGTACAGGTGGTTGGTTACTCATCGTTTCTCAAGTTCGAGAAGGTTGAGTTCGCAGAAGAAAAGAAGAAGATGAACAGAAGGGATTTCGGGCTGAATAGGTCGGGAAGCCCCCTCCTTCTAGCGCCAAAATGTTGTCACACGAAAATGAACAACTATTTAAAACCTCGGGCGGTTCGATCCAAGGCCGGACCAAGTGATCGCACCCGGGCCAAGAGTGTGAACTCGATAGTCTCGAGTTAGGGTTCTCTCCGATCAACCCGCCTCTCGGGAGAGGTAAGGGGTGAGGAGGATGAGTGACCGTGCCTTGGGTGTCGGCTGCCTACGTACCCGTGTGTGGGATCAGGTCAGAACGTAGTTCAAGCGTGTAGGACGCAGTATGAGGCGCGGAGCCTTGGTGGAGAGGCGTACTCGACGAAGGAAACGGGGCGCGAGGAGTCCTCGGCGGCGTCCTCAGGACTTCGGAGATCGCGTGCGCGAGAGAGAATGTGTGTTTTCTCTCCTTTGGAGACGTGGAAGACTCTAAGTCAAGAGTTCCTTGTTGTGGCGGAGATTCCGGACGCGTAGGCGATTCCTAGTCGGAAATGCCGGACGCGTAGGCGATTTCTTGTTAGAAATGGCGGACGCGTCTAGGGGGCTAGACGCGTAGGCGATTTTCAGTAGAAAACCGTTAGAGCACTCGTGGGCTCAAGATTAATCGCTCGATCAAGAGAGGCGGCACTCAGGAGTCCCCGGAAAGCGCTTCAGAATCTCCGAGAGCGAGAAATCGTGGAGAATCCGCTTCAGGCCAAGGATGGCATCTAGAGAAGCGGAGAGAAGTCTCAAGTTCCTTGAGAAAGAATGGGATGGCTTTCCCCTCAATGGGAGGGGGTATTTATAGGTGTTTGGGGGCCTTAGAAGGCTTCTTTTTCGTCCATGTGGGACTAGGAACGCATGTGGCATCAAGTGGAGGCGCACGGCGCGCGCGGCGCACAACGCGCGGCGCGCGGCGCAGGGGGCGCGGCGCGCGGGTCACCAGGCGCGGCGCGCGATGTGCGGCGCTGGATGTGCGGCGCGGGCGTGTCATCGCGCGGCGCGCGGTCTTCTTGGCGCGGCGCGCGGCCTGTCTGGCGCGGCGCGCGGGCTGCTGTGCTTGGTTGGCCGGCGCGGCTGCGCGCGCGGCGCATGGCCCGCCTCGTCGGGCTCTTGCGGGCCTTCGAATACCATTCTTGCCACATGAAATATGAAGGTTTCTACTTGGCGAGAGTGACTCGATTCGAGGAGCGACTCGAGGCTCGACTCGAGGAGTGAAGCTCGACTCGAGGAGGCCGACCCGAGGCTCGACTCGAGGAACAACCCAAGGCTCGACTCGAGGAACGACTCGGGGCTCGACTCGAGGGGCATGAGGATTTGGCACGAGGACTTGTCAGTCGACTCGTGAGAGAAGGCTCGCCGCTCTTTAGGACCTCCGGCCTGACCATCGGCCCTTTGAATGGCGTGTCTTCTTGGCGTCTCGGGTTTTCTGAAAACGACCGACAACAGTCAGCAATGCAAGATTGCTTAATACTTCTCCACACAACAACTCCACCATTAAGGATGAACACAGATCCTGAAGTGGATTTCCTGGAATCCTTATCCGCTTGAAAATCGGAGTCGGTATATCCCGTCATAGTCAGGTCAGTACCTGAGTATGTAAGCATCAAGTTCCTAGTTCTTCGAAGATACTTGAGAACATGCTTAACAGCAATCCAGTGCTCGGGTCCAGGGTTGGATTGGAAACGGCTAACTACGCCAACGGCGAAACAGATGTCAGGTCTAGTGCAAAGCATAGCATACATGAGGCTTCCTACGGCAGAGGCGTAAGGAATTTTCCTCATGTCTTCAATCTCTTGTGCAATCTTGGGAGACTGGTCCTTAGAGAGTGAAACTCCATGCCTAAAGGGTGTTTGTCCCTTCTTGGAGTCTTGCATCGAGAAGCGATCCATTACCTTATCAATATAACATGCTTGAGAGAGCGACATGGTACGGTTTTTCCTATCTCGAAAGATTTGGATCCCCAGAATGTACGCGGCTTCTCCTAGATCCTTCATATCGAATTGCTTTGCCAGCCACACCTTAACCTCAGATAACTTACCCACGTCATTACCAATGAGTAGTATATCATCGACATATAGTACCAGAAACACAACTTTGCCTTCGTGTGTAAACTTGTCAAAACAAGGCTCATCTATTGACTGTTCAAAGCCGAAGCTCTTTACAGTTTCATCGAATCTAATATTCCATGACCTAGATGCTTGCTTTAATCCATAAATGGACTTAAGCAACTCACGAACCTTGGTCTCTTGACCTTCTTCCATGAAACCGTCTGGCTGAGCCATGTAAATGCGCTCGTCAAGATTGCCATTCAGGAAGGCTGCCTTGACATTCATTTGCCAGATGTCATAGTCGAGAGCTGCAGCTATGGATAGGAGTATGTGGATGGATTTAACCATCGCGACTGGCGAGAAGGTTTCTTCATAGTCAATCCCTTCTTGTTGGGTATAACCCTTCGCCATTAGTCGTGCTTTGAACGTCTCGACGTTCCCATCAGAACCCTTTTTATTCTTGTATATCCACTTACACCCTACGAGTTTAATCCCTTCAGAAAGGTCTACAAGTTTCCAGACTTTGTTGACAAACATCGAGTGCATCTCAACTTTCATGGCGTCAAGCCAAAGGTTTGATTCAGAACAAGCCATCGCTTGGCTATAGGAAACAAGATCATCCATGTCCGAGACGGCTACGAGAGAGTCTCCATAAGACATGTACCAGTCAGGCTTTTGAGTAGCCCTCCCACTACGTCGAAGTACTACTTGACGAGATTCTGAAGAGTTAGGTTGTGTTTCAGTTGGGGTAAGAACAGTTCTTACAAATGAGGTAGAAGCTTCCTCACCCAACTTTTCTTCAAGCACAATTTTGCTTCTAGGTTTTGCATCCTTCATAAAGTCCTCCTCGAGGAAACGAGCATTCGTCCTCGGGACTATAGAAGGTAAAACCTTTGGTTTCCTTCGGATATCCAACGAACCGACACAATTCTGACATACTAGCCAACTTGCTAGTCTTTTGCCTTAGCACGTTTGCGGGGCAACTCAAAATTTTTATGCGACCAAGATTCACTTTTCGGCAAGTCCATCGTTCATAAGGAGTACCAGGAACCGTTTTGAACAGAACTTGGTTCAGCATATAGGCGGCTGTTTCGAGGGCATATCCCTAAAAGGAAAGAGGGAGTGATGAGTAACTCATCATTGATCTAACCATCTCCATAAGAGTTCGGTTTCTTCTCTTTGACACTCCATTTTGTTGAGGTGTGCCATGTGAGGTAAGCTAAGACGCGATTCCTTCTTCTTTAAGAAAGTCATCGAACTCTCCTGACATATACTCACCACCTCGATCAGATCGAAGTGTTTTGATCACTTTGCCAATTTTCTTTTCCACTAAAGCCCTAAAGACCTTAAATACGTTAAAGGTCTCGGATTTGTGTTTGAGCAAATAGAAAAAACCATATCGCGAGTAATCATCGGTGAAGGTAACGAAGTATTCGTATCCTCCATGTGCATGTTGGCTGAGCGAACCACATACATCAGAATGTACTAGTTCCAGCAACTCAGTGGCTCTTCGACCCTTATCGGAGAAAGGTCGCTTAGTCATTTTTCCTTCTATACAGGATTCACAAGTAGGTAGTGAACCTATTGCAGAGGCTTGGAGTGGACCGTCCCTCACAAGTATCTTAATCCTATCTAGACTGATATGACCAAGTCTTAAGTGCCATAGGTATGTTGATTTTGTTAGATCGGAGGATTCAGAAAGTTTGATCCTCTGTGGCTCCCTAATTAGATTGTTATCTATTTCGGTGTCTAAAATGGAAGGTTGAGTGAGATAAATGTAAAAAAGAGCATTCTTCATACATGCATTAGTGACAAAAGAATTATCAGGAAACGAAATACGAATTCCATTCTTAATGAACTTTAAACAATAATCTTGCTCAAGAAGACGAGCAACAGATATTAAGTTCTTCCCAATGGTAGGAACAAAATAAACATTTTTCAAGTTTAAAGTGCGGTGTTCAAAAGGCCGCGTCACGGATCCCACAGCCTTCGCAGACACCAGGCTCCCATCACCCCATTCGAAACAGAACTCGCCTTCGTCTAAGCTTTTGGTTTTCTTGAAACCAGTCAAGGAACAGCAAATATGGTTAGTAGCAGCGGAGTCAAGAATCCACATTGATACATTATCAGCTACTCAGCATTCTTCGGTAATTAGTACAATACTATGTTCCTTTGCTTTGACATAGGCAGGACAATTCTTTTTCTCGGCCTTTTGAGGTTTATTCTTAGATCCAGAGGTGGAGGCTTTGTGCTCAGTAGCACGTGGCTCTCCTTGATTTCTCTTTCTCTTAGTCAGACCTTCAGCAGTGTGAGGCTCCTTCACAAGCTCGGTAACAATGTAGTATAGCTTATTCATGGAGTAATTCCACTTGAAGGTATCAAAAGATTCGGGGAGGGTTTCCAAGATCATATCTATTTTGATTTCCTCGTTAATCTAGGATTCTAGGATTTCCATCTCATTCAGGTAACTAACGATCATCATCGTATGGTCCCTGACAGGAGTCCTAGCCTTCATGCGACAGTTCATAAACTGTCGGACTGCTTGTTGCCTTATTTGACGCCTTTGCCCTCCAAACATCTTAAGGAGATTGTAGAGCATGTCAGCGGCAGTCTCGATGTCACGATGTTGTTTTTGGAACTCATTGTTCATCGATGCTAAGATATAGCATCTCGCAATCTCATCGGATTCAAGCCAGGCCGCTAAGGCGTCTTTTGTTGGAATCGATCTAGGGTTTGAGAAAAAGTTTAACGCTACGTTAAGCGGCGGAATTTTAAAAATTTTCTCTTTAAGTAAAACTAGTTTTTACTAACCTAGACAAGAGCATGTGCATGTAAATAAAAACTAATATGAGCTATAAAAGTTACTAACCTTTCTTGAAGCTTGAACCTTGTAGAAGCTTTTGGAAAGTTGCAACGCTCGTCTCCCCTCGCAGCACGTCTCTCTTTCTTTCCTCGGCAACTCGAGCAACCACGAAAGTTTCTATCACTAAATCACTCGAAAAGAAGGAATCAGTGAGTGGGCACTTTTAAACACTACGACTTGAGAACGAGTCTCGAAGTCGCAGAGCTAAACACTAGGTCGAGTGAGGACCTAGGTGCCAAGACAAGAAATAATCGAAAATAAACTAGAGAGAGAGAGAGAGAGGATTTTCGGCCACCACAAGGTCTAGAGAGAGAAGCTCTCAATCTCTAACTTATGTGGAATGAATAGAATGAGACGAATGAGGGTCCTATTTATAGGAGAAGGGTTGGCCTTGGAAAGAAGTAATTTCCTCTTATTTTCCAAGCCTTTATGAGCAATCTTTATTGCCCATTCCCATCCAAGTCACACGGCCAACATGTGCCTTAATGACACCTTGGATTTGTTTCCTCTTTTATTCTTTGCTCTCTCCAAGCTTGTTTGGCCGAAATCCCTTATGCCTCTTAGAGGAAATTTGTTTCCTCTTTTTCTTTTGGCAAGTATCTTCATACATTAATGCACAAAAGGAACTCTCTTTCTCTTGGGTATTTGGGCGCCTATGACCTTCTAGAAGGGCTTCTAGAATTTTCTTCACTTGTTCATGACAACATAAGAAAAGCCCATTAAGAATTTTCAATAAAATTCTTATGAAATGAAATTAATTCACAAGGCCCAATAATCATATTATGGCCGAGTGACATTAAGTCATCAAATGAACTTGTCAAAATTTATTGACATCCATTTCATCCTTATGTCTCAAAAGACAAAAATACCCTTTTGACAATTTTCGTTCTTGTTTTGACTTAGCTTCCAGTTTAACTATTCCTATCGATGTGATTCGTGACAGTGACCTCGTGGACCCAAATGAACAAAGCTTGAGCTAAACACTTGGACTCAAAAGTTCACAAACCTTTTCCAAGTTTAGCTTAATGCCAACTGACTCCACTAAAGAGCTGACACTGAAAATCTCTCGGTTCAAATGAATTTATTTTCTACTCAAGAATTCGACCTAATTATGATGAGCGGATCCACTGAATATTATCTATGTTTACCCTTCATGAATGTCATCAGCTAGTCGGGATTTACTAAATTACCATTTTACCCTTCTAGCTGTTATTTCCTCAACTCCTTTGTCGCTTGTGAATAAGTTAGAAACAATGTATTGACGAGGAGCTAACAAGTCACATTGTTTCATCCAAAAGAGTCAGGACTCAATTTGGACACTGGCCAGTTCATTTATTCACACTCCAAGGAACAAAGCATGAGGTGACATACATTGCATTTCAGCAATCTTGTACATGAATTCCATATCTATGAGAACTTCACAAAGTTACTCATGACAGACTCACAACTTAGTACTTCACCAATAGGCCTTGTTCGGAATCACATAGTGAGTCCGAACTTTGACTTTCTCAAATGAGAATACTAAGGTGTGAAATGGCATGTCTCATTTCAGGATTAAGGTAAGCATGATGCAATTCATACATAGTGACTTCGAGACATAAGAGGTTAAATGGTTTGTTCTTATATTGTCTCTAGAAGTGCACTGGTCAATTCAGTACCTTCGGAAGATACCTAGAAGAACTATAGAGTCCCCAACTATCAATGCCTCATAACCAGACATCATAGATTCTTCTAACAATCATACTGAGGTCAATAGTCCTTTGACCCTAAGATTGCGAATAAATCGTTTTAAGCAAACTACGAAGAGTTTGTTCATGCAAATCTACATTTGTCTCTTCGTAAGTTGTTAGGTTTGTTTATGGACTAAAAGACTAGGGTTTTATCATAAAGCTTCAGACAAGGAAGATTGAATGAACGTTTCAACTTTTTACTAATGAATAAGCAATTACAAGCAAGAGTCTTCGTAAGACTATATGACATCAAATGCACATAAATAGACACTACTACTCTTCTTGTGGGCACCATTGACAACAAACTCCCACTTGACTCAAAGAAGATGTGAGTAGTCCTACATGCTTAATCCCTCTCGAAGTTGGTCGAAGACCATGTTCGCTAGGGCCTTGGTGAATGGATCTGCCAGAGATCTACTTCATTTCCACGTCTCCGCGTTGCGTGATCTCTCGAATCAAATGGTATTTCCTCTAAATATGTTTAGAGCGCTTATGGCTTCTAGGTTCCTTTGAGTTAGCGAAAGCCCCACTATTATCACAATAAAGGGTCATGGGCTCGTCGACGTTTGGAACAACTTCCAAATACTTAAGGAATTTTCTAAGCCATATAGCCTCTTTGGATGCTTCACAAGCAGCCACATATTCTGCTTCCATTGTGGAGTCAGCAATGCAAGATTGCTTAATACTTCTCCACACAACAGCTCCACCATTAAGGATGAACACAGATCCCGAAGTGGATTTCCTGGAATCCTTATCCGCTTGAAAATCGGAATCGGTATATCCCGTCATAGTCAGGTCAGTACCTGAGTATGTAAGCATCAAGTTCCTAGTTCTTCGAAGATACTTAAGAACATGCTTAGCAGCAATCCAGTGCTCGGGTCCAGGGTTGGATTGGAAACGACTAACTACGCCAACGGCGAAACAGATGTCAGGTCTAGTGCAAAGCATGGTATACATGAGGCTTCCTACGGCAGAGGCGTAAGGAATTTTCCTCATGTCTTCAATCTCTTGTGCAGTCTTGGGAGACTGGTCCTTAGAGAGTGAAACTCCATGCCTAAAGGGTGTTTGGCCCTTCTTGGAGTCTTGCATCAAGAAGCGATCCATCACCTTATCAATATAAGATGCTTGAGAGAGCGACAGAGTCCGGTTTTTCC
This sequence comes from Urtica dioica subsp. dioica, assembly GCF_054948205.1. NCBI lineage: Eukaryota > Viridiplantae > Streptophyta > Magnoliopsida > Rosales > Urticaceae > Urtica > Urtica dioica. The sequence goes on from NC_142758.1 coordinate 27,506,817, forward strand.
TATCTCGAAAGATTTGGATCCCCAGAATGTACGCGGCTTCTCCTAGATCCTTCATATTGAATTGCTTTGCTAACCAGACCTTAACCTCAGATAATTTACCCACGTCATTACCAATGAGTAGTATATCATCGACATATAGTACAAGAAACACAACTTTGCCTTCGTGTATTAACTTGTAAACACAAGGCTCATCTATTGACTGTTCAAAGCCAAAGCTCTTTACAGTTTCATCGAATCTAATATTCCATGACCTAGATGCTTGCTTTAGTCCATAAATGGACTTAAGCAACTCATAAACCTTGGTCTCTTGACCTTTATCCACGAAACCGTCTGGTTGAGCCATGTAAATGCGCTCTTCAAGATTGCCATTCAGAAAGGCTGTCTTGACATCCATTTGCCAGATCTCATAGTCGAGAGCTGCAGCTATGGATAGGAGTATGCGGATGGATTTAAGCATCGCGACTGGCGAGAAGGTTTCTTCATAGTCAATCCCTTCTTGTCGGGTATAACCCTTCGCCACAAGTCGTGCTTTGAACGTCTCGACGTTCCCATCAAGACCCCTTTTCTTCTTGTATATCCACTTACACCCTACGGGTTTAATCCCTTCAGGAAGGTCTACAAGTTTCCAGACATTGTTGACATACATCGAGTGCATTTCAACTTTCATGGCGTCAAGCCAAAGGTTTGATTCAGAACAAGCCATCGCTTGGCTATAGGAAACAGGGTCATCCATGTCGGAGACGGCTACAAAAGAGTCTCCATAAGACATGTACCTGTCAGGCTTTTGAGTAGCCCTCCCACTACGTCTAAGTACTACTTGACGAGATTCTGATGAGTTAGATTGTGTTTCAGTTGGAGTAAGAATAGTTCTTACAGATGAGGTAGAAACTTCCTCACCCAACTTTTCTTCAAGCACAATTTTGCTTCTAGGTTTTGCATCTTTCATAAAGTCCTCCTCAAGGAAACGAGCATTCGTGCTAACGAAAGTCTTATCGTCCTCGGGACTATAGAAGATGAAACCCTTGGTTTCCTTTGGATATCCCACAAACAAGCACAATTCTGACCTACTAGCCAACTTGCTAGTCTTTTGTCTTAGCACGTGTGAAGGGCAACCCAAAATTTGGATGTGACCCAGATTTAGTTTACGACCAGTCCATCGTTCATAAGGAGTACCAGGAACCATTTTGGACGGAACTTGGTTCAGAATATAAGTGGCTGTTTCGAGGGCATATCCCCAAAAGGAAAGAGGAAGTGATGAGTGACTCATCATTGATCTAACCATCTCCATAAGAGTTCGGTTTCTTCTCTCTGATACTCCATTTTGTTGAGGTGTCCCAGGTGCGGTAAGCTGAGAAGCGATACCTTCTTCTTTAAGAAAGTCATCGAACTCTCCAGACATATACTCACCACCTCGATCAGATCGAAGTGTTTTGATCACTTTGCCAGTTTGCTTTTCCACTAAAGCCCTAAACACCTTAAATACGTTAAAGGTCTCGAATTTGTGTTTGAGCAAATAGACAAACCCATATCTTGAGTAATCATCAGTGAAGGTAACGAAGTATTCGTATCCTCCACGTGCCTGTTGGTTGAGCGGTCCACATACATCAGAATGTATTAGTTCCATCAACTCAGTGGCTCTTCGACCCTTATCGGAGAAAGGTCGCTTAGTCATTTTTCCTTCTATGCAGGATTCACAAGTAGGTAGTGAACCTATTGCAGAGGCTTGGAGTGGACCATCCCTCACAAGTCTCTTAATCCTATCTAGACTGATATGACCAAGTCTCAAGTGCCAGAGGTATGTTGATTTTGTTAGATCGGAGGATTCAGAAAGTTTGATCCTCTTTGGCTCCCTAATTAGATCATTATCTATTTTGGTGTCTAAAAGAGAAGGTTGAGTGGGATAGATGTAGAAAAGAGCATTCTTCATACATCCTTCAGTGACAAAAGAATTATCAGGAAACGAAATACGAATTCCATTCTTTATGTATTTTAAACAATAATCTTGCTCGAAAAGACGAGCAACGGATATTAAGTTCTTCCCAAAGGTAGGAACAAAATAAACATTATTCAAGTTTAAAGTGCGGTCTTCAAAAGACAGCGTCACGGATCCCACAGCCTTTGCAGACACCAGGCTCCCATCACCCCATTTGAAACAGAACTCGCCTTCCTCTAAGCTTTTGGTTTTCTTGAAACCATTCAAGGAACAACAAATATGGTTAGTAGCAGCGGAGTCAAGAATCCACATTGATACATTATCAGCTACTAAGCATGCTTCAGTAACTAGTACAATACTATGTTCCTTTGCTTTGAGATTGGCAGGACAGTTCTTTTTATCGGCCTTATGAGGTCTCTTCTTAGTTCCAGAGGCGGAGGCTTTTTTCTCAGTAGCATGTGCCTCTCCTTGATTCCTCTTTCTCTTATTGAGACCTACAGCAGTGTGAAGCTCCTTCATAAGCTCGGTAACAGTGTACTTTAGCTTTGTAATGGAGTAGTTCAGCATGAAGGTATCAAGAGACTCGGGGAGAGTTTCTAAGATCATATCTATGATATTCTTCCCATCAATCTCGGATCCTAGGATTTCCACTTCATTTAGGTAACTAATGATCAGCATCATATGGTCCCTAACAGGAGTCCTAGCCTTCATGCGACAGTTCATAAACTGTCGGACTGCTTGTAGCCTTGTTTGACGCCTTTGCCCTCCAAACATCTCAAGGAGATTGTAGAGCATGTCAGCGGCAGTCTCGATGTCACGATGTTGCTCTTTCAGCATATTGTTCATAGATGCCAAGATATAGCACCTCACAATCTCATCGGATCGAAGCCAGGCCGCTAAGGCGTCATTGTCCTCTTGAGTTGAATCATCATTCGTCAGAGGAGGAAACGGGGTGGTGAGTACCCATTTGTGCTTGTTAACGGTAGGTATTATGTCGAGGTTACGTTTCGAATCAACGTAGTTTTTGTTTTCGAGTTTATTTGAGGAAAGAATTGTTGAGAGAGGGTTGAGAGACATATTGCCTATATAAGTTGAAACAAGTTTATGATTAGTCTTTGGTTTAGGATTTAAGTTTTATTAAGACTTTTGTAAAATCCAAAGGTGTTATAAACCAAACGATAATTTACTCCCTCAAGAGAAGGCCGCAAAAAATCTCCTTTTATAAGTAAATGACACATCATTAATGCTAAGCCAAGATGTCAGTACATCATTTTGACTAGCCACCTTGTAAATTGGTTTGATCACTCATATCCTTTCGCAGAGCCTTAAGGAAGGATACTAGGGATTGAGCCTAAGTGTGCAACCAACCACTTAGTCCAAAAGATCAGCTTTGAAAAACAATCCCCCAAGGGGAGGCCTTGCCATCATTGCATCACTCTCGGACGTAGCTCATTGAGCAATGATCGAAGCAATAACGCCTTGGAGTACTCACATTTAAGTGAGGGTCGCAAGAGCGGCTCTTAGTCCCACGTTATTGCATCTTTCATTAGTGTTGGGGATCGCGGGTTACAAACAACGAGTATAACCCTCCCACTTAGTTTTTGGAGTTGGTTCATCGACTCTTTTAAGTTCGGAAACAGATTTCCTAGTTAGAGAGCGACAGAGCGGACAACTAGAAGAGAATCCTAGATCGACATGTTCAGAGCAGTATTAGTGCATAAAGGCACAAGGGACATACTCGATCTTTTCCTATTTTCTATTTCGGGAAAGTGCGTGAGGGAAGTGTGAACTTCAACTCACTCGAACACTTGAAAGTTTGAGATTACACATCCTTTTATTTTTCGGTTTTGTCTACAAAGAGACCTCCCACTCAAAATTTCAAGAGCATATAGATTTTGAACATATGTGATATAGATATAGTTTTGAAAACATTTTGAAAAACTTATTTGATTTGGATGACAAAATATTTTCAAGTTTGAAAGTGAAAACGGTTTTTCAAAATTCAAACTAGTTTTGTAAAAATTCAATTTCAATTAAACTTTCAAAAATCAAAACATTTTAATCTTACACATCATGTTTATAATCATATGAAAAACATTTTTGCTCAAGAAAGTTTTCTCATTAGAGTTCTATAACTCATGGTAGTGGGGTTTGAAAATCCGGATTTCTAAAAAACTGGAGTTTCAGACAGCCGCGCACCTCGGAGTAAAATCGCCATATCTGGCGGCTCCGATGTCCTTTTCAGCCGAAACCGGTGGCATTGGACAGAGGACAGACAGAGCTTTAATTTGAGTCAAGAATCATTAAATTTCGATTTCTGAGCAGAGAGTTATGCCGCTTTTAATGCGGGTTTACATTCCAGCTCGAAGAAAAAGAAATAAATTAAAGCTTCGTCCTTTTAGGTGCGAAAAAGAATCGAGTGTAACGGAACGTTTTAAGATGTTGTTTAAAGCTTTTATTTGTGTTTTATTAGCAGGGTAATAACATAGAATAAAAGAAATAACAACATGCATAAAACGATTCAAGTAAATAAACGAAACTAGCAAGAAAATAAAACTAGTCACAAAAATTACTCGAAAATTCTCAAACCTTTAAAACACGTTTTTCAATATAAAAAATTAAAAACTTTTAGAACTGATTCTAATGTGTTTTAACATCATCCCAAACTCATAGAAAATCAACATGGTTTTTAATTTAGAGACAAGAGCAATAAATTAAAAAAAATCTAAGATTACAATTCTAACTTGTCACAAAATTAGTAAACTTTCGAAAACGATTTTCAAGCTCATAATTTAAAAACATGCACATGCATTCCTTTGACCATAGCTCTGATACCATTTGTTGGAATCGATCTAGGGTTTGAGAAAAAGTTTAACGCTTCGTTAAGCGGCGGAATTTTAAAAATTTTCTTTTTAAGTAAAACTAGTTTTTACTAACCTAGACAAGAGCATGTGCATGTAAATAAAAACTAATATGAGCTATAAAAGTTACTAACCTTTCTTGAAGCTTGAACCTTGTAGAAGCTTTTGGAAAGTTGCAACGCTCGTCTCCCCTCGCAGCACGTCTCTCTTTCTTTCCTCGGCAACTCGAGCAACCACGAAAGTTTCTATCACTAAATCACTCGAAAAGAAGGAATCAGTGAGTGGGCACTTTTAAACACTACGACTTGAGAACGAGTCTCGAAGTCGCAGAGCTAAACACTAGGTCGAGTGAGGACCTAGGTGCCAAGACAAGAAATAATCGAAAATAAACTAGAGAGAGAGAGAGAGAGGATTTTCGGCCACCACAAGGTCTAGAGAGAGAAGCTCTCAATCTCTAACTTATGTGGAATGAATAGAATGAGAGGAATGAGGGTCCTATTTATAGGAGAAGGGTTGGCCTTGGAAAGAAGTAATTTCCTCTTATTTTCCAAGCCTTTATGAGCAATCTTTATTGCCCATTCCCATCCAAGTCACACGGCCAACATGTGCCTTAATGACACCTTGGATTTGTTTCCTCTTTTATTCTTTGCTCTCTCCAAGCTTGTTTGGCCGAAATCCCTTATGCCTCTTAGAGGAAATTTGTTTCCTCTTTTTCTTTTGGCAAGTATCTTCATACATTAATGCACAAAAGGAACTCTCTTTCTCTTGGGTATTTGGGCGCCTATGACCTTCTAGAAGGGCTTCTAGAATTTTCTTCACTTGTTCATGACAACATAAGAAAAGCCCATTAAGAATTTTCAATAAAATTCTTATGAAATGAAATTAATTCACAAGGCCCAATAATCATATTATGGCCGAGTGACATTAAGTCATCAAATGAACTTGTCAAAATTTATTGACATCCATTTCATCCTTATGTCTCAAAAGACAAAAATACCCTTTTGACAATTTTCGTTCTTGTTTTGACTTAGCTTCCAGTTTAACTATTCCTATCGATGTGATTCGTGACAGTGACCTCATGGACCCAAATGAACAAAGCTTGAGCTAAACACTTGGACTCAAAAGTTCACAAACCTTTTCCAAGTTTAGCTTAATGCCAACTGACTCCACTAAAGAGCTGACACTGAAAATCTCTCGGTTCAAATGAATTTATTTTCTACTCAAGAATTCGACCTAATTATGATGAGCGGATCCACTGAATATTATCTATGTTTACCCTTCATGAATGTCATCAGCTAGTCGGGATTTACTAAATTACCATTTTACCCTTCTAGCTGTTATTTCCTCAACTCCTTTGTCGCTTGTGAATAAGTTAGAAACAATGTATTGACGAGGAGCTAACAAGTCACATTGTTTCATCCAAAAGAGTCAGGACTCAATTTGGACACTGGCCAGTTCATTTATTCACACTCCAAGGAACAAAGCATGAGGTGACATACATTGCATTTCAGCAATCTTGTACATGAATTCCATATCTATGAGAACTTCACAAAGTTACTCATGACAGACTCACAACTTAGTACTTCACCAATAGGCCTTGTTCGGAATCACATAGTGAGTCCGAACTTTGACTTTCTCAAATGAGAATACTAAGGTGTGAAATGGCATGTCTCATTTCAGGATTAAGGTAAGCATGATGCAATTCATACATAGTGACTTCGAGACATAAGAGGTTAAATGGTTTGTTCTTATATTGTCTCTAGAAGTGCACTGGTCAATTCAGTACCTTCGGAAGATACCTAGAAGAACTATAGAGTCCCCAACTATCAATGGCTCATAACCAGACATCATAGATTCTTCTAACAATCATACTGAGGTCAATAGTCCTTTGACCCTAAGATTGCGAATAAATCGTTTTAAGCAAACTACGAAGAGTTTGTTCATGCAAATCTACATTTGTCTCTTCGTAAGTTGTTAGGTTTGTTTATGGACTAAAAGACTAGGGTTTTATCATAAAGCTTCAGACAAGGAAGATTGAATGAACGTTTCAACTTTTTACTAATGAATAAGCAATTACAAGCAAGAGTCTTCGTAAGACTATATGACATCAAATGCACATAAATAGACACTACTACTCTTCTTGTGGGCACCATTGACAACATCTTTGCCCTCTTGAGTCGAATTATCATTCGTCAGAGGAGGACAAGGGGTGGTGAGTACCCATTTGTGCTTGTTAACGGTATGTATTATGTCGAGGTTATGTTTCGAATCTATTTTGTTTTCGAGTTTGTTCGAGGAAAGGATGATTGAGAGATGGTTGAGAGACATGTTGCTTAAAAAAGTTGAAATAAGTTAATGATTAGTCTTTGGTTTAGGATTTAAGTTTGTTTAAGACTTGATAAAATCCAAAGGTGTTATAAACCAAATGATAATTTACTCCCTCAAGAGAAGGCCGCAAAAAAATCTCCATTTATAAGTAAATGACACATCATTAATGCTTAGCCAAGATGTCAATACATCAATTTTGACTAGCCACCTTTTAAATTGATTTGATCACTCACATCCTTTCGCAGAGTCTCAAGGGAGGATTACTAGGGATTGAGCCTAAGTGTGCAACCAACCACTTAGTCCAAAAGATCAACTTTGAAAAACAATCCCCCAAGGGGAGGCCTTGTCGTCATCGTCTCACTCTCGGATGTAGCTCATTGAGGAATGATCGAAGCAAAAACGCCTTGGAGTACTCCCATTTAAGAGAGGGTCGCAAGAGCGGCTCTTAGTCCCACGTTAATTGCTTCTTTCATTAGTGTTGGGGATCGTGGGTTACAAACAACAAATATAACCCTCCCACTTAGTTTTTGGAGTTGGTTCATCGACTCTTATAAGTTCGGAAACAGATTTCCTAGTTAGAGAGCGACAGAGCGGACAACTAGAAGAGAATCCTAGATCTTCATGTTCAGAGCAGTGTTAGTGCATAAAGGCACAAGGGACATACTCGGATCTTTTCCTATTTTCTATTTCGGGAAAGTGCATGAGGGAAGTGTGAATTTCAACTCACTCGAACACTTGAAAGTTTGAGATTACACATCTTTTTATTTTTCGGCTTGTCTACAAAGATATCTCCCACTCAAAATTTCAAGAGCATATAGATTTTGAACATATGTGATATAGATATAGTTTTGAAAACATTTTGAAAACTTATTTGATTTGGTTGACAAAATTTTTCAAGTTTGAAAACGAAAACGGTTTTTCAAGATTCAAACTAGTTTTGTAAAAATTCAATTTCAATTAGAATTTCAAAAATCAAAACATTTTAATCTTACACATCATGTTTATAATCTTATGAAAAAAAAAAAATTTCTCAAGAAATTTTTCTCATTAGAGTTCTATAACACATGGTTGTGGGCCTGAAAATCCGGAATTCTAAAAAAACTAGACTTTCGGAACAGCCGCGCACCTCGGAGTAAAATCGCCATAACTGGCGGCTCCGATGTCCTTTTGACCTGAAACCGGTGGCATTGGACAGAAGACATACAGAGCTTTAATTTGATTTAAGAATCAATAAATTTAGGTCACTTGTACTGCGGATTTTACTCCAGCGCAAAGAAAAAGAAATAATTAAAGTTCGGTCCTTTTAAAGTGCGAAAAATAATCAAGTGTACCGGAACATTTTAGGAGGTTGTTGTTGTCGGTCCGTCTCGGACCGACGGGGACTAAGGCATCACTTCGACCCACGCGACCGGTGCAAGGCCTCGAGCGCCGAAACCTTGCCCAAACCAATGGCCGGGCCAAGGGTCAGCCGGCCAGCGGCCGGCCATATGCTTGACCGGCCTGTCGCCGGCCCAAAGGTCAGTCGGCCAGTGGCCGGCCATATGCTCAGCCGGCCAATGGCTGGCCATATGCTCAGCCGGCCCATGGCCGGCCGAAAGGTCAGCCGGCCACGTCCAAGGCCGGCACTCCTCCAAGGCCGGCACTCCTCCAAGGCCAGCACTCCTCCAAGGCCGGCACTCCTTCAAGGCCGGCCCTCCTCCAAGGCCGGCACTCCAAGGCCGCCCCTCCTCCAAGGCCGGCACTCCGAGGCCGGCCCTCCTCCAAGGCCGGCACTCCAAGGCCGGCCCTCCTCCAAGGCCGGCACTCCAAGGCCGGTCCTCCTCCAAGGCCGGCACTCCAAGGTCGGCCCTCCTCCAAGACCAGCTCTCCAAGGCCGGCGCTCGGCGAAGGGGTTCCCCAAACACCCCTTGGCCGCCTATAAATATGAGGGTCTCTCCCTTGACCCAGGTAATCCGAATTTTAGTACTGAAACGTTGTCAAACTCGTACCTCGCTCGTTTCTCTCAAGTCTCGACCTCTAAACACTAAACCCTCTACAAACCACCTCAATCCATTTTTGAGTCCCGAATTGCTGCCGAACTCGTACTTCGCTCGTTTCGCTCATCTTTGGCCTCTCACCACCCCTAAAACCTCTATACTCCGCCTCAATCCCACTAATGTTGAGCGTCGGAGAGGTAAACAGGGGCACCCCCCCTGTTTCCCCTTTGTAGTTCACAATCTCTTTCTTGCTTTTCAGGTATCGAGACAAGGTGAGCTTCATCCACAGCTAAGGGACGACTTGGGACACCAAGTCTGACACGCTCGAGCCGGAGTGAGACCACTTGGTCCGGCCTTGGGTCTAACCACTCTGGGCTCCTAAATAGTTGTCCAAAAATCAGCGATAACATTTTGGCGCTAGAAGGAGGGGACCTCGGCGCTCTCCCTTCCATTCCTCCATCACTACACCTACGACTCTCGAGAGATGAGTCATGGGCCTGCCACCTCCGTGGGCGCCCGAGCGACTAGCTCGAGGCACGGCCTCCAAAGCTCTGCGCGCGATCTCGAAGGGCAACCTCGTGATAACAAGAGCCAGCCCCGAGACCCGGCGAATGACCCCGAGGCCGCAGTCCGAGCGGACACGGCTCGAAGGCTCGCCGAGCTCCTAAACCGCCCCGGCGTCACCAGCGCGCTCATCGCCGACCTCCTCGACTCCAACGACGTCGACGACGTCAACCACGAGACCAACCTCGACCACGCTGTTCACGAAAAGGGACGCACGCGCACGCTTCCAAGGGGACACCCTCGAGCGACCGCGCCGAGACGTCAACTTTCTGATGAGCACGCGCACGCGCCCTCGAGGGGACACCCTCGGGCAACCACGTCAAGGCATCAAAGCTCGCGCAATACCCGAGGACGCTCAGTCTCGAGGTCCCGAAAGGGACGCTCCAAGCTCACCATCCGCGTCCAAAACCCTTGTGAAGGTGACAACGTCGATGGTCGCAGCCTCCGCCAAGGGCATCGCATGAGTGACACGCCCTTAGCAAGGGTGATAGGTACGGCCTACGGAGACTTGAGAGACCGCCTCAGCTCTCAAAGAGAAGATCACGAGTTCGACTTGAGAGAAAAACTCGACGCTCAACGCGAGCCCGCAATCGTCTTGGGGCAGCGACCACCCAACATTGATCGAGCACCCAACCAGAAGCGTGCAGCCACGCTTGTGATACCTGGCGTTGATCCCGGGTCACGAAGGAAAAGGCGCCGGAAGGGTCAAGTCCCTAACGACCACCCTTCTCCAGCCCCGAAGCAATCCTTCGTCCCGCTCAACACAACGCCCAGCCGGATCCTGAGCTTACGCCGCGATGAGCTGGGAAGCCCCGCTCCACTCACAAAGGACCCCGCGAAGCGAGATCGAAGTAGGTTCTGCAACTATCACCAAGCTCACGGACACGCAACCACTGAATGCTACCAACTCAGGAAGCAAACTGACTCCCTGATTCGAGGTGGGGACCTCAAGGAATTCGTCGCATCCGTTGGAAAGGTGACAACCCCGACCGAGCGCCCGACTCGTCAGATGGAATGAGGCGTCTCAAGGGGCCGATGGTTAGGCCGGAGGTCCCAAAGAGAGACAAGCGCCCACCACTCGCCGTGACGACTACCACGGCTTCCGCCATTAGGCTCACGCCCGAACTCGATCGGCTTCGTGATCGCTTTTATTTCAAAATTGTAATTTTCTTTTTTCTCAAAAGAAGGCCAAGTGCCATGACTACCTATAACAACCCCCTTTATTGCAATAAAGAGTCATTCTACGCATGACAACTTTTTGACACGCACTATTGTGTACCTCCAACACAAGAGTTTCTTGGCCTTCGTCTCACAAACGCAAGAAACTCGGGAGGCTAACAGGGATCAATGCTCAATAAAAAACAACTCAACAACAACTCAAAAAGAAAATATAATAATAAGGTCTCGAGGGGCCGATGGTTAGGCCGGAGGCCCCAAAGAAAGACTTCTCACGAAACTCCTCGTGCAGGCTCTACATGAGTCCTAGAGTCGAGTTCGAGTCCGCGAGTCGACTGATACTCCTCGTGCCGACTCTTCACATGTCTCCTCGAGATGAGTTCATTCCTCGAGTCGAGCTTCGAGTCCGCGAGTCGACTGATACTCCTCGCGCCGACTCTTCACATGTCTCCTCGAGATGAGTTCATTCCTCGAGTCGAGCTTCGAGTCCGCGAGTCGACCGATACTCCTCGCGCTGACTCTTCACGAAACTCCTCGTGCAAGCTCTACGCGAGTCCTCGAGTCGAGTTCGAGTCCACGAGTCGACTGATACTCCTCGTGCCAACTCTTCACATGTCTTCTCGAGATGAGTTCATTCCTCGAGTCGAGCTTCGAGTCCGCGAGTCGACCGATACTCCTCGCGATGACTCTCCACGAAACTCCTCGTGCAGGCTCTACGCGAGTCCTCGAGTCGAGTTCGAGTCCACAAGTCGACTGATACTCCTCGTGCCGACTCTTCACATGTCTCCTCGAGATGAGTTCATTCCTCGAGTCGAGCTTCGAGTCCGCGAGTTGACCGATACTCCTCGCGCTGACTCTCCACGAAACTCCTCGTGCAGGCTCTACATGAGTCCTCGAGTCGAGTTTGAGTCCGCGAGTCGTCTGATACTCCTCATGCCGACTCTTCACATGTCTCCTCGAGATGAGTTCATTCCTCGAGTCGAGCTTCGAGTCCGCGAGTCGACCGATACTCCTCGCGCTGACTCTTCACGAAACTCCTCGTGCAGGCTCTACGCGAGTCCTCGAGTCGAGTTCGAGTCCACGAGTCGACTGATACTCTTCGTGCCGACTCTTCACATGCCTCCTCGAGATGAGTTCTTTCCTCGAGTCGAGCTTCGAGTCCGCGAGTCGACCGATACTCCTCGCGCTGACTCTTCACGAAACTCCTCGTGCAGGCTCTACACGAGTCCTCGAGTCGAGTTCGAGTCCACGAGTCGACTGATACTCCTCGTGCCGACTCCTCACATGTCTCCTCGAGATGAGTTCATTCCTCGAGTCGAGCTTCGAGTCCGCGAGTCGACCGATACTCCTCGCGCTGACTATTCACGAAACTCCTCGTGCAGGCTCTACGCGAGTCCTCGAGTCGAGTTCGAGTCCACGAGTCGACTGATACTCTTCGTGCCGACTCTTCACATGCCTCCTCGAGATGAGTTCTTTCCTCGAGTCGAGCTTCGAGTCCGCGAGTCGACCGATACTCCTCGCGCTGACTCTTCCGAAACTCCTCGTGCAGGCTCTACGCGAGTCCTCGAGTCGAGTTCGAGTCCATGAGTCGACTGATACTCCTCGTGCCGACTCCTCACATGTCTCCTCGAGATGAGTTCATTCCTCGAGTCGAGCTTCGAGTCCGCGAGTCGACCGATACTCCTCGCGCTGACTATTCATGAAACTCCTCGTGCAGGCTCTACGCGAGTCCTCGAGTCGAGTTCGAGTCCACGAGTCGACTGATACTCTTCGTGCCGACTCTTCACATGCCTCCTGGAGATGAGTTCTTTCCTCGAGTCGAGCTTCGAGTCCGCGAGTCGACCGATACTCCTCGCGCTGACTCTTCACGAAACTCCTCGTGCAGGCTCTACGCGAGTCCTCGAGTCGAGTTCGAGTCCACGAGTCGACTGATACTCCTCGTGCCGACTCTTCACATGTCTCCTCGAGATGAGTTCATTCCTCGAGTCGAGCTTCGAGTCCGCGAGTCGACCGATACTCCTCACGACGACTCTTCACGAAACTCCTCGTGCAGGCTCTACGTGAGTCCTCGAGTCGAGTTCGAGTCCACGAGTCGACTGATACTCCTCGTGCCGACTCTTCACATGTCTCCTCGAGATGAATTCATTCCTCGAGCAGAGCTCCGAGTCCACGAGTCGACCGATGCTCCCCACGACGACTCTTCACGAAACTCCTCGTGCAGGCTCTACGTGAGTCCTCGAGTCGAGTTCGAGTCCACGAGTCGACTGATATTCCTTGTGTCGACTCTTCACATGTCTCCTCGAGATGAATTCATTCCTCGAGTCGAGCTCCGAGTCCGCGAGTCGATCGATACTCCTCGCAACGACTCTTCACGAAACTCCTCGTGTAGGCTCTACGTGAGTCCTCGAGTCGGGTTCGAGTCCACGAGTCGACTAATACTCCTCGTGCCGACTCTTCACATGTCTCCTCGAGATGAGTTCATTCCTCGAGTCGAGCTCCAAGTCCGCGAGTCGACCGTTACTCCTCGCGACGACTCTCCACGAAACTCCTCGTGCAGGCTCTGCGAGAGCCCTCGAGTTGAATCTCAAGTCCACAAGTCAACTAACTACTCCTCGTGCAGGCTCTACATGAGTCCTCGAGTTGAATCTTGAGTTCGCGCTCGCCGCCCAGCTGGTGGGCCGATAGGCAACGAGTTACAAATGGGTTCAAGGTTTGCGTCCGCCAGGGCGTATCTGGTCTAGCCAGTGTCCGCGAGAAACCTCGCCGCACAAATGTGGCATCGCGCTCGCCGCCCAGCTCGTGGGCCGATAGGCAACGAGTTACAAATGGGTTCAATGCTTGCGTCCGCCAGGGCGTATCTGGTCTAGCCAGCGTCCACGGGAAACCTCGCCGCACAAATGTGGCATCGCGCTCCCCGCCCAGCTCGTGGGCCGATAGGCAACGAGTTACAAATGGGTTCAAGGCTTGCGTCCGCCAGGGCGTATCTGGTCTATCCAGCGTCCACGGGAAACCTGACCACACAAATGTGGCATCGCTCTCGCCGCCCAGCTCGTGAGCCGATAGGCAACGAGTTACAAATGGGTTCAAGGCTTGCGTCCGCCAGTGCGTATCTGGTCTAGCCAGCGTCCACGGGAAACCTAGCCACATGAATGTGGCATCGCGCTCGCCGCCCAGCTCGTGAGCCGATAGGCAAAGAGTTACAAATGGGTTCAAGGCTTGCGTCCGCCAGGGCGTATCTGGTCTAGCCAGCGTCCACAGGAAACCTAGCCACACGAATGTGGCATCGCGCTCGCCGCCCAGCTCGTGAGCCGACAGGCAACGAGTTACAAATGGGTTCAAGGCTTGCGTCCGCCAGGGCGTATCTGGTCTAGCCAGCGTCCACAGGAAACCTGGCCACACGAATGTGGCATCGCGCTCGCCGGCCAGCTCGTGAGCCGATAGGCAACGAGTTACAAATGGGTTCAAGGCTTGCGTCCGCCAGGGCGTATCTGGTCTAGCCAGCGTCCACGGGAAACCTGGCCACACGAATGTGGCATCGCGCTCGCCGCCCAGCTCGTGGGCCGATAGGCAACGAGTTACAAATGGGTTCAGGGCTTGCGTCCGCCAGGGCGTATCTGGTCTAGCCAGCGTCCACGGGAAACCTGGCCGCACAAAGCCGTCCCTCGCTATGCATTAAAAGCCCTTCTACGATGCGACCACAAACTCGAGAGTGTTTGTCCTGGGTCCACACGTCAACGCAAGCAGTGAGTTTCCGCTCGACCTATGCTCGACCAGAAACTCGGGGGGCTAATGTTGTCGGTCCGTCTCGGACTGACGGGGACTAAGGCATCACTTCGACCCACGTGACCGGTGCAAGGCCTCGAGCGGCGAAACCTTGCCTCGGCCTTTGGCCGGCCCAAACCAATGGCCGGGCCAAGGGTCAGCCGGCCAGCGGCCGGCCATATGCTTGACCAGCCTATCGCCGGCCCAAAGGTCAGTCGGCCAGTGGCCGGCCATATGCTCAGCCGACCAATGGCCGGTCATATGCTCAGCCGGCCCATGGCCGGCCGAAAGGTCAGCCGGCCACGTCCAAGGCCGGCCCTCCTCCGAGACCGGCACTTCAAGGACGGCCCTCCTCCAAGGCCGGCACTCCAAGGCCGGCCCTCCTCCAAGGCCGGCCCTCCTCCAAGGCCGGCACTCCAAGGCTGGCCCTCCTCCAAGGCCGGCACTCCAAGGCCGGCCCTCCTCCAAGGCCGGCACTCCAAGGCCGGCCCTCCTCCAAGGCCGGCACTCCAAGGCCGGCCCTCCTCCAAGACCAGCTCTCCAAGGCCGGCGCTCGGCCAAGGGGTTCCCCAAACACCCCTTGGCCGCCTATAAATATGAGGGTCTCTCCCTTGACCCAGGTAATCCGAATTTTAGTACTGAAACGCTTTCGAACTCGTACCTTGCTCGTTTCTCTCAAGTCTCGACCTCTAAACACTAAACCCTCTACAAACCACCTCAATCCATTTTTGAGTCCCGAAACGCTGCCCAACTCGTACTTCGCTCGTTTTGCTCATCTTTGGCCTCTCACCACCCCTAAAACCTCTATACTCCGCCTCAATCCCACTAATGTTGAGCGTCGGAGAGGTAAACAGGGGCACCCCCCCTGTTTCCCCTTTGTAGTTCACAATCTCTTTCTTGCTTTTCAGGTATCGAGACAAGGTGAGCTTCATCCATAGCTAAGGGACGACTTGGGACACCAAGTTTGACACGCTCGAGCCGGAGTGAGACCACTTGGTCCGGCCTTGGGTCTAACCACTCTGGGCTCCTAAATAGTTGTCCAAAAATCAGCGACAACAGTTGTTAAAGCTTTTATTTGTGTTTTATTAGCAAGGTAATAACATGGTATAAAAGAAATAACAACATGCATAAAACGATTCAAGTAAATAAACGAAACTAGCAAGACAATATAACTAGTCACAAAATTTACTCGAAATTTTATCAAACTTTTAAAACACGCTTTACAATATAAAAAATTAAAAACTTTTAGAACTGATTCTAATGTGTTTTAATGACATCCCAAACTCATAGAAAATCAACATGTTTTTTAATTTAAAGGCCAGAGCAATAAATTAAAAAAAATCTAAGAGAACAATTCTAACTTGTCACAAAATTAGTAAACTTTCGAAAACCATTTTCAAGCTCATAATTTTAAATACATGTACATGCATATCTTTGACCATAGCTCTGATACCATTTGTTGGAATCGATCTAGGGTTTAAGAAAAAGTTAAACGCTTCGTTAAGCGGCGGAATTTTAAAAATTTTATTTTTCAAGAAAAACAGTTTTTGCTAACCTAGACAAAGAGCAAGCACATGTAAATAAAAACTAATATGAGCATAGAAGTTTACTAACCTTTTTAGATGCTTGAACGTTGAGAAGCTTTTGGAAAAAGGTTGCAACATTCGTCTCCCCTCGCAGCACGTCTCTCTTCCTTCCTCGGCAACTCGAGCAACCACGAAAGTTTCTATCACTAAATCAGTCGAGAGAAAAGGAATTACTGAGTGGGCACTTTTAAACACTACGACTTAAGAACGAGTCTTGAAGTCGCAGAGTTAAACACTATGTCAAATGAGGACCTAGGTGCCAAAACAATAAAACGAAATTGACTAGAGAGAGAGAGAGAGAGGAGTCGGCCACAAGGTCTTGAGAGAGAGGCTCTCAATCTCTAACTTATGTGGAATGAATGGAATGAGAGGAATGAGGGTCCTATTTATAGGAGAAGGGTTGGCCTTGGAAAGAAGTAGTTTCCTCTTATTTTCCAAGACTTTATGAGGAAATCTTATTTCCCCTTTTTCCCTTGCTTTGCACGTCCAACATAGGCTTCAATAAGCCTTGGATTTGTTTCCTCATTTAGTCTTTGCTCTCTCCTTGCTTCATTTGGCCGAAATTCTAGTTTCCTCATAGAGGAAATTTGTTTCCTCTTTTTCTTTTGGCAAGTATCTTGATACATTTATGCACAAAATAATCTCTTTTTCTCTTGGGTATTGGGCGCCTATAACACCATCTAGAAAAGGCTTCTAGAAGCTTTTCCATTTGTTCATGACAACATGAAAAAGGCCCATTAAGAATTTTCAATAAAATTCATATGAAATGAAATTAATCCACAAGGCCCAATAAATCTAATTTTGACCAAGTGATACTTGTCATCAAATGACCATGTCAAAAAATTTATTGACATTCATTTCATCCTATGTCTCAAAAGACAAAAATACCCTTTTGAGAATTTTCGTTCTTGTTTTGACTTAGCTTCCAGTTTAACTATTCCTACTCGATGTGATTCGTGACAGTGACCTCATGGATCCAAATGACCAAAGCTTGAGCTAAATACTTGGACTCAAAAGTTCACAAACCTTTTCCAAGTTTAGCTTAATGTCAACTGACTCCACTAAAGAGTTGACACTGAAAATCTCTCGGTTCAAATGAATTTATTTTTTACTCAAGAATTCAACCTAATTGTAATTAGTGGATCCACAGAATATTATCAGTGTTTACCCTTCATGAATATCATCAGCTAGTCGGGATTTACAAAATTACCATTTTACCCTTCTAGCTGTTATTTCCTCAACTCCTTTGTCGCTTGTGAATAAGTTAGAAACAATGTATTGACGAGGAGCTAACAAGTCACATTGTTTCATCCAAAAGAGTCAAGACTTAATTTGGATATTGGCCAGTTCATTTATTCACAACTTTTATTAATAAAAAAGCAGTTACAAGCAAGAGTCTTTGTAAGAGTATATGACATCAAATGTACATAAATACACACTACAACTCTTCTTGTGGGCACGATTGACAATAGTTCCCACCCTTTCCTCCTAGCCGTTGCGACAGTCGGCAGACCGAGAGTGCTCCTAGCGCCGCGTCATCTCCCTCGAGTGGCGGTCTCCCAGGTATTTCGACTTTTACACTTTCTGTTTTTTGCTTTTAGTCTAGGGTTTTGACTTTGTTGCTTTGTAGCCTCCTCGGCTAGGGCGAGGGCTCGGGTTCACTTAGCGAAGGCTCCTCGGGACCCGAAGTCGCTAGCGGCAACCCGTTCTCGGATCGCGGCACGGAACAGTCAGGAGAAGCCCGACGCCGGCTATCCGAAGGAGAGCGGACCTCGTGCTTCCTTGAAGCGACCCTCTGCTTCGGCTCTTCCAGACACATCCTCGGACTCGAAGCGTGTAAATTCGATGGTCGACGTGGAGGCCGCGGAGGTTAGAGGGGAATGCTCCCTGGGTCTCGCTCAATCTTCGATGAAGATGTGGAAGAGCGTCGTGGAGCTCTTTCGCCACGGCGTTTCTGACGCACAGAGAGTAAGTTTCTCTTGCTTTGTTTGTTAGGGCCTTCTCTGTTGCTAACTTGTCTTTTTGCCTTCTCGGGTGCTTGCTCTAGCGACCCG